>NC_084469.1:32038958-32673125 GCF_027409185.1 Cynocephalus volans
CGAATTCCTGACCCACAGAATCCTCAAGCAAAAAAAAAAAAAAAAAAAAAAAAAAAAAAGGCCATGTTAAGCCTTTAACTTTTGTATTAACTTGTTATGCAGCAATAGCAACCAGAACATACTCCCAAACAAAGCCTCCCCGATCCTCTCCATGCAACGAGGAGCTTGGAGGGAAGTGATTGACAACTCATGCTCTCTGAAGGCAGGCTGGCTCCCAAGAAGAAAAAAATGCAGGAGCCAAGTCTAGCATTCCCGTTTTATTCTTTCCATGTTTACCAATGAGATATGTCGTTCTGTTGCCCCTGAGAGCTGGAACCTTATACTGATTAAGCTTCCTCCTCAACAAAGAAACACAGGGAGAGGGGACAAGTGTTCTCCCCTGCAGAGAGCGTACTTTAAAGGGTTTCTTCTGTATCCTCCTTTCACCAAATTGTTTCAGTTTATTCTTTTCTTTTTCTTTTAATTTAGTAATATAAATTATAGTAAAGTTATAATGAAAAATAAGAGGATAAAAAGTTATAATAAATTTGTATGTTATACATAATTTGTATGTAGTTATAGTAATATGATATGGTAAAAAATTTACAAGAAAGTTATAATAAAAATAAGTTATAATGAAATAATATAAATTATTTTATTTCTGTTTGTTTTTGTTTTGTTCTCATTTTCTAGCTTCTCTTCAAATGTCTGTACTCCTTGCCTATCTCTTCATACAAATGTGAGGCATTAAAACACTGGAAGCTCTGAGTATGTAGCAGGGTTTGTGGACAGATGGGATCCACACAGGGAAACTGGGGGGCAAATGGGCTCTGTCATTGAGTGTACCCCCAAATGTTAGTTAGAACAAGGAGGCTTCTTCTCTGGAGTGGCTTATTTCTGCAAGAAAAGAATTGCCCTGGCTCCTGCTTTGGTAGTGTGAGCTGCTTGCAAATCTGGGAGCAGGACAGGGAAAGACTGGGGTCTCCAGTCTTTATTTGGTGTGTAAAGTTTCACCTAATGTCCTTGTTTTCAGTCCTGTACCTCATTCACTTCCTTCTATCATATTTGGTCTCCCCAAGTCTGGAGCATCTCACTTCTTCAAAGAATAAATCTTCCATCTCTTGTGGTAGGGAAAGGTGCTAGCCTGCATGTGTGTGATATGAGGGGATTTAGTGGTCTGATGCCTTCATAACATACTCTCATGCACCCCCTTGATTTTAGCTTCATGTCTCACCTTTTACAGTACTTTGAACCTGCAAGGGCTGAGCCTTTCCAGGATCTGTTGGTTTAATTGGTTCACTTTCCATTGGCTTACTCCTCTTCAGGGTAAGGAAGATGAAATTGCCCAAGGATACACATCTAATTGTGGAACTCAGACTCAAAGCCAGGTTTGTCCATCTTCAAACCTCTCTCTTTAAAAATTTATTTTATAAAATAAGAATAAAGCCTGATAAAGCTGAGGAAGTAGAGTATCAGAAGAACCAATTTCAGAATATAGATGCAGGGTTCCTAAATAAAATGGTAACAAAGTGAATCCAGCATAATATAGAAAAATCTGTACGTGGTAGACAACTCACTTAATAAAGAGATACGAAGTAAAATGAGATATCATTTTTATGTGTATGTGGTTAACATGTCAGAGATTTCAAGAAAAAAAAAAAAAAAAGAAAGATAGTATCCACTTCAGGCAATGGATGTAGAAAACTAGGCATTTTTATGTGTTTCTGGTGTAAAAGTAAATTGGTGCCATCTATCAAGGGTTAATTTTACTCTATGTAACAAAACTCTTACTATTCAACACAACTTTTGATTCAGAAGTTCCACTTCTAGAATTTATTTCAGGAAACTAGTGATATGCCCAAGAATTTAGCTATGAGGATATTCATTTCAGTGTTATTTATAATATTTTAAAATTAATAACTATTTATCCAACAATATGCACTTCGTTAAATAAATTTAAACATCAGACATAAAATAATGTTGAAAGATAATTTTTAAAACATGAAAATATTATGTTATAGTAAGTGAAATACATAGATTTGAAAACAGTATATTCTCAATTTTTTCTATCACAAGAGATTCTGTTGCAAGTGATGAAAACTCAGCTAGAGATAGCTCAAGAGAAATAAAAGGAATGTATTGATTCATAATACAGGAAAGTCTAGGGAGGTATAATGCCTTCGGGCAAGGCTGGATCCAGCATCATCATCAGTAATCTGTTTCCATCGCTTGGTTTGGCTTTATTTTGTGTTGGCTATACTTTCAGGTGGACTCTACATGAGTCTTGTTAAAGAGGGCTACCAGCAGCTCTGGGATTATGCTTCACCAGCTTAACCTAACAGAAAAAGAGTATTTTCTTCCAAATCATTCCATCAAAAATTCTAGTGCTGAATCTCATTGGCCAATCCTGGGCCATGTACTCCTTTCTTCAGCTGAGAGATGGTGTGAGTTCCACCTGAATTATGTAATGACAATTATAGCTAAATTTTATTGAGTACTAAAAAATTACCTAGAATTATGTACCCAACTAAATTATTAATCAAATATGGCAGTAAAATAAAGACAATTTCAGATATGTTAGACTTACCTTCCATGCATCCTTTCTCAAGAAGCTACTGGAGGCTGTGCTTCTTGAATGAGAGAACAAACTAAGAAAGAGTAAGACATGAGATACAACAAGTAGGCATCTGACAGGAGAGAGGTGAAGGGAATCCTCAGGGTGGGGGTGATGAGAGGTTCCATGATGACAATTAGGAATAGGTACAGAAGGAAACAAGTTCAGATGGAAGCAGCAGGACTCCAGGACTCCAGGATTCCAGGGAGAGACATAGTGAAGGCTTCCATCACCATTACCTCCACTACCATCATGGTAACTTTTAAATCAAAGACAAGATACCCAGAGTCTGGTCCAGGTTTTTCTCTATGCTTACTTTATTTTGACTACATGCTGATGAAGGTCCTGCTTATTCATCTATGCCCTGCTGCCTGATCTGCTGTGGATATAATCTAGAAAGATCTGCTTTGACCTCTCCTGGCAGGTGGAGGGGAAGTCACGGTGAACAGAAAATACAAAACGGTCCTCTCCCTCTGACTGTATCCAGGCCCAACATCTAAAACCTGGCCCATTTTCTGGCACTGCCACTTGTCTCAAGTGTGTTGAGCCCGATGTTTCCCATGTTACTCATCATCTTACTCAATGATTTTCCCATAAATGTCCCTTGTAGACATTTAGAGAGGCTGAAGCCAGACAAGGACCCAAAGACTGTTTGCTTTATCTTCTCCCTCTGAGCCTTTCTCCAACAGGGGTAGCATCACATTTTCCTTAGTCTCCCTGATTGATGCTCACTGCTCAGTTTTTCAAAACTAAGTAATATATTGTCTAGGGATGCACATAAAGGTGGAAAACTATAAGGGAAAAATGGGAATGATTAACACAAAAATCATCGTAATGGAAGTGGAAGGAGCACCCCCAGGATCCTAGGCAGGAGCTGAAGGCAGCCCCCAATGCCCAGCATCAGGCAAGGAGCATGCCCAGGGTCCTAGGCAGGAGTTGAGGGCAGCCTATACCGCCCAGCAACAGGCAAGGAGCATGCTGAAAACACTGCTTCTACATGGGTGGCTCACTACAGCCACCACCACAGCCATGGCTTCTGCAGAAGTGGCTTGCTGCCACAGTAGTAGCAACAGCCACTGTGCAGGTGGCCTGCTGGACTCTTGACTGCATTGATATGAGAAGAGTCACCAGCAGAGACAGGAAAAAGAAGTGGAAGTCTCTCTCCTCAAAGCCCACTCTGGAGTAATGAAGCAACTGCTCTACCAGATGACCAGACATCAACGTAAAGATGCCAGAAATATGAAAACCCAAGAAGATATGGCACCACCGAAAGAATACAACAATTCTCAAATACCAGACTCTATAGAGCAGGAAACCCTTGAAATGACTAAAAAGAAATTCTCGGCAACAATCTTAAGGATATTCACTGAGATATGAGAAGACTCCTGTCAGACAACATAAAGAAACAAGAAAAAATCCAGGATATGAAGGAGGAAATTTACAAAGAGATTAATACCTTAAAAAAGAATGTAGCAGCATTTGTGGAACTGAAAGATTTATTCAATGAAGTAAAAACACAACCAAGAGCTCAGGCAGTAGACTAGAACAAGCAGAAGAAAGAATTTCTGATCTTGAAGACAGTCTTTTTGAAAGAACCCAGTTGGAACAAAAAAAGGAAAAAAATTTAAAAACATGAAGAAAATCTGAGAGCTAACAGACAACCTTAAGCACACAAACTTCCAAATCACAGGTATTCCAGGAGGGGAGGAGGAAGGAAAAGGCATGGAAAACCTATTCAACAAAATAATGGGAAAATTCCCAGGTATAGGGAGAGACACGGACCTTCAGATCCAGGAGGCTCAAAGATCCCCAAACATTCAACCCAAAAAAGTCCTCTCCAAGACATATTGTAGTCAAACTGGCAAAGCTCAAAGACAAAGAGAAAATCTTAAAGGAAGCGAGAAAAAAGCATCAGGTCACCTATAAGGGAGTCCCTATCAGAATAACAGCAGACTTCCCAACAGAAACTCTACAGGCTAGAAGGCTGCTGGTGAAGATGGCAGAATAGATGGTTGCCAGCATCACTCTCTCCCACAAATCAACAAATTTGCAACTATTAAAGAGCAACAACAGCCAAGCTGGGTCAGCTAGAACTTAGGGGAAGAGGAGGAGAGATCTATGGAGTGAATGAAGGCAGGAGAAGCCATGATGAGAGGAAGAAAAGATCATTTCTACCATTTTGAATCCCGGCCACTGCAAGGCTGAAGCTGGTGAGCACATGGAGCAAGAGCTGGCAAAAGCTGCTGCTGTGCCCTTTGGATGGAGTTGCTTGGAGGCAGTGGAGTAGAAGAGGGCCTTGGTGGCCCCCAGGCCAGCAAGACCACTAACAGGGTTCCTGTGGACACACATAGGAGCAAGGAACCACAGCAACAGAAAAAAAGAGACACTCAGAGACCGGTGAGTCATCACAAGGGACCAGTGCACAGCCCATCCCATGGGAAGTGCTTGGAGTGCAGGCAGTGGGGGAGATGGGCCCGCTGGGGGAACACTGGGGCACAGCAAGGACAGCTGATTTGCCCCCCAATTGGCATAGCCCATCTATGTGTAGACTGGTCAAGAATACAGAACTGCAGGGGGAGCAGTTTGCTGAAAAGACTCAGGTCCAGACCAGAGTTTCTACACAACTCAGGTGTACCGGATCTCACAAAACCTGGAAGTACCTACAAAGTCCACCATTAAAACCTGAGCTGCACAAAAAGCCTTCCCCAGGGAATCAGCAGCAAAGCAGCAGTTTAGCTCAACCACAGGGCTCACATTCTGGTTCCCATAGGAAGTTCACCCATTTTAGAAGTAAGCAAAGGACAACAAATTAGTTCCAGCACAGAGGTGAAGTGGTGGAACAGCAAATAATCCAACACAGAACTGAAAGAAAAAACAAAGTACCCACAGATCAGAGACAAAGTTTGATATTAACCAGTAAAGGTCTAACACCTATAAAACCAAAGAATACCTATAAAGCCTAGAAGGACTGGAAGATCCTTGGGCCCCCAAGCCAGGGAGTGGGGAGGGTTGGGGGCCTTAGCCATGTCCCCCTGACACCCACAACCAGCCCAGTTATGACCACTGAGCCACCGCAGGAAGTGCCCTGGGCCCCCAAACTGGGACAGTGGGGGGCCTCAGGACTCGGCCATGCCTCCCTGACACCTGCACCCAGACCAGCGATGACCACTGAGCCACTGAAGGGAGCACCCTGGGCTCCCAAGCTGGGTGGTGGGTGGCCCTCAGGCCTTGGCCACATCTTCCCAACACCCACATCCAGCCCAGCAAGGACCACCAAGCTGCCACAGGAAGTGCCCCAGGCTCCTGAGGGCTTCAATCACACCCCTCTGACATCTGCATTCAGCCCAGCAATGACCAAGGCACCACTGGAAGCCCCCTGGTCTACCCTGCAGGAACGAGGGGGGTGCAACAGGCCTCAACCATGCCCCTCTTCCTTCCTCCTGCTCCCACCCAATTTTCTTCCCCTGCCCCTCTCCCCCTCCCACCCAGTTGCTCCACAACATGTTAGAACATAAAAACAGATGGAGCTGGGGACCGACCTCTCTTGCAACCAGGCACGCCACTGCTGCCATGGGGCCTGCCCGGGGTCCTGAGGCATGGATCAGGACCAACCCCTCCTCCCACAACCAGGCAAGGAGCATGCCAAAAACACCACTTCCACGTGACCACAGCCACCTCAATAGCCACGGCTGCCACAAAAGCAGCAAGACACCACAATCACTGTGCAGATGGACCACCAGCCACTTGAGTGCATTGACACAAGGAGAGTCACCAGCAGAGACCAAAGAAAAGAAGAGGATGTCTCTCTCCACAAAGCGCATTCTGGAGTGATAGAAGCAGCATCTACTCTATGAAATTAGCGGGGGACCTGATCACACCTCTCAGCACTGGACACATCATCTAGACAACAGATCAACAGAGTAACCTTTAATCTTTCAGAAGGAGAGAAGAAATCTAGGGTCATTAAAGGTGGGAGGGGGAGGCAGAGGGGGGTGGTGAGAGATTGGACAAGGGGCATGAAGAATAAGTATGATTTGTAATAATATATGCTAATAATATTGATTTGATGAACATATGTCAAAGTTGAACCCCTCAAATATGTATAATCGATTATGATTCAATAAGAAAAGAAAATTCTCATTGTTCTACATCCTTGATAATCTTTGGTATTGTGAGTGTTTTTACTTTAGCTATTTTGGAAATATAAAATTGTACCTTATTGAGGTTTTAATTTGTATTTTTCTGATTCCTAACGAGGTGGAGAATATACTTACTGGCCATTGGATCTCCTCTTTTGTAAAGTGCTTGTCTGAGTGTTTTGCCTGGTTATTGTTGGGTTGTCTCTTACTTATTGATTTGTTAGAGTTTTTTGTATTCTAGGTACAAGTACTTTTTTAATTTAGATATATGTGCTGCAAATATCCTCTCCCACATCTTTGGTTCTTTTATAGTTTTCTTTATGAGACTTTCATAAAAAATATTTATAATGGTCATTTTCAAACATACACAAAATAGAGAGAAAATATAATAGCCCCACACATTCCAATCACTCATCTTCAATAATTGTATAGTTTTTTTTTCTTTTTTGATGAACAGAAGTTTTAATTTTAGTGTATTCCACTTTATCAGTTTCTTTCTTTAGGATTAGTACTATTTGTGTCTTATTTAATAAATTCTTTTCGGTGGCCTTGAAGGTATTCTCCTATGTTTTCTTTTGAAAGCTTTATAGTTTTATCTTTTATATTTAGAACTTTAACCTACTGAAATTAATTTATGTATGACATGAAAAAAGGTCCAAATTTTTCCATATGGACACCTGTACCTGTTCCAGTACCATTTATTAAATAGTTCCTCTGTCCCCACCTTGTCTTCACCACCACTTCTGTCAAAAACAAAGTGTCCATATATGCCTGGTCTGTTTCTGGGCTCTACATTCTATTCCACTTGTTCCACCCCTCAACCCCTGTTCTGATGATGTGGGAGGTAGGGTCCGGGGGGCGTGATAGTCAGCCCCAACCCACTGAATCATCTTACCAGGTTCTTGACTCTGCCACAGGAAAGAATTCAAGGGCAGGGTCACAGTAGAAAGTGAGAACAAGTGTGATTTAATAGATAAGAAATACAGGTTCCACAGAGAGAGTGCAGCATAGCTCCAGAGACTGAACAGGGCCCACACCAAGTTTAACACAAAAGCAAGAAATGCATACTTAAAGTTCAGTACAGAATGCAGGCTGGCTCAAGACAGTGAGCAGCAGCATGCTGAAAGTAAGTTTGACACAAAGTCAAGTATACACACCTCAGCCAGTGAAGTGTGGGTGGCCTCCAGGAAAGTCAGCAATGACCCTGCTTTCTGCTGAGATTCAGCTTTTACAGTTTTGCCATCTAGTGAATATTTAGTTAAGGGGGTGGTTCCCACCTATGTAACATTAGTCTTGCACGTGCTCAGTTGGTTTCTTCCTGGAGCATGTTCATTGGTCAAATCCTGTCACATGCACCAGGCATATTCAAGACTATTCTGTGCTCTCTAGCACCTGTAGGGCAAAGCCATTCAACCACCAGGGTTATATAACTCCTCTTTACTGAGCATGTCCAGCCACTTGTGGTCTCATTTTCCCTGTGTTGTGCTGAAAATAGGTCTAACTGGCAACAGTAGCTTTCCTCTAGGGGACAGTGAACAGGAGGGACATGAAACCTTGGGGAATGGCTTGTAACCCAGAGGTGTGTCTTGTAACTCAAGACCAGGGAAACTGAGCACCTCCTATATCACTAACACAATGTTTTCTTAATAAGCAGGCTTTTACTGTTGATGTCTGGCTTGATTGCTCATGGTAGTCATAACATATCTTGCTTGATTGCAATCTTCTAATTTTGTTGAGACTTACTTTATTGTCTAGTGGGATTCATTATTACAGAGGTTCTGTGTGTTCTTGAAGAGAGAGTGTGTTATGCATTGTTAAGTGCTGTGTTCTGCAAATGTCCCTTGATCGTTTGTTAATTGTGTTGTTCAAATCTATA
Source organism: Cynocephalus volans (assembly GCF_027409185.1). Lineage (NCBI taxonomy): Eukaryota > Metazoa > Chordata > Mammalia > Dermoptera > Cynocephalidae > Cynocephalus > Cynocephalus volans. The sequence goes on from NC_084469.1 coordinate 32,047,567, forward strand.
TTCTTACTGATTTTTCATCTGCTTTTCCTATCAATCAGTGATAGAAGTGTATTAAACTTCCCAATATGATTGTGGGCTTTTCTGTTTTTCTCCATGTAGTTCTGTCAGTATTTATTTCATGTATTTTGGGATTATGTTATGAGAGTCATACAAATCTAAAATCATTATATCTTCCTGGTGAATTCAACATTTTATCAATATAAAGCGAACCTCTTTATCTTCCAGAAATACCACTGCTTTCAATTTTTGTTTCTGCAGTTAATAGATTGATAAGTATTTGCTGGATGTGGATATTCATAAGTGTCTGTTTATATATGTGTGTATATATATATGCTTTTTATTGTGGTAAAAATATACATAAAATTTGCCATTTTGATCATTTTAAGTTTACAATTCAGTTGCATTAAGAACATGCACATTGTCGTGCAGCTACCACTATCCATTTTTAGAAATTTTTCATCATTCCATACAGGAACTCTGTACATGTTAAATAATAATTCCGCATTCTCTCTTCCTCCCAACCTTTGATAATCTCTAATCTACTTTTGTCTCTCTGAATTTGCTCATTCTAGGTACCTTGCATAAGTGGAATCACATGATATTTGTCCTTTTGTGTCTGGCTTCACTTATTATCATGTCTTCAAAGTTCATCCATGTTGTATCATGTATCATAATTTCATTCTTTTTTATGGCTTAATCCTATTCTGCTGTATAGATAAACTATTTTGGTTTACCCATGCATCAATCAGTGGACATTTTTGGCTATTGTAAAGAATGCTTGTATGAACATTGGTGTGCATGTACAGTTATCTTTTGAGTCTCTGCTTTCAATTCTAAATTCTTACACTTAAAAAAAAATTTTACGTTTAATTTATCAATATACGATGTAGTTGATTTTCATGTCCCTTTACCAATTCCTCCTTTTCCTCCCTCCCTCTTCCACCTCCCCACATCAACATCATATCTGTTCACTTATCTTAACAAGTTCAAGAAATTATTGTGATTGTTGTGTCTTACCCCCACCACCCATTTATTTGTTTGTACATTTATTTATTTATATTTACTAGCTTCAACATGTAAGTGAGAACATGTCGTATTTCTCTTTCTGTGCCTGGCTATTTCACTTAATATAATTTTCTCTAAGTCCATCTATGTTGCTTAAAATGGTAGTATTTCATCTTTTTTTTTTTTTTTTTTTTACATAAGAGTAGTATTCCATTGTGTAGATATACCACATTTTCCTTATCCACTCATCCAATGATGGGCATTTAGGCTGGTTCCAACTCTTGGCTATTGTAAATAGAGCTGCAATAAACATGGAAGAACAGGTATCCCTTCGACATGATGATTTCCATTCCTCTGGGTATATTCCCAGCAGTGGGATAGCTGGGTCGTATGGTAGATCTATCTGCAATTGTTTGAGGAACCTCCATACCATTTTCCATAAAGGCTTCACCATTTTGCAGTCCCACCAACAGTGTATTAAGGTTCCTTTTTCTCCGCATCCTCACTAGAATTTATCATTCTCAGTCTTTGGATATTAGTCATCCTAACTGGAGTGAGAGGGTATCTCAAAGTGGTTTTGATTTGCATTTCCCAGATGCTGAGTGATGTTGAGCATTTTTCATGTGTCTGTTGGCCATTCACATATCTTCCTTTGAGAAATGCCTATTCACATCCTTTGTCCATTTTTTAAATGGGTTACTTATTATTATTATTATTTTTTGCTGTTCAGTCGTTTGAGTTCCTTGTATATTCTGGATGTTGACCCTCTGTCAGATGTATATGTTGCAAATATTTTCTCCCACTCTGTTGGTTGTCTTTTCACTCTGTTAATTGTTTCCTTTGCTGTGCAGAAGCTTTTTAGTTTGTTATAATCCTATTTGTTTATTTTTCCTTTGGTTGCCTGTGCTTTGGGGGTCATATTCATAAAGTCTGTACCCAATCCTACTTCCTGGAGTGTTTCCCCTATGTTTTCTTTTAGGAGTTTTATTGTTTGGGGATGTATATTTAATTCTTTAATCCATTTTGAGTTGATTTTGGTATATGGTGAGAGGTACAGGTCTAGTTTCATTCTACTACAAATGTCCGATTTTCCCAGCTCCATTTACTGAAGACGCACTCTATTCCCGAGTGTGTAGTCTTGATGTCTTTGTAGAAGATCAGATGGCTGTAGGTGTATGGCTTGATTTCTGGATTCTCTATTCTGTTCCATTGGTCCGTGTGTCTGTTTTTATGCCAGTACCATGCTGTTTTGGTTACTATAGATTTGTAGTATAGTTTAAAGTCAGGTAGTGTTATGCCTCTGGCTTTATTATTATTATTATTAATTTTATTATTATTATTATTTTTTGCTCAGGATTGCTTTGGCTATTTGTGGCCTTTTGTTATTCCATGTGAAAGTTAGAATTGTTTTCTCCATTTCTGAGAAGAATGTCTTTGGAATTTTGATGGGGATTGCATTGAATCTGTAGATCACTTTGGGTAGGATGGACTTTTCACAGTGTTAATTCTTCTAATCCAATAGTATGGGATATCTTTCCATCTTCTTATTTACTCTTTAATTTCTCTCAATAGTGGTTTGTAGTTTGCATCATAGAAAATTTTCACATCCTTGATTAACTTTATTCCTAGGTTTTAATTTTTTTTAGTGACTATTGTAAGTGGACTAGCTTTCTTGATTTCCTTTCTGCTAGTTCATTGTTGGCGTATAGAAATGCTACTGATTTTTTTCATATTGATTTTGAATCCTGCAATTTTGCTGAAATCATTTATCAACTCAGTTCTTTTTTTTTGTAGAATCTTTAGGCTGTACTATATATAGGAGTATAGGATCATATCATCTGCAAACAGGTACAGTTTGACTTCATCTTTTCCAATCTGGATGCCCTTTCTTTCTTTCTCTTCTCTGATTGCTCTGGCTAGTACTTCCAACACTATGTTTAATAGGAGTGGCAAGAGTGGGCATCATTGTCTTGTTCCTGTTCTTAAGGGAAAAGCTTTCAACTTTTCCCCATTCAGGATGATATTGGCAATGGGTTTGTCATATACGGTTTTAATTGTGCTGAGATACTTTCCTTCTTTATCCAATTTATAGAGAGTCTTTATCACAAACAAATGTTGAATCTTGTCAAATGCTTTTTCAGTGTCTATAGGGATTATCATATGGTTTTTGTCTTTGATTTTGTTGATGTGGTGTATCATATTTATTGATTTGTGTATGTTGAACTAACATTGCATCCTTGGGATGAATCCCACATGATTACAGTGTATAATTTTATGTATGTGTTGCTGTATTCTATTAGCTAGTATTTTATTGAGAATTTCTGCATCTATATTCATCAAAATATTGGCCTGTAGTTTCTTTTGTTGTTGTTGTTGTATCTTTGTCTGGTTTTGGTATCAGGGTAATGTTTGCCTCATAGAATGAGTTTTGGAGAATGGCCTCTGTTTCAATTTTTTGGAATAGTTTATGGAGAATTGTTAATAATTCTTCTTTAAAGGTTTGATAGAATTCTGCAGTGAAGGCATCTGGTCCTGGGCTTTTCTTTGTTGGGAGACTGCTGATAACAGCTTCAATCTCTTTGACTGTTCCTGTTCTATTCATATTTTTTGTGTCTTCTTGGCTCAGTCTTCGTAGTTTCTGTGTGTCCCAGAAATTTATCCATGTCCTCCAGATTTTCAAATTTGTTGGCATATAGTTGTTTATAGTAGTCTCGAATCATTCCTTGTATTTCTGAGGTATCAATTGTAATATTGCCATTTTCATTTCTAATTTTTGTTATTTGTATCTTCTCTCTTCTTTTTTCACTTGGCCTTGCTAATGGTTTGTCAATTTTATTTATCTTTTCAAGAAACCAACTTTTTGTTTCATTGATCTTTAGTGTCATTTTCTGGGTTTCTATTTCATTTAGTTCCACTCTAATCTTAATTATTTCTTTCCATCTGCTAACTTTGGGTTTGGATTGTTTTAGTTTTTCTAGTTCTTTAAGGAGAAGTATTAGGTTGCTTACGTGCCATCTTTCTGTACATCTGAAGTAAGCATTTAACGTGATAAATTTCCCCTTAGTACTGCTTTTGCAGTATCCCATGGGTTTTGGTATGTGGTGTCATTATTTTCATTGGTTTCAATACATTTTTTGATTTCCTGTTTAATTTCTTCTTGGACCCATATGTCATTAAGAAGAATGTTGTTTAATTTCCACGTATTTGTATAGTTTCCAGAGTTTCATTTATTATTGATTTCCAGTTTTAATCCATTGTGGTCTGAAAAAATACATGGAATAATTCCAATTTTTTTTGTTTTGTTGATACTTGATTTGTGACCTAACATGTGGTCTATCCTGTAGAATGTTCTGTGTGCTGATGAGAAGAATGAATATTTTGAGGTTCTTGGATGAAATGTTCTGTAGTTGTCTGCCAAGTCCAATTTGTCTAAAGTGTTGTTTAGATCTTGTGTTTCTCTGCTCATTTTTTGTTGATATGATCTGTCCAATGTTGAGAGTGGGGTGTTCAGGACCCCTACTATTATGGTGTTTGCTTTATAAATCTGGCTGCTCCAATGTTGGGTGCATATATATTTATGATTGTTATGTCTTCTTGTTGGATAGATCCTTTCATTGTTACATAGTGGCCTTCTTTATCTTTTTTAATGCTTTTTAATTTAAAGTCTATTTTATCTGATAGAAGAATAGCTACTCCAGTTCGTTTTTCATTTCTATTTGCATGATGTATCTTTTTCCTTCTTTTTACTCTTAGTCTATGTGTATCTTTACAGGCAAGGTGAGTCTTTTGAAGGCTTCATATTGTTTTGTCCATCTTTTTAATCCAATCAGTCCGTGTCTTTTCATTGGGGAATTTAATCCTTTTATATTAACAATTATTGAAAGGTGTTGATTTACTCCTGGTATTCTATTGATTTTTGTTTGGATGTTTTAAATATCTTTTGTTTCTTTCTTTCTGACTTACTGTTTGTCTTCTGTGTTTATTAGTTTCTTGGGATGGTAGATAAACTTTTTTTCTCTTTATTGTTAGCATTTTTATTTTACTGGTGGGTTTTGTTCTATCTTGAGTATTCATGGTAGTAATGGTTGTTTTTCAGGTACCAGACCCAGTGCTCCCTTGAAAATTTCTTGTAAGGCTTGTCATGAGGTAGTGAACTCGCACAGTTTTTATTTGTCTGGGAAATATGTTTGTCCTTCATTTCAGAAGGATAGCTTCACTATGTAAAGTATTCTTGGCTGGCAATTTTTGTCTTTTAGTATTTTAGATATATCTTCTCATTCTCTTCTGGCTTTTAGGGTTTCTGATGAAAAGTCTGATGTTAATCTGATAGATTATAGGTGACTTGATGTTTCTCTATTGCAGCTTTTAAGATTCTCTCTTTGTCTTTGAGTTTTGCCAATTTGACTATAACATGTCTTGGAGAGGACCTTTTTGGGTTGAATATGTTTGGGGGTCTTTGAGCCTCTGGAATCTGAAGGTCTGTACCTCTCCCTATTCCTGGGAGGTTTTCTGATATTATTTCACTGAATATGTTTTCAATGCTATTTCCTTTTTCCTCCCCTTCTGGAATACCCAGATTCAGCTAATTGAGCATGTAAGGTTGTCTGTTATCTCTCTTAGATTTTCTTCAATTTTTAAATTCTTTTTTCTTTTTTGTCCACCTGTGTTATTTCAAACAGGCCATCTTCAAGGTCATAAATTCTCTCTTCTGTTTGTTCTAGCCTGCTGGTTAAGCTCTCTTTTGTGTTTCTTATTTTGATGAGTGAATCCTTCAGCTCCACAAGCTCTGCTACTTTCTTTTTCAGGGCATTGATTTCTTTGTACATTTCCTCTTTCAGGTCCTGTATACTTTTTCTCATTTTGTTGCGTTGTCTAACTGAGTCCTTTTGTATCTCATTTAATTTCATCCGAATTGTTGCTTGAAATTCCTTGTCATTTCAAGGACTTCCTCTTCTATAGGACTGAGTACTTGAGATTTATTATATTCTTTTGGCGGTGATGTACTTTTTTGGTTTTTCATATTTCTAGTATCTCTCCATTGGTGTTTAGTCATTGTGGCAGAGGCTTTCATGGTCCACTCATTCTACACTGGTGTCTGCAGTAGTGGCAGGGAGTGTTGCTGATGCTCGGCTGCCTGTTGCTGCCTTGGGGCCTGAGGGTCAGTGGAGCGGGCCTGTCTGGGCAGGGTCTTGCCTGGCCTGGGTCCTGAAGGGGCTGCCAGGTTAGCACTGCTGCCTTGGAGCCTGAGGGTCATCAGCATGGGCTCTTTGGGGGTGGGGTCTCACCTGGCCTGGATCCCATGGAGGGTTGCGGGTCAGCGCTGGCTTTGCACATTTTTAAATTGGGTTGTGTGTCTTTTGTTGAATTGGATCCTTTAAGTTTTAAGTTACAGGACATTGAATGCTAGCTTAAACAGAAGGGATTTTTTTTTTTTTTGGCTCACATAAGTGAAAGATTCAAGGAGTGTTTTTTCTAGATCCAGGATGTGTTAGTCCTTTTTGTGTTGCTGTAACAGAAATACCTGAGACTGGGTGGTTTATAAAGAAAAACAAAATTTATTGCTTACAGTTTCTGAGGCTGTGAAGCAGAAAGTCCATCTGGGGGTGGCAACAGTGACGCAGGGGTCTCACGGGTCTCACGTTGCAAGATGGTGGAAGCAGAGAGAGCAGAGAGAGAGAGAGAAACAGACTCTCCTCTTCTTTTAAAGCCCTCAGAACCATGCCTCTGACCACCATTTTTAATCCATTCCCTAAGGCATGATCCTACAACCTAATTACCTCATCAAGGCTCCACCTTTCGATTACCATCATAGGATTTCCCACCTTCTTAACAGTCACAGTGGGGACCAAGTTTCTAATACGTAAAACTTGGGGACACAATTCAAGCATCAGTGAGTTTGGGGGGGGACATAATTCAATCCACTACACAGGAATTCTTTCGATAATAGGAGGGCTCTGTGTGCTCTTTACATCTCTCACCTGTGAGTTCCTCAAATTAGTTGCAGAGATGTTTATTTCACTACAGAGTGGCAAGGTATCTTTCAACAGCTCCATATCCATCTTATCTTGTGAACAAGCACAGTGGAAGGAAGTCTTTCATAATACCTTTCAGAAAACTTCCAGGGAGACCTCTTGAGATAGGAGGTTCTCAGTCCCCCTGGGATGAGAACCTAGTTATGGGCCATTCTCCTCGGTCTTGAGCCACTGCCCTAGGACTCAAGCCCCTCCTCTGAGTTCTGAGCTATAGTAGCTTGTAGTACCTATTTTTTGTACCAACAAGTAGAGATTGAGACCACAGGAGGCAGACTTGTATAATCTTGGTGGCCAAACATGCTCAGTAAAAAGGAGTTTATCCCTTAAATGAATCTACCATTTTTTAAAAAAAGTAGTTTATCCTTTAAATGACCTTCCACTGGAGGCATTGGAGAGCAACCAGAATATTTTAAGTATATTGGGTACATGTGGTGGAATTTGACCAATGAGCATACTCTAAAAGAGCATTGCAGGACTAGGATACATATCTAGGAACTCCCTTAGTTGAATATTCATTAGATAGCATGAATATATAGAGATGTCCAAACTATGAAAGTTGAATCCAGGAAACAGGTGGAGCTGTTGTTCACTCCCTCAGGAGCCATCCCGCACTTCAACTTTGAGGTGTGTATATCTTACTTTTTGTGTTGAATTTGCCTTTAGCAGGCTTCTGTTCGCTCTGGAACCAGTCTGCACTTTGTAAAGCATGTATTTCTTCCTTTCGTATTAAACTTAGTGTGGCTGCCACTCAGTCTCTGGAGCAGGCCACACTTTCCCTGTGAAGTCTGTATTTCTTATTCTTTACATTAAAATTGCTTTCACTTTCCTTGTCCAGTATTCTCCACGGTCAAACCTAAGAGAGGTGTGAAGAGAGTCTCCTTTCTGCAAGATAAGTTGTTTTAATAGCCTGGGTATTTACCTAAGGAATGAACAACTACAGGCACCTTTTTCCAGGTTTGGAGTTTTGGGGAAATATTTAAAACTTCATTTGACAGGAATCTGATGATTCCATGACATAACAACCAAATCTAGAGATTTTTTCTAAGCTTACATCTTGATTTTGATCCTCACCTTGTGGTTTCTATTTCTTGCCAATAATCTGTTCTGGCTTTTCGCCATCTCCCAAATTAGTGCTTTCACTTTGACCTCTGCTTTGAATAATGTGAAACAATTGATGGGGAAAATGAAGCCCTGATAATGTAATATTTCCCCCAAGATTATAATGTAGTGGGTGCATTTTTACAACAGGGACACATGCAATTTTTTGTCTGGCAAGGAATGCCTAGAATGTCGTTTTTAAGAGAGAATCTGGCTTCCCAATATTTTAGTGTGGTATTTCTCCATCTCTTCACTTTTGTTCTCACACACTTTATCTTGGAGCACAGAATTTGGCCTTTATAAGTCCTGACTCCCAGTCATCAAGGATTGCAAGCCATAGGCATAAAAGGGTTTTTTTTTCCTTAAAAAAAAGTTTCATTATTCCTCCTCTGATTTTAGATAGCGTAGCTTGGGCTGAACTTCTCCCTTGTTCATAGAATATTATTTCCAGCTACAGTAATGGTCAGTATCTTGCTATTTTTCTTGGGGCTGAGTCCCAATATTTAAAATCAGTTGCTCTGCTACTGCATGATAAAGATTTTCAAATAATTATCTAAAAATGGGTGAGGTGATTCTTCTCTGCTTTGCACCTCCCCCCCCCCAGCTATTTTCTTATTTTATGTTATGTTACTTAAAATATCTCATTTGCAGGTACAAATTATTATATCACTCAAGACTTTTTCAGTTGCGGGTGACAGAAACCCAACTCAAAACTGCTTTAACAGAATTAAAGTGGGGAATGGATTTATTGGCTCATAGAGCTGGGAAGTCTGAGGTCATTAGGATTTAGGCATGGCTGGATCAGATGTCATCAGCACTCTGCCTTCCTTGCCATATGCAGGTCTGTATTTATTCATTCTCAGTCAAGCATTCTTCAGCATAAGTAAGATTGCTCTTAACAGCCTCATACTCTTATTCTACCAGTTTAATCAGCCCAGTACAAAGAATGAGTATTTCTCAATAGCACTGGCAGAGAAGTCCCAAGGAAGGCTTGCATTTGGCCAGGTTAGGTTCACATGTGCATCCCTGGGGGTGGAGGTGCGGGATGGGCAGGGACACCTATACTAAACTACAGGAAAAGGGTTCTCTGTGGGAAAGAGTTTTGTTACCAGAAAAAATGGAAGGGCTATTCAGCAGACATAAAACAAACAAATTGGTCAAATCTAGGTCACAGAGACACCCCTATCTCTTACCCTACCATCCTGGTCACTGGAGATATTTTATGAGAAGGAGATTGGGAAAAGCTTGCTTGGAAGACAAAATAATAGCCTTTGCACTCAGTCATGGTCCATGGAGATTCTCAGCAGTGTTTAATACAGTTGTCCACTTCTGCTACCTTCAAACATTTTTTTCTTCCTTTTATTTATTATTATTATTTTTTACATTCAAAGATGTTGTTGTGGAAGAGAGGGAGGGGTAGGAAGTGGAGCTGGGGGTGTGGGGATGGCCCACAGTTGGCTCCTTTGCTGGCCGGGTTGCAGGGGGTGGGGGGCATGGCTGAGGTTCTCAGGCTCTGCCCACTCTGGCTTGGGAGCCTGGGGGTTTTCTGGAGGTGGCTCAGTTGCAGATGGGCTGGATGCTAACATTTGGGGGCATGGCTGATGTCCTTAGCTCCCTGACCCTGGCTCGGGAGCCCAGGGGCCTTCCAGCTCTTTCAGGTTTTATAGGTGTTCTTTTGGTGGTGTTAGACCTTTACTGGTTGATATCAGAACTTTGTCTCTGATCTGTGGGGTTTTTTTTTTTCTTTCAGTTCTGTGTTGGATTATTATCTGCCCCCGCCACTTAAACTCTGCATTGGAACTAATTTGTTATCCTTTGCTTACTTCTAAAATGGGGGAACTTCCTGAGAGGACCAGCACTTGAGCCCTGTGGTTGAGCTAAATTGCTGCTTTGCTGCTGATTCTCTGGGGGAGGTTTTTTGTGCAGCTCAGGTTTTAATGGTTGACCTTGTAAGTACTTCTGGGTCTTGTGAGGTCTGGTGCACCTGGATTGTGTAGAAACACTGGTCTGGACCTGAGTCTTTTCAGCAAACTGGTCCCCCTGCAGTTCTGCATTCCTGACCGGTCTCCGCTGAGTGGGCCTGTGCTGACTGGGAGGCAGATCAGCTGTCCTTGCTGTGCTCCAATGTTCCATTGGTGGGCCCATCTCTCCCACCACCCACACTCCATACACTTCCCATGGGACGGGCCACGTGTGGGTCCCTTGAAATGACCCACCAGTTTCTGAGTGGCTCCTTTTTTCCATTGTCTGTGGCCCCTCACTCCTATGTGGGTCCACAGGAATCCTGTCAGTGGTCTTGCTGGCCTGGTGTCCACCAAAGCCCTCCTCTCCCCTATAGTCTTCAAGCAACTTCACACAAAGGGCACAGCTGTGGCTTTTGCTAGCTCTTGTCCTGTGTGCTCAACAGGGCCAGCCTTCAAGTGGCTGGAGCTTGAAATGGTCAGAGTGGTCCCTTCTTTCTCTCATTGAGGCTTTTCCCGCCTTCATGTACTCCATAGGTCTCTCCTCTTCCCCGGAGCTCTAGCAGCCCCAGCTTGGCAGTCTTTGCTTTTTTAATAGTTGTAAATTAGTTGATTGTGGGATAGAGTGACGCTGGGGACTGTCTACTCCACCATCTTGATTCTCTCCTCCTTCCTTTTCATAACATACATGTTCCCCAGTCCCTTTTTTTTTCAAAGATGACCGGTAAGAGGATCTTAACCCTTGACTTGGTGTTGTCAGCACCACGCCTTCCCAAGTGAGCCATGGGCTGGCCCTCCCAGTCCCTTCTTTAATGGCAGCTACGTCTTAGTCATCTTGATGGCTTCTCCTCAACTTCTCAACTTTGAGTTACCAAGGTTTTGTTCCAAGCTGCCTTCTCTCCTCCGGTTACATAATGATCTTTTTGAGTCCCATAGCTTTAAATACTTTGTCTATGCCAATGACTTTTATTTATTTTTTTTTTTTGTCGTTTTTTCGTGACCGGCACTCAGCCAGTGAGTGCACCAGCAGTCATTCTTATATAGGATCCGAACCCGCGGTGGCAGTGTTGCCGCGCTCCCAGCGCAGCACTCTACCAAGTGCACCACGGGCTCGGCTATGCCAATGACTTTTAAATCGACATCTCTAACCTTCTATGCATTTCTAAACATTTCCTATGGAACTTGATACTTGTATATCTAACTGCCTACTTGACATTTCCAAAAAATATCTAAAAGCTTTCTGAAAATTAACACGATCCCAAACAGTACTCTTGAATTTTCCTCCATCAAACTCACTCTTTCCTCAGTTTCCCTCCAAGTTGATAAATAGTTCTATTGTCCATTTATTTTCCCAAACCTAAAACTTCAGGAGTTCTCCTTGATTCCACTTTTCTTTACTCCTTATCTCCACCTCTGCAGTAAGTTCTGTCAACTCAACTTCCAAAACATGTCCTAAATCTATCCTTTCCTCCCCACTGTCACTACTCCCGCTCTAATCCATGACACCATCATCTTCACCTTCTAACTCATTTCTCTGCTTTCACACTTGACCTTTTGTAATCTGGTCTCCATACTGTAGCCAGAGTGACCTTTGAAAGCATAAATAAGCCAAGTCATTTGCTTTAATAGCTCTCCAATTTACTCCAAACTCCTAATCCCAACCTTAAAAACTGTAGATGGCCCCTGCTCATTATTCAGGCCTCACCTACTTTGTTCCAGCCCAGTTTACCTTCTCTTATTTTTCTTTTGAACACACCAAATTGATTTCCACTTTACATCTTTGCACTATCTGTTCTCTCTGCCAGAAACATTCTAACTCCTGACCTTTCTGCGTCCTCCTTCTTGTCATCAGTGAGGCCTTCCATATTTACCAAATCTAAAGAAACCACCAGTCACTCCTTAAAATGTACTCTATTTTAACTCTCATTGTAACTCTTATTAATTTATTATATTTTTGTTTAATCATTTGTTTAAGGCTTTCTATCCCCACTAGAGATTAGGCTCAGTGTGTACTTATCTTATCTGCCTGTTTGTCTCTGTATCTCAATAAAGAATGAATGAAAAATTACAGATATCTCTAAACAAAAATTGTGTGTGAAGGGGCAGCTTTCCACATTCCTGAGGCCCCTTCAATCATCACCTGTTCTTAGACCCTAGGTGTCCTAATTCATGAAAAGTCCAGCCCATAGCTTTCACCTACCCCTGCTCTTAACCTTGGCTCTCAGACAAGCAGGAACCAGTTCTAAGGTGTCCCTGGTTTCCAAACTTTCCAGTTTCTACTCCCAATGAGTCCCTGGTCTCTAATTTAATAGGCCTGGCTGTCATTGTCTCAGGACAATAGTGAAGGACCCAAAGGGAAGGGCTGAATGCTGCATGAAATGAGCAGAAGAACAGCTCTGGAGATGGTAAACAAGGCTGTGTTTCAGGGGCTGGAAGGAAGAGGAAAGAGGGACACACCAGGAGGCAGCTGACACCAGAGGTGTACCTGCTCCATTCCTCTCCCCTTCCTTCCCTACCTTCCTGGTCGTCCATCCAAGATGGGGTTGAGAAAAATCCGTAACAAACATTTTCCAAGAAAATCTGTGGGCAGAAATCTTAGGATAGCTAGAATAAGAGAAAAGGAGTATTGGAATCTCCCATGGTAGGAGAGGTAATCAGGAGAAGGCGATCTCCCGAGGAGAGGGGACATGTTCAGATAGATGCTTGGAGAGGAAACAAAAGGATCTTCTGATGTGTGGAATGAACTGACCTAGGAGAGTAAGGCTGGCAGACTCCTGGGTGTGTAAGGTCAGTCCACCTGGGAGCAGTCACAGAACAGGGCCAGCACCCAGGTCCTGCACTCTTTCTCTGTCCAGGGCAGCCAGTGCCTCTTCAGCACAGTCTAGGGTGAGACATGCTCCCTCTTATACTGTCCCAGGGTTACTTGATGTGCAGAGAAGTGGAGTCTCAAGTTGCTGGAAACTTCTAGGGCCTGCTCTTCATGTTCTCTGTAGCTGCCTCCTCCTTGAAGACCCAGGTTCCAGCTTTCACTTCATACTATTTGTGTGGGGTCGGTAATTTCCCCTCCATCTTCTATCCCATCTCTCCTACCATCTCTGCATCTCTTGCCTACAGTTGGAAAAGTTGAATGAGGACTGGGATGTAGACTTTTTAGGACACTGACTGCTGGGGAAAGCAGTGAGCTTGAACCTTGGGGGAGATCTGGTTCCCAATCAGAGGCTTTGACAGGAGACAGAGGGGTCCTGACCCAGGGCCCAGGGCCCCTTTGCACACCCAGATGCACAGCCATCCAGGAGTTCCCATACCACTGAGATTACTCTCTGATGGGCCTTGGCCTTACTGTTTCCTCCTCGCTGTCTGATTTTAGGATTCCAGAGATCAAGAGGACCAGCCTGGGATCCAGTTTGCTAGGTGTGCAGGCCTTGGGAAGTCAGGCGGTGGGAAAGGGATCCACACCCTGTGGCATCCTGGGCCAATGCTCGTGCACCTGCTCCCTGCTTCATGGCAGCCCCTCAATAAAAAGGTGAAATAAAAACCAAATCAAACTGAAGTCTGCATTTTGTTGGGGAGGAGGCAGCAACAAAGCCATTTCCAGCACTCAGGAATGAGAGTGTGACTTCCTTGCAGCCAGGCTGAGATGCAGTTTGGATGCAGAATGTCCACAGGTTTAGAGAATTCAGAGCAAAGGGACCATTCAAACAAGTCAGGAAGGGCTTGATTAGTGAGAGATAAAGGAATAGGATTGGAATTGGCAGGAAAAAAAGGAGCAAATATTCCTGTGGGTGGCTGCATCAGCAAGACGGGAGTCAGGGAGTCGAGACTAGGTGGGACAGGCAGGAGGGAGCCCACTTTCACTTCTTTCTGTTCCCTTTTGCCCTGGGCAGATATACATCTGTCATCCTTCTTTTCATCAAAACCAAGAAACCATTCTTGGTACCTTACTATTAACTAAACTGCATAATTTATTTGGATTTTTGCTAGTTTCTCCATTCATGTCCTTTTTTTTTTTGTTTCAGGATCCAGGCCAGGATACTACATTGCATTTAGCTGTCATGTCTCCTTGGTCTCTGTGATAGTTTCTCATTGTTTCTTACTTTTCATGACCTTGACAGCTCTGGAGAGTGCTGATCAGGTATTTTTTGAAGAATGTCCTCAAACTGGGTTTGTCTGATGGTTTTCTCATGATGAGAATGGGGTTACGTGTTACTGGAAAGAACCACAAAGGAGAAAAAGGAACTCTCGTACATTGTTGGTAGGACTGCAAAATGGTGCAGCCTCTATGGAAAATGGAGGTTCCTCAAACAATTGCAGATAGATCTACCATACGACCCAGCTATCCCACTGTTGGGAATATACCCAGAGGAATGGAAATCATCAAGTTGAAGGTATACCTGTTCCCCAATGTTCATCGCAGCACTCTTTACAATAGCCAAGAGTTGGAACCAGCCCAAATGCCCATCATCAGATGAGTGGATACGGAAAATGTGGTACATCTACACAATGGAATACTACTCAGCTATAAAAACGAATGAAATACTGCCATTTGCAACAACATGGATGGACCTTGAGAGAATTATATTAAGTGAAACAAGTCAGGCACAGAAAGAGAAATACCACATGTTCTCACTTATTGGTGGGAGCTAAAAATTAATATATAAATTCACACACACACACACACACACACACACACACACACACACACAAACTGGGGGGGGGCGGGAAAGAAGATATAACAACTACAATTACTTGAAGTTGATACGACAAGCAAACAGAAAGGACACTGTTGGGAGGGAGGGAGGAGAGGGAGGAGGGAGGGAGGTTTTGGTAAGGGGCAACAATAATCAACCACAATGTATATCAACAAAATAAAATTAAAAAAAAAAAAAAAAAAGAACCGCAAAGGATGTGCCCTTCTCACCACGTCACACCAGGGGCCACATGGTTTCCACCATACATCGCTGGTGATGTGAACCTGGATCACTTGCTTAAGACAGTGCTGGCCAGCTTTCTCCACTGCAGAGGTTCTGTTCTTCCCTTCCCCTACTCTAGCTTTTAGAAGTGAGTCACTAAGTCCAGCCCATACTCAAAAGGAGAGGGGGAAATTAAGCTCCTCTTCGTGGAAGAGGTAGTATCTCTGTACGTTATTTGGAATTCTGTCAGGAACTTTTGTTTCTCCTCCCCATTTAATTACTTATGGAGTCATTTATATCAGTATGTATACTTCTTTTATAGTTTGGGTTATACTCCAATACTGCAATATTTATTTTGTTGCCCAAAGTGTTCCAGCTTTGGCCGTTGGTAGCTGTTTAGGTTGGCTCCTTGGTCCCTGTGGCATGCCCCCTCCTTCTATTTTCTTGAGCACTTTCTTATTTCTGGCACTGTAATATGCTCCAGGTTCATCTTGTATTTTCCCTACTTCAGCCCTAGAGTCAGCCATTTCCTCAAAGAGCCCTGGTTCCTTTTTTTGTAGAATGGTATTTAGAAACCAAGAACTGGGTATTGGGAGTGGCCGCATGATTTTTATAACTATGTATTTCAAATTTTTAATTCTGTTTAGTAGATTCATTCGGCCACTCTGAATCTTACATTTAGTTGTGACAAAGTGTTAAAAATCACTTTGCAAACTTCCCCTTTGACTGGATTATTTCTGGAGAGTAAATTTCCAGGAGAAAAATTAATGGGGAAAAGTTCGTACATATTTTTATGTTTCTAGATACTTAGAGGCAAGTTGTTCCCCATAATATTGTTTTAATATTACTGTCTCCAAGAACTTACAAATGCAGTCGTTTCACTTCAATTTTTAGAATAAATAAAAAGGTATAAAACAGAAAGTCTTCCTTTTCCTGTCCCCATCTTTCCAATGTTCCTTCCTGGAGGCCACAGTATTAACTTCTTGAATATCATTTTAAAGGTTTTTTTTCTTTTTCTTTTAATGAACAAACCAGAAAAATGAATGCAAAGGAGCCTACTACACACACTGTTCTTAACCTTGCCTTTTTCATTTGTATCTTGAAATCTTTCTATATCAGCACAAAGAACTTCCTCATTTTTGTTATAGCTGCAAAATATTCCATTGTATGAATGTACTCTAAACTATTTAGTCAGGCACTTATTGATGGGTATTTAGGTTTTTTCCCTGATCTTTTACTAAAGCAAACAGTGAGGCAAGGATTAACTTCTATGCATTGTTTTGCCTGTGTGCAATTATGTGAATAATGAATTCTCACAAACATTACCACTGGATCAAAGGATCTATTTAAAACCTTGCTGGATGTCACCAAATTGCCATCCATAGGGGTTATAACTAACTTACATACCTACTTGTAACATGAGAGTGTGATTTCCCTATCATCCTATTACACACGTGTTGCTGACCACTTGATTTAATGTCTAAGGCATGTAGAACAGTGAATGGCATATAGCAAGAGAGTGTTAATTTCTGTTATTATCCTTGTTATTAGATTTCTGACAATCTGATTGGTGAAAAATGGTATCTCAGTAACTTTTCATTTGCTTTTGTATTATTTTGAGTGAGGGTGAATCTCTTTTCATATGTTTATGACCATTTGTAGTTCATCTCCTGTGATCTCTCTCTCTGCATGTCTTTTGCCATTTGTCTGTTGGGTCCATGATCTCTCTTTTTTCCCCTCATTTCATAGGAGCTCTTTAAGTATTAGGGAGATTAGCCTTTTGTTATATGAATGACAAATAATTATTCCAAGTTTGTCAGTTCTCTTATAAATCTTTGCTTTTGTGGCTTCTGGATCTTGAGTCACAGTTAGGAAGGCTTTTATGATTTCATTTCTTACATTTATTCTTTGGGAATACTGTATATTTTGGCAGATGGTGAGAGGTTTGAAAAGTTTTTAAATTTTTGTTAATTTAACAGCTATAAATTAGTACTTTGATGTTATTTTTCTCTGCATTTATTTGACTATTGGTGAGTTGAAACATCCTATGTATTTGTTTTATGAATGTATTTCATCTCAGGTGAATGGTCTGTGCCTACTTTTGCATATGCTAGTCTTTGGGATCTCATAATTTTTATGTCAACCTGCAAGGGTTCCTTATATAATATAGACAAGGTTTATATATTTACTGCTGTTACACTTCTTGCTGTGTAATGGAGATGCAAAGAAAGATGACTCAAAGCACCATGAATGCAATGAGAAGCCTGAAGGGACTGCATCTTGTTAGAAGGAGAAACTGGGTACAGCCCTGATTCAAAGTTAGCTTCTGTTTTTATTGTAAAGACAAGGAAGTTTCACAAGAAAAATCACTTGATTCAATCATTTCAAAAGGACACAAGACATGGGCAATGTGACAAAATTTATCCATAGCTAAGTATAGCTTAAACAATGGAACATAGTAACATCATTAAAACTAACAGCGTGATATTCCAAAGTATAACTAGTGAAATGTTAAGCTAGTTACACTGTGATCATTATCTCTAACTTAAGATATAACTATTTTTATAACAGCTAAAACAATCATTACATTCCTATGATTCTGTCTGTGATTGTAACTTAAGTTTCCATTAACAAAAAGTTTTCCCTTCAGCAAACATTTCTCACATATTTTCCTACAGCAATTCTTTAAAATCTTTTAATGAAATCAATACGTTAATAACCAGTTAATAATCAGTGTATACAATCCCTTACCTAAACAGTGATTAGAGTTGATTTGATGGGCTCTTGCCCCCTAGCTGTAGACCATTGTCTCCTAACCAAGGACTTTTGTCCCATACATGCATTACCTAAAAACCCTATACTAAAAATCAACTCAGAATTAACATATACTCGATTAGAACTGATTACATAGGTTTTTGCCCCACTAGCTGTGGGCTGTTGCCCCCTAGCTAAGGACTTTTGTCCCATAAGTATTGTAGCTAAAGAGCCCTGTCTAAAGATCAAATAAGAATCAAGATTTCTAACCCTCTACATATTGCAAATGTTTTTCCCAGCCTATTTTTGTCTTTTTATATTTATTATGTTCCACAAAGCTTTAGTTTTTTATGCATTAAATGTTTACCTTTTTACCTCTATGATTCATTTTGGATAGTTGCTATTGCTATGTTTTCAAGTTCATTGACCTTCCACAGTGTTTTATCTGCTTCCACAGTGTTTTAATTGCATCTAGTGAAATGTTTATTTCAGATATTATATTTATTACCTTTAGAAGTTCAATTTGGTTATTGTTTACATTTTTAAAACTTCTCTCCTTGTTATCTGCATGTTTTACTTGAAATCTTTGGGCATATAACTTATAATTGCTGTTTTAAAGGCCTTGTCTCACAATTCCATTATTTCTGTCATATCTGGTCAGTTTCTGTTAACTGTGTTTTCTTCTGGTTATGGGTCACACTTTCCAGCTTCTTTGCATAGCTAGTAATTTATTTTAGTTTGTCTTTTGGAGGCATCGCTGGGCATTTTGATTGGATGCTAGATAGTGTGAATTTTATGTTGTCAAATGCTTGATTTTGTTGTATGCCATTAAAGAGTGTTGGGCTTTGTTCTGTCAGATAGTTGATTTATTTCCAGCCCTGTGTGAGCTCAGGGAATATTTTGACTTAAAGATCTCCAAACAATTGTTCTTTCTGGCCTTGTAATTGCTTGCTTAGCCTCATGGAATTTTACCCTTTGTCAGATTGGTATTCAGCCAAAAGCCCAAGGAGATCCCTGTGCAGATTTCTGGAGTTCTTTCTCTGTGTATCTCCCTCCTCTCTGGCATTCTGCCTCCTAAATTATGCCTCAGCCTTTCTGAACTCTGATCTCTGCTTCCTCAATATGGTGAAGCTCTGTTTGAGAGTCCCCTTCTTGTGCTGTGGTCCAGAAGTTGCCTCTAGGTAGAAAGCATAGGCAATGATAGGGTTCATCTCATGTGTATCTCTTGATAGTCCAGAACTACCAGTTTTCCAAATATAAAAAGAGTTGTTTCACATATTTTGCCAATCTTCTGTTTTCTTTTTTTTCTTCTTCTTTTTTTTAATGGCAGGAGGGTAAGTCCCATAGTAGTTACCAAATATTCAGCTTTTTATGTTATTTTCTTTGTGATTTTTTTTATTATACAAATCTGAGAAAATTACTGTCTTGTTCTCAGGAATGATGGCATTTTAAAGAAAGGAGACGAGGGTTTGGTAATGAGAATGGAGGAGTGAATTTAAGAGATACTGCAAAGTAGTAGGATTGGTCATTGTATATGGTGTGTGTGTGTGTGTGTGTGTGTGTGTGTGTGTGTGTGTGTGTGTGTGTGTGTAAAAATAATGAGAAGTTAAAGATGACCTGAAGTTATAACAAAAATGATGGTGACACTGAAAATAAGGCTTTAGCCAAATGAGAAGATGTTGTCCTGATCTTGAGGTAATGTGATTTAATATTTGTTCACAACTTGAGTAAGAAGATGAAGGTGCATATTTAAGAAGACATGACAATATTAAAGAAGTAACACTATGTAAACACATGAGACATTGTATGAAAGCACTGAACTGGGAATCAGAAATTCTGGGTTCTAGTTCCTGTTGTACTATTTGCAAGCTATGGAGCCTACAGCATAGCTGAACCTTTGTTTCTTGGTTTGTTCTATAGGGAAAATATCTGTCATATGTACCTCCCAGGAGAAGTGCAAATAAAATTATACACATGTATGAGAGTGTGTTGTAAACCATCTTCTGCCATATAGAGGTAAGATATTGCTGTATGTTTGCTGTTGTTTTGCCTAGAAAATATCAAGATGCAGAGGGTCAGAGTAAAGTTTCAATCAAAGCCATACAGTTGTAATCTTGGAGGTCTTCCTGAAAAAGGTGTCATTCATTAAAGATGGAAACAACTAGGTAGGAAGGAACAAGTATGGAAACCACCATAAACAAAACCCTGTAGACAGAAACAAGCTCTCTTTTTATGATGGCCCCGGGACAGTTTAGTCTCTTCCTCACAAAGAGTAGCTGAACCACACTTTGAGGAAATTAGAGCAGAGAGTTTAAGGCTGCAGTGGGAGGATTCGGGATTTGTGGGGATTGGGGGTGGGGGTAGGGGAAGAGGTGAGGACACTGGCTGAGAAGGAGCTAAGAGGGATGGTTGGAGAGAGAGGTAGAAAGATGTGGGAGAGCAAAGTGGCTTATCACCACTCTTCTTTGGCTGGGGTGGGGGTGGTGGTGATAAAAATAATGCCTGCTGATTATAAAAAATCATGAACAATAGAAGATAATGTGCTCGGCTCTTTTTCACCTTCTCTAACAGTTTGGTGTATGTCCTTGCATACTTTTTTCCTATGCCTACAAAATATATATAGCACAAACTTACATTATGTTGGGCAACAGTAACCTTGCTAAGCCTCAAACCTATCTCTGCCACTGGTTTCTTGGACCCTATGCTGGTTCTCCTTCTAACTCCCAGATTGCCGCTTGTCCTTCCTCCTCCTCTTGCCCAAGAGAAGATGTATCTCAGGGCTCAGTCCTTGGATTCCTGCTTGTCCCTCTACATTCTTTGCTCTTGAAGATTTCCTCTTCCATGCAGATGACTTCCCCGTCTCCTTTTCAATATCTGATTTTTCTCAAAATTCCAAGTCTGCATTTCCTACTACCTGCTGGACGTCTCTTCCTTTATATTTCACCTACCACCACTCATATAGACTTGTCTACAACCAAGGTCAATCATTTGTCTCAAAAGATTCCTTCTTCAAGCTTTCCAATTTTTATCAGTGGCATTTACACAGACTCAATATCATGTGCTCAAAACATTGGCTTTGCCCATGACCTTTCTCTCACTAACATCCGGGTCTGATTGGTTCTTCTCCCATAGTATCTTTCCCCTCCATCCCATTTTTCCCTCTATTTTCACCATCTAGACCATGATAAACATCCTGTCATGGATCTGTGCCCCTCTAATCCATCTCCTTATGGCTGCCATGCCAACCTTTATAAAACACTATGTACATCTTAATCCCCTCTTCCTCCTCAACAGAGAGTTCCTCACTGTCTTGCTTGCTTGCTGCTGTCAGAATTCCTCAACCTGGCAATTAGACCTCCCATGGTCTGGCACCAAACTGTCTTCCCTAGCTCATCTCCATGACTTTCTTACACCCTCTTTCCACTCCAGCTAGATAATTTAATTATTATTCTCTTAAAACTCAATCTGAAATTTGATCTCATTTTTTTTTTGTCAATCTATAAAAAAAGTTTTTAATAAAATAAAATAAATGACTGCAACAAGACATTTAGCATGCAAACTAATAATTTCTTGATCCCTTTTTTAAACCTGCATTTCAAAATAAAGTGGTTTTTTTTGTGACTGGTAAGGGGATCACAACCCTTGGCTTGGTGTCGTCCGCACTGTGCTCAGCCAGTGAGCGCACCGGCCATCCCTGTATAGGATCCGAACCCGCGGCCTCGGCTCCCCCCAGCGCCGCACTCTCCCGAGCGAGCCATGGGTTCGGCCCTCAAAATAAAGTATTTTAAACTTTCATATATAATTGATCTCATTTTTTTAAACTTGTCGAAGAACTTTTCTTTGCAGCTCAAAACCCAGTCAATCTCTTTCATGGAGCATTTTCTGACTGCCTCCACTATCTGTGGTATTGCCCCTTCCAAAACCTGAGACCACTGGTTACTGATGGACTGGATTGGTATTTACATATTATCTCCTTAGACTCATGTTTGGTTCCCTGAGCCTCCCATGTGTGGAGACCATGCCTTGTTCCTCCGTTCACCTTCAGTGCCTGGCACAGGGCCTGGGCATCATAGATGATTGATAGCTTCTATGCACAATAATTATACTCAGGCATAGGTTGAAGGTTTGTAGGCAAAGATAAAGTTTGGGGGATAAACAAGGGAGATGTTACAGGAACGGGTGAGGGATAAAATTGTGGAGGGGGATAAAGGGTTGAAGGAGAGGTGAAAATGGATTTGGTGATTAAGCTCCCAGAAGAGGGAGAGTGAACATCACTCTCCTACCTGTCATTGGTAGGGCTGAGGTTAGCGGGCCCCTCTGGATGTGGTCATGAGGTTGTTGGGTGAGGAGCCAGATGAGCCTCAGGCTGGGGAAAATTAGGTGGAGTTGGCTTCCCAATAAATTATTTATTTAACCCTTTTAGAGGCTCAAAGGAGCACTTGCTGGAAGGACTAGCTGCTTGTGTCACAGAACAAGAAGGTTAAAGACAGGGAAGTATTTTGTTTGCTTACTGGTTTCATTCAAAAGTGTTTATTGAGCACATACTATGCACCAGGCACTGAGAATACAGAAACTTTTTCCCTCAAGGAGTTCCTAGTCTAGTTGGGAAAACAAAGACATAAAAAAATAAGTGCAACAGTATGTTACAATGGAGAAATAATCCTGTATAAGGATATCGTGGGGCACAAAGCAGGGAGGGATAGGTTCACCTTGGGGAGGCAGAAAAGTCTCCTCAGGGGAGGTAGCTTGAGCTGAGTCTTTAAATCTGAGCAGAGGGCCAGCCCGTGGCTCACTCGGAAGAGTGCGGTGCTGATAACACCAAGGCCACGGGTTCGGATCCTATATAGGGATGGCCGTTGGCTCACTAGCTGAGCGTGGTGTTGACAACACCAAGCCAAGGGTTGAGATCCCCTTACCGGTCATCTTTTTCTAAAAAATAAATAAATAAATAAAATAAATAAATAAATCTGGGCAGACATCTGCCAGGTTGGTGGAAAGAGAGGAGGGTCAGGGAGAAGGTGGGCATTCTGGGCTAATAAGCAGCAGGAGTTGCAGGGAGCTGGTGAAATTTCAGGGAAATTCATGAGGTTGAGGCCAGAAGAGATAAGTGATGTGGTTGCAAAGAAAAGAGAAGACCCATGAGGAGACTTCTTTTGTGTGCTGGTAAGTGGTGATAAGGGCCTGCAACAAGGCAGGGGTAGCAGGAATAGAGATGTGGGAGGGCAAAAGATACCAAGGAAATGGAATTATCAGACTGTCCTTCAATTGGTGGTGATAGGAAGAGAAAGAGGTTGAGAAGAATGTGAGAGGGAAGGCAGAAGAGAGGGAGGGAGAGATTGATGCAGGATTTAGCCAGGTTCTTGGCTGGGGCAACTCAGTGTATGATAGTGTCATTTACTGAGATGTGGGACACATAAGGAAGTGCAAGGGTTGGGAAATATAGGCTTCATTTTTGACAAATGAAGCTTGAGGAGTTTCTAGGAATTATAAAAGAGCTCCTCATGGCCACTTAACTGTCCACTACTTTGCACATGTGAAAGCTCTGATGTCTGAGAAAAGTCAAAGGGATCCTTGGAAGAGGAACTGTAAGCAAGTGCAATCTAATTCAAAATAAGTTATCGAATATTCACTATGTGTCAGACATAGTGTGACCCGCTCTAATCTCCAGGGGGCAGGGACTCTATCTGACTTGTTCATAGTTTCATCTCAGTACCCACTACAGTGACTGATACATAATGGACTTTTAATTAATATTGCTGGATGACTGACTGAGTGCATGAATGAATGAATGCAATGGGTAATGAGCTTCTCCAGAATCCCTCTCTTTAGGAGCTTGCTTTCTGGTTGGGGATCCTGAAAGGAATAAAATTCAGCACCAGTTAAAGGATGAGACACAAACACAAGGCAGCTCGCCGGAGAAGGTTTTTTATTCAGCAGACACATCTGCTTTTATAGGGTTAGAAGAGAGCTGATAGGTTTGCTGAGGACACGGGGCGTTCGGGGATTGGATGGATTGCGTTGCTAAGGGGCCAAGAGCAGGGAGCCTGTGCTGATCGGCGTGCAATTCGCGCCGGAGGGAAAGTATTGTGGCGCCGGCGGGAAGGAGAAGGCGGAAGAGAAGGGTAGCCAGCGCCATGATGGGGCACAGCCGAAAGGGTTCTCATATGACCTAATATTCCTCCCTTTTTGTCTTGTTAGGAAAAGGGCAACGTTTCTCTTTCTGGCTACTTCCTGCTGGTAGGGGGCATCATTTGGGAAGGGGTTGGAGTGTCAGGGAGGAATATGGTTAGGAGACCCCATAATATGGTGGAATATAAAAGAACCTCCTGGGGGGGGGGGTGAAATGGATGAAAGTTCCCTGCAGCCATAAGTCGATAATTTGTTGAGTCCACACCTGATGTGTAAAAACCGGGTGTAGTAGCCAGGCGTCGGAGGAAAGGGCATCTAGGAAGGCAATCCGTCGCATCCTGTATGTTTCATCAGCATGTGGTGAGGGGTTTCTGAGAAGAGGCGGAGGGATCATCAGGAGTTAGGAGTTGGTAGTTTCTAAGTAAAAGCTGGTTATAAGTCTGGTTAGAAATTTTGCCGACTTGGATTTGTAAAAACTTGAGTATACAAGGTAAAAAAAAAGGCATACCAGAAGGATTTCAGAGAGGGGGCCGAGGATGGGCCAAACCCAGGTTAGGAAAGGGTTGGACATTAGAGAGGAGAATGGGCTGGAGTTGGGTGGGGCACACAGGCTGGTAGCTAGTTCAGTGTATTTTCTACCACCACCTGTTAATATAATAACAACATTCTTCTCTTAGGAAGAAGCAGGTGCCACCTTTTTCCACTGTGAGCAGATCAAGGGCTCTCCTGTTCTGGAGGGTCACTTGGGCCAAAGAAGTTATTTGTTTTTGTAGGGAGGTTAGAGATTCTGCCATGGATGTGAGGGCCCTTTCTAACTTGGATTTAATATCTTCCACAGCCCACAGAGAGTGGCCCAGGTCTCCTCCCGAGAGGCCAGCACTGGCAACGGAAATGGTTAAAGACATACCAACCAAGATAGGGAGGAAAGCCACTCTTTTCTGTCGGTCTAGGGGATTAAGAAGGTGAAACATTTCTGAGCTGGTGTATAGGGTGAGCTGAGGAACAACAGTTACCAGAAGGCAAGGAGAAGTTATGTTGGGGAGGATAGTGGTGATAAAAAGGTTCCAGGCGATGCGTGAGTGGTATTTGTGAGGTTAAGACTGTATTGGCAAAAGGGTTCATTGAAAGATTTGGAAATAGTGGGGCCACAAAGGCATGTTCTAGGGAGGAGGGTGTGGTTGCCATCAGGCTCCCACAAAGGAACATTGGGTAGGGGTGAAGAGGGCAGTGGGGCCTGGGAAGGGTTTGGACGAAGGAATGAGTCAGTGTTGTTGCCTGGGACAGCGGCAAGCAGGGGGCGAGCCAAGGAGGTGCACAAAAAGCAATTTCCGGGGGAAATGGATGGAACAGTCTGGTTTAAAAAGGACAGGGTATCGGAGATGGTCTGTAACCAAGTACATATAGGGGAGCCCGGGGCATGAAGGGAAGGGGCATTTTCTAAAGAGGATATGATGTTCTGTTCATGGTGTTTTATGTCTGTAGAGACAAGAGATATAGGGTCGTGAAGAGGAACATACTCACAGGATATTTCAAAAGTTCCGCAGGGGTGTGAAGCATAGCCATTACAGTAAACAGAAGCAAGGACCCTGGTAGCCCACCGGCTCTCCCATGGGTCCTGGATGGTGATGGTTAAAGAACACTGTCGTTTGCCATCACACTGAAAAAGTCTCCTACCAGTAGGCTATCCCATATACCCTAACCACCAGTGGATCTTGCATGACCAATACGGACAGTCACCATAGGTGTCAGGCCACCAGCGGCAGTATTCGAGGGTCTGATCAAAGAGGAAGCAAAGGTAAGGGCGGTTGGCTTGTTTAACTAACTTGGAATTGGAAAGAGTGATAGTGACAGCCTCGGAGCAACCTTTGATGGAGCAGTCTGCAGTAGCGGCCAAATGGGTGACTTTGGTGTTTGTTGTGTGTGTGTATGATTCTCTCACCTTAAATCTCCATACATAAGATGGAGAAGAAGAGGAACTTTGAGGAAGTATAAAGAGAAAGAGGAGGAGGATATTAAAAGTGTTAAGAATACTAAGAGGGAGCATCCTTGTGGTTGAGGAGAGGAAGGGCAGGAATGCGGGAAAATCGCAATTTCAGGGGATTAGATGGTGTTCAAGAATAAAAGGGAGAAGGAGGAGATGGAGGGGAGCCTCGGGACTCTTCTGAGATGTCCTGGACCCCGGTGGGGACAAGGTTCTGGGTGTCTGGTTTTAATTTAGAAATGTGAATCCAGGGAGTAAAATGGTTACCAGGTAAAGAGAGTTTGGCGGCTGTAGGGGTGCAAGGAATAACTGGGTAGGGGACCCCCCACTTGGGCGTGAGAGGTCCTTTTTCTTCTGGGGAGTTGTAATATACTAGTTGTCCAGGGTGGAGAGGCAAGAAGTTTTGAGAGGAAGCAGGGTCAGGAAGAAGCCAATCTTGAAATTTCCAAAGTTCAGAGTGGAAATGGAAAAGGAGAGGTAAATTGAGGTCTGGCGGTATTGGACCCTGTGAGGGAGTGAGCCCTGGAGGTAAGAGGGGACGCCCGTACATTATTTCAAAAGGAGACAACAGAGAGGGTTTTTTGGAGGAGCCCTTATCCTGAGTAAGGCCAGCGGGAGTAGATGAACCCAGTCCAGGTGTAGTTCTAAGGATAATTTTGTTAAAATATTTTTAAGAGTTCTGTTGGATCTCTCTACCTTTCTGGAAGCCTGGGGATGATAGGGACAGTGTAAGTGCCACTGAAAAGAGAGATCTTGGGAAACTTTCTGGGTAATCTGAGAGATGAGCTCAGGACCATTGTCTGACTGTAATGAAGTGGGCATTCCAAATCTAGGGGTAATCTGAGAGAGAAGGATGGACGCCACTGTAATAGCCCTTTTATTAGCTGTGGGGAAGGCCTCTACCCATCCAGAGAAGGTATCTACGAACACTAGGAGATATCTGGTGCGTCGTACAGGCGGCATGTTAGTGACATCCACCTGCCAATCAGCTGCAGGTGTGTGACCTCTGGCCTGGTGGGAGGGGAAAGGCTTAGGTTTTAAAGGAGTGTTGGGGTTAGAGCGCTGGCAGACTTTACAAGTAAGGGAAATTTCCTGTAGGAGGGCTTTATCTAAAGGGGTGAGCGTAAACAAAGTTTGTAAAAAGATGGTTAAAGTTTGGGAGCTAGTGTGGAAGAGAGCATGGAGAAGCTGGAACAGGGCCGCATTGTCCGCGGGGCGTATGTCAGTGAGTGTGAGCAGGTTTATGTTCGGGATTCATGGCCGCTGTTCGTGCAGCCGCGCCGGCCCTGGAATTGCCCTGTGTGATAGGGGAGTTGTCTTTCTGATGAGACTTGCAGTGAACTACCCCAAGCCAGACAGGCAGACGAGAGGCCTCTATAAGTTTGGTGATAAGGGATGAATTAGTGATTGAGTTTCCTTTTGTGGTGAGTAGGCCCCGTTCCCTCCACACAGCAGCATGGGACAGCAGGATGTGGAGAACATATCTGGAGTCAGTGTAAAGCATGAAGGATTTACCTTTACAAGAGCTAAAATACAGGCTCTTGTAACTGCTATAAGCTCAGCCTGTTGGTTGGTAGTGCCTGGGGGTAGGGGTTTGGCTTCTATGATTCCGGTGAGAGAGGTTACGGCACATCCTGCATAATGGGCAGAGTCCTGTCTGAAAGAACCACCATCCATAAACCAAATGTAATCAGGATGAGAGAGAGGTCCTTCTGAAATAGAGGAGCGACAGGGCAGGAAGTTTTCTAGGGCCTCCAGGCAATCATGGGAAGGGGTGCCTGTACCTGAAGGACAAGGTATGGGAAGTAAAGTGGCAGGATTTAAGGGGGGGCACGGAAGAAAGGTGATGTCAGGGTTTTTGAGGAAGGAGGTGAGAAGGGACAAAACCCTGGACGGAGGGAGGGATTGAAGTCCCTTGTATGTCAGGAGATCCTTTAAGTGGTGGGGGGAAAGGATAGTTAATGATGCCCTGAAAGTTAATTTGTATGCCTCCTTTTGTAAGAGCTGTCCAGTGGCCAGGGCCCTGATGTGGGGCACCCATCCACGGACAGTGGGATCTAACTGCTTAGAAAGGTATGCTACGGGAGCAAAGGTGGGTCCATAATTCTGTCCCAACACCCTGAGTGCCTGTCCGTCCTTCTCATGGACATACAAGAAGAAAGGTTTAGAGAGATCAGGGAGATGAAGTGCCAGCGCCTGTACAAGGATCTGTCGCAATTTTAAAAAGGGATGGTGGGGGGAGGAGAGGAGGGGTTCATCAGGGGGACCCTTAGTTAGGTTATACAGAGGTCTGGCCAGGAGGGAATAACTTGGGACCCAGGCTCTGAAGTATCCAGCTAATCCCAAAATGACAATATTTCAGCCTTTGTTTGGGGAATGGGAAGGTCCATGAGAAGTTGTTTTCTGTTAAGCGTAATTGGCTTTTTCCCTGGGGAAAGGAGAAAGCCGAGGTAGGTTACCGTTGCCTGGGAAATTTGGGCTTTATGTAGGGAGACCCAATACACTTTATTAGCTCAGTGATTTAATAGGTGAGCGGTATCTGTTTGAGATTGCTCCCACAAGGGGCTGCACAAGAGAAGGTCATCTACGTACTGAAGAAGCATGGAGTCGGGGTGGTTGGCATAAAAATCAGTGAGATCCTGGGCTAAAACCTCGCCAAAGATGTGAGGACTGTCCCAAAATCCCTGTGGGAGAACAGTCCAGGTAAACTGTCGGGAGTGTCGGGTGTGAGGATCAGTACAAGTGAAAGCAAAAATATCTTGAGAGCTTGGCGCTAGAGGTATAGAGAAGAAAGCATCCTTTAAATCCAAAACTGAAAAATGGGTTGTGGTGGCTGGGATGTTAGAAAGGAGGGTATAGACATTGGGCACTAGGGATGGATAGGGATGACTGAGGAGTTAACGAGGCGCAAATCCTGCACCAAGCGATAGGTCCCGTTAGGTTTTTTTACAGCTAGTATAGGGGTGTTGAAAGGCGAGTGAGAGGGCCGGAGATGGCTCTTTTTTTGTAAATCCTGAATGATGGGGCAAAGGCCAAGAAGGGCTGTGGTGGTCAGGGGATACTGGGCCTGGCATATAAACTTAGTGGGGTCCTTAAGCCTAATGTGTATTGGAGAACACTTTGCAGTGGAGGGGCTTGACGTGTCCCAGACAACTGTGTTGACAGCCTCGGTTAATGTTGGAAAAGGAGGCCGTGAGTCCAAGTCGTTGGCCAGGAATGCTATAAAAAACTGTGGTAGGCGAGGCATGGGAGGTGATGCTGATCGTAACCCTGAGAAGGGAGAGAATATCTCTTCCCAGTAGAGGGATGGGACATTGGGGCATGACGAGGAAGGAGTGTGAGAAGGGTGTGGAAACATCTTGCATGGTGCATATTAATAGGAGTGTTTTACAAGGGAAAATCTGTTTACCTCTTACCCCAACAATAGGAGAGGTGGAAGGTGTAGTTGGGCCCCAGAACTCTCTCAGGATCGAAAAAGTGGCTCCGGTGTCTAAGAGGAAGGAAATGGGGCGCCCATCCACCACAAGCCGCACCCTGGGTTCCTGTGTCATGATGGTCATGGTCGGGAACAGAGACCCAGGGCCCCATCAATCTTCTGCTAGTCCCAACAGGTGGGGATTGTGGGGTGATTGGCCCCTCTCCCCTTCGGGTGGGTGGCAGGGCAATCAGATCCCCAATGGCCCCTTTTGTGGCATTTGGGACAGGGAGTGGTTGGAGGCCAAGGAGAGGGGCAGGCTTTTGCCCAATGTCCCTCTTTTCTGCATTTAAAGCAGGTTCCAGGGGGCGGCTTATGGGTTTGTGGGTGCCTGGGTTGTGGCTGTCCTTGGATTATTTGTGCAAGCATCTGAAAATTTGCCTGATAAACTCTCTGCTTGTGGTGTTCCTTTTCCTCCTCTCTATTATGAAAAACCTTAAAAGCCACCATAAGAATTTCAGTCTGAGGAGTAGCGGGCCCCTGCTCTAGCTTTTTAAATTTAGCCCTAATGTCGGGGTAGCTCTGGGCTAGGAAATAGGTCATTAAAACCTGACAACCATCTGGGGTTTCTGGGTTTAGATTGGTATATTGTTGAAGGGCCTTGGTTAACCTGTCTAAAAATTCGGAAGGGGTTTTTTCCTTTTTCTGTATTACTTCCTGCATCTTTCGGAAATTTACAACTTTTTGAGGAGCCCGTTTGAGGCCGGCTACAAGGCAGGAAGCAAAAACATCACGGGAATTTATGCCAATAGGGATGTTATAATCCCATTGGGGATCCTGTTCTGGAACTGCATTGGGACCTGTAGGTTAGGATTAGTCCTGTGTGTTTTGTCTGCATGGGCTTGGGCCAATTCCCATACACGCCTTCACTCCTCAGGAAGGAGAGTGTTAGCTATTAACATGTATATGTCATGGTGTGTAAGACTGTAAGCCTGCAGGATCCACTGAAACTCCCTAACATAGGTGGTGGGGTCAGTGGTAAAGGAGCCCAGTTTTTTTTCTAATTGTGTGAGATCAGAGATGGAAAAAGGTACTTGAACTCTGATTACGCCTTCTGGGCCAGCCACCTCTCCAAGCGGTGCAATAGTGGGAGGGACCGGAGGGAGCCCCTGTGATCTAGTCGGTGGAGGACTAAAAGGTTTTGCAGGAGGAGGGGAAATGGGGGGCAGCTGTGGAATTGGAGTGGAAGGTGAAGCTGAAATGGAAGATGGTGGAGAGGAAACTGAGGCAGAGGGGGAAGTGGGAGCAGAGGGACGTGGGTGATATGTGGGTGGTTCATCCACAGGATCGAAAGTAGGAGGGTCAAGAAGGGGTGGAGACTTACAGGCCAGGAGGACTTGGGAGGGAGAGCATGAAGAACAAAGATAGGGATTTTTTCTCAGGAGGTGAAAGGTCTCCACATAGGGGATCTCCTTCCACTTTTTGAGGTGCTGGCAGTAGTTAAAAAGGTCACGAAGGAGGTCTGGGTCTAGAGATCCCTCAAAAGGCCAATGGTTTTGGTTGTCCAGGGGGTACTGGGACCAATCTTGAGTGCAAAATCTGATCAAGAACTTTGGTTTAATATCTGGTGTAAGGGAGAGTACAGTAAAGTTTCTGAGTAAGCATTTGAGGGGCGAGGTTTCCAGAAGGGATGAGGAGGCTCCCATTGTGAAGTGGACAGAGATAAGGAAATCAAGAGGAAGAGAAAAAGAGAAAATAAGGAAATGAATCTCTGGGCCGGAAGTGGGTCAGCAAAGTCCAGGAGGCATCCCCTGAGGAGTTTGTGAGCCATGGAGGTTCTATAGGAACCGGATTAGGAGGAGAGTGAGGGTCATCACCCACACTTCAAGCTCCCAGGAGGCACAGTGCCAGAGGCCACGAGGAACCTAGTACTAGGATTTTTGGAACCTGTTTTAGCATCCAGAGAGAGAGAGAGAGAAGCAGAAAGGAGCCTCCACCCTGTACCCTCACACTCAAAGGCTCCTGGAGAGAAGAGAGTGGATAGCTGGAGGGTCCGCCATGACCGTAAACGTCTTAATGGGGTGTAACTTTACATCTCTTAAGGGCGTCGGAGTCTAGTTGGTTGATAACTGCTCCGCTGTAGCCCAGAGGAGGGTGGCAGCCTTATAAGGGAGACTTACCCAAGGGTGGAAGCGGTGGTGAGTGCGAAGAGCCAGCGCCTGAAAAGGTGGACGAGGGCGAGCCGCCTTGGTTGAGATGGAGACAGGGTCCACAGTGGACAATCCCGTCCCGAGTTTTGGCACCAATGAAAGGAATAAAATTCAGCACCAGTTAAAGGATGAGACAAAAATGCAAGGCAGCTCGCCAGAGAAGGTTTTTTTTATTCAGTGGGCACATCTGTTTTTACAGGGTTAGAAGAGACCTGATAGGTTTGCTGAGGACACGGGGTGTTCGGGGATTGGATGGATTGCATTGCTAAGGGTCCAGGAGCAGGGAGAGCCTGTGCTGATTGGCGTGTGATTCACGCCGGTGGGAAGGTATTGTGGCGCCGGTGGGAAGGAGAAGGCAGAAGAGAAGGGTAGCCAGTGCCATGATGGGGCGTGGCCGAAAGGGTTCTCATATGACCTAATAGACACAAATGCATAGAAAACCAGTGTCAAAACAACATATGAAATACTTGGGTAGAAGTTGGATATAAGGGCAATGAGGATTGAGGGCAGTGAGGAAGTGACCTAATGTTTGTACTGGGTTTTTAAGGACATATACAAGTTCCCTATGAGAAGAGGGAAAGACATTCTAGGAAGGAGGAATAGGCCAAATGTATTAGTCAGGGTGTTCTCCAGAGAGACAGAATCAATAGGATATGTTATAAATATAAATATATAAGAGGGGATTTATTAGGGGAATTAGCTCAGGCAATTGTGAAGAGAAGTCTCTTGATAGGTTGACTGCAAACTAGTTGCCAGTAGTGTGGCTCAGTTCAAGTCCAAAGGCCTCAAAACCAGGGAAGCCGATGGTGTCCTTGGTGTAAGTCCTGGAACCCAAAAGCTGAAGAGTCTTGAGCTCTGATGTCCATAGACAGGAGAGCAGAGTGTATCCCAGCTCCAGCAGATAGAGTGATTCACCTTTTTCCTCCATATTTTTGGTTCTCTTGGGGCCCCTAGTGGATTGGTGGTTCCCACCCATATTGAGGGCGGGTCTTTCCCACCCAGTCCACTCAGGCTCCTATGCTAATCTCTTCTGGAAACACCCTCATGGACTCACTTAAAAAGATAACTTTACCAGGTTTCTTGGCATTCCTTAATCTAATCAAGTTGACACCTAGAATTAACTTTCACAGCCATAGAAAGGCTTAGAGGGGAGAAGGTGTGTGGAGTGGTTCTCAGAATAACAAAATATTTGGGCCGGCCCCGTAGGGCACTCGGGAGAGTGCAGCGCTTGGGAGCGCAGTGGCGCTCCCGCCGCAGGTTCGGATCCTATATAGGAATGGCCGGTGCACTCAATGGCTGAGCGAAGTGCGGGCGACACCATGCCAAGGGTTGCGATCCCCTTACCGGTCACAAAAAGACAAAAAAAAAAAAAAAAAAAAAGAATAACAAAATATTTAATGCAGTTGTACTCTATCTACCTGGCAATCATAATGCCTGCCATCCCCTTATGAGGAAATCTGTCCCACCCTTGCTGAGGGTAAGCTCTGGGTATTTCGCTTTATACAAAATAAAACTGCTGTTCAGCCACACATGGCCACTTACCCAAAGACAGGCAAATCATAAGCTTTCTAGCAGCTTAAGAAGTATACTTGGGTGGAATCACTGCCAAAACAAAGAAGCAAATTATGGCCTGTGAATGTGCAAATGTGCTGATTTAGAAAATACAGAGAGAATCAGGCAGTTAGCAATAGGCACAAAGATGGAGAGAAGCCAGAGGGGCTGAGATGGCAATGGGAAACAGAAATTACAAGTAGAAGTCACACGGTAGAAAAAAGGCATGCTGAGTCAAGGGAGAAGAAGCAGTTGTTTTCAGGATGAGAAGCAGATGGACTCGGAGATCATTATATCACATCCACATATGTAAAAAACTCATTAATAATGTTATAATTTTTGCTTTCAACCATCAAATATATTTTAAGGAATTCATTAGAAGAGGAATAGTCTATTATATTTACCCAGATATTTAAAATTTATGTTGATCTTGCTTCATTTCTGTTATTCTGAGTTTCCTTCTCATCTGATTTTCCTTCTGTTTGAAGAACTTCCTTTAGTAATTCTTTTGGAATAGGTCTGCTGGCAATGGGCAATGGATTCTCTTAGATTTGATTTGTTTTGTTTAAATCTGGGAATGTCTTCATTTCACCTTAATTCCTCAAGAGTATGTTTGCTGGATATAGAACTCTGAGCTGACAGTTCTTTACTTTCAGCACTTTAAAAATATGATTTTACTTCCTTCTGGCCTCCATTGTTTCTGATGAGAACTCTGCAGTTGTTTCTCTATCAGAAATGAGTCACTTTTCTCTGCCTGCCTTAAAGATTCTTCTTTATCTTTAATTTTCAGTTATTTGATTGTGATATGCTTGGGTAAGAATTTTTTGTTTGTTTTATCCTGTTGGTGATTTGTTGAGATTTTTGAATCTATAGGCCTATATCTTTTATGAAATTTGAGAAGGTTTAAGCCATTATTTAAACAATTTTTTTTTTCTGCACCACACTCTCTTTCCTATCCTTCTTTGACTCTGATGACATCATTATTAGGTCATCTTGTATTGTCCCACATGTCCTTGAGGCTTTTTTCACTGTTGAAAGTCTTTTTCTTCTATGTCATTATAAATACATAGTTTCTATTGATCTACCTTCAAGCTCATAGAATTTTCCCCTTGTCATCTTCATGCTGCTGTTGAGCTTATTGAGTGAAAAAAACTTTTTTTACTTTTTGTGCTCATATTTTCGAGTTTCTAAAATTTTTATTTGGTTCTTTATATTTTCTATTTATTTCCTGAGATTTTCTATCTTTTCATTCAACAGTGTTTGCCCTTATTTTGTTGGTGCATTTTATAATCGTTTCTTTAAAGTCTTTGTCAAATAATTCCAACATCTGTGTCATATTCACATTGGCATTTATTTTCTCTTCCCAGGTAACCTGAGATGTTCCTGTTTTTATATATTGACTAATTTTGGATTATATCCTGAATATCTTGAATATTATGTTATGAGACTCAATCTCATTTAAAACTGCTGGAAAATGCTGGTATTTTTGCTTTATCAAGAATTGACCTCATTGGATTAAGGCAGCAAGTTCTGATCAGTCTTCTGTGGTTGTGGTTTCAATGCCGGTCTGTTTTCCAGACCTCTGTAAATGCCATCTGGATCCATCCCATGTATGTACCATCCAGTGGCCTGTCTAGAACCTGGGTGGTGTCCTGCCTCTTAATTCAGGCCTCAAAGTATTTGGTAATCTGTTTGTGATCTGATCCTTACATGTGCAGGTCAGGAGTGAGCCTAGAAGTTTATAAACAATATTTTGGGGTTCCCTTCCTGAGTTCCTCTCTTTCTGTGAATGCCATACCTAAGATGTTGCCAGTCCAGCTACAAAATATGACACTGAAGGCCAAAAGAATGATACAATCTTACCTAGAAAGTAGGTATACTTGTGAAATGATCCCAAGATCTAGTATTCTAGGACACTAGGACACTGGTTATGAAGAAAAGTAGAAAGAGGAATTCTCTGGGATATCAAAAGCCTGTTTCTATATAGACTGTCTTGCAGATGTTATTTTAAAGGCTAATTTAAACTTGCATTCACAGACCTTTAATCAGGCTTGAATTTTTTTCCAAGAAAGGAAGTCATTTACTCAGAACTTTCATGGTAGAGAGTCATTTTTTCTGGTGCTCACAGGTCTACAAAGAGTAAGGATACCTTTCTGGACATTTTATTTAATCAGTTTTATAAGCTTCTACCTGTCATTCAAAATATTAATTTCTTCAGTCTCCCTTATTAGATATTATATTTTCAATTGCCTGAAATTTCCTAATATCCCCTTACATTACAAGAAAGAAAGAAAGAAGGGAAGAAAAAAGAAGGAAAGAAGGAAGGGAAGGAAGGAAGATTATCTTAATGGCAATGTTGTTTTTTGTTTCCTTACATATTACCATGTTATTCCACCTCAAATAGTTTTCTTCATTTTTGGGCAGCTGGCCAGTATGAGGATCCATCAAATAATTTTTATGGGATTATGTTTCTTATTTTTTGTAGCACATTTTCAAAAGTTTCTTTAAGGCAGATCTTTTTTTTTTGACCGGTAAGGAGATCTTAACCCTCGGCACGGTGTGATCTGCACCACGCTCAGTAAGTGAGCACACTGGCCATCCCTATATAGGATCTGAACCTGTGGCCTCGGCACTACCAGCACCACACTCTCCCGAGTGAGCCACAGGGCCGGCCCTAAAGCAGGTCTTTAGAAGCAAATTTCCTCATTAATTTTTTTAAATTTAAAAGTACCTTTATTCAAGTTTTGCTAGGTTCACATTTCTTGGTTGACTAATAATTTCTTTCCGTATACCAAAGATCTGATTCCACTGTTTTCTGGCTTCCATTGTTATTGAGGTTTTTGTTGTCTTGCTAACTCTTGTTCCTTTGTAGGTGATCTTTCCTTTCTTTCTGGTTGTTTTCTGGATTATCTTTTCATCTGCGGTGTTCTGAAGTTTCACTCTGATGTATCTAGTTGTGGATTTATGTTCATTTTTTTTCTTGAGATATACTGACCTGTGGGCTTTGATGTTTCATCTGTACTGTTAACCACTTTAAACAATTCCTTTTCTCTTATCACTATATTTTCCTTCTAAAACTCCAATTATTTCTTTATGACACCTTCTCATCTTATATTTTTCTTATCCTTATCTATCTTTGTCATGTTCTGGATATATCTTTTTGACAAATTCTCTCTGACAATTCTACAACACTTTCTTCAGTTATTCCAAATCTTCTGTTTAAGTCATCCTTTAAGACATTAATTTCAACAATCCTATTTTTTCTTGTTTCTAAAATATTTTTGCCTAATTTATTTGTTCAATTCAGATCACTTCTTTTTATATGCTTATATTTGTAATACAACTCTTTTTTTCTTTTTAAACATTTAAGATGTTTATTCATATCTATATAAAATGTAATTTGTATTGGTCACTTATAATAGCTTTTAGTCCTTTGGGACCTAAAACTATTTTTTCTTGCTGCTTCTGATTTTACTCATGGTGGCATGCTCCCTTGTGTTTTTGATAACCTTTTGGAACCTAATACTTGATCTTAATATGTGGGAGCTTTCTTTTGGACTATGTTTGCCTCAGCTTCTGGAGTAGTCAGGGAGTACTCCCAATGTAAGATCACTTTGTCCTTCCTTTGAAGTATTAGCTCAGACTAAGAGTTCTGTGCTTGTCTTCCCCAACTTTCTGCTATTCCAAGGTTAAATATCCTCCACCACATTGTTCCTCTAGGAATCTGGTCTCTGGGCATCACTGCCTTTCCTGGCTGCCTGTCACCACAGGCTGAAACCCTGCTTCTCTTTCTTCTCACCACTCTGACTTCCTGCTACATGTGTAAAAGAAACATTTAGAATTCCTGGAAATGAAATTAATATTCACTGAAAACCAAAACAGTATACAGGGATAAATTCTACACTGGAATCAGTCTATTTTCTTAGAAAATTATCATTCAATACAAGTTTTCAAATTTATTTGAATAGCATCGAGCAAAGTAACTCATTTATGGTATTTTAAATTATATTAAATATCATCTCTTTATTTCTCTTAATTATTTATTCTCTTGTGCATTTGCACTTTCTCACTCTCCATTTTTTTTAATTAGGCTAATGACTTGTTTGCTTCTTTTGGTTCTTTTTGGGTTTATCTATTAGTTCTGTTTTTCTTTCCTGTTTTCTAATTTACTATAATTTGGTTTTTTAAATTTCTTCCTTCAGCTTTCCTTTCTTTTCTGTTTTGTTGTTGTTGTGTTTCTTTTTGTTTAACATGCTTACTTTATTTTATATTAAAATGTGTATTTAAGATTTCTTCCTGAGTACTACTTTAGCTGCATCCCATAGGTTCTGATACATATATTCTTTACATTATTAGTAGTATTTGCCATTAACTCTTTGGTTTTCATTTGTGTTTTCTTTTTGACCCAAGAGTTTTATTTTTAACTTTCAAGTAGAAAGGGCTCTTTGATTTTTTTAATAAATTTGTTTGTTGCAATGTGATAAGAGAATGTTTTCTGTATTATTTCTGTTTTGGAGAGTTTATTGAGGTTTCCTGAAGTTTTAAATAGGTATTTTAATAAATATTATTGGGCACTTGAAAGAATGGTGTATTCTCTACTTTTAGGATGCAATGTTTAATATACATCAGGAAGGTCTACTTTGTTAATTATGTTGTTTAAGTCCACCCTATTTTTAGTTAATTTTTATTATTTGGTCTGTGGTGGAAGGAGATAAGTAAATTAAAGCCTCCTTTTATTAGCATTTTTCTATTTACTTCTCCTTACTTATTTTATAATTTCTGTTTGATGGTTACTGCTATGTTATTTGGTGCATTGATATTCATAGTTGTTATACTTCCATTGTCAATTGTTGTCTTTAGATTTATAAAGTAACCTTGCTTTATTTTTGGCTCAAATTCCACCTTGACTATTATTAAAACAATGACTTTTGCTTTAAAAATTTTTTGTTGCATATCCTTACCAATCCTTTTATTTTTTAGAATCAACTTTATTTTAAATTTTTAAAAACTGGTTTAGATTTACAGAAAAATTGTGAAGGTTGTACTGAGAGTTTTCATATACTCCACACCTAGTTTCCTCTACTATTACCATCTTAATTGGTATGGTATATTTGTTACTATTAATGAATCCATATTGATACATTATTATAAATTAAAGTTCATACTATATGTGATTTAGTTTTTACCTAATGTTCTTTTTCTGTTCCAGGATTCCATCCAAAATATCACATTGCATTTAGTTATTAGGTCTCCTTAGGCTCATCCTGCCTGTAACAGTTTCTAAGACTTACCTTGTTTATTATGACCTTGACAGTTTTGAGAAGTACTGGTCAGATATTTTTCAGGTTGTCCCTCTATTGAGATTTGTCTGAGGTTTTTTTCTCATTACTAGATGGGTGCTATGGGCTTTGGGGAAGAAGACCACATAGGTAAACTGCCACTTTTCTCATATTATATCAAGAGTACATACTATCAACATGACTTATCACTATTAATGTTCACCTGGCTGAAGTAGTATTTGTCAGGTTTCTCCACTATAAAGTTATCCCCTTCCCCTTCTGTATTGTACTCTTTAGAAGGAAGTCACTATAAGCAACCCTTACTTGAAGAATGGGCAGTTATGCTCCACCTTCTTGAGAGCAGAGTATCTACTTAAAGACTGATATCTTCTCTCTCATTTATTTATTTATTTGATCATTTATTTGTATCAGTATGAACTCATGGATATTTATTTTATACTTTGAGTTATAATACTGCTTTATTTAATTTATTGCTCACGTTGTTCCAGCTTTGGCCATTGGGAGCACTTTCAGCAGGTTTCTGTAACCCTTAAACATACCTCCATCACTTTGTTTTGAGTGTTTGTGTGTGTGTGAGAGCATTTCCTTATTTTCTGCCATTACAATAGTTCAGGCTCATCTTGCATAGTTTCTGCCCCAGTCCTAGAATCAGTCACCTCCCTAAGAACCCTTGGTCCTTTTTATTGGAGAACAGTATTAAAAAGTAAGGTCTGGGCACCAGGTGTGCTTGTTGCTACTAAAGTGTAGCAACACTAGGTTTTCTTAGCTGACAGTGCAATGATATATATGTGTGTGTATACCAACCCATATGCAGTCATATGCTGCATAACAATGTTTTGCTCAATAAAAAAGTGTATATACAATGGTGATCCTATAAGATTATAATGAAGCTGAAAAATTCCTATTGCCTAATGATGTTGTATCCATCATAACATCATAGCATAATTACTTTATTATTTTATAAATTTAGTGTAGCCTAAGTGTACAGTGTTTATAAAGTCTACAATAGTGCACATGAATGTCCTAGGCCTTCACATTCACTCACCACTCACTCACTGACTCAGAGCAACTGCTAGTTCTGCAAGCTCCATGCATGGAAAAGTGTCCTATACAGATGCAACATTTTTTATCTTTTATTCTTTTTACTATTTCTTGTCTGTTAAGATACATAAATACTTACCATTATGTTGCAATTACCTACAGTATTCAGTACAGTAACATGCTGTTCCAGTTTGTAGCCTAGGAACAATAGGCTATACCATATAGCTTAGGTGTGTAGTAGGATATACCATCTAGGTTTGTGTAAGTGCACCCTATGATGTTTACACAGCAATGAAATTACTTAAGGACACATTTCTCAGAATGTATCTTCAGGTTCAGGTTCAGGTTCAGGTTTTCTATGTTTTCTTTGTTCACTCTTGGTAGTTTGAATGCATGCAGAAATTTATCCATTTTCTCCAGGTTTTCAAATTTGTTGGTGTATAGTTATTTACAATACTCTCTAATGATTCTTTGTATTTCTGTGGTACCAATTGTAATGTCTGTTTTTTCATGTCTAATTTTTGTTATTTTGGGTCTTCTCTCTTCTTTTTTTAGTTACCCTAGCTAATGGTTTGTTTATTTTGTTTGTATTCTCAAAAAACCAACTTTTTGTTTCATTGACCTTTTGTATCATTTTGGGGGTTTATATTTCATTTAGTTCTGCTCTGATAGTAATTATTTCTTTCCCTCTACTAATTTTGGTCTTGGATTGTTTTTGTTTTTCTAGTTCTTTGAGGTGTAGCATTAGGTTGTTTATTTTAAATCTTTCTATTCTTTTGATGTAGCATTTATTGAAATAAACTTTCCTGTTAGCACTGCTCTTGCAGCATCCCACAGGTTTTTGTATGATGTGCCTTTATTTTCATTAGTTTTGAGAAATTTTTTGACTTCTTGTTTAATTTTTTCTTGGACCCAGATGTTGTTCAGGAGCATGTTTTTTTAATTTCTATGTGTTTGTACAGTTTCCAGAGTTTCACTTGTCATTGATTTTTAGTTGTAATACATTGTGGTCTGAAAAGATACCGCATGTTGTCACTCGTAACTGGGAACTGAATCCATAAATAAACAAATGAACAATAAAGAGAGAGAGAAAAAAAGAAACAACAATCGCAGTAATATGTTGAACTTTTAGAAAACTAGAAGTGGAAAAGGGGAGGGGAAGGGAGGGGAGGCTAATGAGGAATTGGTCAATGGACACAAAGAATGATTGCATATTGTAATGATGAATAAGCTAACTATACTGATCTAAACACCACACATTCTTTTTTTTTTTTGAATGTGAATTGTCCAGTTTATTTTTTATTATTTTTTTTAAATTTTATTTTGTCGATATACATTGTGGCTGATTATTGCTCCCCATCACAAAAACCTCCCTCCCTTCTCCCTCCCCTCCTCCCCCCCAACAATGTCCTTTCTGTTTGCTTGTCGTATCAACTTCAAGTAATTGTGGTTGTTATATCTTCTTCCCCCCACCCCCGGTTTTGTGTGTGTGTGTGTGTGTGTGTGTGTGTGTGTGTGTGTGTGTGTGTGTGTGTGAATTTATATATTAATTTTTAGCTCCCACCAATAAGTGAGAACATGTGGTATTTCGCTTTCTCTGCCTGACTTGTTTCACTTAATATAATTCTCTCAAGGTCTATCCATGTTGTTGCAAATGGCAGTATTTCATTCGTTTTTATAGCTGAGTAGTATTCCATTGTGTATGAGAGTTCCTTTTTCTCCGCAACCTCCCCAGCATTTATCGTTCAGAGTCTTTTGGATTTTAGCCATCCTAACTGGGGTGAGATGGTATCTCAATGTGGTTTTGATTTGCATTTCCCGGATGCTGA
This sequence comes from Cynocephalus volans, assembly GCF_027409185.1. Taxonomy (NCBI): domain Eukaryota; kingdom Metazoa; phylum Chordata; class Mammalia; order Dermoptera; family Cynocephalidae; genus Cynocephalus; species Cynocephalus volans. Next base: position 32,088,783 of record NC_084469.1, read on the forward strand.
GTGATGTTGAGCATTTTTTCATATGTCTGTTGGCCATTTGTATATCTTCCTTAGAGAAATGCCTACTTAGCTCTTTTGCCCATTTTTTAATTGGGTTGCTTGTTTTCTTCTTGTAAAGTTGTTTGAGTTCCTTATATATTCTGGATATTAATCCTTTGTCAGATGTATATTTTGCAAATATTTTCTCCCACTCTGTTGGTTGTCTTTTAACTCTGTTAATTGTTTCTTTTGCTGTGCAGAAGCTTTTTAGTTTGATATAATCCCATTTGTTTATTTTTCCTTTGGTTGCCCGTGCTTTTGGGGTCGTATTCATGAAGTCTGTGCCCAGTCGTATTTCCTGAAGTGTTTCTCCTATGTTTTCTTTAAGAAGTTTTATTGTTTCAGGGTGTATATTTAAATCCTTTATCCATTTTGAGTTGATTTTAGTATACGGTAAGAGGTATGGATCTAGTTTCATTCTCCTGCATATGGATATCCAGTTATCCCAGCATCATTTGCTGAAGAGGTAGTCCCTTCCCCAGTGAATAGGCTTGGTGCCTTTGTCAAAGATCAGATGGCAGTAAGTGTGTGGGTTGATTTCTGGATTCTCTATTCTATTCCATTGGTCAGTGTGTCTGTTTTTATGCCAGTACCATACTGTTTTGGTTATTATCGCTTTGTAGTATAGCTTAAAGTCAGGCAGTGTTATGCCTCCAGCTTTATTTTTTTTTGCTCAGCATTGCTTTGGCTATGCGTGGTCTTTTATTGTTCCATATAAATGTCTGAATAGTTTTTTCCATTTCTGAGAAAAATGTCTTTGGAATTTTGATGGGGATTGCATTGAAATTGTATATCACTTTGGGTAGTATGGACATTTTCACTATGTTGATTCTTCCAATCCAAGAGCATGGGATTTCTTTCCATCTTCTTGTATCCTCTCTAATTTCTCTCAGCAGTGGTTTGTAGTTCTCATTATAGAGATTTTTCACCTCCTTGGTTAACTCAATTCCTAAGTATTTTATTTTTTTGGTGGCTATTGTAAATGGGCAGGCTTTCTTGATTTCTCGTTCTGCATGTTCACTATTGGAGAAAAGAAATGCTACTGATTTTTGTGTGTTGATTTTGTATCCTGCTACTGTGCTGAAATCATTTATCAATTCCAAGAGTTTTTTTGTAGAGGTTTTAGGCTGTTCGATATATAGGATCATGTCATCTGCAAACAGGGACAGTTTGACTTCATCTTTTCCAATCTGGATGCCATTTATTTCCTACTCTTCTCTGATTGCTCTGGCTAGTACTTCCAACACTATGTTGAATAGGAGTGGTGAGAGTGGGCATCCTTGTCTAGTTCCTGTTCTTAAAGGAAAAGCTTTCAGCTTTTCCCCATTCAGGATGATATTGGCAGTGGGTTTGGCATATATGGCTTTAATTATGTTGAGATACTTTCCCTCTATACCTAACTTATAGAGGGTCTTTGTCATGAATGAGTGCTGAACTTTATCAAATGCTTTTTCAGCATCTATAGAGATGATCATATGGTCCTTGTGTTTGAGTTTATTAATATGGTGTATCACATTTATTGATTTGCGTATGTTGAACCAACCTTGCATCCCTGGGATGAATCCCACTTGATCGTGATGAATAATTTTTCATATGTGTTGCTGTATTCTGTTTGCTAGTATTTTAGTGAGGATTTTTGCATCTATATTCATCAAGGATATCGGCCTGTAGTTTTCTTTTTTGGTTATATCTTTACCTGGTTTTGGTATCAGGATGATGTTTGCTTCATAGAATGAGTTTGGGAGATTTGCGTCCGTTTCAATCTTTTGGAATAGTTTGTAGAGAATCGGTGTCAATTCCTCTTTGAATGTTTGGTAAAATTCTGCTGTGAATCCATCTGGTCCTGGGCTTTTCTTTGTTGGGAGCCTTCTGATAACAGCTTCAATCTCCTTTATTGTTATTGGTCTGTTCAAATTTTCTACGTCTTCACGGTTCAGTTTTGGGAGCTTGTGTGTGTCCAGAAATTTATCCATTTCCTCCAGATTTTCAAATTTGTTGGCGTATAGTTGTTTATAGTAGTCTCGAATGATTCCTTGTATTTCAGATGAATCAGTTGTAATATCACCTTTTTCATCTCTAATTTTTGTTATTTGAGTCTTCTCTCTTCTTTTTTTTGTTAGCCATGCTAATGGTTTGTCAATTTTATTTATCTTTTCAAAAAACCAACTTTTTGATTCGTTGATCTTTTGAATTGTTTTTTGGTTTTCTATTTCATTCAGTTCTGCTCTGATCTTAATGATTTCTTTCCATCTGCTAACTTTAGGTTTGGATTGTTCTTGTTTTTCTAGTTCTTTAAGGTGAAGTGTTAGGTTGTTCACTTGCCATCTTTCCATTCTTCTGAAGTGAGCGTTTAATGCAATAAATTTCACCCTCAATACTGCTTTTGCAGTATCCCACAGGTTTTGGTATGATGTATCATTGTTTTCATTAGTTTCAAGAAATTTTTTGATTTCCTGCTTGATTTCTTCTTGGACCCATATGTCATTAAGTAGAATGCTGTTTAATTTCCATGTGTTTGTATAGTTTCCAGAGTTTCATTTGTTATTAATTTCTAGTTTTAATCCATTGTGGTCTGAGAAGATACATGGGATAATTGCAATTTTTTTGAATTTATTGAGACTTGGTTTGTGACCTAATATGTGATCTATCCTGGAGAATGATCCATGTGCTGCTGAGAAGAATGAATATTCTGAGGTTGTTGAGTGGAATGTTCTGTAGATATCTGCCAATTCCAATTGGTCTAGAGTCTTGTTTAGATCTTGTGTTTCTCTACTGATTCTTTGCCTAGATGATCTGTCTAATATTGACAGTGGGGTGTTCAGGTCCCCTGCTATTATGGTATTAGTGTCTATTTCCTTCTTTAGGTCTAATAGAGTTTGTTTTATAAATCTGGCTGCTCCACCATTGGGTGCGTACATATTTATGATTGTTATGTCTTCTTGATGGATCAGTCCTTTTATCATTAAGTAGTGTCCCTCATTGTCTCTTTTTATGGTTTTGAGTTTAAAGTCTATTTTGTCAGATATAAGAATAGCTACTCCAGCTCGTTTTTTAACCACCACACGTTCTACACAATTATTGAAAATCAACGTTGTACCCCACATATATGTATAATAAAAAATAAAATAAAATAATTTGTAGAGTGTAATTATTTTAACACTAGAAAACTAATGTATTTCACACATTTCTAAATTTATAATAATCCACTGCAGAAAATAGTACTTATATATAGCCAGAATTACTATTTTTTCTACAGCATTAATCTAATAATATTTGTAGAATTATTTACTTTAATTTAAGATTTTGACCTTAATCACTATGCTTTTTCAATAGTGTTTTCCTCAATCCATGAACAGAATCTCAGTTTGGATTTTTCATTTAATCCAGAAGTTAATTAAAACTGTCTTTATAAAACTTGTGTGTGGGTAGATAGTACTTACTGGTTTCACTTTAGTTGATGGTTTATATTGTCATATGCAAAACCCAGAAAACAGAACCTGCTAGATTTCTGTTATCATGAATTTAATAATATATTTTAGGCCTAAAACCTTTTATTTAAAATACTCATGTTTGCCTAGGGTTCAGATCCCTGTATCAGCCAGCTGGCAAAAAAATGAAATAAAATACTTGTACCTAGTATTTGAAAAGAATATGTATTTTCTATTGACTGGTAAAAAAAAAAAATGCTGCTTATTTATTTCTACACCAAATTAGTAAAATTTTCCTATAAAAAAATACTCAAAATGATTTCAATTTTTGAAAAATTTGTTGAGACTTGATTTGTGACCTAACATGTGGTCTGTCCTGGAGAATGTTCCATGTGCTGATGAGAAGAATGTATAGTCTGTGGTTGCTGGATGAAATGTTCTGTAGATATCTACCAAGTCCAATTGGTCTGAAGTGTGGCTTAAATCCTGTTTCTCTGTTGATTTGTTGCCTACGTGATCTGTCCAGTGTTCAGAGAGAGGTGTTCAGGAACCCAACTATTATTGTATTTGGGTTTTTCTCTTTCTTTAGGTCTAATAGTGTTTGCTTTATATATCTGGGTGCTCCAATGATGGGTGCATATATATTTATGATTGTTATGTCTTCTTGCTAGATAGAACTTTTTATCATTGTTTAGTGGCCTTGTCTCTTTTTATGGTTTTTGGTTTACTGTCTATTCTATCTGATATAAGAATAGGTGCTCCTGCTCATTTTTGGTTTCTATTTGCATAGTACATCTTTTGCTATCTTTTTACTTTTAGTCCATGTGTGTTTTTACAAGTGAGGTAAGTCTCTTGAGGATAGCATATAGTTGGGTCTAGATTTTTAATCCAATCAATCAGTCTGGCTCTTTTGAATGGGGACTTTAATCCATCTACATTTGCTATTTAACATAGTATTGGAAGTACTATCCAGAGCAATCAGGCAAGAGAAAGAAATAAAGGGCATATAGATTGGAAAAGATGAAGTCAAATTACCCCTGTTTGCAGATAACATGACTGTATTCATACAAAAGCCTAAAAAGTCTACAAAACAACCCATAGACGTGATAAATGATTTCGGTAAAGTTGTAGGATACAAAATCACCATGCAAAAAGCAGTAGCACTTTTATACTCCAACAATGAACTAACAGAAAAAGGAATCAAGAAAGCAAGCCCATTTACAACAAATAAATAAATAAATAAAATACCTAGGAATAAAATTAACCAAGGAGGTATAATGTCTCTACAAGGAGAAATACAAATCACGGTGGCAAGAAATTAAAGGGGATACAGAAAGATGGAAAGACATTCATGCTCTTGGATTAAAAGAATTAATGTTACGAAAAGGTCATACTATCCAAAGAAATCTACAGATTCAATACAATCCCAATCAAAATACCAAAGACAATCTTCTCAAAAATAGAAAAAACAATCCTAACACTCACATGAAACAACAAAAGACTCCAAATAGCCAAAGCAATCCTGAGCAAAAAAATAAAGTAAAGCCAGAGGCATAATACTACCTGACTTCAAACTATACTACAAAGCTATAGTATAGCATGGTACTGGCACAAAAACAGACACAGAGATCCGTGGAACAGAATAGAGAACTCAAAAATCAACACTGTTTACAGGCAACCGATCTTTGACAAAGGCAACAAGAACACACATTGGGGAAAAGACTGCCTCTTCAATATACGGTGCTGGGGAAATGGGACATCCATATGTAGAAGAATGAAACTAGAACTGTACCTCTCATCATATACCAAAATCAACTCAAAATGGATTAAACACTTAAATATAAGACCTGAAACTATAAAACTAAAAGAAAACATAGGGGAAACACTTCAGGAAGTAGGACTGGGCAAAGACTTTATGAACATGACCCCCAAAGCACAGGCAACTAACGGAAAAATAAACAAATGGGATTATATCAAACTAAAACTCTTCTGCACAGCAAAAGAAACAATTAATGGAGTGAAAAGACAACCTACAGAATGGGAGAAAATATTTGCAAACTATACATGTGATAAGGGAGTAATATCCAGAATATGTAAAGAACTCAAACAACTAACTATACAGTAAAAAAACAAATAATCCATTTAAAAGATGGGTAAAGGAGATGGATAGACATTTTTCAAAGGAAGACATACAAATGGCCAACATGAAAAAATGCTCAACATCACTAGTCATAGAAATGCAAATCAAAACCACATTAAAATATCATCTCACCCCAGTTAGACTGGCCGTTATTAAAAAGACTGAGAATAACACATGTTGGCAAGGATGCAGGGAAAGGGGAACTCTTCTACACTGTTGGTGGGACTATAAATTAGTACAGCCATTATGGAAAACAGTATGGAGTTTCCTCAAACAAGTACAGATATATCAATGACTACAGATATGATCCAGCAATCCCACTACTGGGTATATATCCAGAGGAATGGAAATCATCATGTTGAAGGGATACCTGCACCCCCATGTTCATTGCAGCTCTATTTACAATAGCCAAAATATGGAAACAACCTAAGAGTCCATCAATGGATGACTGGATAAGGAAAATGTGGTTTATATACACAATGGAATACTACTCAGCTATGAAAAAGAATGAAATTCTGCCACTTGTGGCAACATGGATGAACCTGAAGAAAATTACATTAAGTGAAATAAGCCAGACAAAGAAAGAGAAATGCCACATGTTCTCACTCATAACTGGGTGCGAAGAAAGAAGGAAAGAAGAAAGAAAGAAAAATAAATAAAAAGAAAGAAAGAACCATAACAATATGTCGAACTTTCAGAAGGAGAGAACAAACCTAAGGACACTAGAGATGAGGGAGAAGGGGGTTTGGAGAGTGATAGGTTGAGTAAAGGGCATAAATCACGATTTGTAATAATGAATTTGCTAATAATAAATAATAAAAATAAAAACAAAAACAAACAAAAAATGGGCAAAGGACATGAACAGACATTTCTCAAAAGATGACATACAAATGGCCAACAGGCACATAAAAAAATGTTCAATATGACTAATCATCATGGAAATGCAAATGAAAACCACAATGAGATATCATCTCACCCCAGTTAGACTGGCTATTATCAACAAGATGGAAAATAACAAATGCTGGTGAAGATGTGGAGAAAAAGGAACTCTCTTACATTGTTGGTGGGACCATAAATTGCCACAACCACTGTGGAAAACAGTGCAGAGTTTCCTGACAGAAAATAGAAAATATCTTGAACTGAAAATAGATCTATCTTACAACCCAGCTATCACACTACTGGGTATACACACAAAGGAAATCAAATCAATATGGTAAAAAGATATCTGTACTTTCATGCTTATTGCAACACTATTCACAATAACAAAGAGATGGAATCATCCAAAATGCCCATCAACAGATGAATGGACAGAAAAACTGTAGTATATACACACAATGAAATACTATTTAGGTATAAAAAATGAAATCCTATCAATTGCATCAACATGGATGAAACTGGAAACCATCATGTTAAGTGAAGTAAGCAAAGCACAGAAAAACAAATACCACATGATCTCACTCACACGTGGAATCTAAAAAAAAAAAAGTGTTACTCATAGAAATAGAGAGTAGAATAATTTTAACCAGAATCTGGGATGGCAGTGGGGGCAGGGGAAGAAGTGGTGGACTAACGGGTACAAAATTGTGCTATCCACCATAAGCAAACCGTTGTGCAGTATATGCATGTATTGAAACAGCACACTTTACCCCACAAACACGTACAAATAAATGTTAAAATTTAAAAATTAATAATAAAGATTTACAAATGGCAAATAAACATGTAAAAAGATACTCAACATTGTTAATCAAGGGAAATGCAAATTTAAATCACAATGAAATACCAGTGTGCACCTATTAAAATGGAGGAAAAAACAAACTTGACAAAACTAAGCATCATGAGAATACAGAGCAAGTGGACCACCACTTCTATGTGTTTATCCAGGGTAAATGAAAACTTTTTCTTACGTGAACACCGATATGCAAATATTTATAGTGAATTTGTTCATAATAAAACGAAACAGGAAAAACCTAAATGTCCTTCAACTGGCGAATGAATAAACAAACTGGGTACATCCATACAAGAAATGCTTCTCAGCCATAAGAGAATGAACTATTGATTCACACAACAACATGGATGAATCTCAAATGTATTCTCCTAAGTGATAGATGCTGGGCCCTAAAGGTTATATACCACATTATTTTATGTCTGAGACATTCAGGAAAAAGTAAAATTATAGAAACAGAACACAAATCAGTGAGCTGTCAGGGTTTGGGGGAAGGGGAGAATTGATAAAAAAAACAGTGCAAGGGAGTGATGGAAATTTTTTGCATTTTGATTGTTGTCAAAGTTACATGATTATCTATAAATATTCTAAACTAATATAAATGTACACTAAAAGAACATTTTTTTGTATTTAAGTAAAAATGTGTATAAAAAAATTTAAAAATATATTGACTATTTCAGATGTATAGCCTATTCTATCCTTTACAGGAATATTTTTTAGAAGTAGGTGATTGTCCTCCAGAAAACATGAGGTGCTTAAGAACACAGCAAAACTACTTTTTAGAAATTAAACTTTATTATTACATCTTTACAAGATTTATGCAGTTTGAGCTTATTCATATTTTAAAGCCACACCATCTTTTAGAGTAACAGGCTTCATGTTTTTATCACCTTCTGCAAATGGCAACATTTTAAAACTAGAAATTAGAGAGTTGGGTTATAATTTTGGCTTTACTACTTACTAGCTGTGTGTATGTGAATAAGTTACAGGATTTCTTTAAGTCTTATCTCCAACATGGAAACAAACAAACAAACAAACAAACAACACAACTACACAACATATATTTTCCAAAATATATTTTAATACACTTTAACATATTTTTAATTTAATTTAATTTAATTATTTAATATATTTTAAATATATTAATATTTTAAATATATTATAAAAATATATTTTAAAATAACAAACTAGAAATCATTATGTGAATTATAATTAATGTCACTATATTGTCACTTCATTCTGTCTGTCCTAAAATAAGCTTTCTGACTTGCCTTGTTCTAATGTGGATATTCTAGAATTATTTGTGAATGAGTCTTGATATGATTATTTTGCAGACTTTAATATAATCCTGTCAGCTCTCATTTTTCTTTGATGAGAAATTTTTAATATTTAGTGATTAGAAATCTGTCAGTTACTGTGGTTCTTGGAATCTTTTTTTTTTTCCTTTCCAACCAAACAAAAGGTGGTTGGGCACTGAGCCAATACAAAATAGAGTAGGGCAGACACCAAATTCTTGTTATCTTGCTGTGGTAATAAATAAAATGGACATAGACATGAAAGGCAGTGGGCAGATCTAAGAATGTAGGTTTAAATTGTTTTTTGCTAAAATGCTCCTTCCTCGTCATTTCCAGCCTTGGCTTTAGCAAAACCTGGTTGATAACTTCTTCAGTTTTCATGATCATTCAGGCTATCCCCAGTCCATTCACACCACAGTTAATTTTAATGCAAATTAGAATATTTCAGTGTGCAGGGCCACTTTCACCAGGTAATGCAGAGACAAGTAGACAATCATGGGCAGGAAGCCAACATTTGTGGCACTAATGTTGACATGTAAACATCACAAAAGAAAATAACACAGGAGGATTTTTTCTTCCAGCTCTCATGGAATAGCTTGTAGCAGACTATTACTTACAGAGAAAACAACTGTAAGTCCTATACAAAACACATGTATTTGAAGGCTTTAGAAATATATATAGTATGGCAGCCAGGACTTGAGGGGCCAAGAAGTTGGAAAGAAGAGATACACAAAGAAGTGAGCTTAATATTCAGACAGGGTTTTCTTCTACTGAAGACACTTTATTTTTTTGCTGGACTGAGCAAGAAGCTAAGAAGCAATGTAAACAGCAGCTGAGAAGTGAATGGAGCATTCTGTAATTTCATGGTGGTGTAAAAACAAAAATTGATGTGTAATATTCTCTGCGGAGGAGAGACTTTAGGAAACACCCATGTCCTGGGATGGGAAACTTGAAAGATTATGCCCTAACATTTTCACAGATTTGCAAACCACCTCTAGTCAGCTTTGTCCTTGATTGGATTGCGTTGACAAGCTTTTTTATTGCCAGTTAAAGAAAACCATGCAACTTTTCTGGAGAAAGATATACAGAATGTCTCCAATTTATTATGTATAAGAAATTAGCATTCAATAAACACAAAATCAGACATACCAAGAAATAGGGTAAAATAAAAACAATAAACAATCAAAACAGACCAACAGGTGAACCACATATTAGAATTATTAGACCTCATTTTAAAATAACTGACACATTCAAGAAAGTAAATAAAAAAAATCACCAGAGAATTGGAATGTATAAAATTATTACATATAAATTCAATAACTAAAAATCAACTAAAATTATTAAATAGCTGGTTTAACATGACTCCACTAAACAGTAATTTCAGGTGCAGAAAATATGGAGACTGAATCACAACAAGAAAAATGGAAAGATTTATGGGATATGAAAGAGCTATATAACATATGAATTATTGGAGTTTCAAAGAAAGAAGATATATAGAGAAAAATGGGACAAAGGACATATCTGAAAATGTAATAGTCAAAAGTTTTCCAAAACTAATAAAAAATGTGGACCTGTAGTTTCAAGAGCCTAAGTGAGCTTCGACCAGGGATAAATCAAAGAAAACCATAAGTAGGCACAACATAATAAAATTAATGAAAACAGAAGACAAAGAGAAAATCTTCAAAATAGCCAGAGTCCGGAGAGGGTAAAGAGAATATTAACTTAAAAAAAGCAGCAATATCACTGAAACCTCAATCCCCAAGAAAAATGAGAAAAGCCCAAAGATAATACAACTATGTATTTAAACTGCTAAAAGGAAATAAATGCCAGACTCTTCAAAAATAAAGATGAAATAAACCATCTCTATAGAAAGACTGAGATCATTTATCTCTAGTAAATTGGAAATACCAAAATAAGGTTTTTTTGGCCAAAAGCAAAATATGCTAAACAGAAAGATAAAGTTCAGAAAGAAGTTTTGAAAACATGTAAAGTACAAGCTTTGGTTAAATATGAATGAGTGTTGACTGGAAAAATAAATACGAATAACGTACTGATTGGCTGAAAAACTGTAGTATTAAAAAGCATGACAAAAATAACACTAAATACTCAGAAAGGAAAGTACAGTTATTGTGTTCAAAGGTTTAATGGGTTCTAAAATGGTAAAAGGCAAGGATTCAGCATCTCCAGGGTACCCACTAAGAATAGTGAAAGAATGTGAAAATGACAATCTAATAGAAGAAAAAAGGAGATTTAACAAAATAGGAGAGCAAAAATATATCAGACTAATCAAAAAAGCCAAGACATGGTCTAGAAAAACAAAATGATAAAGAGATTTTGCTACATTTATTCAATGGATACAGCCATGATTTTCACTGTGTGGAACTCTGCATGGAGCAACGCATGTGAGTAGAAGCCAGGAGCAACAGAAACCAGACACAAAAGGCCATGCACATGTGATGCCATCTGCATAAAAATCAAAAGCAGGAAAAACGAATCAGTGTGCTTAGAATTCAAAATAGTAGTTACTTTTAGAAGAGCAGGGTCAGAGGGGGTATGGGCTTTTTGGTGGGGGATGTTCTTAATGTTCATTTTCTCAATTTGTTAATTATTGCATTGTTCATTGCATTTCTCCATTTGGTGAAAATACATTGGACAAAATACTTATGATGTATCCTGTATGTTTGCTATACTTTAAACTATTATTCCATGATGAGAACAAAGAAAGAAAGAGAAAATTACCCAAAACCAGAGCAAGGAGTTATGCTGCTAGATGTGGGGCAAAATGAAAACTCCAAAGAAAGAATCAGTGATGTCCTGAAAATCAAAATTATGTTTTCTCAGCAGCATCGAGTCTCTCATTACTCATTCAAGTCATATTAGAAGACGCTCTGTTAACTTCAGACTTACCTGGACTCTGTCCTTGAAGGTTCGAAGCCTCACTCTGAAAGCTCCTCCTCCTTTGGTCAGTGATCCTTGCCTGTTACCAGGCACAATGACTTTGCCCTTTGAGGGACTATCTCAAAGACAGTAAGTCTGATCCTCATTTCTCAGTCTTTTCCAGAAAAGAGTCATCTTCAAGAACTAAAAATCTAGCAGCTCCCAACATTTGGATCCCAGTATTTCAGTGAATAAGGGGCAAAATGTGTCAAAGAGAGGTGAGAAAAAAAAATCTGAACACTCAGGGCCAGCCCATGGCTCACTCGGGAGAGCATGGTGCTGACAACACCAAGTCAAGAGTCAAGATCCCCTTACCGGTCATCTTTAAAAAAAAAAAAAAAAAAAAGTCTGAACACACACGTTGTCCACAGAGACAATGGTGAAATTTTCTGCGGTATTGTAAGAGGTAACCCATCACATTATCACATTCTCTGGTTTCCACAGAGCATAAGAGTGTCCCAGCCTTAGGAACTAAGATTTGGTGATTAGATAAGAAGGTGCCAAGGGCATACAATACCAAGACCTGAATACATTCATTCCCCCTGGATCACTTCCTTCAGATCTCTTTGGGCATTTCTTGTGATTCAATCATTGGTAATGCTGACAGAGCAATTGAAGTTAACCACATTTAATGTCCAAAATAAAATTTAAAATGGTATGATGTTTTGAAGTAGGAAATACCTGCATCCCTTCCCAGTCTGTTTGCCTGGAGAACGGACTCCAATACTGGCCTCAAGGCTTCATGTTAACTTTTTTTTCCCACTCAGAGGGTGGCTTCTAGAGCCAGCTTTATTTTCTGCCCCAGCACTCAAATCCAGGCTGAGCCAGCAAAGCTCCAGGCTTCTGCTGCTCGTGAAATCCACTAACACCAGGTGTGGTTCAGGGCAGTTGTTCTGAAATGCCTCACTTGCTCTTCTTTTTTTTTTTATTTTTTAATTTTAATTTTATTTTTAAGATAATTTATTATACAAACATGTGGGGTACAAAGTTTATTTTCAGTAGCTGCGTACAATATGTGATGTTTAGCTTATTCATCATTACAATATGTAATCATTCTTTGTGTTGGTTAACCAATTCCTCATTAACCCCCCTTCCTATTTTTGCCTGTCTCTTACATGTTTAAGTCACTGCATGTGGTAATATTGCAACACCTCTACTACAACTGTATAAACATGTCTGGGATCATGTAGATATCTACAATGAGCATCACTAAGACAGGATTTAATAAATAATCAATTATTATCTTATAAGGCCCTCTAGCAAATGCACCTTAAAAGCAACTTTAATTAAGTACATTCAAAGGAAGATTATAAATTGGTAAAGTGGCTGTAAACCATTTCATATGAAAATTACTTAATGTAAATAACAGTTAAAATTGATTGAGCATTCAACATCACTCTGCATCCGGGAAATGCAAATCAAAACCACATTGAGATACCATCTAACTCCAGTTAGGATGGCTAAAATCCAAAAGACTGTGAACGATAAATGCTGGCGAGGCTGCGGAGAAAAAGGAACTCTCATACATTGGTGGTGGGACTGCAAAATGGTGCAGCCTCTATGGAAAATGGTATGGAGGTTCCTCAAACAATTGCAGATAGATCTACCATACGACCCAGCTATCCTACTGTTGGGAATATACCCAGAGGAATGGAAATCATCAAGTCGAAGGTATACCTGTTCCCCAATGTTCATCGCAGCACTCTTTACAATAGCCAAGAGTTGGAACCAGCCCAAATGCCCATCATCAGATGAGTGGATACAGAAAATGTGGTACATCTACACAATGGAATACTACTCAGCTATAAAAACAAATGAAATACTGCCATTTGCAACAACATGGATGGACCTTGAGAGAATTATATTAAGTGAAACAAGTCAGGCACAGAAAGAGAAATACCACATGTTCTCACTTATTGGTGGGAGCTAAAAATTAATATATAAATTCACACACACACACACACACACACACACACACACACACATACACACACACACAAACCGGGGGGGGGGAAGAAGATATAACAACTACAATTATTTGAAGTCGATACAACAACCAAACAGAAAGGACATTGTTGGGGGGGAGGGGGGGAGGGAGAAGGGAGGGAGGTTTTGGTGATGGGGAGCAATAATCAGCCACAATGTATATCGACAAAATAAAATTAAAAAAAAAAATTGATTGAGCATTTGCAAGTTGCTATGATTTTTTAGTTTTTGTTTTTTATCTTATTTAAGTCTTAAAACAATCCAGTTAATTAGGAGAAGAAAATAAAGCACAGAGAGGCTTAATAGCTCAGTCAGTTTCCAGCTGTATGATAAAGTTAAGATTAAAACCCAAGTCTGATTCCAGAGCCAATGCTTCTATCCCATCTATTGTAAAAGCTCCCATGGGGTACTTTATTTGGACAGGCAGAAACATGACACTTAACTTCAAATATTTCAAAAGCTGTTATTTAGCTTTGTTGTGTGCTTTCCACGGTGAATAACAAGCAAAAGGGTATGGAACTAAAAAAAAAAAAAATCTTGATTTTATTTCAGTGTTGAAAGAAAAAAAAGCTTAGTGAGATAAGTTGCCTTGTGAAAAAGTGTGTTCACCATCGCTGTGAGGGTTTAAGTATAGATCAGAAGGCATTCATTCAGGGATGTGATGAGAGATATTCCTAATTAGCATGCAAGATTATCCTATATGTGCTCTCTATATCTCTTATGATTTTGAGATTCTTTGATTTTATTACATAGTCCATCTTTTTAAGTATATCTGAGTAGCCACAATAAAGCTTTACAAATTGTTCTCTTGGTCATCAGGTGGCTTTGACTTAAATGTGGTAGATTTATCCACCTCTAAAATGATATAAATTATGAATATAGCTATAGTATTTACACTAACAACAGTTTAATACCCATTTTAATGCACCTTAGAAGCACATAGCATGAAGAAGTCAGAATGCCACTGAGGAAGAGTCCTTTAGGATGGTAGCAGCTCACTGGGATGCTTTTGTGTGCAGTCTGTGGTTAAAAGGAAAAAAATAATCTGAGTTATGTTGAAAACAAACAGGTCCAGGCATTATACTGGATGTTTTACATGTGAGGATACGTCAAAAAGTTTGTGGAAAATAGAACTGAAAGATAATAGGATTTTTTCCATGAATTTTTTGAAGTACCCTCATAAATTAATTCTTTTAGTCCTTACCACAACTCTATGAGACAGGCAGTGTTAATTGCATTTTACATTAGGAAACTGAGTGTAGGGTAAATGCTGACATAGACCTATTCCCCCTCCTGTGCATACTGGAGTTCCCCCACCTCCTGGGAGACTACCCCTGGCAAAGGTAGTTTCTCAAGGAAAGGCATGTCCTCTTCCAGACAAGTGGAAGGCTGGAGGAAGCAGGGACCCTATGTAAATTAGTATGCTGGAGTTAAAGCACTCTGGTGCCAGAAGAGTAGGGAGTAGATCAACTTATCTAGTCAGCCAGATCTCCCATGTGCTCTGAGTTGTGAGCTGGGTGAGGGTTTGCACATAAGCATGCAAATGATTTACACCCCTACTTTGATCTGTTCACTATATAACTGTTGTAAGGACTCCATGATGGTGTGGATATCTAGCTGGCTGGCTGCTGTCAGCGACTCCTGTCAGTCTAATAAACTAATGTCTCTACCCATTGAAATACTGTGTGAGTTTTTTGGAACAGGCAAACACTACGTGAGTGCCCTCTCACATTTGGGGCTCCCATGATATAACTGGTGTAGGAGGCAGGCTATTCCAGAGAAATTCACCTTTAAAGCAGCTGTGGGAGAGACGAACAGGATGGGAGGAATGTTGCAGGGGGAAATACCTGGGTGGGTCACCGGTTCAATGTTGTCTAATATTGTCAGCTTGGCAAATAGCTGGGGACTGCCACGTGAGTGTGGGGACACTCCAAAAACAGAGGCATGACTGTTGGAGGTGTTGGAAGCAGTCAAAAAAGAGGAGGTATTCAAAGGAAAAAAGAATACAAGGCCATTGCTGCCTCAATGGCATGGCCTTTCCTCTGAGGGCTCAGGCTAGTGACTGAGAAGGAAATCGAGTCACAAAATCAAGGACAAAGGCTCAGGGAAGAATTAAGACCAGAAAGAGAGACTCGTTTAACTCGGGCTGATGGAAAGGATATGATAGTGTCAGTTGGACTGAGCCACTGACCAGCTGCATGATTTGGCATACCGTTTTGGGAAAATAAAAGGAGAGTGGCTGCTGTGGGCTAAGATCCATGTGGTAGTTACAAATCCAGAGTGGAATCCTAGAAAATGGGATCCCACTGCTGAGACCGATACCTCAAATGAGGGAGATGAGAACTTGCAGGTGCAGGTAATCGATGATGAAGCGGGAAATCTTCAGGCTAGACAAGTAATAATACAAAAGCTTAAGAGTAGGAAAGAGCTACCAAAAGGGCAAAACGCCCCAAATTTACCTCCTCTGCTAAAATATACACATACAAGTGCCCACCCTTACATGTCCGCAGAGCTGGTAGAACTGGCTACTAAGTTTTGGCAGAAAGGGAGAGAAAGCATTCCCAGGTGGCGGCTCCATTTGTGGAGTAAGGGGGCTGATGGCATAATATTGTCAGGGGATGAGCTGGCAAAAATGGCATCCATCACCAATCATCCCTCTCTCTGACAGCACATTTCTGGAGCAGGGCAATATGATGAGACTGCCTCCCTGTTGGCTTGGATCGTGGCAGGCTGCCATGCCACCTGGCCTAATGAATGGAGCATCCCGGGGGTACCCCATTGGGGGTCTACTATGGAGGAGTCGCAAGAATTCCTTAGGGAACCGGGTATGAGACATGCTATTTACTGAGACCCGTTCCGTGATCCAGACTCGGTGCAATTTACTGGAGCAATGAAAGACACGGTTATACAGTCAACTCCCATGAGCCGCTATGGAGCATTGGTATCTGTTTTGCCACCCCAATAGGGCAATCAGTTCAAATGGCAGCACAAGCCATAGCTGATCTAGGGGAAACTGAAATTAAATGACAAAAGAAAGGGATTTGGGCTGGCCAGGTAGCTCAGTTAGTTAGAGCATAGCCTTACAACACCGAGGTCATGGGTTTGGATCCCCAAACTGGCCAGCCACCCCCCCCCCCAAAAAAGAAAGTGATTCACAAGGAAGCTACATTGAAAGGGAAAAGAAGGGGGAAAGGGAGATCAGAAAGAACTGGTGGAAGTTACCAGAACACAGCTGCAGGTGGACCTAACTACGGCAGGGGTCAATCCCCCCAAAATAAATAAGCAGCTGAATGCATCTTTTCTTAAACTGTGGCAATAGTTGCCCCACAGAGAAAAGGTTCCATCCCCTGCCAGAAAAGCAGCTGGAGACTAGGCTGATAAGGGGATGCACTCCTTTAGGGGGAGTGCAGGCAGAGCCAAAGCTGAAGGAATTCATGGGATCATCCTTTATGAGGGGCCTCTTTAGTTCACACCAAGTGGAGCCGAGTGCTCCTCCAGAGGAAGACAAGACAGATTTCATGGTCCCTTAGTCCCGAGCCTAGGGGTGGGGTTGAGGGATGGAGGAAATGCGAGCTGTCTCTATGGATCGGAGGCCCCATGTTGAGCTCACTATATATTGGTCTCTGCAGAACATACAAAGGGTAATTGCCTTGGTAGATCAAGGATCTGAATGTACATTGATTTATGGGAGTCCATCAAAATTTGAGGGGCCGATTATGGCTACAGATAGGTATGGTGGGCAATCCATTAAAGTAAGAAAGGTGATTTTTAACTTTAAGGATTGGTTGGCTCCCAGCAGGGAACATGCTGTTTATATCTCCTCAATCAGGGAATACATACATGAGACTGATATACTGCAAGATTTATGTTTGCATGACAGTGTGGGGGAATTTCACCTATGAAATGCAGTTGTGAAAGAGGTACAGAGAGATAAAGCACAGCACCCTTGGGGGCAACTTCCATCACCCCGGTGAATAATGGCAACTAAGCAGTATCAGTTGCTAGGGGCTCACCAGGAAATTGGGGAAACTATACTGGAATTGGCCAAGGTGAAAATCATATGCCTAGCCCATAGTCCATATAACTCCCCTGTGTGGCCCATCCATAAACCAGACAGCGCCTGGAGAATGACGGTGGACTCCAGGGAACTAAACAAGGTAATTCTCCCTTTACATATGGTTGTACCTAATATTATTGATATTATGGATAAATTAGGAACTCAGTTGGGAACATATTATGCTGTATTAGACTTGGTTAATGGTTTCTTTAGTACTGATATCCATGCAGATAGTCAAGACCAATTCACCTTCATGAGGGAAGGATGCCACTGGACATTCATGGTTCTGCCCATGGGCCACCTGCATAGTCCTATCGTCTGCCACAGGATGGTCATGGAAGACTTGGAAAAACGGATGGCTCTGTCAGTGAGACTAGTCCATTATATTGATGACATTATGCTAACCTCTGATTCTCTTACAGATTTGGAGGAAGCTATACCATCCCTTATCACTCACCTGCAGAGAAAGGGATGGACCATAAACCAAAATGAGATCCAGGGACCTGGGTTATCTATCAGAATTAGCACGATAGGATTGGACTTTTGAGTGCCAAGCTGCTTTCGGTTTTGCAAAAGCAACAGTAGGGGGCGTGCAAGCATTGGTCATCCTAAATCCAGTACTACCCTGTGAATTGGATGTAAATATTTCCCAGGAGGGCTATGCTTGGGGGTTATGGCAATGACAGGAGAAAGCTCGCCTCCCCGTAGGGTTTTGGTCCCTGACGTGGTAAAAAGCAGAGGCCCAATATAGCCCCATTGAACAAGTAAATGCTGTTCGTCAAGCACTGCTAGCTACAGAATCAGCCACTGGACAGGCAGCTGTGACAGTGAGGACTGCATTGCCAATTGCTGGATAGAGTTATGACATCTCTATGTGACCCTGCAGTTCCAGTGCTCAGATGACTATAGTGACCAAGTGGCGTGCCAACTTACAACAATACAATAATTTATCCACAAGTCCTTGGAGCCACGAACTACAGCAGTTATTGGGACCATCACATTTATGGACTCAGATGCTGTGCCCACTGAAACCACAGTACTGACTCCCTTGCCCATTAAGGAACATGTGCTGCCTGTGCCAGAAGAGGCTTGGTATACCGACAGCTCCTGTCGAAGGTATTCCCCCTTGATGGAAAGCCATTGCATACCAACCATCAACTGATACCGTCTGGGTGGATGATAGCACTGTGCAAAGCAACCAGTGGGCTTAACTGTGAGCAACATGGATGTTGAGAGCTAAAGAGAAAGGCCCGGTAACCATCTGTACTGACAGTTGAGCAGTTTTTAAGGTGCTCACACTGCGCCTGCCCCAGTGGAAAAAACAGGACTGGTTGATCATGAATAAGCCCCTGTGGAGTCAGGACATGTGGCAAGATATATATGCAATCAGCCAACATAAGTCAGTGACTATGAACCATGGGTCTGGACACAACCCATTGGGCAGCCCGGGCAATGATGAGGCCAACGCCCTTGCCCATGTGCGATGGCTAGAAGAAGCCCCGCCAAGGATGTGGCTGCCTGGGTACACAAGAAAATGAAACATGCTGGGCAAAAGACACTGTGAGAAGTGGCCAAAGCCTGGGAGCTACCAGTCCGGTATGCTGACATTGTGACTGCCTGTCAGAACTGTCCTGTCTGCATGGAATGACACCCACACAAGCTTCCCCCAGAGATGGGACAGGTGTGTAGGGGAGATGCACCCCTGAATCATTGGCAAATAGACTATATAGGGCTACTCCCCTTATCAGAAAGGTCTCGTTATTCATTGACCTGTGTAGACACCTGTACAGGTATTATGCAAGATTACCCCAACGAACGGGCCACCCAGAGAACAACAATCAGAGGACGGGCACAGCTCATGGCTGCCTATGGAAGCACTGAAGTCACTGAGAGTGATCAAGGCACCCATTTCACGGACAACAGATATAACAATGGGCTGATGCCCATAACATCATTTGGAAGTTTCACCTTACCTATAGTCCCACTGGAGCAGGCCTCACAGAAAGATACAATGGAATGCAGAAGGAGGCCTCGAAGATGGAACAGTGCACCCTGCAGGGGTGGACAATGAGGTTAGCAGAAGCACTGTGGACACTGAATGAGAGACCCAGATCTGGATGCCCCCTCCCCGCTGGACACACTGATGCAGCCTTGGACAGTAGCTATAAGACTGCAAATTAAGACTTTAGAGACTTCACTAAGACTTCAGTGGGGAGGTAAAAATAACTTGTTGCCAGCCTCTCAAGACATAGGCCTTGGAGTCAGTACAATCCATTGGCCCTGGGAAATTCAAACTGAACCATGCTGGTTCTCCCTGGGGTGAAGGAATAGAAAGGGGGTTAGAGATCTTTCCAGCAGTGATAGGACAATGGGCAAAATACCTTGAGATGTCACAACACCACAGACCAGATTATACAGAAAGGGACTATTATTATTTCTCTCTGGAGTTTTCAGGTCCCCCCCCCATTATAGATTAAATAGCCCCTGGACCTGATAGAGTTTGGTATGCTAAGCTGGGGAAGCCCCCCTTAGTGTAACTATATTGTCTCAAGATAAAACTGTCACTTGTGTGTCACCTGATGAACATGACTTACCTCTTTTAGTACCTGTTAAAGATCTTTATCATCCCTAGTATGACCACAGGGAACGCCTATCTTCAGTGGGCTGCAATCTTGGCCTGAGTACATAATAGATCGGTCTGCTGGGTCTGCTCAGATTTCCTACTATCTGCCACGTTGGGTCTGCTATTGACTATGCACAATTTGCTATTCCACCTAGGGACATACAGAAGACTAATGTGGCACAAAGACTGTGAGGGTGGAACAGTCGTGTGTAGGGGTGGAATGTAGGGTACATGCTGGACATAGACCTGTTCCCCCTCCCTGCGCATACCAGGGTTCCCCTCCCCCCTGGGAAACTACCCCTGGCCAAGGAAATGTATGTTCCCTTTAAGACATGGAAGAATGGAGGAAGCAGGGACCCTAAGTAAATGAATTAGGATGCTGGTGTTAAAGCACTCTGGTGCCAGGAGAGTAGCAAGTAGGTCAACTTATCTAGTCAGCCAGATCTCCCGGGTGCTCTGAGTTGTGAGCTGGGTGAGGATTTGTGCATAAGCTTGCAAACCATTAACACCCCTGCTTTGATCTGTTCTATATAACTGTTGTATGTACCCCATGGAGGTGTGGCTATCTATCTGTCTGGAAACCATCAGCAACACCTGTAAATCTAATAAAATGATGTCCCTACCCATTGAAATACTGTGTGAGTTTTTTGGAACAGGCAAACACATTGCAAGTGCTTCTCAGATTTGGGGCACCTGCGATACACGGAGGCACAATGAATTTAAGTACACCGATAAGTTTCTACATGTATTATTTACTGGAAAGAGTTGGGTTCTACACATAGAAAAACAGAAATACCTTTCTGAGTAGTTACTAATTATTACTTCCTAAAACTCATTAATAAATAATGCTAACATTAAATACTGCTATTTTTATGTTGCTGTCTTTTATAACACAATTTTATGCTTTCTTAGTTAATTCCCATAAAATATGGTAATTAACTCCAATTTCCAGAAAAGGACATTGAAATTCAGAGTTAAAAACTTTGCTAAAACTAAAAAGCAGGTCATACCCAAGTCTTCTGACTCCAAGTTTACTGTTCTTTCCACTACATTTTCACTGCTTCCAAAAAGACTTGATACTCTATCTTCAGTGTGGACAAGCCGAGAGTTAAAAACTCCAGGGGGACTGAGTCTTGGGAAACCCTAAGCTTTTGGAGTTTTACTTCCTGGAACTCTACCAAGTTCTCAAAGAGAAGATTGTAAAAAATCCTCTTGTGCTTTCAGCAATGGTGACAGAAAAGCACCCATTCTGAAATACACCAGAGCAGTCTGTTCTTCCCAAGACTTGCCCTAGGAGGACCTATTTTATACAGTCTAATCTTTTTGAAGTTTTATCAGAGTCTAGTTGACCTGGGGGAGAGAAATGCCCAAGTGCAGCCCCCTCCAGCCATCCCACCTGGGGAGGGGCAGGAAGAGGTTAAGAAGCACTTGTGAAGTTCACAGTCCAGGGGCACAGATTCACTAAGGACACTGAGACCTCACCATAGTGCTATATACACTTCCCCTCTCCTCCCCCTTTACCCTTACATTACTAAAGGCCTATTTCCTTTATTTAGTGCATCATTATAAGGTGTACTAAAAGGCAAGAAAAAATGCAGTTTGAAGAGACTGAGCAAGCATCAGATATGGCAGGAATGTTGGAATTATCAAACTAGGACTTTCCTTCTTTTAAACTAAGATTAATATGCTAAGGACTTGAATTAGTTCATTTTTGTTGCTTGTAACAGAATACCTAAAACTGGGCAATTTATAAAGAAATAGAATTTATTTCTAAAAGAAAAGACTTGATAGAGTGAGCAATTATTCCTGTATGAGAAAAAAGTCACTCACTCATTGATTCTTTAGAACTAGAGAAGTCTTCCTGGCACTTCTGCAGCCATAGACTGTCTTTATCTACTCTCTCCTAAATAGTTTATGGCACCAGCTTATAGCTCAGGACAGGGACACAAGGCTCTCAAGATGATACATTTGAGTTAATAGATCCTAGAGCTGCAGGGAAATTTTACTATCTGAAGAGGGTCCTCAAGGGCATACCTCAGAGGATGGTGTAACAAAGGAACATTTGCATCATATTTGGTTCATTCAGAAATAATGCCTGTCTCCTTGTTTAACTCCCGGTTTTGAGTTCCAATATTCAGTAAGCTTGCAGATTCCCCCACCCCCGACACATGACTGACCTGCAATGACCTCACTCATAGGCATAGATCCCACCCCTTTAAATGGGGGGTAAAGTTTTACTCTTTTAAGTTCATATATGTAAAGTAACACAAAAGCATTCATATAAAATTAACTACTCACATACAATTTGTGCATGTGTTGTGCGGGGGGAAGTAGAAGATGGTCATTATCTTGTAGAAACCAAATGGGAGATAATCAAGCATGGCTGTTTGAAACCCAGTGTCTCAAAGATTGATAAATTGAATGTACGTCAGGAGAGAAAGGTAAGTTTTCATATGATTCAGGATCTATATATATGGGAAAAGGTCCAACAACAGTTTGGAAAGGAAGATTTAGTATTTACCCTAGATATTATGGCTGGTGGTATAGATTTCAAGTCATCCTGCAAAAGGTGAAAACACATGATGTCAAACGCATACCATAGTTCTTCTCCACTTGAGTTTACGGATGTAAAGGATTTCTGAACAGCAAAAAGAAGGCAGAGACTAATCTGGCTAGATCATCTTAGGAGGTATTATTTCATTGCGATTTCAAACATATTCATGGGAGAAGTTAATGTAGTGTCTCTTGCATAATTCAGGAAATAAAGATTTTAGAAAAAATTAAAATTAAGTATAACACTCTATTAATTATTACAATATGGTATTCTTCTTAAATCCTTCCCAATTTACCGTCATAACAAATAATAAGCATCTAATGCTAAATATCTAATTTCATTGATGAAAGAGAGTGTAGGGGCAACTGATGGTTTTGCACTTTGAAAACCATCTTTTTTTTTCATATTTCATGATTAAACTTACTAACATTTCTGACAACTTAAGACACACCAAGGCTACATAATAATTTGTCTTAGTGGGCTGATCTAACATTAAAACCTCTATGTAGCAAATACGTAAATTATATTGATTTCATATATCAGTAAGACAGCAACTAAGTTATTTTCAAAAAACTATAAATCTGTATTCCAAAAACGTTTGAACATCATATAGGTTGCATTATGTAATAAAGAATTGTGGGTGATTATGACTGACCTACATACAAACCTCTTATTAAAATATGAGAAAGCCAAAAGAAAATATTCAAAGCCTTTTGATCACCAAGCATTTTACTTCTATTTTATCAGAATATTAAGTCTCAAATGGTAGAATTTCATTCTTTTTTATGGCTGAGTAGTATTCCATTGTGTGTATATACCACAGTTTCCTTATCCAGTCATCCATCGAAGGATATTTAGGCTGGTTCCATCGCCTAGCTATAGTAAATAGAGCTGCAATAAACATAGGAGTGCAGGTATCCCTTCAACCTGATGTTTTTCAATCCTCTGGATATATCACCAGGAGTGGGACTGCTGGATCATATGGAAGTTCTATCTGTAGTTGTTTAAGGAACCTCCATACTGTTCTCCATAATGGTTGTACTAATTTACATCCCCACCAACGGTGCAGGAAGGTTCCTCTCTCTCCACATCCTCACCAGCATTTGTTATTCTCTGCCTTTTTTACAATAGCCAGTCTGATTGGGGTAAGGTGATAACTCAAAGTGGCTTTGATTTGCATTTCCCTGATGATTAGTGATGTTGAGCATTTTTTCATGCACCTGTTGGCCACTTGTATGTCTTCCTTTGAGAAATGTCTATTCAGTTCCTTTGCCCATTTTTAAGTTGGATTATTTGGTTTTTACTGTAAAGTTGTCTGAGCTCTTCGTATATTCTGGATATTAATCCCTTGTCAGATGTATATTTTGCAAGTATTTTCTCCCGTTCTGTAGGATGTCTTTTCACTCTATTGTTTCCTTTGCTGTGCAGAAGCTTTTTAGTTTGATAGAATCCCATTTATTTTTTTCTTTTGTTGACTGTGCTTTTGGGGTGCTATTCATAAAGTCCTTGCCCAGTTCTAAATCCTGGAGCATTTCTCCTACATTTTCTTCTAGCAGTTTTACAGTTTCAGGCCTTATATTTAGGTGTCTAATCCATTTTGAGTTGATTTAGATATATGCTGAAAGGTTCTACCATTTGCAACAATGTGGATGAGCCTGGAGAAAATTATCATATGTGAAAGAACTCAAGTACAGAAGGAGAAATACCGCATGTTCTCACTCATAACTGGGAGCTGAATCCATAAATAAACAAATGAATAATAAAGAGAGGCAGAGAGAAAGAAAGAAACAACAATCACAGTAATATGCTGAACTTTTAAAAAGCAAGAGGTGGAAAAGGGGAGGGGATGGGAGGTAATGTCAACGGACACAAAGGATGATTGCGTATTGCAATGATGAATAAGCTAACTGTAGTGATCTAACTACCACATGTTGAACACAAGTATTGTACCCCACATGTATGTATAATAAAAAATAAAATAAAAATAATAAAAATAAAGAAATATTTAAAAATATATACACAAATTAAAAATTGTGGAAAAAACTTAAGAAACTTTTGGATCCTACACGTATAATTGAATGTATTGGTGACAAAATTCTTTGCATTTTTATTTGTCTCAAAATGCCTTCATTTTATCTTATTTTCGAAAGTTTTTTTTACAAATATGTAATTTTAAATTTCTGGGTTTTTTAGCTTATTAAATATGACATTTTTGTGTTCCAAAAAAAAAGATATTAAGTCTCCATCTAGTTTGTATTAAATCTCTGGAGCCCCCTTCAAATGTTTCAGATACCCTTGAGTTATAAGGTAACAAAAAAAATGACAGATATTAGTCTGTCTGGCTTTCAGATTCTTAACACACTTCATTGAGTCCATGATGATGTCTGCATCACAAGAACAGTCAATAAAACACCTCAAGCCCAGCATCAGGAAATACATTTACAAAAATAATTTATTCTAGTTAATTCTCGTTATATATCAAAACAACCTTCAAAATTATCTTCTAGTTTTGTTCTTTCTCATAGCGATAGATAACTGGCTCTAAATAAGCAATTGGAGACTTCTGGTTTCCGGTTTGGCATGTATGAACCGGAGCTCCAAGTCACCACTCCATTCTAACAACAAATAAAAAGCTAAATAATGCAAGATTAACGATTCTTCTTTGATCTAGTGGAGAAGTAAGGTCATAGGGCAAACCACTGCCCCCAAGATTGGAGAGACAGACGGGTGAATACAGAGAATCACAAAGTACTGGAAAAGAAGCCGGTGAGCAGAAACGTCCTCAGGAACCAGCGCCAGGGCAGAAAAAATCGAAGCTGTAATTGATGAATTATGGGAGGCTCAGCGTGTCTCAGTCTCAGCCTGAGAATCAAAAACTCAGGTGGACCTCGTTATAGGAGGGTCCCCACACTTTGGGAGTTTTACTTCCTGGAGCTCAACCACGTTCTCACAGTGAATACCAGAGAAAAAATCTCCTCATGCTTTCAACAGGGGGAGGGAAAAAAGAACCATTGAAAAATACAGAGAAATTAACCAGTGCCTAACTGACCTAGAGGAAGGGAAATCCCAACTCCAGCCAGTTCTACGTGGGAGAAGAAAAACCTCATCTCCAACCCACTCCAGCCAGCCTTTCTCATCTGGGGGTGCTGGTGGCGGTGGTGTACAGCTGAGAAGCACTTGTGAAGTTCAAAACTCAGAGGCAGAGTCCACTAAAGGACAGAACTAATCATAGACATACAGAATGGTTCCCCTTCCCCTACACCTTGCCATCACATTATTAAAGGCCACAGTTTCTTTTACTTAGTATATCACATCCAGCTATCAAGAAAAAATTATAAGACATACCAAAAGGCAAAAATCACAGTTTGAAGAGAAAGAGCAAGCATCAGAACCACACTCAGCTATGGCAGGGATGCTGAAATTATCAGACTGGGAATTTAAAACCACTATGATTACTATGTTAAGGACTCTAGAGGATAAAGTAAACAGCATGTAAAAACAGATGGGCAATGTTAGCAGAGAAATGGAAATTCTAAGAAAGAACCAAAAGAAAATGCTACATATCAAAAACACTGTAAAAGAAACGAAGAATGACTTTGATGGCCCCATTAGTAGTTTGCACATGGCTGAGAAAAGAGCCTCTGAGCTTAAGGATATCTCAGTAGAAATCCCCAAAACTGAAAAGCAAAGAAGAAAAAAAAATGCTAAAATAAAAAGAACAGAATACCCTAGATCTGTTGGGCAACTTCAGAAGGTATAGCATATGCATAATGGAAATACCAGAAGGAGAAAAGAGAGAGAAAGGAATAGAAGAAATATTTAAAATAATAATGACAGAATTTTCCACAAATAATGTCTTACACCAAACCACAGATCCAGGAAGCTCAGAAAATTCCATGCAGAATAAATTCCAAAAAACAAATAAACAAAATAATTACTCATGATCATATCATAAACAAACTACAGAAAATCAAAGATAAAGAAAAAATGTGATAGAAGTCAGAGGAAAAAAACATATCTGTGGAGGAGTGCAGATAAAAATTACAGTAGACTTCTTATTAAAAGCCGTGCAAACAAGAAGAGAGTAAAGTGAAATATTTAAAGTGTTGAGACAGAGAAAGAGCAACCTAGAATTCTGTACCCTGTGAAATTATCCTCCAAAAGTGAAGGAAAAATAAAGATTTTTTCAGACAAACAAAAATTGGAGGAATTAATGGTAGCAGACCTGCCTTGCAAGAAAGGTTTTAAAAAGGTGCATCAGATAGAATTAAAATTATGTAGGTCAGAATCTAGGGTCTACATAATGAAAGAAAGAACATTAGAAAAGGAGTAAGTGAAGGTAAAACAAAAACTGTATAACATATTCTATCAGATAATAGCTAGTTCAAAAAATAATAGCAATAATGTATTCAATTTTACATGCATATGTATACATACATATCTATGTTTATGTGTAAGTAAAATAAATAACAGCATTAATACAAGGGATGGGAGGGAGGAATTAGGATTATTTTGTTATTATAAGATGCTTGTACTACCTCTGAAGTGGTATAGTGTTACTGGAAAGTGGACTTAAATTAGTTGTAAATGTATATTGCAAACTTTAGGAGAACCACTAAAAACAAAATAAAAAAAGAAGTATAACTGATATGCTATGAAAGGAGGGGGAAAAAGAGGAATAATTTAAAGCTCAATTAAAACCACAAAAGGCAGAAAAAGAATGCAAGACAAAAACAGAAACAAAGAATTTGGACAAGAAATAGAAAACAGTAACAAATGGTGTAGATGGTAATCCAAACATCAATGATCACTTTGAATATCAATGGTCTAAATGTACCAATTAAAAGACAGAGATTGTCCGAGTGGATCAAGAAACAAAAGCGCTGTATGTTGTCTGTGAGACACCAACTTTAAACAGACATATATATTAAATGTAAATGGATGGAGAAAGATATACCATGCCAACACTAATCAAAAGAAAGTGGAAGTAGCTATATTAACTTCAGATAGAGCAAACTTCAGAGCAGGAAAAGTTATCAGTGACAAAGAGACTATTACATAATAATAAAGGGGTCAATTCTCCAAGAAGACACAACAATTCTTAAAATGCATGTACCCAACAACTGAGTGTCAAACTACGTGAAGCAAAAACTGATAGAACCGCAAGAAAGAATTATTCTTGGAGGCTCCAACTCCCCTCTATCAAAAATGGATAGATCCAGCAAGCAAAAAATCAGTAAGTACATAGATGAACTCAAAGAAACTACCAATCAATCAATTGGAGATGACTGACTTCCATAAACTATATGATCCAACAGCAGAATACACATTTTTCTTAAGCTCAATTAAATATTCGTGAAGACGAACCACATCATGAACATAAAACACATCCTAACAAGTTTAAAAGAATACAAACGATAAAACGTCTGCTCTCAGACCACAATGAAATTAAATTAGAAAGCAATACAAGAAAGATAGCTAGAAAATCCCAAAGTATTGGAGATTAAACAACACACCTCTAAGTAATACATGGGTCGAAGGAGAAATCTCAAGAGAAATTTAAAAAATATTTTGAACTAAATGAAAAGAAAAACATAACTAACAAATTTGTGAGAAGCAACAAAAACAGTGCTGAGAGGGACATTTATAGCATTGAATACATACGCTAAAAAAAGTAGAAAGATCTAAAATCAATTACCTAAACTTCACCTTAGGAAATTAGAAAATAAAGAGCAATTTAAATCCAAAATAAGATGAAAAAGGAAATAAAAATTAGAGCAGAAATTAATAAAATTAAAAAGAAAAAACCAGTAGAGAAAAATCAACTAAACCAAAAATGGGATCTTGAAAAGATCAATAAAATTGACAAGCCTCTAGCTTGGCTAACAAAAAAAGAGGGAAGAAAAATTACTAACATCAGAAATGAAGAGATAACCTAGATGAAATGAATGAGCTCCTTGAAAGACATATGTGTGAAAACTCACACATGAAGAAACTAATCTAAATAGGCATATATATATATGAAACCAAATCAATAGTTAATAATTAATAAATTTCCAAAACATAAAGCATCAGGATGAAACGGGTTCACTGATGAATTGCACCAAACATTTAAGGAAGAAATTATACCAATTCTCTACACTTTCTTCCATTCATTTTAATAGGCCAGCATTAAACTAATACCAAAACTAGACAAAGGCATTACAAGAAAATAAAACTATAGACCAAAATCTCTCATGAGGATAGATGTAAGGATCCTCAACAAAATATTAGTAAATTGAATCTAAAAGTGTGTAAAAAATAATACGCCACAACCAAGTGGTACTTATCTCAGGAACACAAGGTTGATTCAATATTTGAAAATCAATTAATGTACTCAATGGCGATAAACTTTTACATATATGTATTATTGTGCATGAAATTGTTTGCCCTATGACCTGAACACTCCACTGTCAATATTAGACAGATCATCTAGGCAAAGAATCAGTAGAGAAACACAAGATCTAAACAAGACTCTAGACCAATTGGAATTGGCAGATATCTACAGAACATTCCACCCAACAACCTCAGAATATTCATTCTTCTCATCTGCACATGGATCGTTCTCCAGGATAGATCACATATTAGGTCACAAATCAAGTCTCAATAAATTCAAAAAAATTGGAATTATCCCATGTATCTTCTCAGACCACAATGGATTAAAACTAGAAATTAATAACAAACAAAACTCTGGAAACTATACAAACACATGGAAATTAAACAGCATTCTACTTAATGACATATGGGTCCAAGAAGAAATCAAGCAGGAAATCAAAAAGTTTATTGAAACTAATGAAAACAATGATACATCATACCAAAACCTGTGGGATACTGCAAAAGCAGTATTGAGGGGGAAATTTATTGCATTAAATGCTCACTTCAGAAGAATGGAAAGATGGCAAGTGAACAACCTAACACTTCACCTTAAAGAACTAGAAAAACAAGAACAATCCAATCCTAAAGTTAGCAGACGGAAAGAAATCATTAAGATCACAGCAGAACTGAATGAAATTGAAAACCAAAAAACAATTCAAAAGATCAACGAATCAAAAAGTTGGTTTTTTGAAAAGATAAATAAAATTGACAAACCATTAGCATGGCTAACAAAAAAAAGAAGAGAGAAGACTCAAATAACCAAAATTAGAAATGAAAAAGGCGATATTACAACTGATTCATCTGAAATACAAGGAATCATTCGAGACTACTATAAACAACTATACGCCAACAAATTTGAAAATCTGGAGGAAATGGATAAATTTCTGGACACACACAAGCTCCCAAAACTGAACCGTGAAGACGTAGAAAATTTGAACAGACCAATAACAATAAAGGAGATTGAAGCTGTTATCAGAAGGCTCCCAACAAAGAAAAGCCCAGGACCAGATGGATTCACAGCAGAATTTTACCAAACATTCAAAGAGGAATTGACACCGATTCTTTACAAACTATTCCAAAAGATTGAAACGGACGCAAATCTCCCAAACTCATTCTATGAAGCAAACATCATCCTGATACCAAAACCAGGTAAAGATATAACCAAAAAAGAAAACTACAGGCCGATATCCTTGATGAATATAGATGCAAAAATCCTCACTAAAATACTAGCAAACAGAATACAGCAACACATACGAAAAATTATTCATCACGATCAAGTGGGATTCATCCCAGGGATGCAAGGTTGGTTCAACATACGCAAATCAATAAATGTGATACACCATATTAATAAACTCAAACACAAGGACCATATGATCATCTCTATAGATGCTGAAAAAGCATTTGATAAAGTTCAGCACTCATTCATGACAAAGACCCTCTATAAGTTAGGTATAGAGGGAAAGTATCTCAACATAATTAAAGCCATATATGCCAAACCCACTGCCAATATCATCCTGAATGGGGAAAAGCTGAAAGCTTTTCCTTTAAGAACAGGCACTAGACAAGGATGCCCACTCTCACCACTCCTATTCAACATAGTGTTGGAAGTACTAGCCAGAGCAATCAGAGAAGAGAAGGAAATAAAGGGCATCTAGATTGTAAAAGATGAAGTCAAACTGTCCCTGTTTGCAGATGACATGATCCTATATATCGAACAGCCTAAAACCTCTACAAAAAAACTGTTGGAATTGATAAATGATTTCAGCACAGTAGCAGGATACAAAATCAACACACAAAAATCAGTAGCATTTCTTTTCTCCAATAGTGAACATGCAGAAGGAGAAATCAAGAAAGCCTGCCCATTTACAATAGCCACCAAAAAAATAAAATACTTAGGAATAGAGTTAACCAAGGAGGTGAAAAATCTCTATAATGAGAACTACAAACCACTGCTGAGAGAAATTAGAGAGGATACAAGAAGATGGAAAGATATTCCATGCTCTTGGATTGGAAGAATCAACATAGTGAAAATGTCCATACTACCCAAAGTGATATACAAATTCAATGCAATCCCCATCAAAATTCCAAAGACATTTTTCTCAGAAATGGAAAAAACTATTCAGACATTTATATGGAACAATAAAAGACCACGAATAGCCAAAGCAATGCTCAGCAAAAAAAATAAAGCTGGAGGCATAACACTACCTGACTTTAAGCTATACTACAAAGCTATAATAACCAAAACAGTATGGTACTGGCATAAAAACACACTGATCAATGGAATAGAATAGAGAATCCAGAAATCAACCCACACACTTTCTGCCATCTGATCTTTGACAAAGGCACCAAGCCTATTCACTGGGGAAGGGACTGCCTCTTCAGCAAGTGGTGCTGGGATAACTGGATATCCATATGCAGGAGAATGAAACTAGATCCATACCTCTCACCGTATACTAAAATCAACTCAAAATGGATTAAGGATTTAAATATACACCCTGAGACAATAAAACTTCTTAAAGAAAACATAGGAGAAACACTTCAGGAAATAGGACTGGGCACAGACTTCATGAATACGACCCCAAAAGCACGGGCAACCAAAGGAAAAATAAACAAATGGGATTATATCAAACTAAAAAGCTTCTGCACAGCAAAAGAAACAATTAAAAGAGTTAAAAGACAACCAACAGAGTGGGAGAAAATATTTGCAAAATATACATCTGACAAAGGATTAATATCCAGCATATATAAGGAACTCAAACAACTTTACAAGAAGAAAACAAGCAACCCAATTAAAAAATGGGCAAAAGAGCTAAGTAGGCATTTCTCTAAGGAAGATATCCAAATGGCCAACAGACATATGAAAAAATGCTCACCATCACTCAGCATCCAGGAAATGCAAATCAAAACCACATTGAGATACCATCTAACCCCAGTTAGGATGGCTAAAATCCAAAAGACTATGAACGATAAATGCTGGCGAGGCTGCGGAGAA
This sequence comes from Cynocephalus volans, assembly GCF_027409185.1. Lineage (NCBI taxonomy): Eukaryota > Metazoa > Chordata > Mammalia > Dermoptera > Cynocephalidae > Cynocephalus > Cynocephalus volans. Next base: position 32,120,971 of record NC_084469.1, read on the forward strand.
AAAGGAACTCTCATACATTGTTGGTGGGACTGCAAAATGGTGCAGCCTCTATGGAAAATGGTATGGAGGTTCCTTAAACAATTGCAAATAGATCTACCATACGACCCAGCCATCCCACTGTTGGGAATATACCCAGAGGAATGGAAATCATCAAGTCGAAGGTATACCTGTTCCCCAATGTTCATCGCAGCACTCTTTACAATAGCCAAGAGTTGGAACCAGCCCAAATGCCCATCATCAGATGAGTGGATACGGAAAATGTGGTACATCTACACAATGGAATACTACTCAGCTATAAAAACGAATGAAATACTGCCATTTGCAACAACATGGATGGACCTTGAGAGAATTATATTAAGTGAAACAAGTCAGGCACAGAAAGAGAAATACCACATGTTCTCACTTATTGGAGGGAGCTAAAATTTAATATATAAATTCACACACACACATACACACACACACACACACAAACCGGGGGGGGGGGAGAAGATATAACAACCACAATTATTTGAAGTTGATACAACAAGCAAACAGAAAGGACATTGTTGGGGGGGAGGGGGGGAGGGAGAAGGGAGGGAGGTTTTGGTGATGGGGAGCAATAATCAGCTACAATGTATATCGACATAATAAAATTAAAAAAAAAAAAAAAAAGAAATTGTTTGCCCTATGCATAGAAGCAGGCACATTATATTATACCCGGTACATAGTACATACAATGGTTCACTGTAGAGTACAACACACGTATAATGTGGATATCCTTGACCTACATTAATCGTTAATGGACATAGGACATATCATTATTGATCATACATAGAGCATTAAATCAAATCATTTCTAGACAACATGCATATCTCCTCCAATAGTGGTACCTTTGTTAGTAAGCTTTGAGAAATCAGCAACCCACCTAGGAAGTGTTCCCCTCTTCACCCCAGGCCCATGAAACTTGAGGGTTTCTAGCATGAAACTATACCTGGCATCTGGTTCTTACTTCAGGGCCATATAATGAAGACTGCCCACCTCTTCCCCTTAAATAAGACATCTCCATGGACTGCTGGCTATGATCACACATAACTGTGGTGTCATGCCATTTGGTATTTTTTAATTTGGGGGGATGCTGTCACTCAACATGGCCAGAGAGGGCCTTGACGCAGTCAAGTCTATCGTAGCTAGACTTATAAATCAATATTCTTTACTCTCATACCAACCATAAGGTACTAATTGATTCATGTTTGTTGGACATTAGCAATAAGACACACTGTATATGTCCATATCCATGCATACATATATGTACACATATGTATATACTATTGTATATGTAGTGATTAAATCCACACCCCCACCCCCTTTCTAGCATCATCATATGATAAATATAAATGGTCTCCTGCCAAACCCCCCAAACCAAGACCTTATACTTATGGTCAGCTAGAATATCATAATACCACTCTTCAATTTAATTAATAAATTCATCTAGAACCAAGTTTCAGCCCAACTCCTAAGTAAAGCAACTTTTTTGCCCCAAATTTTGCCAAAATTTAGGCTTACTGGGCTGAAATTACTTTCCATTTCTTACTAAGTTTACTAAATTTTGCTCCAATACTTACATAGCACTTAAGTGTAGCAAACGTGGCTCTGCAGGGCAGAGCTGAAGAAATAAACCAAAGTTAATGTATCTTGAACAACTAAACCAAGCTGCTGAAAATGCCTAGATGGGTCCTTAAGGCTCCATGAACACATAGGTTTGGTCCTAGCCATTTCATTGATCGTTAATAGGATTTCACATGCAAGTATCTGCACCCCCAGTAAGAATGCCCCTAGGTTATAATAATCAAAAGGAGCAGGCATCAAGCTCACTAACCAGTAGCTCTTAATGCCTTCCTCAACTGCACTTCCACAGGACAGCAATGACAAGAATTAAGCAATGAATGAAAGTTAGACTAAGCCATATTAACCCAGGGCTGGTAAATTTCTTGCCAGCTACCACAGTCATCTGATTAACCCAAATCAATAAAATCTGGCATAAAGCGAGTTTAAGAATATAAACAGTAAAATTAAGCTAACCCTTGTATAAGCTGTAAAAAGCCATAGCCAAGGATAAAATAAACTACAAAAGTGACTTTTATATACTCTGAATACACAACAGCTAAGACTCATATTAGAATTAGATACCCCATTATGCTCAGCCATAAACCTAAATAAGTAAATAAACAAAGTTGTTCACCAGAGTACTACCAGCAACAGCTTAAAACTCAAAGGATTTGGTGGTGCTTTATATCCCTCTAGAGGAGACTGTTCTGTAATTGATAAACCCTGATATACCTCACCATCTCTTGCCAACTCAGCCTATATATCACGATCTTCAGCAAACCCTAAAAAAAGGGATAAAAGTAAGCACAAGTACTTACATAAAAACACTAGGTCAAGGTGTAGCTCACGTGATGGGAAGAAATGAGCTATGTCTTCTAGCTTAGAATACCCCACTCAAAACAGCCCTTATGAAAACTGAATTAAAGGAGGATTTAGCAGTAAATGAAGAATAGAGAGCTTAATTTAAAAAGGTCATAAGGCACACACACACACCACCCATCAGCCTCCTCAACTATCACAGCAAACCAAAAATTTTACCAAAGTAATTATCGATGTATAGAGGAGGCAAGTCGAAACAAGGTAAGTGTACTGGAAAGTGTGCTTGGATAATTTCAAAGTACAGCTTAACTCATGCATCGGGTCTACACCCAGAAGGTTTCATATCAACTGACCACTTTGAACAAATCTAGCCCAAACTTAACAACAAACTTAAAAAAAAAACTTAAATAAAACCACTTAGCCCTTAATAAAAAATATGGGAGATAGAAAATATTTTCAGGTACTATAGAGAAAATGCCATAAGAGAAAGACGAAAGAGCAAATTCAAGTACTATACAGCAAAGCTTCCCCCTTGTACCTTTTGCATAATGAATTAACTAGAACAATTTTAACGAAGAGAACTTTGCCAAAAAAGCCAAAATCAGACTAGCTACTTATAGGCAGTTACAAGAACAAACTCTTGTATGTGGCAAAATAGTGAGAAGACTCATGAGTAGGGCTAATCGAACCTGGTGGTAGCTGCTTATCCAGTATAGAATTTCAGTTCAACTTTAAATCTGCCTAAAGAGCATTCTACTCTAAATATAAATTTAAGTGTTAATATCAAGAGGTACAGCTCTTTAGACACAGGAAACAACCTTTTGCAGAGAGTAAATTATTAATTGTCCACCACTGGCTTAAAAGCAGCCACCAATTAAGAAAGCATTTAAGCTCAACAACCACAAACACCATCAATACAGACTCCTAACATTTAACTGGATTAATCTATTTATAAATAGAAGAAATACTGTTAATATAAGTGATAAGAAGTCAATTCTCCTTGCATAAGCCTATATCAGACTGGATGCCCAGTGATAACTAACAATAAAATAAAATAGACCTAATCAAAGAACTGCTTATACCCCTAATTGTTAATCTGACACAAGAACGCCTATAAGGAAAGATTTAAAAAAGCAAAGGGAACTCGGCAAATTCAAACTCCGCCCATTTACAAAAAACATCACCTTTAGCATTACAAGTATTAGAGGCACTGCCTGCCCAGTGACACTGTTCAACGGCCATGGTATCCTGACAGTGCAAAGGCAGCATAATCATTTGTTCCTTAAGCAGGGGCTTGCATGAAAGGCCACAGAGAGTTTAACTGTCTCTTATTTTTAATCAGTGAAATTGACACCCCCTCCCCCCATGAAGAGGTGGGGATATCAAAATAAGAAGATCCTATGGAGCTTTAATTAATTAGCTCAAGCAAAATAATTTGAACCCAACTTCAGGGAATAATAAACAACCTTAATGAGCTAAAAATTTCGGTTGGGGTGACCACAGAGCACAACACAATTTCTGAATGATTAAAACTTAGACTAAACCAGTCCAAGTGATGCTATCATCAATTGACCCAAACCACTTATCAACCGAACAAGTTACCCTAGGGAAAACAGTGCAATTCTATTTTAGAATCCATACTGACAATAGAGTTTACAATCTTGATGTTGGATCAGGACATCCCAATGGTGTAACTGCTATTGAAGGTTTGTTTGTTCAAAGATTAAAGTCCTACGTGATCTGAGTTCAGACCAGAGAAACCCAGGTCGGTTTCTATCTATCTTTATATTTCTCCCTGTATGAAAAGACAAGAGAAACAAAGCCCACTTCTAAAAAGCACCTTTAATTTAATGGGCGATGTAATATTAACCCAGTATCTTATTACATGTGCCCTGACCAGGAGCAGGGCTTGTCAGGATGGCAGAGCTCAGTAATTGCATAAAACTTAAAACTTTATGAAATCAGAGGTTCAACTCCTCTTCTTATCGTGCATGTACTTAACCTCCTTCTACACATCATCCACATTATCCTTTCAATAGCATTCCTCACCCTCATAGAATAGAAAATACTAGGCCACATGCAACTCCACAAAGGGCCTAATACTGTTGATGTCTATGCCTCCTCCAACCCTTTGCTGATGCAATAAAACTTTTCATTAAAGAGCCACTATGACCACTGACATCATCCGTTCTCTTATATGATATTGCATCCACTCTTGCCCTTGCCCTAGCACTTACCATATGAGTACCTCTATCAATACCCCACCCATTAATTAACACAAATATAGGAATAGTGCTCATCTTAGCTAACTCAAGTCTAGCTGTATACTCACTTCTCTGATCAGAATGAGCCTCAAACTCAAAATATGCATTAATTGGTGCTCTACAGGCAGCAGCCCAAACAATTTCATATGAAGTCACGACCCTGGCTATTATTTTAGTGTCAGTATTATTAATGAATGGATCCTATACCCTGTCAATTTTAACTGTTACTCAAGAATATATATGACTAATTTTCCCATCATGACCCTTAGCTATGATGTGATTTATCTCAACATTAGCAGAAACCAACTGAGCCTCATTCAATTTAACAGATAGAGAATCAGAACTTGTATCAGGGTTTACTGTTGAATATGCTGTAGGCCCATTTGCCCTTTTCTTCATAGCTGAATACACCAAAATCATTATAATAGATGCTTTAACTACTATTCTTTTTCTAGGAGCGCTCCACAACACCTCTGCACCAGAAATGTTTCCAAATGGTTTTTTTTTTATTAAGGCACTTCTTCTAACAGCTCTGTTTCTATGGATCTGAGCATCCTAGCGCTGATTCCAATATGACTAACTCACGCATCTTCTATGAAAAAATTTCCTCTCACTAACACTAGCTCTGTGCATACGATACATTTCAACACCCATTCTACTACCAGGCATCCCACGACAAACTTAAGAAATATGTCTGATAAGAGTTACTTTGAGAGAGTAAATAATTAGAGGTGTAAGCCCTCTTATTTCTAGAAACATAAGAATCAAACATACTCCAAAGAATTAAAAAATCTCCATGCTACCTGTTACACTATATCCTACAGTAAGGTTAGCTAAATAAGCTATTGAGCCTATACCCCAAAATGTTGGTTCATAGCCTTCCCATACTAATTAACCCCATAATCTCCCTCATAATTCTATCCACCCTATTCACAGGGACTGTACTTGCAATATTTGGCTCACCTCGACTGATAATTTGAATAGGACTAGAAATAAATATGCTAGCTTTTAGTCATAACTATTTCAATCAAAAAGGCAAACCCACCATCAGCAGAAGCTACCAAGCATATCCTCACACAAGCAACGGATCCATACTCTTAATAATAGCTATTATAATTAATATAATAAATTCAGGACAATGGAAAATTACAAACATAAATAACTTTACAGCAATACTACTATTTGCAATAGCACTTGTCATAAAACTAGGACTCTCCCTCTCCCAGAAGTAACACAGGAGTCCCATTAATATCAGGCATAATTCTATTAACATGACAAAAATTAGCCCCCGTCTCGATCATATCTCAAATATCACCATTATTTGACCCCTGTATTATCCTAATGACTGCTATTCTATCTAGCTTAGCAGGGGGGTGAGGAGGAGTTAATCAAACACAGCTACAAAAAATTATAGCCTACTCATCAATCACACACATAGGTTGAACAATAGCCATTTTTATCTCTAACCCTTCAACCATAATCCTCAACTTAGTAGGCTATATCATAATAACAGTCACTGTATTCATAATATTTAATCTAAACACAGACTTCGCCATATCATCACTAGTATTCTTATGAAATAAAATGCCACTAATTGACCCCGCAATCCTCCTAACCTTGCTATCACTAGGAGGGCTACCCCCACTTACAGGATTTACACCTAACCTAAATAAATTATTATTCAAGAACTAACAAAAAATAATAACACTATTATGCCAGCATTTATAACCATAGCAGCATAATCCAACTTATATTTTCAGGTACGTCTAATTTATTCCACATCACTCATGATATTTCCAACAACTAATAACACAAAAGCAAAATGACAGCTTGAAAACGTAAAACAAACTTTATGTCTACCAATACTCACAGTGCTGTCAACACTCCTACTCCCTCTCACACCAATATCATTGGCCCTAAACGAGAAATTTAGGTTAAATAGACCAAGGGCCTTCAAAGCCCTAAGGATTTAAGTGCCTCTCACTTAATTTCTGACTTTAAGGACTGCGAGACTCTATCTCATATCAACTGAATGCACATCAGCCTCTTTAATTAAGCTAAGTCTTCACTAGACTAGTGGGCTCCAACTCCATGAAAAATTAATTAACAGCTAAACACCCTAGTCAACTGGCTTCAATCTACCTCTCCCACCATTGGGGGAAAAGGTTGGGGAAAAAGAAGCCCTGACAGAATGGAAGCTGCTGCTTTGAATTTGTAATCCAGTATGATTAATCTCCTCGAGGCTTTGCAAAAAGAGGGCTCAACCCCTATATTTAGATTTACAGTCTAATGCTTGCTCGGCCATCTTACCTTTTTTTCACCTCGTATTTATGTTTATTAATCATTGACTATCCTCAACAAACCGTAAAGATATTGGCATATTACACCCATTGGCTGGTGCTTGAGTTGGGATAGTGGGAACTGCCTTGAGCCTTCTAAACCGAGCAGAACTCAGCCAACTTGATGCTCTCTTAGGTGATGATCAAACTTATAATGTCTTTGTAATTGCCCATGCAGTTGTGATCATCTTTCTTATGGTAATGCCTACTATGATCGGAGCATTTGGTAACTGACTAGTTCCACTGATAATTTGATCCCCAGACGTGGCATTCCCTCGAATAAATAACATAAGCTTCTGACTCCTTCCCCCATCATTTCTGCTCCTGTTTGCTTCCTCGATAGTAGAAGTCAGTGCCGGAACAGGATGAACTGTGGACCCACCTCTGGCCAGAAACTTAGCTCACACCAGGGCCTCTGTGGATATCACAATTATCTCCCTACACCTAACAGGTGTCTCTTCTATCTTAGGAATTATTAGCGTCATTACTACAATTAATATGAAGCCTCCTGCTATATCTCAATACCACCCCCCCCGTTTGTATGATCAGTATTAATTACAGCTCTACTCCTACTTCTCTCCCTTCCTTACTAGCAGCTGGTATTACTATACTATTAACAGATTGTGACATTAATGCCACATTTTGTGATCCAGCAGGAGGAGAAGATCCCATTCTATACCAACACCTGTTTTGATTCTTTGGTCACCCAGAAGTCTATAGCCTAATCCTGGTGAGCACTGGAATAATCTCATCTATTGTGACTTATTACTTAAGCAACATGGAGCCATTTGGTTATACAGGAATAGTTTGAGCCACGTCAATTGGTTTCTAGGTTTTATTGTATGGGCACATTACATATTTACAGTAAGAATGGATGTATACACATGAGCATATTTTACATCAGCTACTATAATTATTGCCATCCCCACAGGCGTAAAAGTATTTAGCTGAGTGGCTGCCACACTACAAGGTGGTAATATCACATGGTCCCCAGCCATGCTATGGGCCCCAGCCATGCTATGGGCCCTAGAGTTTATGTTCCTATTTACGGTAGGAGGTCTTACAGGGATTGTATTAGCTAACTCATCACTAGACATTGTCCTACAAAACACATACTATGTTGTAGCACATTTTCACTGTGTGTTATCAATAGAAGTCGTCTTTGCTATTACAGGGGATTTTGTCCATTGGTTCCCTTTAGTCTCAGGTTATACCCTTGACCCAACCTGAGCCAATATTCATTTCACAATTATATTCATAGGCATGAATTTAATATTCTTCCCACGACATTTCCTTGGACTATCAGGGATGCCACAGTGATACTCTGATTACCCTGATTCACATAGTACATGAAATACAGTATGGGATTATTGTGACGAAAACGGAGACTGACTGGTCAGGCTCCCTCACCCCATATCTGGCTGAGCATGACTCAGCCCGTCTGATGTAAATATGTTAACTGCGCATGTGCACCCAGGTGTTCCTTGGCTATCTGACTCTAGTATAAAAGACAACTCTGATCCACTGGGAGCTGAGCTCGCATCTGAATAAAGCATGTCAACCTTGCCAACAGCTCCCAGGATCTTTTTCCAATTACCTAGCTCACGACCCGCATATGAGGGGTCTGTGACCCAGTCTGCATATGAGGGGTCTGTGACCCAGTCTGCATATGAGGGGTCTGTGACCCAGCCTGACATCATTCATCTCATTAACAGCAATAATACTAACAATTTTTATAATCTGAGAGGACTTTGCCTCAAAATGAGAAGTCTCAGCAGTAGAACTCCCAACTACAAACCTAGACTGACTGTACAGCTGCCCACCACCATAGCACACATTTGAAGACCCCACTTATGTGAAAGCTTAGAACAAGAAAGGAAGGAATCGAACCCCCTAAGACTGGTTTCAAGCCAATCCCATAACCACTATTACTTTCTCAAGAAATAAGATATTAGTGAAAATATTACACAACTTTGTCAAAGTTCATTATTTATAGGTTGAAGTCCTTTACATCTTTATGGCATACCCATTTCAGCTAGGTTTCCAAGATGCTACATCACCTATTATAAAAGACCGCCTGCACTTTCACGATCATACTCTAATAATCATATTCCTAATCAGCTCTTTAGTCCTCTGTATTATTTCTCTAATATTAACAACCAAGTTAACCCACACAAGCACTATAGATGCTCTAGAAGTAGAGACAGTATGAACCATCTTACCCGCCACCATACTAATGCCTTACCGTCATTACAAATTCTATGCATAATAGAGGAAGTCAACAACCCCTATCTAACTGTTAAAACCACAGGCCAGCAACGATACTGAAGTTATGAATGCATGGACTATGAAGACTTAAACATGGATTCATACGTGATTCCTACCATGGACCTTAAACCAGGTAAACTTTGGCTTCTAGAAGTTGACAGTCAAGTAGTCCTCCCAGTAGAAATATCAATCAGCATTTTGATCTCATCTGAAGATGTTTTACACTCATGAGCCATCCCCTCAATGGGCCTGAAAAAAAAGATGCAGTCCCAGGGTTCTTAAATCAAACAACGCTAACATCCACCCAACCAGGCCTATGTTATGGACATTGCTCAGAAATCTGCAGTTCAGACTACAGTTTTATGCCTATTGTACTTGAACTAGTCCCGCTTAAACATTTCAAAAACTGATTAACATCAATAAGACAATAAAAGCAAAGAAAAGGGATACTGACTGATTAGAAAGGAAAAAATATATAACTGTCTTTGTTCACAGGTGACAATTATCTATGTAGAAATTCTGAAAAAGTAGACAAAAAGAAAGCTTCTTGAAATAAGCGCTTATAGCAAGGTTGCAGGATTCATGGTTAAATCCAATCACTTTCCTATGTACCAGCAATGAGCAAGTGTAATTTGAAATTAAAAACATGATACCATTTACATGAGCCCCACACCCCCAAAAGATAGAGACTTAGGTATGAGTACAATATAATAAAATATGTTGAAGATCTCTATGAGATAAATTATAGAACTCTGATGAAGGAAATCAAAGAACTCAATGAATGGACAGATAGTCCACGTTTGTGGATAATAAGACTCAACACCGTCAAGATGTTAGTTCTCCCCAATTTGATCTATAGATTCAATGCAATCCCAGTAAAAATACCACCAAGTTACATGTATTTTCTGAGTACTGACAAACTGATTCTAAACCTTATATGGACAAGCAAGAGACCCAGAACAGTAGGTGTTGATCCGCCCGCACCCTGCCCATGTCCCTTCACCCACGCGGTGGTCTCATCTACCCAGTGGCTCCCACCCACACCTGTAGTGGGACGTGAGAAAAAGTCCCTTGGTCTGGAGGACCCATGTCAGCTGCGGAGCCGCTACCTAGGAAGAAGAAAATTTACCCAAAGATGAAAACTTGAAATAACCCTAAATGTGCATGATGGCTGTGTTAATACGATCTGTTGGAAAGACACTGGAGAGTAGATTTTATCTGGCTCCGGTGACACTAAGTTAGTAATTAGCAATCCTTACAGTGGAAAGGTTTTGACAATTGTTCAGGACACCAAGCAAATATGTTTAGTGCAAAGTTCTTACCATGTACAAATGATAAGCAGATTGCATCCTGCTCTGGAGATGGAGTGACATTTTATACCAATGTTGACCAAGACGCAGAAACCAAGAGACAATGCCAAATTGCGTGCCATTCTGGAACTACCTATGAGATTATAACTGTACCAAATGATCCTCACACTTTTCTCTCCTGTGGTGAAGATGGAGCTGTTACATGGTTTGACACATGCATCAAAACTAGCTGCCCAAAAGAAGATTGTAAAGATGATATTTTAATTAAGTGCCACATCTGTAGCTGTTTGTCTACCAATGCCATATTTGCCGTTGGTTGTTCTGACAGCTCAGTATGAATATATGATCGGCGAATGCTGGGCGAAAGAGCTACAGGGAATTATGCAAGTGGAGGGACTGCTGGGATGGCTGCTCATTTTATCCCTTCCCATCTTAATAAGTCCTGCAGAGTGACTTCTCTGTGTTACCATGAAGATAGTTAAAAGATTCTTGTTACTCTTCAGATTCTATATATATATCTTTTTGACCCAAAAGATGATACAGCACAAGAACTTCAAACTCCTTCTGCAGAAGAGGGGAGAGTTATGACAGCCTCCAGTTAAGCATTTGAGACTTCGTGCTGATTGGTCAGATACTGGACCCAGAGCAAGGCCTGAGAGTGAACAAGAACGAGATGGAGAGCAAAGTCCCAATGTGTCACTGATGCAGAGAATGTCTGATGTGTTATCAAGATGGCTTGAAGAAGCAGGTGAAGTGGCACAAAGCAAGAGGGGGCAAGGAAGATCTCGACCCAGAGGTGGGACGTGTCAGTCAGATGTTTCAGCTCTTCCCATGGTCCCGTCAAGTCCTGATTTGAAAGCAGGTGAAACTGCAAGGGAAGTAGATACTCCAGCCAAACAACTTCTTCCCCCTTCTACATCCTCTACGTTATCAGCTCGGGTTCATTAGCCATCATCTTCATCTGCCACAGAAAGCCCTTATTCTGTTCCTTTGCTATCTTCCCCACACACTGAACAAAGGAAGTCTGTTGAGGCATCTGGGCACTCCACACATCATCAGTCTGATGACAATAATGAAAATCTGAGCCCTAAAGCAGGGGCAGGTGACCCAGCTTTAAGTCTGCACTACAGCACAGAAGGAACAACTACAAGCACAATAAAACCAAGCTGTACAGATGTATGGAGCAGTACAGCCTCGAGTTCTAGAGGAAATGGGAGCTATTGCAAATGTGAGTGTCAGGAGGAATCTTTGGTCCCACAAGCTCAGTGCAGCCACCAGAAGAAGAGAGTGAAACAAAAGCTCTTGAAGAATCATCAGAGGATGTGACAAAATATCAGGAAAGTACATCTGCAGTTCAGAACCCTATAGATATAGCACAATCAGATAAGTGCACAGCTGAGCCATCGGATTCCAACTCAGGAGAATGGAATGACCTCAATCTTGATAGCCTTTGTGGGGGTCCAGAAGAATTCACTTTGTCTGAAAAAGACAAGGAGCCAGAAACTTCAGAACATATTAGCACTGAGAGGGCTACCAATCAAAATAACTCCTCACGAGCCTCATTCCCAAACAGAAGCCATCGGGCCTTCAGCTCATGAAGAAACATCAACCAGGGACTCTACTCTCTAGGACACAGATGCAGTGGTGATGACCCTGTCCTGGTCCCAGGTTCAAGGTCTTGAGTAGGACCTGGTGATAGATGCTCTGCTGTTGCCCACATTTAGGATTTCTTCAGGCAGAGAAAAGAAAGGAAAGAAAGGGAAGAATGGGATACTTTGAACATTAGAAGGCCACTAGTAAAGATGGTTTATAAGGGCCATCACAACTCTGAGACAATCATAAAAGAAGCCAATTTTGGGGTGCTAACTTTTGCAGTGAGTGGTTCTGACTGTGGCCATATCTTCATCTGGGATTGGCACACTGCTGAACACTTAATGCTTCTGGAAGCTGATAATCATGTGGTAAACTGCCTGCAGCCACATCCATCTGACCCAATTCTAGCTTCATCTGGCATAGATTATCTGGTCACCACTACAAAGGTCAAGGATTTTTAACTGAAAACTTGCTGACAAAGTTATAACTCGAAACGAACTCATGCTTGAAGAGCCTAGAAACACCATTACAGTTCCAGCCTCTTTCACGCTGAGGATGTTGGCTTCACTGAATCACATCTGAGATGACCAGTTGAAGGGTGACAGATCAGAAGGCTCTGGACAGGGGAATGAAAATACAGGATGAGGAATATCAGCCCTTTATGGCAAGCACTTAGATGTTCTGAAATTTGTATACGACATTTATTATATTTTCTTCTTTAGAGAGGTTTAGGGCAATTTTAAGGTTGTGATGTTTTTGAGTTTCTCTCTTTTGGAGGGACAGCCTAATTTTGGTTTGGAATGATTATGTGCATGAATTTGGGAGAGTGGGTAAAACAAAACTAGCAAAATGTTTTTTAAAGTTTTTGCTGTGTATAAGGAGTGCTGTAAAATGCAAAGTACGATATTTTCCCTAACCTTCAGATGTGGGCACTTGGATCAATGTGGAAGGGTATTTCATTATAGTGAAAATGTTGGTTCAAATACATTTCTACACTTGCTATTTGCATGTTTGTTGCTTTCTAATTAAAGATGTTAGTTGTTTTAAGATAAAAAATTAATATAAAGCCACAGTCATCAAGGCAATGTGATATTAGTGAAACAATAGACACATAGATTGATGGACTAGAATAGAGAGCCCAGAAATAGACCCACATAAATAAAGTTAACTGATCTTTGACAAAGAAGCAAAGGCAATGAAATGGCACAAAGATAGTCTTTTCTACAAATGGTGCTAGAACAACTGGACGTGCCCATGCAAAAAAAAAAAAAGAAGATCCCCAAAAAACTAAACATAAAGTTTACACCCTTCACAAAAATTAATTCAAAACTGTATTACAGACCTAAATATTAATATAAAAGAGCTAGAAAAATGTCGGAGAAAATTTGGTGACCTTGGCAATGTGTCCTTAGATAAAACACCAAATTCATTATTCATGATAGAAAGAATTGATAAGCTGAACTTCATTAAACTAAAAATTTCTGCTCTATGAAACACACCATCAACAGAATTAAAGTAGTAGCCAGACTCCAATTATTTGCAAATGACATATTGATAATGAACTGATACCCAAAATATACAAAGAACTCTTAAACTCAAATAAGAAAGCAATCAGACTAAAAGATGGGCAAAAGACTTGAGCAGACACCTCACCAAAGAAGACATGCAGATGGCAAGTAAGATTATGAAAAGACGTTAACGTCATGTATCATTAGGGAAAAGCACATTAAAACTTAACAATGAAATACCTCTATACATATATCAGAATAGCCAAAATCCAGAAAGTTAACAGCACCAACCACTGGCAAGGATGTGGAGCAACAGGAAGTCTCATTCATTGCTGGTGTGAATGCAAAATGATGCAACCACTTTGCAAGACAGTCTGGCAGCTTCTTACAAAAGTACACATTCTCACCGTATGATCCAGCAATCACACTTCTTGGTATTTACCCAAAGAAGCTGATAACCTATGTCCATATCAAAACCTGCACATGGATGCTTATAGCTGCTTTTTTTCATAATAGCCAAAACTTGGAAGCAACTAAGACGTCCTTGAGTAGACTAATGGATAAATAAACTATGGTACATCCGCAGAATGGAATATTATTTAGCACTGACAATAAAATGAGCTGTGAAGCTATGAAAAAACACAGACGGAAGTTAAATGCATATGACTAAGTGAAATAGGCCAATTTGAAAGTGCAACATATCATGTAATTCCACATCTAAGACATTCTGGAAAAGAGAAAATTATGGAGACAGTAAAAAGATCAGTGGTTTCCAGGAATTGGGCAAGAGAGATGATAAATAGTTGGAGCACAGAGGATTTTTAGGTCAGTGAAACTACTCTGAATAATACTATAGTGGGTGATTCATGTCATTATACATCTCTCCTAATCCATAGAATGTACAATACCAAGAGTAAACCCTAACGTAAACTACAGACGTTGGCTAATTATGATATGTCAACACTGGTCCATCAGTTGCAACCTCTGTACCACGCTGGTGGGGGTATTGATAAGGAGGGAGGGGGCAGAGGGCACATGTGAAATCCTTGTACCTTTCGCTCAGTTTTGTTGAGAACCTAAAACTGCTGTAAAAAATAGTCTATTAAATAAAAAAGCAATTGGGGCTATTTTCAAGTTAAATAGAATGAGGGGTTTTAATGCTCCTCTTTAGGGGTCTTATCTGCTGATAATAATAACAACTTCAACTGTGCACATTGAGCATATCTGGCTTACTCTATCCATTAACATAATTTCCATTTAGAGCATGGTTTTCCCAGTATCTTGGTGTTAAAAATGCGGAAAAGATCCACACTTGTTTTCTAGAATATACTGCAACCACATATGAAAAATAAGGCAAGCTCTAGGGTTACCTAAGTATCACCCAGCCTTAAGAAATAAAAGAATACTATTAAGAAGACCTAAAACTGAGAGGAATGCAAGACGTTACTAAATCTGGATTATATTATGGATTAATATAATTATGGATTATATCTGGATTAATTATAGTATGTCAGATGATTGTTATTTATTATAAAACATGCCATTTAGTAAAACAAAACAGGGGAGATGAGCACAAAGCATGGTGTATAATGTTCTCTGACTACACACTTTTACCTCATTAAAAGGCACTCCATGTACATCATCTCAAACTCATTTTTTAATCCTCTTTTAAAAAGTTCAAAAATATGGTATCCTTGAAAGAATAATTAAAGATTCAACGAAGGGGTGATTTGGAAGAGAGGAGAGGGCAACTTGCATGAGGTCGTGCTGTGGAGCGTAGGCAGGAGAAGACCCTCTGTGTGCTCATTTGTATTTGTTTCCTTGGGGTCACTATAAAGAACGCTTTACTAGCATTGGTATTAAACACAAAATAAGTGGTTGTGTAGACGGCAAACCGCTAGCTGGAGAGATTGGCGGCTGAAGAAAGCTTAGTGTAATGACCACTTGGGTCTGTGAACAGATGACATTGAGATTCTCAGTGTCTTACTCATCCTGAGTTCAACGGTCCCGTGGTTTATGTGCATGAGCGTCAGGCACATCCCGCTAACCAGGAAGTTCCCCACTCCATAAGATAAAATACCTCTTAATTTGTTCTTCCAGGATGGAGTTGTTTTGTTGTTCACTCAGACTAGGGATCTTTTTCTAAAGGAGGTTCTCTGTTTCTCCCGAAGCTTACCTCTTTACTGTGTCACTTTCCGTCTTATATGTAGATTAGCATGCACAGGGGCTTGTGCTTATACAGTGTAACCTCAGAAAATTAAAGAACTCTAGAGGTGTATCCATCAACATGGTAGTATATAACAAAACAGAACAGAACTGAGGTGAAAATATTAATATAGTGGAAAGGATTAAAACAAAGAAATCAGACATCATATGATTTTGCCCCAGCTTCATCATGCTTGCTGCATGAGCTCAGCAAATGGGAGAGAAAGGATCTAGGAGGTAAATTGCAGGGCAGGGGCAGCCTCTGAGGATGACTGAGCTGGGCCCACATGCAAAGTGCAGTGGATAGGAAGTGTGGAGAGCAGAGCTGTCTCTGCTTCTAAAGCCATGCAACTGTGATGTCTGGCTGGACAGGTGCTCTCAGTGCAGACTCGTCTTACCTGACATTGCTCTGCTCTTACACCTTGAATGCATTGCCATTTCCCACAGCTTGCACACTTAAGACTCTTTGGCTTTACAAAGTGTCCTTTATTTATGAAAGTCAATTCTCCTGCCTAGTGTTCTTTCTGGCAATCCCTGCTGTCTTCCTGTTACTCGTGACCATGTGGCATCATTCACTTCCCTCTGAAGATACTTCCTCTAACCCCTTTGCCCAGCATTCACCCATCCTTTCATTTCCTTTGTTTGATTATGTATTTTGTTCATTATTAAAGGTCTGACTCTCATGTAATCTTTCCTGCAAGAGTTTTCTAGAGCTCCCTAAGCAGAATTCATAGCTCACTGATCGGTGCTAATGTCACAGTTGTAGAGGTGTACCGCAGAATGGTTGAGGGAACGTTCACTGAGGTCAGACTGCTTGGGCTCTAATCCTGGACTTGTCTTTTCCTATCTGCATGACATTTGAGAAGTTATATAACCTCTTCATGTCTCAGTTTCCTCATATGTAAAAAAGACAATATAAATACTACCATATAATATAGTTAGGAGGATTAAATGAGTTAATAAATATATGTACTCCAACTAATGCCTGGCACCTACTAAGCACATAGTAAGTGTTTGCTACTCCTATTATCACATTTTATTATGAATGATTCTATATATGTCTGGTTCTTGCTTTGACTGGTGAACTCCTAAAGGTCAAAGACCATGGCTAAGTTGTTTTTGTAAAATTAACAAAGAATTATGCCTGGAACAAAGTAGCCGGTAAACTGACTGGTTCCAGCAAGGTCTCCTGTTCCATAACAGTTTAGTCTTTGACCAAACTGAAATACAGAGCAAAATTTGTCTTTGGTGTCTTCTCCTCTGCCTTCCTGTTACCCTCATCTCTGTCACATTAGCTGAGACCTTTTGTTCTTAGGCAATTATCTCATTTCTTTCCTTCTAGGATAATTTGCATTTGAAATAAGATTTTAGATGATGTAGACACATTACTACGTAGAGGAAGACCTCACATGTGCATTTGTGAGGAGGGCTCTGAACTGCCCACTTTCTGCTCTTCCATGATCCATTATGTTGGAGGAGCTGACGTGAAAACCAGAGATGGAGTCACCATGACTGCGTGTTTCTAGGCCAAGCTTCATGTTTTGCACTGTCTGCTGTCAGAACTTATGCCACGTGTTCCTCTCAGCAAACATTAATTAATATTAGCATACTGTAATAAGATAAAATAAACTACTGATGAAATAAATAATTGAAACTTATTTTTGTTTTTGTTGTTGAAGAAAATCTTAAATATTTATTAAATTTAAAAAGTTTGTTCTTTTTGAGAATTTTTGGGCTAGAATTGTATAGATGGGTGTGTATAAGATAGTGTGTATTATCTCTGGTGTGTGTGAGATGAACTGGTGTGTATTAGATTGGCTGGTGGGGGGAGGGCTCTGCACAGGAGAAAGGAAGCTCCTGTGAATTTCCACACTTAGCTTTTCTTTCATATATACACATATATGTGAAAGAATAAATATGCATTTATGAGTATATACATACATATATAATTGACTTGTTCAGCTTACGATATACACATATTTATGTGTATAAATATACACATATAAGTATATTTATTCTTTCACATATATGTGTACATTTACACATATAGATGATTGACTTAAGATATTGGAGTGATAGCGGTTGCTATATAAACCCCTTTTCCTCAAGGTAAGAAGAAATATAAATTAAGACATAGCGAGGTACTTATGGACTTGTTTCTTTTGAAATAACTAGAACAACTAAAACATAAAGGAGTTTTTCTGTCCCGACATTTTAAAGATTATAATCAGATATTAACAGAAAGCATGACTTGAAAGAATATTAGAAGAAACTAGAAGATAAATGGATGCTTTCATTTATTTATTTTTTCGGAGTGGGAGAAAATATTTGTAAGCTATACATCTAACAAAGGATTAATATCCAGAATATATAGGGAACTCAAATGACTATGCAGTAAAAGAACAAATAATCCAATTATAAAATGGACAAAGGGGATGAATAGACAGTTTTCAAAGGAAGGCATACAAATGGCCAATAGGTACATGAAAAAATGCTCAGCGTCACTAATCATCAGGGAAATGCAAATCAAAACCACATTGAGACAACATCTCACACCAGTTAGACTGGCCATTATTAAAAAGATCTAGAATAACAAATGCTAGCAAGGATGCAGGGAAAAGGGAACACTTCTACACTGTTGGTGGGACTGTAAATTAGCATAGCCACTATGGAAAACAGTATGGAGGTTCCTCAAACAACCACAGATAGAACTACCATATGATCCAGCAGTCCCACTACTGGGTATATATCCAGAGGAATGAAAATCATCATGCACTCCCATGTTCATTGCAGCTTTATTTACAATTGCCAAAATATGGAGCCAACCTAAATGCCCGTCGATGGATGGCTGGATAAGGAAAATGTGGTATACATACACAATGGAATACTACTCAGCCATAAAAAAAAAAAAAAAAAGAAATTCTGCCATGGATGAGCCTGGAGAAAATTATGTTAAGTGAAATAAACCAGACAAGGAAAGAGAAATATTGTATGTTCTCACTCATAACTGGGTGCTAAGGAAAGCAAGAAAGCATGCAAGCAAGCAAGCAAGGAAGCAAGAAAGAAAAACAAAAGACCACAACAATACATTGAACTTTCAGAAGGAGAGAACAAACCTAAGGATACTAGAGATTGGGGGGAGAGAAAGCGGGGGTTTGGAGAGTGATTGGTAGGGTAAAGGGCATAAAGAAAAATCACGATTTGTAATAATGAATATGCTAATAATAAAAAATTAAAATTAAAAAAATAAAATTAAATCAATAACTGGGATTTTATAAAAGACAACTGGGAAATTATCACTTCTGCGTTCACAAATCAGCAACAGTTTGGCTTGTGCATGAGCTGGTAATTTTGTACTTATACATCCTTAAACTTTTCCAGTGAAGTATAGAGTTGAACTGGAGCTGGGGATGGTTAGCCTCTGCAGAGAGGGAAAACTGGGGAGTTGGAACAAAGCAGACACCAGGAAGCAAATTACTCAGCACCTCACTTAAATCTGCTGGATATTTTCTGACAATCTCTTCAATATATTGTAATTTCAGTCCTCCTTAAGTATGTTTATATCTCTTTTTGTGTTTGTTGATTATTATCAACAAAAGAATAGAAGAAATATTTTAAATTGAGAATGTGTCTGCTTTATGTCTGTAACTTAATAATTAATTGTTAGAAATGTTAATTTTCTTGTTTATTAATTAGAGAGAAAAACTATGATAGTAATAGATAGTAAATAGTTACAATTTTTGAGTCAATATAGCACAATTTTTGTGTGTGCATGTGGGGGAGAGACAAATACAACATTGTTTGGAGCAAAACTCAATGGGTTTGCCATAAATAAAGAAGCATACACCAGGCATAGCCTAGATGGTAAAGGCACAAACGATGGCAGCAAATTAGCAGGTTTTTTTTTTTTTTTTTTAATTTTATTTTGTCGATATACATTGTGGCTGATTATTGCTCCCCATCACCAAAACCTCCCTCCCTTCTCCCTCCCCCCCTCCCCCCCAACAATGTCCTTTCTGTTTGCTTGTCGTATCAACTTCAAATAATTGTAGTTGTTATATCTTCTTCCCCCCCCCCCGGTTTGTGTGTGTGTGTGTGTGTGTGTGTGTGTGTGTGTGTGAATTTATATATTAATTTTTAGCTCCCACCAATAAGTGAGAACATGTGGTATTTCTCTTTCTGTGCCTGACTTGTTTCACTTAATATAATTCTCTTAAGGTCCATCCATGTTGTTGCAAATGGCAGTATTTCATTCGTTTTTATAGCTGAGTAGTATTCCATTGTGTAGATGTACCACATTTTCCGTATCCACTCATCCGATGATGGGCATTTGGGCTGGTTCCAACTCTTGGCTATTGTAAAGAGTGCTGCGATAAACATTGGGAAACAGGTATACCTTCGACTTGATGATTTCCATTCCTCTGGGTATATTCCCAACAGTGGGATAGCTGGTTCGTATGGTAGATCTAGCTGCAATTGTTTGAGGAACCTCCATACCATTTTCCATAGAGGCTGCACCATTTTGCAGTCCCACCAACAATGTATGAGAGTTCCTTTTTCTCCGCAGCCTCGCCAGCATTTATCGTTCATAGTCTTTTGGATTTTAGCCATCCTAACTGGGTTTAGATGGTATCTCAATGTGGTTTTGATTTGCATTTCCCGGATGCTGAGTGATGTTGAGCATTTTTTCATATGTCTGTTGGCCATTTGTATATCTTCCTTAGAGAAATGCCTACTTAGCTCTTTTGCCCATTTTTTAATTGGGTTGCTTGTTTTCTTCTTGTAAAGTTGTTTGAGTTCCTTATATATTCTGGATATTAATCCTTTGTCAGATGTATATTTTGCAAATATTTTCTCCCACTCTGTTGGTTGTCTTTTAACTCTTTTAATTGTTTCTTTTGCTGTGCAGAAGCTTTTTAGTTTGATATAAAAAATTAGCAGGTTTTGATGGAATGTTTTGTATGGTCAGATGTTGTCATCATTATTTTGTTGTCGTTGTTTTAATTTTTTAACACCTTCATTGAAATGTAACATACTATAAAGTTTCCCCTTTTCACATGTACAATTGAGTGTTTTTTAGACTATTCCTGGAATTGTGTAACTATCACGTTTCTAATTTTCATCACCACCCTACAGAAAGCCCGGCACCCATTAGCAGTGTCATCCCACAACCCCTGGCAGACACTGAGCTACTTTCTATCTCTATGAATTAGCCTAGTCTGGACACTACGTGTATGTGGAATCATACAACATGTGGTCTTTTCTGCCTGGCTCTTTCGCTTAGCATGTTTCAGGTTCATTAATAATGTGACATATCTCAGCACTTCATTCTTTTTATTGTGACATAATATTCCATTATATGTATATACCACACCTTGCTTGTCCATTCATCATGAAATGGCGATGTGTGTGGTTTGGACTCTGACTAGTACAAGTGATGCTTATCTGAGCATTCACAGACAGACTTTTGTGTGGATGTGTTTTCAGTTCTCATGGGTATGTACCCAGCAGTAGAATTGCTGGGCCACATAGTAACTTTACATTTCACATTTTGAAAAACTGCCAAACTGTTTTTCTAACAGTCTGTACCATATTATGATCCCACCAGCAACATATGAGGGTTCCGATATCTCTATATTCTTGCCAACACTTTTTATTGACTGTATCTTTGATTACAGCCATTCTAATGTGTGTGAAATATTATCTCACTGTGGTCTTGACCTATATTTCCTCAGTGGTGATGATGAACATCTTTATAGGTGCTTATTGGCCTTTTGTGTACCTCACTTAGAGAAATGTTTATTTGAATTATCTGACCAATTTTGTTTGTTTGTTTTTGGCTGCTGGCCTGTGTGGGAATCCTAACCCTTGACCTTGGTGTTATAACATCACACTCTACTAACTGAGCTAACTGGCAAGCTCTTCTTCTGACCATTTTTTAATTGGGCTAGTTGACTTTCTTGATTGTTCAGTTGTAAGAGCTCTTTCTATATTTTTATTCTTTAGGTATGACTTGAAAATATTTTTTCCAATTCTGCATGTTATCTTTTCATTTTCTTTTTAAAAAAATTTAAAAATTTTTTTACATTGGAGCAGTGGGTAGAGCAGATGGGAGGGGGTAGGGAAACGAAGGTGGAGGTTAGGGAGCAGGGCTGGCCCACAGCCAGCTCCTTTGCTGGCCTGGTTACAGAGGATGGGGCCATGGCTGAGGCTCTTGGCTCCCCCCCCGCTTGGGAACCCAGGGGTTTCTGGAGGTGGGTCAATTGTTGCCAGGTTGGATGCAGATGTGGGGGGGCATGGCTGAGGCTCTCAGCTTCCTCCCTGCCCTGGCTCAGGAGCCTGGAGGGCTTCCAGTGGTGGCATGGTCATCACCAGGTTGGATGTGGATGTCAGGGGGATGTGGCTGAGGTCCTCAGCCCACCTCCAACTCCGGCTCAGGGGCCCGGGGGGCTTCTGGCAACAGCATAGTCATTTCTGGACTGGATGTAGATGTCAGGGGGACATGGTTGAGGCCCTCAGACCCCGTCACCCCAGCTCAGGAGCCTGGGGGGCTTCAATGGAGGCTCAGATGTGGCTGGGATGGATGCGGTCATCAGGGAGGCGTAGCTGAGGCCCTTGGCCCCCTAACCCCAGCTCAAGAGCCTGGGGGACTTTCTGCAGCAGCTTGGTTGTTGCTGGGTTGGATGTGGATGTCAGTGGTAGGGCTGAGGCCCTTGCACCCCCACCACCCTAGCTTAGGAGCCCAGGAGCTTCTGGCGGTGGCTTGGTCATAGCTGGGCTGGATGCAGACATCAGAGGGGTATGGCTGAGGCCCTTGGGCTCCCCTCACCCCAGCTTGGGAGTCCAGGGGGCTTCTTTTAGGTTTTATAGGTGTTCTTTGGTAGTGTTAGTTAGACCTTTCCTGGTTAATATCAGAACTCTGTCTCTGATCTGTGAGTTTTTTGTTTTTTCTTTCAGTTCTGAGTTGAACTATTCACTATTGCCACCACTTAAACTCTGCACTGGAACTAATTTGCTGTCCTTTCCTTACTTCTAAAATGAGGAACTTCCTGTGGGGACCAGCACTTGAACTCTGTGGTTGGGCTAAATTGCTGCTGATTCCCTGGGGAAGGCTTTTTGTGCAGCTCAGGTTTTAATTGTTGATCTTTTAAAGTACTTCCGGGTCTTGTGAGGTCTGGTACACCTGGGTTGTGTGGAAACTCTGGTCTGGGCCTGAGTCTTTTCAGCAATTTCCCCCCTTGCAGATCTACACTCCTGACCAGTCTAGTCTCCACTGAGTGGTCCTGTGCTAATTGGAGGGCAGATCAGCTGTCCCTGCTGTGCCTCATTATTCCCCCAGTGGGCCCATCTCCCTCACACTCCAAACATTTCCCATGGTCTGGGCCATTTGTGCTGGTCCCTTGCAATTACTCACTGGCCTCTGAGTGGCTCCTATTTACAGTTGTCTGTGTCACCTCATTCCTATGTGGGTCCCCAGGAATCCCGTCAATTATATTGCTGGCCTGAGGTCCACCAAGGCCCTCATCTCCCCTGCAATTGCCAAGCAACTTCACACAAAGGGCACAACAGCTCCTGGAGGACCCCTGCAGTGCAGTGGCCAAGCTTATCTGGCCAAAAAGGTCAAATCAAGAACTGGCATGGGCCCCTCCCCAGATGCCAGACCAGGAATGCCTATGTGCCTGGCTCAGAGTGGCACCCACTGTCTGGATTCACCATGAGGGATGGCTGTCACTGAGCACCCCACACACAGGGTCCTGAGATGCCCCACAGACTGCCTGGCTCAGGAGGTCAGCTAAGTTCAGACTCCATGGGGCAGCCTGGAGAGTCCTCTCAGCTGCTTACTCTTGAAAATTGGGGGCAGAGTGACGAGCAGCCACTTCAGGAGCCACCTCTCTGTCTGCTGCACTCTTATGGGGTACAGATGAATGGGAACTTTTATCTCTGCCAAGTTTTGGATTAACCATACGGCACTTGCAAAATCCAAACTCATGTTGTGAATGTCCACAAGGCACTTCACTTCCTTGGAGAAGATCACTCCTGACACGAGCATCCTGCCAAGCTCTTGGAGTTTGGGGGCAACCCCTGTAGGAAGGTGTCTGTTCTTCTGAAGAGTGGTGGTCAGGTCCGCTTAAGAACAGGAGCCTGGACCCCACCCTCTCGATCTCAGTCTTAGTTTTAGAGACCTTCCTCTCCTTGCTTGGACCTCTGTGAGAGCAGTGACCTTGTGTCCTAACTATGATGTTCTGGGTGCTCATGAATCCTGAATTTTCAAGAAGCAACCACACCCTGTGGGACACCCAAGCTGGTGACTATGGGAATGAGGCCTAGAATGTTATTGGCCAGGAATACTTACTGTGTCATACACAGAAAAGGCCACCAGCACATGGAATAAATCCTGCTGTCTAGGAAAGGGCAAATGGAGGGTTCTGATGGTTTAGTGCTGCTGCTGTTTAATTTTGCCTAACAAGCCCTGAAATGAAACGCGCCCTTCCTAGGCTTCCCTCTCCCGGGGCCCTGTTCCTCCCTCCTCTGGGGGTCTGTTAAGGGCAAGGGCACAGTCAGCCGCTCAGCCTTGCTGAGGCACTTACCTTCTGCCTCACTCAAGCTGCATCTAGGTGGCTCCTTTCTTGCCCCCTGTCTCTGCACCTCCACACTCGTTTCGTCCCCTCACTGTTCACTCTGCCAGCTCCCTGTCAACCTTTAGGTCTCAGATCGCATGCAAAAGACCAGGAGTCCCTGATCCTGTCACCCTCCCGTAGGTCTCTACTCCAGGTCCTCCTGGGTTATGGAGAACACTTTTCACCACGTAGCATTATTGTTTGCTGTCATCATTCTCGGGAGCCAGCTGGGTCCTGGCCCCATGTGCCTCAGCCTCTGGTCCAGGACTTGGTGCCCAGTAGGTGCTCAGTACATGGTGCTGTCTGCTCTCTGTGCCAGGACACCCCTTGGCAGCTGTGTCACCTCCGTCCTCTGGGACCCCTGCCTCTCACCTGGGACCTCTCTGTGCTCCTCTGAATTTCCTCGTCTCAATGGGACCCCCGACCCCCACACCCCGCCCTGCCAAGTGGCTGACTTGATGCCATAGCGGTCCTGAAACATTACATGGTTGGTGAAAGTGCAGCTCACTTCAAAATCAATTTTCTTTATTTGCTCAGAGAATATCTTGTCCTGCTCCTTCATTCTCTGCAGGGTAAGGCCAAGAGAAGAAAGGGTCTCAGATCATATATAATACTCATTGCCATAAATAGAAATCATAAAGGGGCCAACACATCCAGCTGGAAAGGCAGTTTTTACTGCAAAAATCTCTGCTTGCTTATTTCCACAGCCAGGGAGGGTCACCAGAGCATAGAATGCCCATGGTGCCCGCGTCACAGCAGGTGCTCAGCAGCCTTGGTGGGGGCACCATCGAGAGTATGCCTATGTACAGAGTGTTCCTTATTAGTCAAAAAGCAGTCAAACTCCTCAAAATAAAGTGCCTACAAACACAGAACATAAGCTTACACTATCACTATCATGAGATTAAAAAAATTTTTTTTATTTTTATTTTTTGGCATGGCAACTTGCCAAAGAGAGAGATAGAGCAGACCACTTAAGCACTACATTTCTGATGCATCAAAATTAAGATTATGTGTTTTGAAATTTTAATTTTAGGTTAGAGTTTGAAGCTGCTTCTTTGCTAGCCATCTCTTATTTGTACTCTTCCCAATATGTTGCATATGATTTTTAAACCAGTAGACTCACTAAATTAAGTAAGAAAAGGGAAATTCATGAATCTGCATTTTGGAAAAAGAACCAAAGTTAAGAGACAATTAATAATTGTATGAATCGAGGTTAGAAATACCCCTAGGAAAATCCACAGCTGCTTGTGATTTTAAAAAAGAGAAATTAAGCTCTCTTCAAGGACATCTTTGTACCATCCCTGGCTCCTTATGTCAAACAAAGTCTGAGTATAGACAATAAATCTTCAAATGGAAGGTACCAAGTATCAAGAACTGACTGACTATGTCAGTTCTCAGCCTGATTGTGTTTCTCTTAGGTAGACCCTGTGTAAAAATGGAGAAGCAGCAAGACGGCCTGCCAATCCATGGCTTATACAACCAGTGTGTTCACTTCTGCCCCCCGTCCTAAACAAGTGGCCATGTTCACGAGCTTCTCCTGCCTTGACTCAATCCCTGCCACAGTTTGAAATTGTGAACAGATCAAAAGTACGGAAATGCTGTGTGTAAAGGCAATGAGCAATTACATTTCTGGACATTAAGACTCAGAAATGTGCCTTAGCAAATCCCCCAACCTGATATGTACAATGTGAAGAGAAGTACAGTAATCTGAAGATTAACTATTGTGGATATTGTCTATCATAGCAATGACCCACTTTTAGAAGAAATGCGTTGTCTCTGAGAGCATGCTCTATATATCATAAATTTTCTACACAATCTAAACTTTCATGGCAAAGCACAGAGAAGACACACGGTCCTCAGGGGAAAGGCTTCTTACAAATTCTACTTCCTAAATAGAAAATTTTTCTTCTACATCAAAACTACTACAGTGTGAAAAATAAAATTATGTTAAATATCCCTATGAATTAAGAAATATAGTTATGTAGTCTAAATAGATCCCTGTGCAATTAATGTTCAGCAGTAATCTAAGTAAACAGCACCCTCTGATGGAGACTTTTGACTTAGACATGATTTGAACTAATCAAAAGGAAAAAAAAAATTGCTGTAAGGAATACCCTGTGTGGTTGTTAAGAAAATATTTAAAAATCAAATTAAAATTTCTGAAGTTTATTAGTCTAATTTTGAAAACCACAGAAAATTAAAAAATATTATAAGTTATAGTAACTTGGAAGAAAGAATCAGTAATTATTTTGCACTCTCTCTTTACTTCCACCTTAAAGGAATGTTAAGAGCTCCAGGAATCAATTGTTTTAATGAGTAGTTCAATTACAGCAGAAGCTTAAGGCTCTTCCTTTTACCTCTCCACCTTCACTCTTTTGACTCTTTGTGATCACAAATGATGAAAGTAGTAGTTTGAAGCATTCTAACAAATACTTTCAACCTATGTTTTCAATCTTTAAGCACTGGGAATAAAAAGACTTAAACAAGTGATGCCAGCATAGTTAAAAAAAAAAAACCTCACACAAATACATGTGAAGGAAATGCAAAGAGCTGAAGCACAGAGACAAACCGACTACATTTAAATACATGGGAGACATATAACAGAGGTCTGCAAAAAGTTCATGGAAAGATTTATGTTACCTTTTAATTCTATTTTTTCATGAGCTTTTTGAAGTACCTTCACATACCTTATAATTTTGCAAAACAATAACAACAAAAACGAAACACATCAAATTATACCCAAAATAAGAGAAAAATAAAATAATAAGGATAACGGAAAATACAATAGGAAACAGAAAAACAAAACATAAAATCAGATCATCTGAAGGCTGTATTTAAAAAATCAATTCAAGTAGGCTTCTGGTCAAGATGGTGGAATAGACAGTGCCCAGTGTCACTCTCTCCTACAAATCAACCAATTTACAACTATAAAAAAGCAACGACAGCCGAGCTGGGGCTGCTAGAGCTCAGGGGAAGTGGAAGAGATATCTACAGAGTTAATGAAGGCAGGAGAAGCCACGATGAGTGGAAGAAAGAACTGCTCCATTTAGAGCCTCAGCCACTTTATGGCTGGAGCTGCTGAGTGCACAGAGTGGGAGCCATCAAAAGCTGCAGCTGTGCCCTTCAGATGAAGTTGCTTGGAAGCAGCAGGGGAGGAGAGGGCCTTGGTAGCCCCCAGACCAGCAAGACCACTAATAGGGTTCCTGTGGTCCCACATAGGAGCAAGGAACCACAGCAACTGAAAACAAGGAACCACTTAGAGGTTGGTGAGTCACTGCAAGGGACCAGTGTATGGCCCGTTCTATGGGAAGTGGTTGGAGCACAGGCAGTGGGGGAGATAGGCCCACTGGGCACAGTGAGGACACCGGGGCACAGCAAGGACAGCTGATCTGCCCCCCAAACAACAAAGGACCACTCAGTGGAGACTGGTCAGGAATACAGAACTGCAGGGGGAGCAGTTTGCTGAAAAGACTCAGGTCCAGACCAGAGTTTCTATACAATGCAGGTACACTGGATCTCGTGAGTCCTGGAAGCACTTATAAAGTCAACCATTAAAACCTGAGCTGCACAAAAAGCCTTCCCCAGGGAATCAGCAGCAAAGCAGCAATTTAGCTCAACCACAGAGCTCAAGTGCTGGTCCGTCCCCACAGGAAGTTCCCTTATTTTAGAAGTAAGCAAAGGACAACAAATTAGTTCCAGTGCAGAATTTAAATAGTGGAAACAGTGAATAATCCAACACAGAACTGAAAGAAAGAACAAGATACACACAGACCTGAGACAAAGATTGATATTAACTAGTAAAGGTCTCACTTCACCAAAGAACACCTATAAAACCTAGAAGGACCAGAAGTCCCCTGGGCT
This sequence comes from Cynocephalus volans, assembly GCF_027409185.1. NCBI lineage: Eukaryota > Metazoa > Chordata > Mammalia > Dermoptera > Cynocephalidae > Cynocephalus > Cynocephalus volans. Next base: position 32,149,340 of record NC_084469.1, read on the forward strand.
ACCAAGCCAGGGATGGGGGAAGGCGGGGGGGGCCTCAGCCATGCCCCATCCCCCAACACCTGCAACCAGTCCCAAGGGAGGGGTCCGATGGCCTCAGCCAAGCCCCACGAACACCTGTGACCAGCCAGCAACAACCACTGATCCGCTGCAGGAAGTGCCCCACGCTCTCCTGAGCAGGGGTGATGGAGGGTCGAGGGCTTCAGCCAGAACTCTCGGACATCTGCACCCAGTCAGGTAATGACTGAGCTAACACTGGAAGCCCCCTGGTCTCCCCTGCAGGAATGGGGGGATGCCACAGGCCTCAACCACACCCCCCTCCTTCCTCCTTCTACCACCCTATTTCCTTCTCCTTTCCTCTCTCCCTCTTCTCTGCAATTGCTCCACAACATCATAGAATGTAGAAAAAGAAGGTAATATTAAAAAATAAACTTTTTAAAAAATGAAAAAATAAAATAAAAATAAAAATAAATTAAAGTAATATTTCTCTACCCAGACTATCCAGGAAAGTAGAGAAAAGACAAAGTTATCAATATCAGAAATATGAGAAAACATTGCTGCACATCTCACAAACATTAAGGACAGTAAGAGAATACTATGAACAAACTTATACCAGTAAATTTGACTGCCAATGCAATGGAAAAATTCATGCAAAGATACAAATTGCCTTAGTTTACTTTAATAAAAGTAAGTAACTAGAATGGCCTTATATCTACTAAGAAATTAAATTTTTTCAGTTTAAAAGTTTCTCACAAAGAAAACTCCAGGCCGAGATAGTTTTGCTGTTAAATTCCACCAAACATTTACAGAAGAAATAATACCAATTATACACAAAATTTTCTAAAAAATTAAACAAGAGAGAAAACATTGCAATTCATTGTATAAGGCAAGCAGTAACCAGACACCAAAATCGGACAAGGTAGTCACAAGAAAAGAAAACGAAAACCAATATCTCCTATAAACAAAGATGCAAAAATTATTTTTGAAATTTTAGCAAATTTAGTCATACAGTATTAAAAAAGATAATACATCATGACAAGCAAGGTTCAATCCTGGGAATGCAAGGTTGGTTTAATATCTCAATGTCAATTAGTATGATTCATCATGTAAAAAGGTAAAGTAGGAAAACAATATGATTATCTTAACACAGGAAAACATTTGACAAAACTCAAAGTTCATTTACTGTTTTTAAAAAGCTATAAATAAAAGGGAACTTTCTTAACTTGAGGAAGGACATCTACGAAAAAAAAATGTACATACTTAAAGATGAAGAGTAAATCCTTTACCTCTCAGTGGAAAAACAAGGTAAGAATTTCCACTTTCACAACTACTATTTGACATTGAACTGGAAGTGATAGTGCAATATGTCAAGAGAAAACATGAAGGTTGTAGTGCAAAGTAAAAAATAAGATAATTTCTATTATCAAATGATGTGATCATGTACATAAAAGTCCAAAAATTACAAAAAAATAATTTCACTACAAGGCATATGTGATTTTAATAAGTCACAGAATGTAAGGTCAATGTTGTTTGTTTTTGTTAAGAATAAACAATTGGAAATTAAAATTCTTAAATAGCAGTATATTCTTCAACTGCATCAAAATTTATAAAACTGTAGTTTTACATCCAATATATACTTAGAGATGTACACTATGAACTAAAAATATTAATGAAATAAATAGAAGACTTACATAAATATATACAGTATTAATAAATTGGAAGATTCAATACTCCTAAAATGTTTGTCATCTCTAAACTAATGTAAACATTTCATGCACTTATATTAAATTAAATCAAGATGTTTTGTAGAAAGACGATTGTCAAATGTATATGAAAAACCAATGGAACAAAAATAGTCTAAATAATTTTTAAAAGGAACAAAGTTGGAGCACTCACACTACCTGCTCTCAAGATGATCTATAATTCTGCAGTAATTAAGACAGTGTGATATTGGCAAAAGAATATACAAGTAAATCAATGGAATAGAATATATGGTCCAGAAATAGACCCACATATATTAGGCCAATTGATTTTGACAAAAATGCAAAGGCAATTTAATGAAAGAATTATGAACTTTTCAAACAACAAGACCGGAATAATTATATATCAATCCCAAGAAAGAAAAGGAAAAAAAAATTCAATCCCTACCTCACTCCATTAACAAATATTATCATAAAATAAATCATAGACATAAATGGAAAACATTAAAGTTTAAAACTTTCAGAAGAGAACAAAAGGGAAAAGCTTTGTGACCTAGGGTAAAACAAAGATATTAAGGTAGACTACTAAAAGTAGAGTTTGTAAAATAAGAAGTAATTAAATTAGACATTATCAAAATGAAAAATGTTTTCCCTCTGAGAACAACAATATTGAGAGAATTAAATAAAAAATCAAACACTAGAAGAATATGTCTGCAAATTATATATCTAATAAGCAATTTACATACAGAATTGATAAAAAAACAGTTCAAGACCAAGAAAACAATTAAAACAGAAACAGAACAATTAAAACAATAGCAATTAAAACAGGAAAGAAACAACTGAATAAAGAAATGAGCAAATGATGTGAACAGACACTTCACTAAAGAAAATATACGGATGAGAAAAAAATTTATGAAAAGATGTTTGACATCATTAGCATTAAGAAAAAACAAATTAAACCACAATGAGAAACCACTAAAAACCTATTAGAAAGGTTAAATTTAAATACACATACATACATACATACCTAGTGCTGATGTAAATACAGAGCAACTGAAATTTGCGTTTATCACTGGTGGGAATGAAAAATGGTACAGTCTGTTTAGAAGAGAGTTGCACAGTGTTTATAAAGTTATGACCTCCCAAGGTATTTACCTAAGTAAATGAAAACATATGTTCACACAAAAACTGTGCACTTACAGTCATATAAACCCCCTGCAACCCCTTTTCTTCATTTTGTGTGAAAAAGCTTAGGGCATTTATAAGTCTCAGTCTTTGATGTCGGTCCGATAAAGACTGTGATTTTGCCCAAAGGTAATCATTAAACTACAAAAAAAAAAAAAAAGAATCCAAACAGCACTCTCGGTTTTGATGTAATAGCAGGTAGCATCATGAAAGTTATTTTATTCTGAGCTCCTAGGTCTTAAGGGCTTGGTGTACGGCTTCCCCAGGAGTCCCTCCATAATTCAAATCCTTTAATAAAGACTTCATTATGAAATTGTTTTATACACAGGTGAAGACGGTTTTATCCCGGTGCCTTCAGAGGCTCAATATTCTACCAAAATTTCACATCAGGAATTGCACATTCCCACAGGGCAACAAGGTAGGAAACTTTGCTCTCTCGTCCTTGTTTCCTGGTGATTGTTTGACTTTTAGGTAAAGTCACCATCTCGTAGCTATTGATATTTAAAATACCTCTCAAAAATGTATTACATGCATACAGTCTCCTACACTTACGTAATTTCAACATTATGACATATGTGATCTATGACGCCTGATACTTTTAAATCTTCTACAAGAAATCACTTCCCTTTTCTTTCTACTCAGAACTAACTTTCCCTGCTCAGCTCAAATTCATCATCCCCAGTTTTTCATGTTGATAACCAAGCCCATATCCTCCCATAGTTTATTACTTACTCGTATAATTATAGGAATGAGGGTTGTGACCTTAATTTACAAAAAAAAAAATACATTTTGATGTCTTGCTATTGTCATTTAAAGTATTTCATTGAAATTTCTCCAAAATTTTATACTGTGGATGTATCATAACCTATACAAAGACTCCACATTGATAAAAATTCACTATTTTTTCCAGTTCTTCTACTGTCAAAACAAAGCTAAACTAATCATCATGATGTATATGTCTTTATATTCCAGTGCTATTATTCCAGTGAGATGTATTCCCAGAATGTTGTCATATTCCCAGAGGCAATGTATAAAACTTGTCCTTCTCTCAGCATTTCTAAATTGCATTACTCTGAATATTAATGGGCTTGAGAACCTTTTCATATATTTGTAAACCATTTTTTTAATTTTAATTTTTATTTTTTTCTAACAGCTGATCTAACTTTAACATTTATTTAATTATTTCTTATTATTTTTTTTAAGTTTTATTTTGTCGATATACATTGTGGCTGATTATTGCTCCCCATCACCAAAACCTCCCTCCCTCCTCCCTCTCCTTCCTCCCCCCCAACAATGTCCTTTCTGTTTGCTTGTCCTATCAACTTCAAGTAATTGTGGTTGTTATATCTTCTCCCCCCCCCCCGGTTTGTGTGTGTGTGTGTGTGTGTGTGTGTGTGTGTGTGTGTGTGTGAATTTATCTATTAACTTTTAGCTGCCACCAATAAGTGAGAACATGTGGTATTTCTCTTTCTGTGCGTGACTTGTTTCACTATAATTCTCTCAAGGTCCATCCATGTTGTTGCAAATGGCAGTATTTCATTCGTTTTTATAGCTGAGTAGTATTCCATTGTGTAGATATACCACATTTTCCGTATCCACTCATCCAATGATGGACATTTGGGCTGGTTCCAACTCTTGGCTATTGTAAAGAGTGCTGCGATGAACATTGGGGAACAGGTATACCTTCGACTTGATGATTTCCATTCCTCTGGGTATATTCCCAACAGTGGGATAGCTGGGTCGTATGGTAGATCTATCTGCAATTGTTTGAGGAACCTCCATACCATTTTCCATAGAGGCTGCACCATTTTGCAGTCCCACCAACAATGTATGAGAGTTCCTTTTTCTCCGCAACCTCGCCAGCATTTATCGTTCAGAGTCTTTTGGATTTTAGCCATCCTAACTGGGGTTAGGTGGTATCTCAGTGTGGTTTTGATTTGCATTTCCCGGATGCTGAGTGATGTTGAGCATTTTTTCATATGTCTGTTGGCCATTTGTATATCTTCCTTAGAGAAATGCCTGCTTAGCTCTTTTGCCCATTTTTTAATTGGGTTGCTTGTTTTCTTCTTGTAAAGTTGTTTGAGTTCCTTGTATATTCTGGATATTAATCCTTTGTCAGATGTATATTTTGCAAATATTTTCTCCCACTCTGTTGGTTGTCTTTTAACTCTGTTAATTGTTTCTTTTGCTGTGCAGAAGCTTTTTAGTTTGATATAATCCCATTTGTTTATTTTTCCTTTGGTTGCCCGTGCTTTTGGGGTCGTGTTCATGAAGTCTGTGTCCAGTCCTATTTCCTGAAGTGTTTCTCCTATGTTTTCTTTAAGAAGTTTTATTGTTTCAGGGTGTATATTTAAATCCTTAATCCATTTTGAGTTGATTTCCCAGGAATCTTCTTTAATGCCAGCCTGAAACCTCGAATCCTGAATAGGGCAGCTGGCCGCCTTCAGCGCGGCCCTGGCCTCCGGGATCCTGTCTGCATCCACAGCAGGCTTGGCGCCGTGTTCCCTGTTTCGAGACTCGCTTTTGCAGCTAAGAAACAGTTCTTTTCCTGCTCCACACTTCAAAGCTGTTGCCTGTAAATGAGGCAGCCTCTCCTGCCGGGGGCAAAGTGGCTGTCACCCCCCACGACCGGCCAGCAGCAGCAGTCCTCCCTTAAGAGATGGCGAGAGGAAGGTCCACAAGTTTCCCGGCTGCCTGAGGCCCATTGGCCGCCTTTTCCACCTCAGCTACTCCGCGCCAACCGCCGCAGCCACCGCCATCTTGAAACCTGAATCTCATTATTTATTTAAAGCTCCACAAATAATTCTAATGCAAAAAGAAAAGTAATCTGAAAACTCTAAATCAAGGAGCCACCTCCTTAAACCTCAAGGAACCTGACATCACATACCAGACCCCTGTGAGTCACTGGCAGCACTTGGCACACACCAGCTCAGCCATGATTTATTCAAATAATACTAGGGTACTTCAAAAAGTTCCTGGAAAGATGTATACTATCTTTTAATTCTATTTTTCCACATGCTTTTTGAAGTACCCACATATTAGTTGAGCACTTATGAGGTACTAGAAACTGAGAATGTAACAGTTAACAAGGTAATATCCTACCTTAGAGATCACTTACTTTAGTAAGGGACACATTTATTTTCTGGGTTGAGATGGCTAGACATTCTCCAACTGGAAACTGGCCCTTCAGTCAAATATGCATTCACTGAAGCTCATATGACATAAATATAAAACTCTCTACAACACTTAGATTATAACAGATTAGTATCAGTTTAGACACCAAAATATGTTTAAAATATATACATACTACTTATAGTTGAGCATGTCACCTTCTGAATTAATTTCTGGCAACTGTCTACAAAATTATATCCAGCTAGCTTCATAAAAATCAAAGTGGACATTTCTCCAGGGCAGTTAACCTAACTGGACTTACACTATGTAAGACTTCCTGAGAGCAGTGGGTTTTCTCCCCTGACCACACAAGAAAGGACCAGTTTTATGAAACTCCTTGAATACTAGATCATTGTCACCCACCACACTCAGGAAAGATGTTCGTATCCTACTTAGACTGATGAGAAATTATCAAGTCTTCTTTCACTCCGTTTTCTTCTCCATTGCCCTGAAGACAAGAAGTGACATGAAAACATGTTTTGTTTTCTTTTATATTTTCCTATATATTTGATTGTGATCTCTGCCTACTTGTCCTAAGGGAAAAGTGTCTGCTTCTAGCTGCACTTTATTTGGATTGAAAATCAATGTAAAATGCATTTACGAAACAATGTGACACATGCTACATAGAAAAAGGACACCAATGGCATGGAAGCCACAGAAGAATTGACTCTTACTCAGTCTTAGGGAATCAGAAAATATTCCAAGAAAGATAGGACTAATGGGGTAATAGGATAGGGAAAAGGAGGATGAAATGGGTGCAGAAAGGGGAAAAAGTATGGATCAAAGGTTAAAATTACATCAACCACAAAACAAATGTCCTGAGGTATAACAGACTATATTTCATTCTGTTCAGTTTAATTCACTAGTTACTTTCTGGTGCTTAGAATTCTGCCACATGTAAATATTTTAAGGGGGCTCCAAATCCAAATGTCATTTCAAATATGCAGAGATCACCAACACATCATGAAAATTTCTGAATGAACTTTTCTTGGAGACTAGGATGGGGTTTAGAAATTTAGCTACTAATTAAAAGCTTTTTTAAAATTTTTAATGAGAGGAGATCAGAAGGCTCTTGCTTGTGTAATGCAAGAGCAAAATAAAAATATAATTAAATCTCTGTCTCTGCAGACCTTTATAGTTTGGGAAATTTAATCCAAATATTCAAGTGAGAAAAAAAGAAAAAGAAAAACAAATATTCAAGTGAGAATTCTGTCAAAGCAATGCTTGTCTTTTCAAATTTCCTAATCACAGAGCCAGCGGTGACTGAGCTCTTGTCTTTGACCCTAATTTTACTCAATTCTTCCTGTCTAGGCTTAGCCTTTTATATTTTCTCTATTTACCATCTGCAGCAATAGCTAACAAAATGCTCATTTTCAACGTATTAATACATTGAATCATTTAGTCTGAATTCATCGCAAGTTCCCAATGTTGTGACCTATTTGAAGAAAGTTAAAACCCATGATGACTGCATTATGAGCCAACATGCAAAGACCAAAGGCCAACTGTTTATCTGCTCTACCCTCTTCTTAACTAAGTCAATCTCAACCTGACTTTCACTTTCAGACTCAGTTGGTCTCTAGGGACAAATCTTATCCAGGCAGGTGAAATATAAAATGCTCTCAACCAATGTTCTGGGACTCAATGCAGAATTTTTCACCTCTGAACTTGAATTACAGTTGGGATACTAGTTTCTAATTTAATGATTGTGTTTTATAATAGGTCTAATTATTTAAACAAAGTCTTTTCTCTTGGCCTAAATATGTCTATATTTCTGCATTCCCGAACACTTTTCATCACAGAGCTATCTAAAATAATTTCTGAAGAACTTCATTAAAAGAGGAATTTATCAAGAATGTAGAAATGGTTGATAAAGTGTAATTATATAATATGTAATGAGATTCTAAGCATAACCTAAGCATAGTTATATACAACCTGCTACCAATCTATATAAGGAGACTGTGCATTGACTTTCCATCTCTTACAGACATGGGTGGAAATTCTTCTTTGGGTGTGGGAAAGGGAACAGTCTGTACTCTGTTACCCTACATTTGCTGTACTAGTCTGTATGAGTCTGTCTTTGTGAAGCAGGCTGTTCCCACATATTTGCATATTAATCTCAGTGTTTGCTTATTGACTAGTTTAATGTTCAGTTTAAGTAGAACTCTAATCATTGCTTTATAACTTTATTTTATTGTGATATTTAGCATGAAAACACATAAAAAAGTGTATAAAATATACACTTCAGCCAATTTTTATGAGATGAACAGTTTATATTCACTATGGAAATCTGCAAATAGAACATTATTAGAACTTCAGAGCACTCCACGTGCCCCTTCTTCATTCCAGCACTACCCATTCTTCCTTCTTCACCCTGACTCTGTTGTAATCACTCTCTGGCTTTTTACCATAACTTCATCACCTAAGTAAGGCCTCATTGTCATCTGCATCCTCATTGTCATCTGCATTCTCTTTGTGCTTTTGTAGCACATGTAACATGGGAAGGGTCCACCTTGGCCCTAGAATAGTGTCCATCATGTGTAGAACTCAGTCACATGCCACAGCACACTTCAGGGAAGACTGGAAAATGTGTGTTCTGGAGGAAGAGTGAACAATAGCCATCTCTGCCACACTGGGATATTTATATTGGTGCCTACCAACTATTAATGATGTGAGAGTAAATAAAATATTGAATGTAAGAATTTAGAGCTGGTCCTGCGACTTAGTAAACACCAGTAACAATGAAAATTACTATAGGCCACCCTGATGTGTTTCCATTTATTGTACAAGTGAGAATAAAATAACATATTCAGACAGCAGAACTGTGCCTGGGGACCTCACCAGCCACAGGCAGCCCCTCCCCAGCAGTCAGCAGGAGTGCATGGAAACTCAGGAGCCAAGGACAGCATCATCCACTGCCACAAACACCATTACCACATGGGTGATCTGCCACAGCCACCACCACAGCCACTGCCACTGCCACTGCCAGGGAAGCACATCAACCAGTCAACTGCATTGACACAAGGAGAGTAGCCAGCAGAGCCCGGGGAAAGAGGTGAGAGAGTGCAGGCCTGTGACCCACTGGCCCAACCCACAGGGGGAATTATACTGCCACATGTGGTAGCACACCTGGGGGTGGGAGGTATGTGCACAGCCCATGCCACTGCCTTGATCTGGGGAGAGACACATATGGAACCTTCTGAGAGTGCAGAAACCCAGGATGCCCAAATAGAGTAAGGAAGAAAATTCCCAATCACCACCAACCCATCCCCCAACCAGAAGAAGCAAGGACCCAGGAGGAGCCTTGGCCCATAGGAAAGAGGAAAAAGAAACACCACCCAGGGTCATGCATTCAAACCGAGGAGCTTCAGAATACCCCAGTATACCCATCAAGGTTGCAGGACATTAGCTGGGATGCCAACAAGCCTACTCAGGGTCACCCACCCCAGCCAGAGAGCACAGGGCACTCAGGCATTCCTCCCAAGAACTCAAGAACTTGCCCACATCCTCAATTAACCAACACAGTGTCACTAACCTCAGCAAGGAATCACTAAGTGTCCCAGTGCCTAGGCCACAGAGGCACTCACATGCAACTCCAACACTAGATATGGCCAAAGTACCCACATGGAGACTACACTACTGCCTCTACCCAAAACTTATACTAAAACATTCTACTCAATGATCAGTATAAAACACATCTGCAGGAGGAAGTCTCACTCCTCAAAGCCCACTCCAGAGTAAAGAAGAAGCAACTGCTCTACCAGATGACCAGATATCAATGTAGAGATACTAGAAATATGAAAAACAAGAAAATATGACACCACCAAAAGAATACAATAATTCTCAGTACCAGACCCTACAGAGCAGGAAAACCTTGAAGTGACTGAAAATGAATTCAAAATGACAATCTTAAGGAAATTCAATGAGATACAAGAAAGTTCAGTTAGGTAGTAAAATGAAATGAGAAAAAGTATCGAGGATGTGAAGGAGGAAATTTACAAAGAATATAGCAGAACTCCTGAAACTGAAGGATACATTCAACAAAATAAAAAACACAACCCAGAGTTTAAGCAGCAGGTTAGAGCAAGCAGAAGAAAGAATTTCTGATCTTGAAGATGTCTTTTTGAAATAACCCAGATGGACCAAAAAAAAAAAAAAGAATAAGAAAATTTTTTAAATGAAGAAAATCTAAGAGAGCTAGAAGACAACCTTAAGCACACAAACATTAGAATCATGGGTGTTCCAGAGTGGAAGAGAAAGGAAAAGACATTGAAAACCTATTTAATGAAATAATAGTGGAAAACTTCCCAGGTATAGGGAAAGACACGGACTTTCAGTTCCAAGAGGCTCAAAGATCCCCAAAATATTCAATCTAAAAAGGTCCTCTCTGAGACACATTATAGTTAAATTGGCAAAACTCAAAAACAAAGAGAGAATCTTAAAAAACAGCAATAGAAAAGCACCAAGTCACTTATAAGGAAGTCCCCATCAGACTAACAGCAGATGTCTCAACAGAAACTAAATAGGCCAGAAGAGAATGAGGTGACATATCCAAAATACTAAAAGAAGAAAACTGCCAGCCAAGAATATTATACCCAGCATGGCTATCCTTCAGAAATGAGGGAGAAATAGTGTATTTCTTAGACAAACAAAAACTGTGGGAGTAGACCCTGATATAAAGGAATAGACCAGCCCTATAAGAAATCATTTAGGAAGTCCTCTGTCTGTGATCTGAAAAATGATAATCACTACCACGAATACACAAGAAAGAACAAAACCCACTGTAGAACAAAAATACGAATGAGAAAGAGAAACTACATCTTATCACCTTAAAAAAACAATGAACACCAAAGACAAACAATAAAAGGGGAATAAAGGAACAAAAGATACTTAAAACATCCAAACAAACATTGACAAGATGCCAGTAGTAAGACAATACCTTTCAATAACATCACTAAATGTAAATGGATTAAATTCCCTAATCAAAAGATACAGACTGACTGATTGATTAAAATGCTAAATCCAACTATACATGGTCTTCAAGCAAGAGATTCACCTCACGTGTAAAGACTAATAGTGAAGGGATGGAAAAAGACTAATAGTGAAGAGATGGAAAAAGATACACCACACAAAAGGAAACCAAAAATGAGCAACAGTAGCTATTCTTATATCAGATAAAATAGACTTTAAACAAAAACCATAAAAAGAGACAAAGAAGGCCATTATATAATAGCAAACTATGCATCCAACAAGAGATTAATAGCCAGGATATACAAGGAACTCACAACTTAACAGTAGAAAAACAAGTAACCCAATTTTAAAAATGGGCAAATAAGCTGAATAGGCATTTTCAGAGAAAGATATACAAATCGCCAACAGACACATGATAAAATGCTCACTATCACTAAGCATCAGAGAAATGCAAATCAAAACCATAATGACATGCCATCTCACCCCAGTTAGACTGGCCATTATCAAAATACAGAGAACAACAAAGGATGGCTAGGATGCAAAGAAAGGGGAACTCTCCTATAATGTTGGTGGGACTGTAAAGTAGTGCAGCCATTATGGAAAACAGTATGGAGGTTTCTCAAAAAACTACAGATGGAACTGCCATACAACCCCCCAATCCCACTGCTGGGTATATACCCAAAGGAATGGAAATCATCATGTTGAAGGGATACCTGAGCTCCCATGTTTATTGCAGCTCTATTTATGGCAGTCAAGAGTTGGAATCAACCTAAATGTCCATTAATGGACGAATGGATAAGGAAAATGTGGTATATGTACACAATGGAGTACTATTCTGTCATTAAAAAAGAATGAAATTTTGCCATTTGCAGCAACATGGATGAGCCTGGAGAAAATTATGTTAAGTGAAATAAGACAGGCACAGAAAGAGAAACACCACTGTCCTCACTCATAAGTGAGAGCAAAAAAATAAACAAATAAAAAAAGGAAAAAGAAAGATGCAACAATTACAATAATGCATTGAACTTTCAAAGGAAGAAAACAGAACTGAAGCCACCAGAGGTGGGAAAGGAAGAGGGGGAGGGGGGTTAGCAAGAACTTGGTAAAGAGCCACAAAAAAATGATTACATTGTATAATGTTGAGTATACTAATCATACTGATTTGAGCATAACATATTGCACACAGATATTCCATGCTGTACCCCACAGATATATACAATCAATTATGTTTCAATAAAAATTTTTTAAAAAATAACACATTCACACATTATAAATTGGGCAACTGAGCTTCAAAATATAAAATATGAAGAATACTTCCAAGAAATTTTTCTCATTTGAATATTTTGCTTTTATTTGTATTCTGAGGCATTTTCATTCACTATAAACATTATTTATGTTTCACTGATAGTGCAGAGAAAACAGTACAGAACACTCCGCGAAGAACAATCATAACACCTGCATATGTCTCTATATTGATGTTAAAAGTGGGTTAACTCAACTTTACATCAGAAACATTTTCCACGGTGCAGGTGATTCACCAGCCTCCCACTCACTAAGGAAGACAGAGGCTGGGCCTCACAAGGTAACACTTCCCCAAACTGAGTGATATTTTAATGTTCAAAGGTACTTATTTGGTACGAAGCACAGCATATCACCCACTTACTTCATCTGGTACTAGGCTTAATTAACAGTGAAATGTCCCAATGATAAGAAAAACAGACTGTGCCAGAGTTATGGAAAAATGCCCTATTAGTCCCTAACATGGACATTATGCCAACGTAATCAATTTTCAGAGTAATTCTAGCTATATAACCAATTTTGGAATTTATCCATATATAGTATACGTCTGCTATATTATAAAAAGATGTATCTTTCACTTACTGTGTCTTATTTAGTTTTACGACATGTAGCACATTGCCACAAGTACTTGGTTGGTACAAAATGCTTGAGGGGTGTGTGTGTGTGTGTGTGTGTGTGTGTGTGTGTGCGTGTTTGCACACACGTGCGTGTGTTTACATAATCAAATGAATGATTGAAGCGATAACCATTTCCTCTTGCTGGATTAGCAAATACTTCAGGCTCAGCCCTCCCTGTCTGGAAACAGGAACCATCTACTTGAATGTGCTTGCAAAGAGAAGAAGCAGAGTCCCATGTCATGTAATTGATGTTAGGCAGTGATCTCATAAAATGGAAGACTTGTAGACAATGTGTGTAGGTGTGCGTGTGTGTGCGTGCATGGGTTTCATGTAGAAAGTCAGTGTAAACAGTAGTACAGAGTGTGCTTCGATGAAGACTGGGTGTTGAGGAAGTAAAAAGATACAGAACCCAAACACCTCTTCCCACTGACTTGAAGCAGAGTGCGCTGGTCATGCTCATTCCAAAACCAATACTGAGCAGCAACAGCAGCTTGCTAAGAAGAAGTTTACATTAAACAAATTCAGCGTCTAATCCAGAAACTTTCTTCCTGATTCTGAGCTAGGAGGACGGACCACTTTCTGATATCACCAGAAAGTCCAAAACATCCCCTTCCTAGTACACTAGTATGGCAAATTCTATGGCTTTCCATTTTAACTCAGCTATGACTTCAATAGAACTGTATTTTCTCTCATAACTTCTTTCGTGCCATTCACATAACAACAACAACAACAAAAACTACAAGAGATAACTTTATGTAGTGCATGTAAACACCCAGACTTGATTACTCTTTTGAAAAAAATCCATATCAATACATAGAGCTTAAACTGCTAACTAAAAATCTATCTGCTCAATTGCTCCTTTTCAAACATAACTTTTACAAGCTGTATTTAAACTTTTAAATTAATTTACCAAAATAAGGTGAAAATATGAAACTTAATTTTAAAGAAAATTTGTCTTTTCTTAAAGTGAAACATTTCATTTGTATTTTGAGGGTTTTTAAATGAAAGATTAGCGATCCTGTTTCATTCACTCTTTGGCAACTTCAAATGGTGATAAAATATAGAGTGAAACACACCTCTGTGATGTCTACAAAGGGTACCAAATAACACAGATGTTATTTTCTTATTTAAATACACATTTATTCAATAAGGAAAACAATTTTATCCAAGGAGACAATAAGTAAAAGTAAAACAAAGGAAAACTCCAACCAAGTTCATCTGTTTTATTACATAAATAGAACTTCTTGAGTGAAAATCAAGCATGTTGACTGAGGAGCCATCGGATGGGGAGTGAGTGGCTATTGCCACTCAATGTTTGATAAGTGAAGAATTTAGCAGTGTTGACCACGTAAAAGCAAACAAACAAGCCAACAACACACTTATGCCAAATTTCACAATATCTAAATACTGAATGAAAATTAGAAAAATGGTAAAATAGCATGTATTGTTACAGCAATCTTAGAACATGTTCAAACTGCCACTTGATAGGTCAAATTAAGAATTTTCAGAACAAGGGCTGGCCCGTGGCTCACTCCGGAGAGTGTGGTGCTGACAACACCAAGTCAGGGGTTAAGATCCCATTACCTGTCATCTTTAAAAAAAAAAAGAATTTTCAGAATAGTCATCTTTTTGCCTATTTTCACACAAGGAAAATAATCTATCATCCTACTCTCAAATGGAGATTGTCACAATTTGTTTTATTCACTAAATGCGACTTTCAAATTATCATTGTTCTCCCAGCTGCTGTATGGGGTTTTCATACCTTAAAATTTATATGGGAGTAGCATATAAAAGCCAAGAAAAACATGAGTGATTTTGTTGTTCCCAGATCCTCCTGCCCTCTGGGTTCAACCTTTTTTTAATTCAAATCATATAAGTCTGCACCATATCCAGAGAAATTCTATGATCTTCGTATTTGTGGGGCCTACACAAAGGAGGAGTGTTATAGGTAAAAGCTTTTATTTTCACATCTTTTTACTTTCTAAATCCCTTCTCCCTAACTTGAGTTTCAATTGCCAACCACTATTGCATCTCCTGAAATTGTTGTCCTCTCTCTTCTTGGTTCCCCAAAAATATGGCCACAGCTGTTTCACCTTCATTCCCCAAAACACTATTAACATATGGTTATTGTGGATTATAAGTTTAATCAATGCTTGATGTACAGTGCAGGGTAATAACAGTACTCTACAGGATACAAATAGAGATAAAACGCTGTTTCTAAATCTTCATTGACCATGTCCCACTCAGGGACCTTTTATTTATTGGCTATGTGTCTTTCGGGATCCTGGCCTAAGACACTGTAAACATTTCAAATTCTTTTTTTTTTTTTTTTTTGCAAAAAAATTTATTTTTTTTACTCGAGTCAATCATCTTCCAACTATTCTGCCCAACAGGCCTCCTCTTTCCCAACTAAAAGAACCATCAAATTGCTTTTCTGAACAAGAAAATAATGCAACAACCACCCTTAGATAAATTCATTTATCATTCAGGAACAAATCACAGTCAACTTCCAAAGCAGAAATGCTTAGTGAAATGAAAATAATAAAATGAAGTAGACAGAAAGTACACCAGAAAGAGTAGTAGAATTGCAATCAGCAGACTGACAGTTTATTCCAGGCTTTTTCTTTAAGAAACTGTGTGACTTTAATCATTAACCTTTCTGAGCTTCAGTATTCTGTTCATGCGATAAATATATATTGATGATCAAGTATATACTAGTCTAACTGTATACAGAAGTAAATATAAGATCTCTGTCAAAAGAAATTTAATGCATAGTGTTTACAACTGCAAAGTGGGTGGTATTTCATAGACTTTAAGGAAACACCAGAATTTGAAAGAGATGTATTTCCTTCTGGTAGAGGATGGACAGACATGAGTACAGACAGATTGTCTGACTCATGCTTCATTACAAGTGACAGATAAGAACTGTCCCACCCAATGACATAATGCTAACCTAGTGTTTCTTTACTTGATCATTTGCAGAACATTCATCATTTTCCAGGAGAAATGAAGTTCATAATGACAATTTTAAAAAGAGATAAATTACTTCCTTAACGTTATTCTTAAAGAGGTAAAATGGCAAAAAGGGAAACTGTGCAAATGGTGAAGAAAGAAAACCTACTATAATAAAATTGGAAGCAAATCAAGAGAAGTCACAAATTTCCTTAGCCATGATAAGAAAAAAATAGGATAAGAAAGCTGCCACTAAAAATACTGTAACATAAAATACATAGGAACAAATTTAACTGAGGAGTTGAAAGATCTCTACACTGAAAACTACAAAACACTGATGAAAGAAATTAAAGAGGACACAAAAAATTGGAAAGACACCCCATGTTTATGGATTGGAAAAATTAATATTGTCAGAACGACCATACTACCCAAAGTGATCTACAGATTCAATGCAATCCCTATCAAAATACCAATGACATTCTTCACAGAAAAAACAAAAAACCAATCCTAAAATTCATAGGGAGCCACAAAAGACCTCAAATAGCCAAAGCAATCCCTAGAAAAAGAACAAAGCTAGAGGAATCACGCTGCCTGACTTCAAAATATATTACAAAGCTATAGAAGCCCTAGAATAAAAACGGACACATGGACTGATGGAACAGAACAGAGCACACATAAATAAATGCACATATCTACAGCCAAATGATCTTTGATAGGACACCAAGAACATACACTGGAGAAAGAACAGCCTCTTCAATAAATGGTGCTGGGAAAACTGGACAGTCACATGCAGAAGAATAAAACTAGACCACTTTCACCACATACAAAAATCACCCCAAAATGAATTAAAGACTTACATTTAAGACCTGAAACTATACAACCACTAGAAGAAAACATAGGGGAAATGCCTCAAGACATTGGTCTGAGCAAAGATATCATGGAAAAGATTTCAAAAGCACAGGCAACAAAATAAAAAACAGACAAATGGGACTACATCAAACTAAAAAGCTTCTGCACAGCAAAGAACAATTAACAGAGTGAAGAGTCAACCTTCAAAATGGGAGAAAATATTTGCAAACTAGTTACTTGGCAATGGATTAATATCCAGAATACACACAAAACTGAAACAACTCAACAGCAAAAAACCAAATAATTTGTTTTTTTTTTTAAAAAATGGGCAAATGACCTGAGTAGACATTTCTCAAAAGAAGACATACAAATGGCCAACAGGTATATGAAAAAATGCTCAACATCACTCATCATCAGTGAAGTGCAAATCAAAACCACGAGATACCATTTCACCCCAGTTAGGATGGCTATGATTAAAAAGAAAAAAAAAACTGCTGGCAAGGATGTGGAGAAGAGGAAACTCTCAAACAGTGTTGGTGGAAATGTAAATTAGTACAGTCATTATGAACATCAGTATAGAGGTTCCTCAAAAAAAAAATGAAAATAGAACTACAATATGATGCAGCAATTTCGCTACTGGGTATTTGTCCAGTGGAAAGGAAATCAGTATACTGAAGAAATGTCTGCACTCACATGTTTATTGCGGCACTATTCACAACAGCCAAGATATGGAATCAACCTAAGCATCAACAGATGGATAGAGAAAGAATATGTGGTATACGTGGTATACATACACAATGAAATACTACTCAGCAATAAAAAAGAGAAAAAAAAAGAAATCCTGTCATTCAAGGCAACATGGATGAGTCTGAAAGACATGTTAAGAGAAGTAAGTCAGGCACAGAACAATATATACCACATGTTCTCACCAATGTGTGGGAGCTGACAAAGTTGAACTCATAGAAGTAGAGAGTAGAATTGTGTTTACTAGAGGCTGGGAAGAGTAAAGGGGAGGAGGGAGTAGGGAGAGAGGTTGGTTAACTCATGCAAACTTACATGAAGAATAAGTAATAGTGTTCTATAGTGGTGCTAGGTGTCTATAATTAACAATAATTTACTTTATATATTTAAATGACTGGAGGAGAGTTCAAATGTTCTCAACATAAAGAAATGATAAATGTTTGTGGTGGTAGATATGCTAATTACACCTATTTGATCATAACACATTGTACACATGTATTGAAATATTACTCTGTACTCCATAAATATGTAAAGTTATTATGTCAATTAAAAATTTTTTAAATATTCTAATTAAACACAAAGAATCTCTCATTGCTGTGACTATCTGTAGAGAAACATACCGTGTCTAATCAGAACTTTCTCCTGCTCAGGGTTTTTCTCAGGGCAAATTTAATATCTTTATTCCTCAAGCTGTAGATTAATGGATTCATCATGGGAACCACATTGGTATAAAAAACAGAAGATATTTTTCCCTCATTCATAGACCCAGCAGAAGATGGTTTGAGATACATAAATGCACTGGATCCAAAGAACAGAGAAACAGCAATTATGTGTGAACAACATGTGCTGAAGGCTTTGGACCTGCCTTCCTTGGAGGTAATTTGGAGGATGCTGGACAGGATGTAACCATAAGAGATAGAGATGGTGAGACTGGGAACAATAATGTTGATGCCCACCACAATGAAAACCACCAGCTCATTGACATAAGTACTGGTGCAGGAGAGCTGGAGCACAGGGAGGATGTCACACAAATAGTGGTTGATGGTGTTTGCGTCACAGAAGGTTAGTCTCAGCATGCATCCAGTGTGGGCCATGGCACCAGAAAAGGCCATCAAGTATGAACCAAGCATCAGGTTGGAACACACTTCAGGGGACATGGCTATGTTATACAACAGAGGGTTACAGATGGCCACATAGCGATCATAGGCCATTGACGTCAGCACATAGCATTCAGAAATGGCAAAAAAACAGAAAAAGTAGAGCTGGGTCATGCACCCCATGTAGGAGATCATATTATTCTTTGATATGAAGTTCATCAGCATTTTGGGTGTAAACACAGAAGAATAACAGAGGTCTACGAAGGATAAGTTAAGGAGGAAAAAGTACATGGGGGTGTGAAGATGTGAATTCAGCACAGTTAGGGTTATCAAGGCCAAATTTCCTAAGACAGTGACCACATACATCACTAGAAATAGAAGGAATAGAGGAAGTTGGAGTTCTAGTTGGTCTGTTAACCCCACCAGAATGAATTCAGTCACGAAAGAGCCATTTCCAGGAGCCATTCTTCTCAAAGGGAATCTGTGGGCACAGGAGAAAAGGGGTGCATTAGAGGACAACCCACCTTTTCCTACAATAGGTTCACCCAGAAGTGTGAAGTGCATGCTGCAAACATCTGAGAATAGACCAACCTGAACACACAGAATCAGCCTTTACAGAGAAACACCGATGTACAGATATGCAAAAATGATTGCTGGAAAAAACAAAGAATGAGGGAGAAAAAGGGTGGACCAGAACAGAATCTCATCATGGCTTCACTCACTTCAGCCACCCCCTCACCAGTAAATTTGGAGGCAGATGTCTTAGCACCCTGGGCTGGCCTCTACTGCAGAGTAGACTCTGGTGGGGGGAGAGCCAAGAACATTTTTTATAATCTAAAAGTAAGGGACTAGAGTCTAGGAGAAGTTAAATTACTGTCCCTCATCACAGTGGGACATAAAAAGTCATAAATCTAGAGCAGAAAGGGATCTGTCCATGGAGAGGGAACTTACAGTTGGAGATCCTGCAGCCCCTGAGCCCACTGACGTCTCTGAACATTCTCTGCTCCCCACTCAAACACATCCTTCCCCCAGTTTCACTTGAGTCTTGGGATTGTACTAAATGGGATAAACAGTATATATTAGATTCCTGGACTCCCATTTCAAAAAGGGAGGACATTAACATAAATGTAATTCAGCAACTCACCACCCTTAGGCCAGAATACCTTGGTGCTTCCTTACCCTTGTTATTTCTCTCTGTGGCCCTGAAAGAGTAATTTCAGGCTCTGCGGTTTTGACTCCTTTCGATTCTAAGACAATGCAGTTCAGACTTTAATATTTGATATGCTCTGGAAATATTTTTGAACTACAGATCTCTATTTATGATTATGACTTTGAGTCCTCTCCAGCAACAGAGAAAAGTAAAGTCTTCATTACTATCACATTTGCCCCTGATAAGATACAGAAGATTTAATGTAAATTTAATGATATAATGCACTTGGTTATAAACAGGGTGGAAGCTTGCTCAGTCTCTTCCCCAGGGGACAGATTCTACAGTAATAGTAAAATAATGGGATTATGTTTACACCCTGAGCCATATCTGTGTTCCTTAGGGGCTCAATATTTCACTCAAGTTTTCCCTTTACTCTAAGGATTGTACATCCCTTAAAGCAGAGCTAAATGTAAACTCCTGTGTCTTCATCATCTTGATCTCTGTGGGGAAATCTACTGTTTGGGTCCTCTTTTTCTTCCTACATCTTAAATGGAAGTTTTCCACAGAGTCTACCTCCAGGCTTTCTCATGTTTTTATCTGAAAATTTCCATGGATTGTAGTAACTCACTTCAGGTGTTTTCTCTTCTAGGATATCATCAAAATAACTTTTAATGGCTTACATCCCTTCTACAGTTTTTACTTGTAAATACCAACTGGAAATGTCTACTGCAGTGTCTTGCTCAGTCCTTCAATACTAACATTTCGTTAATGAGGTCATCAATTTTTTTCTCATTATAGAAAAGTGTACAGGCTATAGCATTTGAGGGTCTATGTTTGAATCCCTCCCTCTGCTTATACTTACTCACTACAATACCCTGGACCACTAAAGTAACCTCTCTCTGCTTCAGGTTCATAATTTCTGTAATACGGATAGTAACAATAACATCTTATTCACTGGATTTTGTGACTTAAATAAGACAATAAGAGTAAAACGGTTAGAACAGTG
Organism: Cynocephalus volans; assembly: GCF_027409185.1. NCBI lineage: Eukaryota > Metazoa > Chordata > Mammalia > Dermoptera > Cynocephalidae > Cynocephalus > Cynocephalus volans. Next base: position 32,170,072 of record NC_084469.1, read on the forward strand.
CCTGGCACATGGTAACTGGTCAATAAATGTCAGCTGATGAAATATTTCAAATCTGATTGTGGTTATTGTTGCACAATCCTGTGAATAAACTAAAGACTATTAAAATTTACTCTTCAATTGTGTAAATGGCTTGATATGTGAATAATATCTCAATAAAGCAGTCACCAGAGATAAAACAGTAAATTCTAAAAAAAGGAAAGATAACATATAAAAGGAAACCAAACCTTTTGAGATGAATGAAAATGTAAACACAAATTATGTGTAATATATTTAAATATAGTAATCTCAGGTCAATTTATGCCACTTATGCACCTATATTGGAAAACAAGAAAGGTCTCACATCAAAGACTTAAACACCATCTTACAAAACTGCAAAAAGAATATCAAGTTAAATACAAAATAAGCAGAAAAATGAAATAATAAAGATATTAGGGGAAAAAATAGGAAATAGAAGAAAAAATATAAAATCAGTTATCCTAAAATCTGTGTTTTTGAGATGAAACAAAAGTGATAATCCACTCACCAGACTTGTGAGGCAAAAAAAGAGAAAAGACACTCATTACCAATATAATAAATATGAAAGGACATTGCTACAAATTCTACAAACACTGAAAAAGTAAGTGAATATTATAAACAAATTTATATTAATAAGTTTAACAAACAGTGAAGGATGAATTCGTTAAAGCACACAAATTGCCAAAGCCCACTTAAAAAAAAAAAAAAGTAGATAACTAGAATAGCCTTATATCTATTTCTTAAATTGATTTTTTCAGTTCAAAACTTTTCCATAAATCAAACTCCAGACCCAGGCAGCTTTGCTGTTAAAGATAACCAAACATTTGCAGACAAAATAATACCGATTCTACACAAACTCTTTGAAAAATTAAAAAGAAGGGAAAATATCACAATTCATTCCATAAGACAACCACTATCTTGATAACAAAACCAGGCAAAATAGTTATAAAAGAAAACTGTAGACCAATACCCTTCATAAATATAGACAAAAACTTTTTTGTTTTTAATTTTAGCAAATTAAACCCAACAATGTATAGAAACAAAAATACATGATGGAAAGTAAGGCTTAATCTTGGCAATGAATAGTTGGTTCAATATCTGAATATCAGTCTGTGTAATTCAACATGTTAAAAGACTAAAGAAATAAAACTGTATGATTATCTAAATAGATGCAGAAAGAGCATTAAAAACTCCAAATAGAAGGGAACATTCTCATAAAAAAGGGCAATTTCAAAAAAAGGTTAACACAAAAATATTGCCTTTTTTTAAATTAATAGCAATTACAAAAAAACGTACAGCTAACTTCAGAGTTAAAGACGAAGAGCGATCCTTTACACCTAAAAGTGAAAACAAGAAAGGAATTTCCACTCTCACTACTGCTACTGATATTTTAATAGAGGTATAGACAGTGCAATAAGGCAAGAAAAAAAAAGTAAAGTGCAGATATATTGGAAAGGAAAAAATAAGGTTATTAGCAAATGACATGATTGTTTACATTTAAAAATCAAAAAAGTCTAAATGATAATCCTACTACAATTCAAAAGGGATTTTAGCAAAGCCACAAACTATAAGGTCAATGTTATTTCTAGTTATTAGCAATGAATAATTGTAAATTGAAAAAAGCAGTACCATTTATACCAATACCATAAAACTCTAGCTATAAATTTAATAAAATACGTGTAAGATCTGTACAGTGTAAACTATAAAACACTAATGAATGAAAGAACTTGTACATATATACTACAAGTAGCTTTATTAAATATCGTCAAAATCTGAAATCAACCCAAATGTCCATCAACTACAGAATGAATAAACAAAGTATAGTGTATTCATACAATGGAATATTACTCAGCAATAACAAAGAACGAACTACTGACACACAAAACAAAATGAAATCTCAAAAATATTATGCTAAGTGAAAGAAACCAAATGCAAAATAATACATATAAGGGTACTTCAAAAATTTCATGGAAAAATAGACTTAAAAGATAATATAACTCTTTCCATGAACTATTTGAAGTAACTTCGTACTGTATAATTCCATTTCTATGAAGTTTTAGAACAGGCAGAAATGTCTCTGTAGTGATAAAAATTATATCCATGTTTGAGGTATAGAATGAGACTTTACTGAAAGGGGGCAAGAGTAAATTTTCTGGTATGATGGATCTAGTTTATATCATGTTCTTAGTGCAGATTGCATGGGCGTATAATCAAAAAGCTATCAAGCTGTATACTTAAAATTTATACATTTTCTTAAGTGTAAATAACACCTCGAAAATAAAATTTAAAGCCTGAAAATTTTGTGTCGCTCGATATATTGTTCAAAAAAATTCATTTGGCCATATTATAAAAAATTAGTGTTTGGTTTGATTTGGTAACACATCTCTAAACACTGATATTGACATCAATGGAATGTCCAAACACTTACATGCCACCATCAGAGACATAATCTCTGGGTTAGATAGGTGCTTCTGCACTGGACAGGACTCTGATATGTCCATAAAAGAAAGCCTGAATTTTATTAAATCTATTTATAAAAACTGAACAGAGCCCATGAAGTTGAGGTGGACACATAGAGGGAACAAGAACAGGAAATAAATACAATTGCAGAGATTCATCCCTTCCCATCTAACCTTCTGCTGTGAGTGGCCACCAGTTATTGCAATAAGTTTATGTTTTTCTCACCAACAGTAACAGCAGAGCATCAATCTATGTAATTTATCTACTAGAAAATTTACAAATGGGTAATTTTAATTTGAAACCATAGTAAATTTTATGTTTCAAAAAACAGAAAATTCAACTCAAAACTAGTTTAAAACCAGGCACACAAAGAAGCAGGAAAATTTAACCCATAATGAGGAAAATATCAATTTGAGGAAATATCCAGAAATGGCACATATGCTAAAATTAGTAGACACAGACAATAAAGCAGCTATTGTTAATATGTTCTATATATCTGTGAAAGCAGAGGAAAGAATTACTATGTTAAGTAAAGACATGAAAGAGATGAATAAAGTAATAAGAATTGCAAGAGATGAAAAATACCATGCTTAAAATAAAAAAATACATGATATGAGACAAACAGATTTCACACTGCCTTAAGAGATGATTAGTGAACTTGAAAGCAAAGCAAGTGTAGCACAAAGAGAAAAAAAGACTAAAAATAAATGAACAGAGCATTAGTGAACTGTAAGACAATTTCAAGTAGCCTAAGATATGTGTGATTGGAATCCCAAAAGAAGTGGGAGTCATAAAAAATATTTCAATAGCTAATGGCCAAAAGTTTTCAAAATGTGATGAAAATTATAAACCTGTAAAGTTTCCAGAATCTTAAAAAACCCTCAAGCAGGAGGGATATGGAGAAGAAATACTTCTCCAAAGTTAATCGAGTTGTTTAAAGCCAGTGATAAAGAGCACATCTTAAAAGCAATGGAGTAGGCGGAGAAGATACATTATATACAGAAAAACGAAGAGAGAATGACAACAGACTTTTCATCAAAACAAAATAAACAGGTCAACAATGGAGCCACATCTTTCAATGATTAAAGAAAAACACTGTCAACCTAGGTTTCTACACCTAGTGAATGTATCTTTCATCAATTAAGAATAAACACTTAAAAACTTATATAAAAGCTGAAAATTATAATAACTGGTTCTTATAGCATACGTGAAGTATAATGATTAGCAGAATACTAGAATTGCTTTTCTTTGCATTGTGTCAACAGTTTCAAAAATTCTAAGTTAATAAAGTCTGTCAGTGAAGTTTTATGTTGTTTAGTTATATTAAAGTTACAAATTTGAAAGAAATATAGAGAGTAGAACACAATAGTGCCTTTGATCAGCCTTGGATTAAAGTACCCAAAGGAGGTGTAACTATAAGATTTTAATTCATGATTTTATGGTTATCAATTTAAATTTGTTTATTTGAACTTTTTTTTATTGGGTATGAATATTTGTGGGATACAAAGCTGATTGTCATCACTCGTACCCAAGATGTGATGGCCAGATCCATATTGGCAGCATACCCATTACCACAAATTGAGATTAGACCCTGTGTCCCCCACGTGATTATCCCCGACCTCCCTCCCCATCCCCCTTTCCCCCCAACTCCACTTTGTATCCCTAGGTATGTTCTCCCCCTCTGCAAGTCCAACACACCACTGTGGTCTTTCTTTCCTTCCTTCTTTCTTTCTTAGCTCCCACTTATGAGTGAGTACATGCAGTATTTATCCCTCTGTGCTTTGCTTATTTCACTCAACATAAGTTTCTCCAAGCTCATCCATGTTGTTGCAAGTGGGAGAATTTCATTCTTTTTTATGGCAGAGTAGTATTCCATGGTGAATATATAACAGTTTCCTCATCCAATCATCCATCAATGGACATTTAGGTTGGTTCCATATCTTGGCTATTGTAAACAGAGCTGCGATGAACATGGGAGTGCAGGTATCCCTTCGACATGATGTGAATAAAAATTTTTGCTCTGTCATCCATTTCCAATGAAAAGATATTCTGTAAGTTTAAGCTGAATAATGCTGCATAATATAAGCAAATACCTTCACATGGGCATACATTTCATACTGATAGAACAAGTCCATTGGCATTTGGGGATAAAGTAGCTTTAGCAATTAAAAAATGTGTGCATCATTTTAAAAAAGAGTTTAAATATTTTCTTTAATTCAGGCAAAGCCTGACCCAGCAGTTCAGATGATGCAAGCAAGGCCTGGTTTCTCTTGTTCCTTTTCTAGGCTCTGTTCTGTTAAGTAGGTTCCGTTCTAGCCAGGTTTTCTTCTTATGATCACAAGATGGACATTGAAAGTTCAATCAAAGGCTGCCAGCCCCCGTCTGGCAAGGGTGAACAATTGAAAAGCTTTATCACCAAATGCCTCAGCTCTAGTGAGCCAGATTACCAAAGCTGTAAAGGACCATCTCACTCACTAAGACTCAAGGATCACCAGCGTGACTATCCTTCAAAATCAGTGGTTAACTAGAGAATTGCTTGAGTCAGAACATTAGAAATGAGAAGTCAGTGGATGAGACAATTTAAAAAGAGGAAACATTCAGTAATGAACAGAGGGATAGTTAGAGTTTATCAATAAATAGACAAGCTGAGAAGAACAATGTATTGATTTTAGGCAGATAAGATGGATCTAGCTCACACACCAAGAAAGAGAGAAACAATAAGATACCCTGAGAAAAACTGGGAAGAAAAGAATCTAAGCGCTCACGAAGCTATATAAGCTCATCAGGAGCTGAAGAAAACTCATCAGTTCCAGAAACTTGACTGTTTTAGGTTGTGTATATTTATTTTTATTTTTTATTATTTCTCCAACAGTTTCCTTTTGAAAAGTCCAACATGAAAAAGCTATTTCATAGTGAAAAATAATAACAAAAGTAGGATCCTGGACAGACAAAAAAATGTTATCAGCGTACTTTAAATGGCCAAGTATACTGGCTCATGTACAGAAATCAAAGAGAGATAAATCCAAAGGGCATGGGAAAATTCAGAGGGAGTCATGACAATCTATATGGCTATCTACTCTCATCCAAGTATTTTCTCCCTTGTGTACATTATTTACATGATTCTGTGGCATATTAAAGTCCACCAAATATTTAGTGGAAGGAAACTTACAGAGACTCACAAAACTATAATATATGGCACCTTACTTTTTCTAACTCTAAAGAATTCTGTTTACACAAATATTTCATCAACGATGAAGACATTCACCAAAAGTTGGACTATGTAATGAATGCACCCAGTCCACTTTCCCTAATTAGGCTAAATTGTTATTTACCAACTTACCTATCTCATATTGTCGGGCTAGGTTTTGGGGGGCTAAACACCTACTTGGGGAAAAATACAGTTAAAAACACTGAATTTAAAAACTCTGGCAGTATTTTATGACGTGGGTAGAAATCACACTGATTTTTTTCGTTACTTATTAAACTATAAATGAATATTTTGTGAACTTTTCAATGTGTATGATATGTTTGATGGGAAAATAAGAGAAATCAGTCTTTTCATTATATACCATATAATGTGAATTATTTAAAACTCAAAATACACTTATAATTAGAACAGAATTGTGATTATTTTATTTTTTTGTAGATAATATTTCCAAAAAAATATCTTCATAATCCTTAATGAAAATGTGTGCTTGCTTGTAGAATATATTTTTTTAATTAAACAGATACTTGTAAACACATATCGAATTCTTAATAATTATAACCATCAAATTTTTACAATCACCATCAACAAAAAATGCTGAATTTAAAAGTAACAGAATTTTAAATTGTTTTTAAAAAAACATCCACAAATTTAAAATTGAAATCATATTCAAATATTGTTAAACGTTTTTTTTTTCATCGACAAATTTTATGTTGAATTAGTTTGGAACCAATTTTACTTGTTCATTTAATATATTTCAAAATAACAAAGAAGCCCTAGTTTGCAGAAAATTGGTACATTTTTAGAGCAGCCATACTGGTTTAAATGGTACTAAAGGCTACATCAGCTGAAAATGGACGGGAGTATCTGATCTAGGGGGACAGAGATTGGACTACAGATGGCAGCACCTAAGGATGAGCACTCTGCTCCTTGGGCACCTGAAACACAGACTCCTCCAGCAGCCCCATGGACCTCTTGCCCACAATGTCATCTCTCTCCATGTTGGACAGTTGTAGCTGGTGTCCGGGTAGTGGAGCACCTCTTTGACCGAGCTTTTGAAATAGAGCAGTGAATGCTAGTTTGTCATTGTTCTTGCTCCCGCCAAAGTCATGGTGTGCTGTCACATCAGACCTCCTTATTTCTGGCCTCCCAGGAGCCCCTTTCTAGGCTATAATCTTCCAGAGCAACTAGGTTGAAACCCCAACTGTACAAGGCCAAACCTGACTGGCCTGGGCTTAATGTCTTAACTTGTAACCCATTTGCCATTCTGTCTGCTATGCAGTGATTAGAAAGCTTTGTCCTAGGCTTTATTCATGAAGGAGAAAGAATAAGAACTTTGGAGAGAAGTACCTAAAAACCTTTACAAGGTTTTTAGAACCTGATAACATTTCAATTCATTTGGGAGATGGAGCGCACTTGGTTGTTAACTGGCACCATTCTGTGAACACCAAAATATTAAGTCTCTAATTTTTCTAACTTCATGTTTTCCCTGAAAGTTAAATCTTGGGATATCACCATTTAAAATAATGTCACTTAATCTACTTAAAGTGAGTTATAATTAATGTAATTAAGCTTTTATATAAAAAAGATTTGATATGCTTTTAACATATGTTAACATGTGGTAAGTAAAAACAAAGTCTTTCCAACTCAAACTGTACAAATGGATAAACTATGAAATAATAAGAGGAAAGAAAAGTGTATGACAATATCCATGTCTTTACCAAATTACACATACAAAACTTCCAAACATTCAATAATTGTTAAATAAGGGTTTCTGGTCAAGATGGCAGAATAGACGGTCCCCAGCATCACTCTATCCCACAAATTAACAAATTTGCAACTATAAAAAAGCAACGACAGCCAAGCTGGGGCTGCTAGAGCTCAAGAGAAGAGGAGGAGAGAACTACGGAGTGTATGAAGGTGGGAGAAGCCATGATGAGAGAAAGAAAAAACCACACCAACTCTTTTGAATCCTGGCTGCTTCCAAGGTAGAGCTGCTGAGTGCACAGAGCGGGAGCTGGCAAAAGCCACAGCTGTGCCCTTCAGATAAAGTTGCTTGGAGTTGGCAGGGGAGAAGAGGGCCTTGGTGGCCCCCAGGCCAGGAAGACCACTAATAGGGTTCCTGCGGGCCCACACAGGAGTGAAGAGCCACAACAACCGAAAAAAGGAACCACTCAGAGGCTGGGGAGTCATTGCAAGGGACCAGAGCATGGCTCATACCATGGGAAGTGTTATAGACAGTGGGGGAGACAGGCCCACCAGGGAACATTGGAACACAGCAAGGACAGCTGATCTGTCCCCCAATCAGCATAAGACCACTCAGAGAAGACTAGTCAGGAATATAGAATAGCATAGGGTGCAGTTTGATGAAAAGATTCAGGCCCAGACCAGAGTTTCTACACAATCCAGGTGCGCCAGATTTCACTAGCCCTAGAAGTACCTATAAAGTCAACCAGTAAACCCTGACCTGCACAAAAAGCCTTTCCCAGGGAATCAGCAGGAAAGCAGCAATTTAGCTCAACCACAGAGCTCAAGTACTGGTCCCCACAGGAAGTTCCCACATTTTAGAAGTAAGCAAAGGACAACAAATTAGTTCCAGTGCAGAGTTTAAATGGTGGGAACAGCACATAATCCAACACAGAACTGAAAGAAACAACAAAGTACCCACAACCAGAGACAAAGTTTCATATTAACTAGTAAAGGTCTCATTTCACCAAAGAACACTTATGACACCTAGAAGGACTGGAAGTCCTCTGGGCTACCAAGCCAGAAATAGGGGAGGGCCGGGGCCTCAGCCATGCTCCCTGACACCTGCAACCAGTCCCTAGGGTGGGGGCCAAAGGCCTCAGCCACACTCCCCCAACAGGTGCACCTAGCCCAGTGACGACCATAAGCCACCACAGGAAGTACCCTGGACTCTCCTGCGCCAGGGTGGTGGGGGGCCTTGGGCCTTGGCCACATCCCCCCAACATGTGCAACCAGCCCAGTGACAACCACTGAGTTGCAGCAAGAAGGGCCCTGGGTTTCCGAGCTGGGGTGGTGGGAGGTGAGGGCTTTTGCCACATCCCCCTGACATTTGCACCCAGCCTGGCAATGACCAAGCCACCACTGGAAGCCCCTGGTCTCCCCTGTGGGAGTGAGGGGGGTGCCACAGGCCTCAATCCCACCCCTCCTCCTTCCTCCTTCTTCCATCCCATTTCCTTCCTCTTTCCCCTCTCCCCCACCCTCGTAACTGCTCTGCAACATCATAGAATGTAAAAAATAAATAAATATAATAGTAATTGTTAAATAAGCTTATATATTCCAAAACTGTTTTACATCTAATTTTCTTATTATATGAATTTTTAAAAATACCAGTCTTGAATGTAAACAATTTTATTTATAGATATTATAAAATGTGGTTTTAATTAAACAGTTAAATAAATTGTATTTGCCAGATCAATACAAGTAATTAGACCTCTAAAATAAGCCTGTTGACTTCACAGAACTGAGGCAGACTACCTGCTGATTCATTGCCCACGAGTGATTGCTGGTGACTACAATATCGTACTCAGATCCAAGATATGTGCTATGCCTGTGATTCCCAGTTTACTTTTTTAAGTACCAAGGTGTTACTGGGGGAGAGGCTCTGGGGAGGTAGGGTCACTGACCATTTGACCCTGTCCCCTACCCAGATCTTGATCTGCCACAGGAAAGAATTCAAGGGCAGAATCAGAGTAGAAAGCTAAAGAAAGTTTAACAGAAAGAGTAGCAAATACACACTTCACAGGCAAAGTACAGGATGGCTCAAGAGTGAGCAGCAGCCCCGCTCTGTCCTGGCTTCCACCTTTTATAGTTGGCTGTCTATACATACTCATGCGATCTACGAATATTTAACTAAGGGGGTAGTTCCTGGTTATGTAACTCTTATGTAACTCCTAGCCTGCACATGCTCTGCTCCTTTTGGAGCATGCTCAGTGGCCAAATTCCTGCATACACACCAAGTATACTTAAAATATACTCAGTGCGCTCTAGCACCTCCAGTGGAAGGTCATTCAAGGATAAGCTGTTTTTACTATGCATGCTGGACCACTGAAATTAATCAAACTTGCCTCCTGCAGTCTCAATCTGCTCATGTTGGTGCTGAAAAGAGGTGCAACACGCAACACTAACTCAGAGTCCAGAGGAGGGGCTTGAGACTTTGGGGAGGGGTTTGAGACTCAGGGGAGTGGCCTGAGGCCCAGCATCAGGGAAACTGAGCACCTCCTATCTCAAAGGGTTTATAGACATGGATGTTATACACCTCATTCTATGTCTTTATTAAAGCGTGTGAACTTCTAAAACATGTGCTTTAGAGCAAAATTCAAACCAAACAATTTTAAGCTCTCTAACCAGGCACTATAATGAATGTAGACAAAAAAAAAAAGTATTGAAGGAGACAGTAGGCAAGTAGATTCTGCTTGAGAAATAAACATTTTAAACATAATTAAAACTATGAGGCAAATATAATAAATATAAATCCTTGACTATCTGCTCTAATAGCAATAATTTTAATCACATTGAAGTAAAGTTCTTAACTGGCAGCATCATCTTCTAAGGCTATTCTTATATACCAATGTTTTAGAACTTTTCAAAAATCACGATATCCCTGTATAAACATAAAATTGCAGCATTAATTAACCATGTCCCCTGTCTAGGACATATCCCCTGAGGGGTATCTCGCCCTGAACCCACTCAAAGTAGTGACAGGTGGTATAGAGTTTATCTTCTGAATAGCACACAAAATAAGAAAATTTTGTAGGGTCCCAATTTTCCATTGTTTTTATTATGAATAACTCTTTTTTTGTTTTCAAATGATAACATAATAGCTAATAGGCTTGTTAAGTACACATACTATTATGGGAATTGTGACATGCTTTACAAGGAAGGCTTGACCCAAAGTCCTCAGCCTCACCATCCAGGAAATGATCACTCTTATAAAAAGATTGGGATGACATGTCGCCTTGTAGCTCACCCTGTTTACCGCACTTTCACGTCAAACTTCTGCAGGAGCATATGCAGTTTTCCAGTTGGGCACCAAAGCCTTGAAGATCATCTCCCTGTTACAGGAATCCTGGCTGAGGGCATCATGTCCATACACCCCCGCTTTAAGCCCATTCTGAAACAAATCTCCAGAAATTCTCTTTGTTTCTTCACAATTCTCCTCCTCTTTCTTCCATTTATTCATGGGATAAATAATGGATTTTAAAACTGGGCCTATATCATTAGCCTTGAGCAAGTGACATAACCATTTCCTCCATAGGAAATGGAGACTTATGTTTAATACGATTTGTAAAGAGTATGTCACACAGCATGAGCCTCAGATTTGAATTTTCATACTAAGAGACAAAAGAGAAAAATCAAATTTACACATTGAAAGAATAAATCCCAGTTGGACAGGTTTTGCGCCATATATTTTTGTTTGTTTTTTAAAAGAAGTGAATAGACCTTCCTTTGCAAAGGGGATCCTTTGTTACACATCTGGGGAAACAAAGAATCTTAACATTACGTATTTCACTCTATTCTCTGGCTGGGAATGTTATTGTGTAATTTTTAAGCACAAGCACAATCACAATCCACAGATACATGGATAAGTATGTGATAATGTCAATTCTATTTATGACAAAATATCAGTTTGTTGTAGAGAACAGACTCGGCAAGGAAGCGACCCAACGCTCAGAAGGTTGGAGAGTCAGGACTTTATGACACTAGCGGGACCAGATGAGCTCGTGCTCTGAAAATCTGGACCCCGAACCTAGGTCTGGCAAGGCTTTCTACAAGCGGACTCTTCCAGGGCTACTTTACACATTTTTTTTTCTTTTCTCAGCATTTCAGTTAGCATATGCAGTCTGTGCACATAAGCATTCATTACAGAAGCCAAACAATGATTAATTGAGCAGGCAAGTATAGTTTCAAGGACAAGATATTACTTCTAGAACAAAGCAGGCCTGTGAGAAAGTTATTTCAAACTAGTGGAGCAAGCAAATATAGTTTCAAGGACAAAACAAGCTTAAGAGAAAGTTACTTTTGCAATTTTTCCCAACAAGTTGACCAATGCATCGTCATTATTGATGGGGCTTGGGAAAGATGGTCAGAGTGGTAAACCTCATCCATCAGCAAACATCCATAAGAGTAGAACCTTAGTCCAATAAGGTATACAGTTTATTATGGACATGAGACCTAAAGCCCAGAATGTGAACAATTACTAAAAGAACCCTGAAAAGTTCTGGAAATTTTTTACAAGTTCACCATGTTCACAATTTTCGTTTGTCATCCTTTCTCTGTTTTAATGTAGTTATAAGTAACAAAACGCTTGAAACATGAAAGGGCTGTATGTAACAGTTTCAGAAAAGCAGGAGGGAAATGAAGCTGTCAGGCAATGTCCGACTCCCTGGCTTACATTGGAGGGAAGAACACATAAGAAAAAAATAGTCAAGAGAGTTATCCTTAGATAGGAAAGGATGTCAGCTCAGTGTCTCCATCTGGTATGCAGAATAGGGATCAGGCTGGGCCACCTTGGGACTGAGAATGACTCTTGAGTCCTAGAATAGGCCCAAGTGTTTCCATTGCATGGTGAGAGAGGAAAAAGTATTACAGCAGAAATCGTGCCAGGGAGACTTTAGAAAGAAAGATAAAGAGAAGGAAAAGAAGAAAGAATAAAAGGAAGGAAACAAGGAGGTCCAGGAAGAGGAGAAAAAGACCAAGCAAAGGGGGCAGAGAGCGAGGCAGCACCACTGGTTCTGCTCAGCTTGTAATTCTCTTCAGGATTTTCTTCAAAGCAAGTCTGACATCCTTGTTCCTGAGGCTATAAATGAGGGGGTTCAGCACGGGCATCATGTTGTGTAAAACATGGAGAACATTTTCTCTGTCTACAGACACAGCAGAAGACGGCTTGACATGAGTGAGCAGCCCAGCACCACAGAACAGGCCAGCAGTTACTCTGTGGGAGCCACAGGTGCTCACGGCTTTGGACCAGCCCTTAGCTGATGACACGTGAAGGATGTTGAAAAGAATCAAAGCATAAGAGATAAAGTCAATGAGGCCAGATACTATGACAACTGTGCCCACAATAACAGAAACCACCAGTTCATTGGCATAGGTGCTGCTTCAGGAGACCTGGACAAGGGGGAAGATGTCACACATATAATTGTTGACAATGTTGGAACCACATATCATACTACCTGTGTGGACCATGGCCCCAGCAAACCCCATCACGCATGATCCAGACATCAACAGAGAACAGATTCTAGGGGACATGGCCACCACGTACAGCGGGGGCTTACAGATGGTCACATAGTGGTCATAGGCCATGGCTGTCAGCACGTAGCACTCAGCATTGACAAAAAAGCAGAAGAAAAATAGCTGAGTCTTGCATCCTGTGAAGGAGATGATGTTTCTCTATGAAATAAAACTCATCAGCACTTTGGGGGTAAAGACAAACAACAGAGACCAAATGAAGGACAGATAGAAGAGGGAAAAGTACATGGGGGTGTGGAGGTGTGAATTCAGGCAAATTAGATTAATTAAGCTCAAGTTTCCCAACACAGAGACCATATAGTTCACCAAGAACAGAAAAAACAGGGGCAATTGGAGTCAGATTGGTCTGTTAATCCCGTAAGAATAAAATCCGTCATGGAAGAGTCATTTTCCACAGCCACTCACTTCACAGGTGTGATCTGGAGGGACAGGGGTAGAAGGTAACATTAACAATGGACCCTCACTCTTCGTCCCCAGAGGGAGGCTGGGGATCTGCTGGGTTTTAACCTCAGGGCTGTCTGAAGACTCACAGCAAAGCGTCCAAGGGGCAAGAATTCCTGTGGTGATTCCCGAGGATTCACATTCCCACCTTTTCCCCACCCGTGTTGTGTGTCTCTGTCCGGGGAGAATGCCGGTAGACCTCGCAATGTCTCTGCACGTGGTTTCCTCCCTCCTCCTCAGTCTTCACTAAGGATTAAGGCTCAAAAGGGCAATATGTAGACAGTGCTCCCCCAGAACCCCTGACATACACAGTTTGGGGTTTGAAAGGAAATTGTCAAGACAAAGGTGATTTCACACTCACCTCCCTTCCCTGGGGGGCTGCCTGCTGCTGCCCCTTAAGAGCCCTTACTCTCCACTGTCCTGAGGAAATCAAAGTTCCTGATGGTGAAGGAGGATGCTGTTCCTGTGCCAACAGCAGAGACCTCCGTCTTTGATGTGCTAGAGGAGGTATTCTGCGGAATATGCCATCATTCCTACTTGACTATTTTCGCAGAAGTTTCTCCTCACTTGCAAGGAGGAAAACAACAACCTTATATGAGACAGCTAAACAGTCAGCTGACTTGAAAGAGAATCTATTTCATGCCCCACAATTCTGATAAAATTGATTAGAAGCACAGAAACATAATTTCTTTGTAATTATTTCCTTCCAAATTCGATGAGCCCCTCTTGAGGGTAGAAATAACTGAGCCTGTGTTCACATTCTGTGTCACAGACCTACCACTGGATCCTTTGGGACAGAATGTTTTGTTCAGTTGATAATTTCACATCAGGAAATCCTAATCCCCAGTGCAGAGTTGTGACTGTCTCTCTTTTTCACTCATTATTCTTCATCATCCCCTGGAGTCTGTGCACAATTCTACAAGGGGAAGGTCCAGGGTCATAGTCACTTGCCATTTCTGCTACTTTTCTACAAGCCTCTGGGATTGCATTAGTAAAATATTAGGTCATAGCTTTAACACTATACATGCATGTGGATTTCACCTCAATAAAGAGATGTAGAGGTTGAAAGAATGAGAGTGGGTTCTCAAGTCAGACTGACTTTAAAATCAGACTTCTTAAGTTTCCAGCTATGAGACTGTATACAAGTGATAGAACTTCTCTGACACTTGTATCTACTATACTTGTATATTTGTATCTACCTATGTCTTTGCATGTCTACAAAATGAGGCTGATAAAAGAGCCTTTAAGAACAGGAGCTAGACAAGGAAGCCCACTCTCACCACTCCTATTCAACATAATGTTGGAAGTACTAGCCAGAGCAATCAGAGAAGAGAAGAAGATAGAGGGCATTCAGATTGGAAAAGATGAAGTCAAACAAATGGGACTTTTGCTTCTGTGAAGATGAGAAAGTGCTTCCATCTTTTGGCAAACACAAGTTAAGCATCTTTCCAAGTACTTATTTTCTATCTTCACATTTTCTTTGGTGAGATGTCTCTTCAGATCTTTGGCCTTTTTTTAAAAAATTGAATCATAATTGATTATACATATTTTGGGGATTCAATGTTGACATAGGTTGATCACATCAATATTAATAGTATGTATATTTTTACAAATTGTACTTATTCTTTATGTCCCTTGTCCAATCTCTCTCTATCCCCCTCTCCCTCCCTCCTCCCACCACTGATAACCCTAGATTTCTTTCCTCCCTCTGAAAGAGTAATGGTTACTCTCTTGATTTGTTGCCTAGATGATCCGTCCAATGCTAACAGGTGTATTCAGGTCCCCCAATGTTATCACAGAGGAGATGCTTCTTCTCTCACTCTGGAATCAGCTTTGTGGAGAGAGGCATTCTCTTCTTTTCTTTGGTCTCTGCTGGTGACTCTCCTTGTGTTAATGCACTCCAGTGGCTGGTGGCCATCTGTGTGGTGGTTGTGGCATCTAGCCACTTTCGTGGCAACCATGATTCCTGTGGTGGCTGTGGTGGGCCACCACATGGAGGTGGTGTTTTTGGCATGCTCCTTGGTGCTGGTGGTGTGCCTGGTTGTGGGCAGGGGTTCCGGTCCCTGGCCCCATGCCTCAAGTGCCCTGGTGGGCCCAAGGTGCTGGCGTGGTGTGCCTCATCCAGAACTAATTTGTTGTCCTTTGCTTACTTCTAACATTGAGGAACTTCCTGTGGGAACCAGTACTTGAGCTCTGTGGTTGAGCTAAATTGCTGCTTTGCTGCTGTTTCCCTAGGGAAGGCTTTTTGTGCAGCTCAGGGTTTACTGGTTGACCTTATAGGTAGTTCCAGCTCTCCAGGACCCAGTGCACCTGGGTTGTATAGAAACTCTAATCCAGGCCTGAGTCTTTTCATCAAACTGCACCCCATGCAATTCTGCATTCCTGACCAGTCTCCTCTGAGTGGTCCTGTGCTGATTGGGGGGCAGATCAGCTGTCCTTGCTGTGTCCCAGTGTTCTCCCAGTGGGCCTGTCTCCCCCACTCCCCATGCTCCAAACACTTCCCATGGGACAGACCCTATGCTGGTCCCTTGTGATGACTCATCAGCCTCTGAATGACTCCCCCTTTTCAGCTGTTCTGGCTCCTCACTCCTGTGTGGGTCCACAGGACACCTATTAGTGATCTTGCTGTCCTGGGGGGCACCAAGGCCCTCTTCTCCCCTGCTGCCTCCAAACAACTCCATCTGAAGGGCACAGCTGTGGCTTCTGCTGGCTCCTGCTCCATGTACTCAGCAGCTCCAGCATTAAAATGGCCGTGGCCTGAAATGCTCCAAGCAGTTTTTTCTTTCTCTCATCGTGGCTTGTCCCCCTTCATTAACTCTGTAGGTCTCTCCTCCTCTTCCCCTGAGCTCCAGTGGCCCCGTCTTGGCTGTTGTTACATTTTTATAGGTATAAATTGGTTGATCTGTGGGAGAGAGTGACGCTGGGGTCCATCTATTCTGTCATCTTGACCAGAACTCCTTTGGCCTGTTTTCTAATTGAGTCATTTTCTTTCCTTATTGTTGAGTTTTAAGGGCTCTTTGTGTATTGTGGATGCAAGTTTTTTATCAGATGCCTGTTTTGAAAATATTCTCTCTCATTTTGTGGCTTGCTTTTTATTTTCTCGATAGCAACTGCCACCAAGAAAAAGTTTTTAATTTTAATAAAATCCAACTTACTAATCTTTTTCTTTCATGATGTACTTTGTTGTTGTAGCCAAAAACTCAACACCAAACCCAGGTCACCTAAATCTTTTCTTGTGAGTTCTTCTATAAGTTTTATAGTTTTTTACAGTTTTTTTTTTATTTTGCATTTAGATCTATGATCTGTTTTTGAAGGTTTGTGAGTGTGCACGTGTGTGTGAAAGGTGTAGGGTCCATGTCTAGTTTCTTCTTTTTCTTTTTTGTATATATACATCCAATGTCCTCAGCACCATTTGTTTAAAAGACTATCGTTTCTCCATTGAGTGGCTATGCTTCTTTTCTTTTTCATATGCCAGTTTACTGTTTTGTGTGGGTTTATTTCAGGGATCTCTATTCCATTGATCTATGTAAGAGGGTACTACAAAAAGTTCAGGACAAAATAGAATGAAAAGATAATATGAATCTGTCCATGTGCTTTTAGAAGTCCCCTCATATTAATTCTTTCACCAATACCACACTCTCTGGATTAGTGTAGTTTTATACGTGGTTCTTAAGCTGGCTAATGTCAGGCCAACATTGTTGTCCTTTGTATTGTATTAGATACCCTGAGTTTTTTGTCCTTCCATATAAACTTTAGAATCATTTTGTTGATATCTACAATATAATTTTCTGGGATTTTGGTTGGGATTGCATTGAATCTATAGATCTTAACATTGACTCTTCCAATCCTTCTCATTTATTAGAATTTCATTTACTTTTCTCAGAGTTTTAACATTTTACACACATATGTATTTTATACATATTTTGTTAGATTTATACCGAGATATGTCTTTTTTTCTTTCTTTTTCTTGGTGTTAATATACATGATATTGTATTGTGGGGTTTTTTTCAAACCTTAATTTTAATTTTGTCTCTAAATGGCTTGGAGTTCACAAAGAGACATGATTTGAAACAGTTAAAATCATAGAGACAGAGGTAGAATCATGGTTGCCAGGGGCTGGACGGAGTGGGCAATGGGGAGTTATTTTTTAATGGATATAGAGTTTCACTTTTACAAGATGAAAAGAATTATGAAGATGGATAGTGATGATGGTTGCACAACATTACAAATGTATTTAATACCACTTAATTGTACACTTAAAAATGATTAAGATGGTAAATTTTATGTTACATATATTTTACAATAAAAAAATTGGAAAAAAAGAGAATGAGAGAGATGATCTCTGTTATGTGAGAATACAGCAAGAAGCTGCCCATCGGAAAAGCATGAAGTGGTTCTTGCCAGAAGCAAATTGGCTGGCACCTTGACCTTGGACTTCCCAGCCTCCAGAACTGTGAGAAATAAAGTTTAAGTCAAAAACAAAAGCAAAAAACCCATAGCAGTGTAAAAACATCTCTAAAAATTCAACTGTTTCAACTCTTTTCGAAGGGTAAGGAATGGGCTCAAAATTAGTATTTTTTGGTTTTTTTTGTTTTGTTTTTTATTAATATTATTATTTTTTTACATTCTATGATGTTGTGGAGCAGCTGGGAGGGAGGGGGAGAGCGGGAGAGGGGAAAGGGGAAGGAAATGGAATGGAAGAAGGAGGGGTGGGGTTGAGGCCTGTGGCACCCCCCTCACTCCCACAGGGGAGACCAGGGGGCTTCCAGCTGTGGCTTGGTCATTGCCAGGCTGGGTGCAGATGTCAGGGGGATGTGGCAAAAACTCTCACCCCCACCATTCCAGCTCCGGAACCCAGGAGAACCTAAGGTGCTTCCTACAGCAGCTCGGTGGTCATCGCTGGGTTGGTTGTGGGTATTGGGGGGATGTGGCCAAGGCTCTCAGCCCCCCACCAACCCAGCTCAGGAGAGCCCAGGGTGCTTCCTGCAGTGGCTTGGTGGTCATTGCTGGGCTGCTTTTATGTGTTGGGGGGTGTGACTGAGGCCCTCAGCCCCCATCCTCAGGATTGGTTGTGGGTGTCAGGGGGCATGGCTGAGGCCCCCGGCCCCCCCACTATCTGGCTTTGTAACCCAGGGGACTTCCAGTCCTTCTAGGTGTCACAGGTGTTCTTTGGTGAAATGAGACCTCTACTAGTTAATATCAAACTTTGTCTCTGGTTGTGGGTACTTTTCTTTTCTTTCAGTTCTGTGTTGGATTATTTTCTGTTCCCACCACTTAAACTCTGTGCTGGAACTAATTTTTTGTCCTTTGCTTACTTCTAAAATGGTGGAACTTCCTGTGGGGACCAGCACTTGAGCCCTGTGGTTGAGCTAAATTGCTGCTTTGCTGCTGATTCCCTGGGGAAGGCTTTTTGTGCAGCTCAGGTTTTAATGGTTGACTTCATAGGTTCTTCCAGGTCTAGTGAGATATGGTGTACCTGGGTTGTGTAGAAATTCTGGTCTGGGCCTCAGTCTTTTCATCCAACTGCACCCCCATGCAATTCTATATTCCTGACCAGTCTCCTTTGAGTGGTCCTATGTTGATTGCGGGGTAGATCAGCTTACCTTGCTGTGTCCCAGTATTCTCCTGGTGGGCCCGTCTCACCCACTGCCCATGCTCCAAACACTTCCCATGGGACAGACCGTGTTCCAGTCCCTTGCAATGACTCACTGGCCTATGAGTGGCTCCGTTTTTTCAGTTGTTGCAGCTCCTCACTTCTACGTGGGTCCATGGGAACCCTATTAGTGGTCTTCCTGACCTGGGGGCCACTGAGGCCTCCTTCTCCCCTGCCACCTCACAGCAACTTCATCCGAAAGGCACAGCTGCAGCTTTTGCCAACTCCTGCTCCATGCGCTCAGCAGCTCCAGCCTGGAAGCAGCCAGGATTCAAAATGGTAGGAGTGATCCTTCCTTTCTCTCATCGTGACTTCTCCCACCTTCATGTACTCTGTAGGTCTCTCCTCCTCTTCCCCTGAGCTCTAGTGGCCCCAGCTTGGCTTTTTTATAGTTCTAAATTGATAGATTTGTGGGACAGAGTGATGCTGGGGACCATCTATTCCACCACCTTGACCAAAGCTGTGATCTTTTGACAAACATAAAAATTGCACAGAACCTGAGCTCATTCTCCAGACTCATATGTATCCTTCAAGAGGCATTTTTTCTTGAACTAATTGAGAGATACAAATGAACAGAGAAAGTTTTTCTTTGAGTGACACACAAAACATGAAGATTTTGAAAAGATCTATTTTCTATAATTTGCATTATGAATAACTTTTTTTCTGTTTCCAAATACTAAGTGATAGCATAATATCTGTCTTAGTCCATTTTGAGCTGCTGTAATAGAATACCTCTGAGTAGGTAATTTATACTAAAAAATTTTCATTTGGCTCCCAGCTGGGGAGCCAGAAGTGCAAGAGCATGGCAACAGCATCTGGAAAGGGCCTCTGTGCTTCATCACCCCACAGCAGGAGGTAGAAGGCCAAGAGAGGGTGAAAGAGTGGGAGCCAGAGGGGAAAAGGGGTCAAACTTTCTTTCATTACAAACCCACTCTTATGGACATTCGTCCATTCATGAGGGCAGAGCCCTCATGACCTAATCACATCTTAAAGGTCCCACCTCTCAACACTGTTGCATTCGGATTACATTTTCAACACATAAACTTTGGGAGACACATTCAAACCATAGAGGGCAGCTGGAGTTCAGGTCATCTGGTAATATCACAGGACAAATTCAATCACTGAACAGTTATTTCCACAGCCGTTCACTTCATGATGTGATCTGCAGGAACAAGAGTAAAAGCTGACTTTAACAATGGGCCCTCCCTCTTTGACCCCACAGGGAGAGCTGGATCCGCTGGTTTGTCAGCTCAGGGTTGTCTGAAGACTCCCAGCAAATTGTCCAAGGAGCAAGACTTCCTAAAGAGATACCTAAGGCCTGAAAGTCCAGATTGTCCATCTTTCTTCTCTCCCTCCCCTCCTCCAGTCTGTGGGACTCTATCCAGTGGAGAATGTTGATACATCTCTTAAAGCCTCAGAATTTTCTCCCTTTGACTGGGGGCATCTCCCAGTCTCCTCTGAAGATCTGGAACGTTTCCCCAGAACCCTTGATTTGTGAGTTTGGAAGGAAATTAGCAGGACAGAGGTCATCCAGATATACTCATCATCACTTTGCCTGGACGCCCCACCCCACTAATGCTAGACAGAAAGGGCTCTTCTTTCCTACTGTACTGAGGGGGACAAAGCCTTGGATGATGAAGCAGGCAATAGCCATCAGCACAGTCCTCAGTCTCTGACATGCTAGAAGACATATTCTGGACAACCTGCCCAGGAGGTCCACTCCACAAGTGAGGAGAAAAAAAATTTATAAGCCACAAAAATAATCGTCTGGCTTTAATGAGAATTTATTTCATGTTCTGTAGTTCTAGGGAAATTGATTCAAAGCCCAAAGAATGATTCTGTCCATTATGATTTCCTCCCAAATTTGATGAGCCTCTTGAGGGTAGAAATAACTGAGCCTGTGTTTATGTCCTGTGTCCTAAACCCACCACTGGATCTTTGGGGAGTCAGTGTTCTACTCGGCTTATAATTTCACATCAGGAAATCCTAATCCCCAGTGCAGAGTAGCAGGTGGACTCCTTTGTCACTTCCTTCATTTCCCCTGGAGTCTATGCACAAATCTACAAAAGGAAGATCCAGGGGCAGAGTCATTTGCCATTTCTAGTACTTTTCTACATGCCCTTGGGATCGTGTTAGTGAAATAGTAGGTTATAGCTTTAACACTATAGGTGCTTGTGGATTTCACTTCCATTAAGAGATTTGTGGCAAAGTGGTAAGAGAGCAGGCCCTCAAGTGGGACTATCTCTATTTAAATCTAAAGGGTTTCTCCATTTCCTAACTGTGAGATGTTATGCATTATATACCATCTTTGACCCTTCATATCTTCATCTGGAGTAATTGCCAAGGATGTTAAATGATTTAGTACATGTAAACTATTACAACACTGCCTGGAACATCAAAAGAGCTGGTAAGTGTTGGTTCCCCCACTCCTCCTTCGCCACATTCATATTCACCTATACGTATAGCATGATCCTGTTCCCTACCTGCCTCCTGGACACTTCTAGTTTATGTCTACTTATGTGCCTCAAGTTCAAAGCGCAGCCAACATTTTCTTATGCTTCCCAACACTGCTCCTTCTCTGGTCATCACTTTCTGAGTTTTTTTCACCACTATCCAGGTAACAGATATACAGACTCAATCTAAACATCTCCTTCTCTTCTCACTCACCTTCTCCATCCAGGCTTCAAGTCCCAGAGAAGCTTTCTCTTTGAAATCCTGGTCCAGCCTTTCCTCTCTATTACACTGATTGAATAAGCCTCTCCTCAACTCTAATTTGGATACTTAATGGTTTCTTCATGTGGTCCCCAATGGAACATAAGAACTTGCTCTTTTTCACCTGCCTCTCATTACACATGCACACACATACACACATACGCACACACATACCCCTTCTCCTCCTTGCAATATGGTTATAATTGTAAATTATGTTAGATAAATATTCAGTAGTTTCATGACTAAGACCATTGTAAACACTACAGATAATACATCATACACTATGATCACTTTCATTTTTTTCCCTTTTTGTTTTCCCTGAAGTGAATATTTTTGGGTACTTTTATTTGCCTAATAGTCTATGATTTTCCTAATTTATCCCTAACATCTTCCTCATTTGTATAAATCTTTTCTCAGTACATTCAGCTGTAGCTGCATAATGTTAGCCAGTGTTCTACTAATTCATCTTCTTGAAGAAGTCTTTCTAGGAAACTGATGACCCACTCCAGTGTTGATAGGATGCCCACTAGCTTTGTTGAAAATCTGTTATCTTGAGATCTACCTTCATATCTTTCTGGGGATTTTCTTCACCCCTTACCTGTGTTAGGTACCCTGTTTCCTGGATCCTATGTCTTCCTACTCCTTGGTTTCTCTTCTCATTTTTAAGTAAATTTTAGTTTTTAGAACAGTTTTAGATTTGTTGAAAAATTGAGATCAAGTTCCCATAAACCCCACACGCAGTTTCCCCTATTATTAACATCTTATATTAGTATGGTGCATCTATTACAATTAATAAACCAATATTGTTACATCATCATTAACAAAAGTTCATAGTTTTTGTTCATATTTCCTTAGAATTTACCTAATGTCATTTTTCTGTTTCAGGATCATGTCTACATTACCCCATTACAATTAATTGTCACATCTCCTTACACTCCTCCTGACTGTAACAGTATTCTTCCTCATTTTAATGGAGTAAATACCCCATTAACTACCTGGAAAGAGCATATGAAATACAAATTTTACACACATTGCATGTCTGAAATTGTCTTTATTTTTCCTTTCTCCTTAATTGGCTTCTAATTTAAACGTTAGTTTTTCTTAGAATTTTGAACAGTGATCTAATGTGTTTATTTGGATTGCATTAAATCTATAGATCAGTTTTGGGGAAATGGACATGTTAACAACATTGACTCTTTCAATCCATGAACTTGGTATCCCTCATTTATTCATATCTTCTGCTTCTCACAGCAAAGTTTTGAAAACTTCAGTTTAGAAGTTTGCATATCTTTCATTAAATTTATTCCTAATTATTTCAGTTTGAGATGCTATTATAAATGGCATTTTTATTTATTTTATTTTCCAAATTGTTCTTGCTAGTATATAGAAATCCAGTTGATTTATGTTTAATGACTTTGTATCCTGGGACCTTGCTAAATTCACCTTTTAGTTCTAGTATTTTTGTTCTCTGATTTTTTAGTACTTTCCACATATGCAATCATGTTTTCTATGAGTGATACTTATTTGTCTTTTTCTTTTTCAATCTCTTGGCATTTTATCTCATTTTTCTGTCTTATTTCAATAAGCTAGGCTCTTCACCAAATATACAGGGCAGAGGAAAATCTTAGCTTGTTTCCAGTCTTCTGAGGAAACCTTCAATCTTTAACCATTGCCTATGATGTTAGATGTAGGTCTTTTATAAACTCCCTTTGCTGAATGAAGAAAATTCTGTTCCTATTTTTCTTACATTTTTATCATAAGTGGATCTTTTTGAGGCTTCAGTGAAAGTAATAAAGGTGGAGATACATGTTCATGAAGAACCAGGTGGGGTCTTCTTGTTTATGCACAGAGAAAGCCTGTCTAAGAAAAAGCCAAGTAGAACCAAGCACATTCAACAGACTGAGAGGCACAACTCCTATGACCCCTTGCATCCAGCCAAATCTGAAGCAGAATGTGTCCCTGGCCTTTCCAGTTAAACTTTTTTGTTTAAACTGGTTTGGCTCAGGTCTGTTTCACCTGAATTACTGAAAGTAATTACTGAAAAGTACTTATAATGAAAAGGCTCTTAATACATGGCTACTGTGCCTTGTACAAACTTCTATGATTGCACCTACTCCCAATTTTATGCACAGCGTTGTAATGGAAATGAATTTTACATTAAGAAAAATCTGTGTTTGATTCCTGGCTCTGTCATTAGCTGTTGTGACTTTGGCAAAATCACTTAAGCTCATTTCTGTCTATGTAAAACAGAGATACTTGTAGAGATTAAAAGGGGTAAGTCAATAGAAGATTCACACTGTAGCCAGCACCCGCTATCTGTAAATTGTACAATTCTCAGTTTTGTTTTCATTGCTTCTCTAATTAGTCTGAGAGATGTAAGAGGCAGGTCTGCATCTGATTCCTCTTTATGTTCAAGGTGGCTTGTCAGTCAAATCTTCTAGACATGTCTATTGTATGTACTGAATGAGTAAAAGTTTTAAAAGAATCAGATAACTTGTTTGTGGAGCTTAAATCTTAGGGACAGTTCCTTTCTCCAAGTAGAGATATATCAGCTTGAGATATGGGTACTTTTTTGCTAATAGATGGAATTATGCAGGCTTTGTGTGCTCACAGACATCGCCTTAGAAATTCAGCCAGAGGACTTCTGGTTATAGAAAACAAATCGAACCCATGCATTTTAACCACTCCTACTTTTTGAAAGCCCCCTAAAAAGATAATAAAGGCATTAAAAGGCAGGTATATTACATTAACCCATGGAATGTTACGTTAACAACACATTCACAAATATGAGGCACAGCTCACCTCTGTAACTAGGGGTGGTGATGGGGATAACAACAGGAGGGCTACTTGAAAGTAGGTTAAAGAAGGAGTCAGATCCCCAGATTCTCTCTTCCACTTGGTGCATCCAGGGAAAAGCTTCCCCTGAACCTCATCAGAAGACTGGAGGTTTGTTCTGTAGAGATATATATTGGAGGATCTCTGGGATGGAAGCCATTTGAGTGTAGAGATACAAAATGAGGGAAATAATGCAAGTCCACATACTGAATATTCTTATACTATTTAAATATGGGTATAAGATAAAGACGCTTTTAGACCTGCAAGGTCTGGACAGACTAGCTATCCAATAAACTCATTCTATCTTCTTCCTGGTCATAAAACTAGACCATATTTCCCAACATCGCTTTTGGTTAACTCAGTCATGTGACTGAGTTCTAGTCAATAGAGTATAAGTAAGATTTAGGCATGTCAGTTGCAAACCCACAAAAACTTCACTTTCATAGTCTCTCCTGGTGTTTCCTCTTTGGCCAGCTTGATACATAAGAGCATGTGTTGGAGATGACAGCTACATGAAGATGAATGTGGTTCCCAGTTCATTTTTTTTAGGAAGCTGCCTATCATTTAGAAAAACATATTTTGGACTTTACATAAGTGAGATGAAACTTTTACTGTATTTGAATAATGTATATTTGTTTTGGACCATTTAAAGTTTTTGTATGCACTGAAAGATGATTTAAACACCTGGGGAGGGTATTGGGATTAATTAATGATAAGTACATAGAAAATTGAACAAACAAAAAACCAAGACCATTATTTCAAAGGTTATGAAGGAAAAGTATTCATAGAATATTTAACCACTTAGATATGCAAAGCATTTACATCCTCATAATCATGTAAGCACTGAATATTAATCCAACTAAAAAAGTAAACTGTATGGGGAGGATGAAGAGAAAAAGAAGTATATGTGTGGTGACAGGAGGTAAAAAAGGGCTTAGTTCTCATTTCCCAAACTAAAAGTCAACTGCTGAGGCCTAACACTGAAAAATCAAGAAGCGACTGCATGGTATTTAGAGATATGGAGATAGAGACCAGGGTGGGGAGAGCTGAAATCTTTTAATAGGACCATAGATGATAATAAATAAGATTGAATTCTTGTCCCCCAGGAATTTACAATCTAAATGTAATGAAGACGGACGGGTGACACATCGTATATAAGCACGATGATGGGAGTGGGCACAAGATGGTCACATCACAGAGAGAAGGCACCTCAGGTGCTGGCAGGGGGCAGGTGAAGCAGTCACAGTAGATGCTCTGTCAGAAATGATGACAAAACTGAGTCGTGAGGAGTGACAAGTGGTATCTGAGTGAAGAATAAGGGAGAAGGTATTCCCAGCAGGTGAAACGACGTGGAGACAAGAAATCATCAGAATGTGTGAGAGGAACTTTGGGCTCTTCAGTATTATTGGAGAGTAAAACTCAATGAGTGGAGACTTGGGAGATAGGGCTGTGGACACAGAAAGTTGGGGAGCAGTCCCTATAAGGCTTCGTGTGCTAGGTTGAGGGGTTTGCACTTGTGTTGCAGAAGATGCTGAAGGGTTTTAAGCAAAGGAATACTGCATTCTCTATAGGTAATTCTATATAAAATGGGAGAATACACTTCCAGAGAAGATGGATGTGGTAAGCAGAAATCTAAAAAATGATCTCCCCTCCATGACCCTTTCCCTTACATGATCTACTCTCCTTTGAGCATGCATGTAACTTGTGAACATGATGAGATGTCACTCAAGTGATTATGCTATTTCATATGGTACAGTTGACCTTAAAACAGGGAGATTATCAGGGCAGGCCTATTCTAATCACACGAGCATTTTAAAAGCAGGTCACCTCAGGCTGGTGGCAGATGGGGAAGTCAGAGAGATTTAACGCACAAGAAAGATACAACATTCCATTTCTGGATTGAAGATGAGAGGGTCACATGACAAGGAATACAGGAAGCCTCTGGAAGCTGACAGTGGCCTCCAGGTGACAGCCAGTAAGGAAATGGTGATCTCAGTCCTGCAGCCACAGGGGAACTGCATTCCGCCAACACCTGAATGAGCTTGGAAAAGATTCTTCCCCAGGGTCTCCAGAAAGGAATGCAGCCCTGCCACACCTTGATTTGGGCCTGAGAAGAGAATCCCGCCATGCCATCTCTTCTGACTTACAGAACTGTGACCAATAAATGGGTGTTCTTATAAGCTGCTAGGTTTATGGTAGTTTGTCACACATCAACAAAAAGCTAATAGGTGATGGATGAACCCCAGGTTCAGAAGCTTTTAGAGTATTCCAGACATAAGGTAAGAGAGCTTTATCAAAGGCTGTACAATGAAGAGGAAAAGTGGGAAACCAAGGATTTTAAAAAGATAGAGTCATTCAAACTTTGAAGATCGGTTAATGGCTAATGAGGAGGAGCCCTAAATGGCAACCTGCTTCTAGAATAGCCAGCTAGGTAGAGAATTACACCTTTAACTTAAAAAAAGATGATGAGCAAAAAAACAGCTCCGGACCCACAGGGAGATGCTGAATTCAATTTAAGTGGGGCTGTCACAGTCGGGTACAGAAGTGGGAGCTTAGTAAAGAGGCCCATGCTACAGATAAAGATAAGGATAAAGGGGGAGGAAATCTAATACTTTCTTAGCACTTCCTATATGCCAAGCGGTGCTCTAAATGCCCTAGAGGTTATAAGAAATTTAATCCTCAAAGCAATCTTATGAAATAGGAACTATCATTAAACTCATGATGTAGAGGATGCAAAAAGGCTCAGAGAGATTAAGTGACTTGTCCAAGATCACACATGTGATCTTGAATTTAAATTCAAATTCAATTCAAATTCTTTTTTTTATTATTATTATACATACATGTGGGGTACAATGTTGATTTTCAATAATTGTGTAGAATGTGTGGTGGTTAGATCACTACAGTTAGCTTATCCATCATTACAATACGCAATCATTCTTTGTGTCCATTGACTGATTCCTTATTATCCCCCCTCTCCTGCCCCTCCCGTTTTCCACCTCTAGTTTTCTAAAAGTTCAATGTATTACTGTCATTGTTGTTTCTTTCTTTCTCTCTGTCTCTCTTTATTGTTCATTTGCTTGTTTATGGATTCAGCTTCGAGTTATGAGTGAGAACATGTGGTATTTCTTTCTGTACCTGGGTTGTTTCATTTAGGATAACTTTCTCCAGGCTCATCCATGTTGTTGCAAATGGCAGTATTTCATTCTTTTTTATGGCTGAGTAGTATTCCATTGTGTAGATGTACCACCATTTCCTTATCCAGTCATCCACCGAAGGACATTTAGGCTGGTTCCATTGCCTAGCTATTGTAAATAGAGCTGCAATAAACACGGGAGTGCTGGTATCCCTTCGACCTGATGTTTTCCAATCCTCTGGATATATCCCCAGGAGTGGGATTGCTGGATCATACTGAAGTTCTATGTGTAGTTGTTTAAGGAACCTTCATAGTGTTCTCCATAATGGCTGTACTAATTTACAGTCCCACCAACAGTACAGGAGGGTTCCTCTTCACATCATCACCAGCTTTGTTATTCTCTGTCTTTTTTACAATAGCCAGTCTGATTGTGATGAGATGATATCTCAGCGTGGTTTTGATATGCATTTCCCTGATGATTTGCGATGCTGGGCATCTTTTCATGTACCTGTTAGCCACTTGGATGTCTTCCTTTGAGAAATGTCTATTCAGCTCCTTTGCCCATTTATAATTGGATTATTCATTTTTTTGCTGTAAAGTTATCTGAGCTCTTTGTATATTCTGGATAATAATCCCTTGTCAGATACATTTTTTTTGCAAATATTTTCTCCCATTCTGTAAAATGTCTTTTCACTCTATTGATTGTTTCTTTTGCTGTACAGAAACTTTTTAGTTTGACATAATCCCATTTGTTTATTTTTCTTTTGTTGCCTGTGCTTTTAGGGTGTTATTCCTAAGGTCATTGCCCAGTCCTAAATCCTGGAGCATTTGCCCTACATCTTCTTCTAGGAGTTTTAAAGTTTCAGAAGGCCTTATATTTAAGTCTCTAATCCATTTTGAGTTGATTTTGGTATATGGTAAAAGGTACAGATCAAGATTCATTTTTCTACAAATGGATATCCAGTTTTCCCAGCACCATTTATTGAAGAGGCAGTCTTTTCCCAATGCATGTTCTTGGTACCTTTGTCAAAGATCAGTTGGTTGTAAATATGTGGGTTGATTTCTGAGTTCTCTATTCTGTTCTATTGGTCCACATGTCTGTTTTTATGCCAGTACCATGCTGTTTTTGTTAATACAGATTTGTAATTTAGTTTCAAGTCAGAAAGTGTAATGCCTCTAGCTCTATTTTTTTTGCTCAGGATTGCTTTGGCTATTCGGGGTTGTATTAATCTGTTTTGTGTTGCTATAACAGAAATGCCTGAGACTGGGTAATTTATAAAGAAGAAAGGTTTATTAGGCTTATGATTCTGGCACAGCTGCATCTGGCACAGCCCTCAGACTGCTTCTACTCATGGTGGAAAGTGGCAGGGAGCCGGCAGGTACAAGCAGATCACATGGCAACAGGAAGCAAGAGAGAGAGAGAAGGTGCCAGGGTCTTTTTAAGCAACAAGCTCTCGTGGGAACTAAGAGAGCAGGGAGAGCATTAATCCATTCATAAGGGATCCACCCCCATGACTCAATCAGTTTCTAACACTGCCACATTGGAGATCAAATTTCCACATGAGTTTTGGAGGGGACAACACATCCAAACTCCATCATTCCACCCCTGGCCCTCCCAAACTCATGTCACTCTCACATACAAAATTCAATCATTCTATCCCAACAGTCCCAAAAGTCTTAGCTTGCTCCAGCACCAACTTAAAAGTCCAAAGTCCAAAGTCTCATCTGAGACCAAAAGCAAAAATCCTTCTAGCTGTGAACCTGGAAAACAAAACCAAATTTATCTACTGCCTAAATACAATGGCAGAACAGGCATTGGGTATACATTTCCATTCCAAAAGAGAGGAATAGGCCAGAAGAAAGGAAAAACAGACCCCAAATAAGTCCGAAACCCAGCAGGGCAGACATTATGTCTTAAACCTCCAACATAATCTTCTTTGACTCGAAGTCCTGCATCCTGGGCACAATTGGGCTCTGGGCCCCTAAAGCCTCAGGCAGCCTCACTCCCACATCTCTGCCAGGCACAGCCCATTGGGCTGCACTGGTGCCTGCAGCTTTTCCAGGCCGGTGTTGCACATTACCAGTGGCCCTGCAGTTCCAGGGTCCTGGAGGCAGCCCTGCTGCCTTGGCTCTACTAGACAGTTCCCTGGCGGGGGCTCTTTGTGGGGGCTCTGACCCCACTTTCCTGCTCGGCATTGCTCTAGTTGATGGCCTCAGTGGTGGCTCCACTCCAGTGGCAGGTCTCTGCCTGGGCCCCCGGGCTTTTCCATACATCCTCTGGAATCCGGGTGGAGGCTGCCACACTTCCACTCCTCTCGCATCCTGACAGCCTGCAGACTTAACACAACGTGGATGCCACCAAGGTTTCAGGCCTCTTCGCTTCAGGGCTGCTGCACAAACTACACTTGGGGCTGCTCCAGCCAGAGCAGCTGGGATGCAGGGAGCAGGATCTTGAGGGCAGCTGCACCCCAGGTCTGTCCTCTGGGACAACTCAGTCCTTCTAAGCCTCAGGGCCTGTGATGGGTGAGGCACCCTTCCAGACTTCTGAAATGCCTGCAGGGCTTTCCTCTCATTTTCTCTGCTATTATCATCTGGCTGCCTCACCGCCAAGATAATGTCTTTAGCAACCAGTTTATCCGCTTTACTCTTGCATTGTTCTCCGGCTCTCTGCTTCTTTACTGCATGTCCAGGCTGCAAAGTTTCCAAATCTTTACACTCTGATTCCCTTTTAAATTCTGGCTTTACATCATAATTTTATCTCCATAACTCAGAGTAGGCTCTTAAAAGCAACCATGCAGCTTCCTTAATGCTTTGCTGCTTAGAAAGTTCTTTGGCCAAATGCTCTGGTTCACAACTCTTAAGTTCCAACTTCCATAAAGTCCAAGGGCATGGACACAATGCAGCCAAATTCCTTGCTATGGTGTAGCAAGGGTGATCTTTTGTCCAATTCGTGATAAGTTCCTCATTCCTATCTGAGACCTCATCATCTGCATGGCCTTTACTGTCCACATTTCTATCACCATTCTGCTCACCACCACATAAGTCTCTAAGACATTCCAAACTTTCCCTCATCTTTTTCTCTTCTTCTTAGTCCTCCAAACTCCTCCAATCTTTGCACATTACCCAGTACCAAAGTTGCATCCACATTTTCAGGTATCTGTTTAGCAACACCCCACTCCTCGGTAACAATTTTCTGTTTTAGTTTGTTTTGTGTTGCTGTAACAGAAATACCTGAGACTGGGTAATTTATAAAGAAGAGAGGTTTATTAGGCTTACGATTCTGGGACAGCTACATCTGGCACGAGCCTCAGACTGCTTCTACTCATGGTGGAAAGTGGCAGGGAGCCAGGGGGGTACAAGCAGATCACATGGCAAGAGGAAGCAAGAGAGAGGAAGCAAGAGAGAGAGAGAAGGTGCCAGGGTCTTTTTAAGCAATGAGCTCTCGCAGGAACTAATAGAGTGAGAACTCACTCATTAATCCCCCTCCCCCAGGGAGAGCATTAATCCATTCATAAGGGATCTGCCCTATGACTCAATCAGTTTCCAATACTGCCACATTGGAGATCAAATTTCCACATGAGTTTTGGAGGGGACAACACATCCAAACTCCATCAGGGGTCTTTTGTTGTTCCATATGAATGTTAGGATTGCTTTTTCTATTTCTGTGAAGAAGGTCATTGGTATTTTGATGGGAATTGCATTGAATCTGGAGATGGCTTTCGGTAGTATGGACATTTTTACTACGTTGATTCTTCCGATCCACAAACAAGGAATGTCTTTCTATCTCCTAGTGTCTTCTTTAATTTCTTTCAGTAGTGATTTGTAGTTCTCATTGTAGAGATCTTTCACCTCTTTGGTTAGACTTACTCTTAGGTATTTTATTTTTGGGGGGACTTTTGTAAATGGGCTTGCTTTCTTGATCTATTTTTCTTCTAGTTTGTTGTTGGAGTGTAAAAACACTACTGATTTTGTGTGTTGATTTTGTATCCTGCAACCTTACTGAATTCATTTATCAACTCTGAGAGTTTTTTGGTAGAGTTTTTTGGGTTTTCTGTATATAGAGTCATGTCATCTGTGAACAGGGACAATTTGATTTCTTCTTTACCTATTTGGATGCCCTTTATTTCTTTCTCTTGTCTAATTGCTCTGGCAAGTACTTCCAATACTATGTTAAAAAGGAGTGGAGACAGCGGGCATCCTTGTCTTGTTCCTGATCTTAAGGGGAAAGCCTTCAGTTTTTCCCCATTCAGGATGATACTGGCAGTGGATTTATCATATATGGCTTTTATTATGTTGAGATACCTTCCTTCTATACGTAATTTGTTGAGAGTCTTTATCATGAAGGACTGTTGAATTTTGTCAAATGCTTTTTCTGCATCTATTGAGACGATCATATGGTTTTTGTTCTTCACTTTGTTGATGTGGTGTATCACACAATTCCCACTCCAAGAGGTGTGAATCACTGGACAGCAGACCCAGAAGTCTTCTCCCAGCTGAAGTCTACATGGAATCAAAACTGAACCATCCTACCCAATAGCCAACAAAAAACAAACCTTCAGGAGAGATTCTTTCTCTCCAAAAGAAACTCAAGTAACTGAAGAAGCAACTGCTTCACCAGATGACCAAACATCAATGTAGAGATACCAGAAATATGAAAAAAACAAGAAACTAGGATATATGCAAAGGAATGTAATAACACTCAAACACAAGATCCCATTCTAGAAGAAGCCCTTGAATTGTCTGAAAAAGAATTCCAGGCAACAATCATAAGGAAACTCAGTGAGATACAAGAAGAGACACATAGGCAAAACAATGAAATGAGAAAAATAATCCAAGATATGAAGGAGGAAATCTACCAAGAGATTAATGCCATAAAAAAGGATGTGGCAGAACTCTTGGAACTGAAAGACTCACTCAACAAAATAAAAACTACATTTGAGACCTTTAGCAGCATACTAGAGCAAGCAGAAGAAAGAATTTCTGACCTTGAAGACGTTGTTTTCAAAATAACCTAATCAGACAAAAAAGAGAAAAAAGAATTTTAAAAAATGAACAAAATCTCTGAGAACTATCAGACAGCCTCAAGCATACAAACTTCTGAGTTATGGGTGTTCCAGAAGAGATAGAAAAAGAAAAAGGCATTGAGAACCTATGACATAATACCATTTTGATTTCTTCTTTGACCTATTTGCTGTTTAGGAATATGTTGTTTAATTTCCATGTATGTGTACAGTTTCTAGTGTCCCTTTTTGCTGTTGGTTTCTAGTTTTATTCCATTGTGGTCAGACAAGGTAGTTGATATGATTTCAATATTTTTAATTTGGTGAGGCTTGTTTTGTGACCTAACATATGGTGTATTATAGATAATGTTTCATGTGCTCCTGAGAAGAATGTGTATTCTGCAGCTGTTGGATGAAATGTTCTATATATGTCTTTTAGGACCAATTGGCCTAGAATAGAGATTAGTTCTGATGTTTCCTGATTAATATTCTCTTTGCATGATCTGTCCTTTGCTGAAAGTGGAGTGTTAAAGTCCCAACTATTATTTTGTTATAGTCTATTTCTCTCATTGTCTAATAGTAATTGTTTTATATAACTGGGTACTCCAGAATTGGGTGGGTATATATTTAGAACTGCTATATCATCTTGTTGAATTGATCCCTTTACCACTATATAATGACCTACCTTTATCTTCTTTTACTCTTCTGTGTTGGCTTTGGCAGTACATATACTATTTTGTTAACTCTCCTTGTCTTGAAGTCTGTTTTATCTGATATAAGTATAGCTACTCCTCCTCTTTTCTGGTTTCCATTTGTATGAAATATGATTTTCATCCCTTCATTTTCAGTCAGTGTGTGTCTTTATAGGTGAAGTGAGTTTCTTGTAAGCAGGATATTGTTGGCTCTTGTTTTATAATCCATTCATCCACTCTGTCTTTTAATTGGGGCATTTAATCCATTTACATGTAAAGTTATCATTGATATATTGGGACTTGTTACTGCCATTTTGTTCCTTTTTTCTGGTTGTTTTGGTTGGTGCTTTTTTCCTTTTTTTCTGGTCTTATATTCTTTTCTCATTGAGTGGTTTTCTCTAGCAGTGTATTTTGATTTCTCACTGTTTATTTTTAGTAACTCTCATAAGTTTTTGTGTTATAATAATCATGAGGCTTACAAAAAACATTTTATAGTTACAACAGATTATTTTATACTAAAAGCAATGCAACTTTGATATCTAAGAAAAAAGAACGAACCAAAGCCAATCCTACACTTTGTTGTCATTCCCGCCCTCCCTGCCACATACTTTTTGATATTTTGTTGTTTCAAGTTACATCTTTTAATATTGCCTATTTGTTGTTGTCTTGTTAGGGCTGTCCTTTAGTCTTCATCCTAAGGACATAAGTTGTTGATTCACTCCCCTTACAACATTGGAGCATTCTGAGGTTGCATGTGAACTTACTTTACTAATGAGTTATGTATTTTCAAGTGTTTTCTTGCTGCTCCTTAGCATCAACTTCTTTCAAACGGAAGAATTCCCTTTAGCATTTCTTGTGATGCAGGCCCAGTGTTGGTGAATTCTCACAGCTTTTGTTTGTCTGGGAAAGACTTTATTTCTCCTTCATATTTGAAGGTTAGTTTTGCTAGATAGAGAATTCTTGGCTGACAGTCTTTTTCCTCTAGCACTCTGAATTTATCATCCTATTCTTCTTCGGTCTGTACTGAGAAATCCGCTGAGAAGTTTGGGGCTCCATTGAATATTATGTGTTTCTTTTCTGTTGCTGGGCACCTGGAGCCAGATATCTCACTGTTCCTCTATGGTGTCCTAAAGCAGGGACCATGTTCAAAAAAGACCCCTGTGGGTGCAGACATGGGGAGGAGATGGTCTCTGGCTATTTGTATTTGTAGTTGATTTTGTGCGGATCTGCCCAGGTGGAAGGAATGATGGGCAGGAAGTATCCCTTCTTTCCTCTCAGAGCACAGCACTTGTGTGACCCCTGAGGCCTGAGAGGAGCTGAGTCATAAGATCTCTCTATAGATCCTGCTTACGAGTCTTTCATTGATGTGATATTTGCCAATATTTCTTCCAGCCTGTGGCTTGTTTTTTCATTCTTTCCACAGGGTCTTTCAAAGAGCACAAGTTCTTCATTTCAATAAAGTCCAATATGTCAGTTTTTTTCTTTTTTGCACTGTGCTTTTGATGTTTATCTGAGAAATCTTTGTCTAATCTAAATTTACACTGATATCATTCTTTTTTTTCCTCTTTTTTTTTCTTACAAATTTTACAGTTTGGGGTCTTGTCATAAACATTTTGGTTTATGATAAATTTTGAATGTGTGCATATGATGCCACATATGGATTGAAGTGTTTTCTCATATGTGTTTTTAATTGTTCCCATACCATTTGTTGCTAAGATTGTCTTTTCTATTCTGAATTGAGTTTACCCTTTTGCGAAAATCAATTGAATAGATTGGGTTTATTTCCAGATTCTCTATTCTGTTCTACTCATCTATGAGTCTACTTTATCACCAATACCACACTGTCTTGATTTCTGGGGTTTTATAATACATCTTGAGTAGGTATTGTAAGCCCTTTCACTTGATTATTCTTTTTCAGAGCTCTTTTGGCTATTCTAGGTCACTTCATTGTCACACAGAAACACGTGCCCATGGGCATGCATCACTGGGCAAAACAGATGTAAATATATGCACATCCTGACCAGGTGAAATGTATCCCAGGAATACAAGGCTTGTTTAATATTAAAAATGAGCCAATGTCTACTTACTGATATTGTCTTGTAAAAAAATAAAATAAAATAAATTTTAAAATAAACCAAGTTTATTAAAAGACAAAAAACTCATCCTTATTTCAGTCGATTTGAAGAAAGCATTAGACAAAATTCAACAACCTTATACAAAATTCTAGCCAGGTAGGAATGGACGGAATTTTCTTCAAACTGATAAAAGTACAAAAAAACTATACTTGATATTTAGTGAATATTATATTAAATGGTGAAAGAGTCAATGCTTTCTTTCAAGATGAGAAACAAAATAAAAATGTTGGCTCTCACCTCTTCTATCCAGCATCATACTAGAGAGTCCAGCGGAGCAAAGGCCTTCAACTTGTGGCATAGGACCAGATTTCCATCTGTATTGGTATTCTCCTGCTTGAAAAACATTCTGTAACATTACTCATCCTGCATCTCTTGGTGTTTTCTTTCACCTTTTGGATATCTGACAACCTCTTTATTTTGTTTACTTATTGGAAAATATTTTGACTGTATAAAGAATTCTAAATTGACTTTTTCCCCCAAGACTTTAATGAATTTTCTATACTGGCACACAACTTGCATCTTCCCGGTAAGAAATCTGCTTCGTCCCTACCTTCGCTTCTCTGTGCATATGTGTAATTTTCATCTCTGGCTGCTAGTAGGAGGACTCAGTTTGCTGGGCCTAGACATGTATTTATAAAGATGTAGTAACTGCACTGAGTGTGGTGTTGTCCAAGGGTAGACTAACAGACCAATGGAACAGAACAGTGAGCCCAGAGACAGGCCCACACAAATCCAAAGATGACTTATAACCAAGGTGCAGAGCAACGAGGGACCATATTTGTTATAAATGTGCTGGGACCATTGGAATAACCACCAGCTAAGTTGGTCAAATGGCCTTTTGGCTTAGGCTGAAGCAGGGTAATAATGTAACCTACTTCATAGGCTTGTTAAAATTACCCAGCTTAATACTCACAAAGTGATCAGAGCAGTATTGACAGATAGGAAATCCTCCATAAACATTTGCTACTGTTATTGTGGTTAAGGCCATTTTTCCTCTCACTTTGCATGCAGAGCCTTATCACTGCGCAGACTCATGCACTCCCTGGTGGCACAGGAGGCTAACAGGGTGTGATGGTTCCTCCTGGGAACAGCTACACTCAGGGGGGAGCAGGTCAGTGCTGACTACCTGCTGATCCCTCTCCAGGCTGGTGCAGGCTACAGTCCTGCTCCACTGGAGGGGGAAGGGCTGATGGTTGAGAATGATCTATTTAGAAAGCCCACCCAGATTCAGAGAGCAATTTGCTTACTCTGAGAGCACACATGGGTGATGAAGCATCAGAAGAGCATGTTTACCCTGCACTTTAGAACATCCAGCATGTTTGCCTGATATGGTTTCCCTGAAGCTTCACAGCCTGTGCTGTGGGAAGTCCCTGCATTTTGCAGAGGAATGGAGCTGCCATGGATACCATGGTCTCCAGCTCCAAGGCTGGAGTCTCCCTAGAATTGCATGCTAAGGATCCCTCCTTCCTTCCTTCCACTCCTCCATCTCATTCATCAGGGCTCTCTGGAGAACAATCTTTATTTTTTAAAAATTTTTTATTTATTTACTTTTTCGTGTGACCCGTAGGGGATCGCCACCCTCAACATGGTGTCGTCTGCACCACGCTCAGCCAGTGAGTGCACCAGCCATCCACATAGAGGATCCGAACCCGTGGCCTCGGCGCTACCAGCGCCGCACTCTCCCGAGTGAGCCATGGGGTCGGCCCCCTGGAGAACAATCTTTAGAAACTCCCTGTGCCTCTTCTGGGGGAAGGCAGCCAAGTAGTAGCCAGCAGGGTGAGCCACACTGACCACGCTGCACAGCAGCAACAGGAGGTCAAAGACAAGGGTCAGAAGGTCTTGTTCTGGCAGGCCCACAGTGA
The DNA here is from genome assembly GCF_027409185.1 of Cynocephalus volans. Taxonomy (NCBI): domain Eukaryota; kingdom Metazoa; phylum Chordata; class Mammalia; order Dermoptera; family Cynocephalidae; genus Cynocephalus; species Cynocephalus volans. Next base: position 32,207,490 of record NC_084469.1, read on the forward strand.
CAACCAAGGGCAGGCCCCAAAGGAGGAAGGCGATGGCCACGATGCTGATGGTGCAGTAGATCTTGGTGAGTGAACATCACTCAGAGTGGTACAGGCCCCACACAGTCAGTGTCAGGGTGGACAAGCACATCTCCAAGCCAATGAGCATATGAAACATCTCAAAGCCTTCAGGAAATGGATCCCACACCAAGCCCTTCTCCCAGCAGTCACAGACCTCATTTACCATGTGAAAATAAAGGGCCAGGAAAAGCTTAGCATGCTCACCATGCAGAGGTGTGCTTCAGGCGGCAGCACCAGGTGGGTAGAGGATGCTCAGAGAGCTCTTGGTGTTCATGGTTGCCAGGAGTCAGATACCCACCAAGTCAGAGAAGCAGAAGATGTCCTCCAGGACAGGGCCATGTGCAATGTCACCTCTAGGTGCAGCACAGGGAGGTTCTCCAACAGGATCCCAGCTATGCAGGAGAGGTGAGAATAGCAGCAGCAGCCACGTTAAGGGCTTGGGCCACATAGGGGTTGCTCTGGATATGGAAGCAGAGAAGCCAGCAGACAGTGCCATTGCCCCATAGAATGTCATGGCTCTATATGGGGAGGATGACGTGCTTGTCCCCTGACCAATTTCTACCTGTATCATTCAGTTTTATGTGTCGTGGCATCTCAGTCTCATTGTCTGAATCCAGCTTCCAGGAGAGGGTTGGGGAAGCAGGGCCATGGCCGACTGGCTTTGCTGCTTGGGCACACCCTGTGAAAACAAAGACTTGGCAAGTGACCAGGTTTGGGAAGGAGAGTCAGGATTGCCTTCTATCCTCAGAAGTCCTGCTGGGGCTCAGGGACTGGTAGGATCCTATGAGCAGAGTCAAGAAGAGGCATGAGCATTCTGTGGAGATCCCTTACTGCCTTCCCAGACCCTCAGCTGCTGTAGGCCCTTTCCCCAAGTGTCCCTCACCTGTGCCCTACCACGATCAGGTATCCCTGATGCTTCATGCTGTTCCCAAGGCAGGGTGTTTATCTGTGCATGCAGATCTCTATGTGGCTGCAAGAAAAGTTGCATTTCTTTACCTTCTGTAACATGGAGTGGTCCCCAACCTCTCCCATAGATGCAGACAGTTTTCATGATGTGGTTTCAGATGTTAATTTCATATAAATAATTAATTATGTTCGTACATTCTGAATATGGTTCCATAAAAAAATTAACTTTAGAGACTCAATATTCATTAGGTAACACAGTCAAAAATAGAGTAATAAGTTAGGAGAAAGTAAACTGAGGCATCAGGGAGGAAACAATGAAGATAAGACTAGAAACCAGTAGAAAAACAAAATCATGTTTGTTTTCTACCTCGGAGAGTAAACACCTTGATGACAGGGCCTGTGTCTAATTCATTTTTTGTGTCTCTCACAACACCTAGCTTATTGTTTGACACATAGTAAGAACTTGGTGTTTTCAGAAAATGAAAATAAATGACCAAATGATCCATCAATTCCACTCCTGGATATATGTACACAAGCAAAGAAATATCTGCACTCCTATGTCCATTGCAGAATTGTTCTCAATGACAAAGATATAGAAATAACTCTAATGTCCATCATTTGAATATTAAGAAAAAGCAGTATACACATACAATTTAATATTATTCAGCTTTTTAAAAAAAGGAAACCTTAGTATCATTTGAGATAATGTGGGTGAATTCGGAAGACATTATGCTAAGTAAAATAAGTCAGTCACAAAAAAACAAATACTGCATGATTCTACTTATATGAGATATTTTATATGCACTTGTTTGAGATAGTCAAACTTATGGGAGCGGAAAATAGAGTTGGGATAGGGTGAGCGGGAAATGGAGAGTTGCTATTCAATGAATATAAAGTTACAGTCACACAAGATGAATAAGTTCTAGAAATCTGCTCTACACCATAGTGCTTGTAGTTAACATTACAGTGCTTTACACTTAAATATTTAATAGCGTAGATCTCAGGTTAAGAGTTGGTCACACACACACACACACACACACACACACACACACACACACACCCCAAAAGCAAAGGGATACAAGGAATCTTCTGTAGGTAATAGATATGGTTATAACTTGGAGGGTGGTGATGGAATTGTGTGTATGCATATGTCCAAACTTATCAAATTGTATTCATTAAATATGTGGGTTTTTTGTATACCAATTATACCTTAGTAAAGCAGAAAGAAAAAAAAAAGACCGAGTTGAGTTTCATTAAAACTAAACTACTGCACATGGCTTTCAAAGTACAAAGTAATTTCACTGACATCAAAGTCCTACCCACCTAGTGACACTAACTTTATCTCTTACTATTTTTTAAGAAAAATGCATTATTTGCCTCAGAAAAGCCTTAATATCTCACAAACACCCTGCTTTGTCTCATGTTCTATTCATATTCATTCTACTCCCCTCATCTAGAAGCACCATTTTTATTTATAGTTGATATCACGTTTTTTCACATAACCTTCCCTGACTTCTAAAGCACATAATGAATGCTTCTATGGACTGTCTCTCAAATTCTGGCTCATTTGCACACTGTAATGCATTGCTTACTCTTTTATGAGACGTTTTAGTGTGGCTTTCTAACTGATGTCCACGAAGGCAGGGACCATAACTGGCTCATACAACTTTCTACATCCCTTCAATACAAATCTCATTTTAGTTGCTTAAGAGAAATTATTTGATTGAATAATTGTATGATTTCTCTATTAGTCCATTTCTATTGCTTATAACAAACATACCTGGAACTGGGTGATTTATAAAGAAAACAAAATTTATTGCTTACAGTTTCTGAGGCTGGGAGGTCCAACGTCCAGGGAACACATCTGATGAGGGTCTTGGTGGTGGCAACAGTGACAGCAGAGTACCACATTGTGAAAATGCTGGAGCGGAGAGAGAGACTAACCTCCTCATTCAGTCTCCTTTTAAAGCCCTCTGACCACGCCCCTGACCATGCCCCTGACCATCATTATTAATCCATTCGCTACAGCACGGTCCGGTCCTACCATCTAATCACCTCTTCAAGGCCCAACCCCTGAACTACCATAATAGGAATTCCCACCCTCAACAGTGACAGTGGGGATTAAGCCTCAATGAGATTGGGGGGGACATCCAATCTACAGCAATTTCTATAGGTAGAGAAGCTTAAAGTGACATAATCAGAGATAAAGAATAATTTTATAGCAAGAGTTCCCCGTATTCATATTGTAATGTATATTTCAATGAATGAATGCAACGCTTTTCAGAGCTCTAGTTACTGTCATCAACTTGAGTTCTTTTTAGAGAGATAGATGATAGAGAGATAGAGAGCAAATGTCTTGGATTAAAATTAGCAAGATGAGTGTAATGAAGGAATGTCTGCAGAAAAAGTATGAGAGCCATTGTGTGAGCAACAAACTGCTGTCAGCTTCATTCCCTGAGCTGAGGTTATTTACTTGTTAGCTTCCTATCATGCTTGAGGTACTGGGAAGTGGTGGTGGTTTTCAGGCAATGTTCAGATGCAAAGAATTGAAATCAAGTGATGGAAGAACTGAAAGAGTAGTTTAATTTAAAAGGGGGGAGAGAGACTAGAGTCTGAAACATAGGAAGGAGGGATTATAGAAAGATATAAAGGTATGGAGGCAAAAAATGCATAGAAATTTTTTAGAATTTCTTTTGTAGAAAGCAGGCAGGATTTTGGCCCTTAAATAAGCTTTTCATTTTAGAATTATTTGACATTTACAGAAAAATTGCAAGAATATTACTGAGATTTCCCATGTACCTTACACCCAGGTTTTCCTATTGTTACCATTATAATGGTACATTTGTCACAACCAATACTGATGCATTATTATCTAAAGTCCATACTTTATTTTAATTTTCTTAGTTTTTACCTTATGTCCCTTTTCTGTTCTTGGATTGCATCCTGGATGTAACATTAGAGTTCGTTTTCATGCTTTCTTAGGCTCTTCTATACTGGCACAATGTCTCAGATTTTTCTTGTTTGTGATGATTTTGACAGTTTTGAGGACACTTATGAGGTGTGTTGTTGAATGTCCCTCAACTTGGATCTCCCTGATGTGTTTAATCATAGTTAGATGAAGGTTATATAAGCAAAGTGCCATTCTCCTCACGTCATATCAAGGGGCACTGTGTGCAGCCCACACTTAAGTGGTGAGTGATCGTGCCCCACTTACTTGAGAGAAGAGTGTCTTCATAAATTATTTGGAATTCTTTTGGGTTGAAGAATTGTTGCTTCTCCTCTATTTGTTTGCTTGTTTATTCATTTGTTTATTTATTCCTTCATTTAAGTCAGTGTGGACACTTGGATTTTTATTTTATGTTTCGATTTGTATTCCAATACTAGTGTATTTATTTTTCTGCTCAATTTATTCCAGAGTTGGCCATTGGAAGCCCTTTCGTTTGGCTTCTGTGTCCCTTTGACGTACTCCCATTAGATTGTTTTAACACAGCCTTGCTGTCTTGCACTAAAAGGTGCTCCAAACATCTTGTATATTTTTTGCCCAGTTTAAGATTAGCCATTTCTCCAAAAAGCTTTGGTTTTCTAAATTGAAGAATATTATTAGAAACCCATCACACCCCTGGGAGCTGGGTGTGCTCACTGCTAGCTGGGTGTTGTTGCTTCTGGTTCTCTCAGCAGACTGAACTAGTAAATATACATGTATATACTAACCCACTTACACAAACATATCCGTAATAATATATCTATAATTATATATACTCATGTATGTGTGTGTCTATAAAGAGCTAAACATCCATTCATATTGATGTTTCCTACTCTCAGTACCATATGGTTCACTCTAGAAATGCCTCTTTGCTTATTAGCTATGACCTTCCACTTCAAGAAACCTGGCTGCCATTATCCAATACCCATTTATTTATTTGTTCCTTTCTAGTATACAATTACGGTGGTTTCAGAATTGTCAACCTGCACTCCCACAGGAAACAACATTATCAACCACTTTATCAATCAGACTGCAGAGTTTATGCACAGCTCATTTTGGCTTTAATCCTGCAATCTCCACTCACTTCCAAAGTTACTTAGGTAAACATGCCCACCACCTCCTTCACTGAGGTGATGCCACAAAGTGTCTTAAAAACTATAAAAAGCACATTAAAGAGCAACTTTTACCAATAATTACATATAATCAAATATTTTTCCAAGCCTTAAATACATTGAAAAGATTAAAATTATGTCTTTAAATATTTCAGAAATTATCCTCAGCCAGGAAGTTCTTGTCATGAATACCTCCTAGAACCCTGTCTGCTAGGCTTCAATTTCTAGCCCTAACCTAGTGAGTGCTATTATTTCAACACTGAGAGAGACTATTATACACAAGGGACCTAACAGGAGTGTCATGCAGAGGATGAAAAAAACAATTTTTAATTGCTCTTACATCCCAATAGCTCATCCCATGAAAGGAAATCTTGAGGGAGCTTTCAGCTATGCTTGAGATGACACCTCTTATATATCAAAACCCTAGAAAAAAATAGTGTCACTTTGGCAAGTGCCTTGGATGTCATTATGAGGAAGACACAAGAGGGACTCATGGCTTTTGATTCATTATATCCATGTGAGCTACTCAGAAACTGATCTGCATTCTTACGCCCTAAGTAAAAGAGAGCCCGGGAGTCTCTACTTTGCACTGTGACCAGCAACATCAGAGCTATTTTTCTTAGAGGGCACTGGGTGTAAAACAGACGTGTTACCCAGACCAAGGTTTCCAAGTAGAAAAAGGGAGAGTATCTGAGTTCCATCCATCTTAGAACCTTCCGATCTCAGAATGTTGAAGGACTTTAATGAAGTCTAGCCTCTTCAAAACAATGTAGGAATTTCCTAAAGCTATCTGAAAATGGCTACTCATCTTTTGCTGTAACACATTTGAAGACAGAAAATTACCTTATTCATAATTCAACCCATACTACCTTCAGGCATGTTTACTGCTTAGAGGGATTTTGATGTAAAGACAAAAGGCATTGCATTGTCTGTGGCTCTGCCATCTGAAGTCAAGTAAAATAAATCCAGTCTTAATCTGTGTTACTAGTCATGTAGATACTAGGTGTAAATTGTTTTGATCTAAATCTTTCATTTTCCTATATAATTATAATATATAAATAAACCACCATCATAAAATCTAGTTCGCCACAATTAAGCACAATTCAGCAGATGCAGTTAATTTTGTGTGGCCATCGCTTTCTTCTTTTTGGTTACTATGTTCCTTTTAATGAATCCTTTGGAACTCATTGGCATTCTTAGCTGTTGGTTTCTGGATCCAGACATTTTTACCATGAAGAGCTGTTAGGCCAATGTTTCTCCATTTTGAACATCGTGCAGACCTAACTTATTTCCATGTATCCCTCCAGACTCAGGTTTCTCTTAAAAGCTTTCACTGGCCCCCATTCTGGGCTAGCACCATATTTATTGTGTTCCTATAGGACCTGTGCAGTCAAAACATTTATCACATTGTCTACTCTGCCTCTCCACCCGCTTCTGGATTGTACCATTCTGAAAAGCAGGGATTCTATCTTATTGGTCCTTCTATCCTGAACACACACAGCAAAGATTTTGCTTGTCACTGTTAAATCCTTCTTGTTAATATCAGTCCATATTAACAGCCTAAATACATCTTCTTGAATCGCATTCATCATACAACAATCTATGTTAATGTAATCTATAAATTTCATAATAATTTCTTGCATGACATCATCCAAGCTATTAATAGAATTTTTTCAAGATAAGATTAAATATAAAGGCCTATAAAATAATAACTCAAGATTTCTAACTTTATGATTAGTCTTTAGATGCTCTTTTTTTTTTTTTTTAATTAAAAGATGACCGGTAAGGGGATCTTAACCCTTGACTTGGTGTTGTCAGCACCACACTCAGCCAGTGAGCAAACCGGCCATTCTTATATGGGATCCGAACCCGTGGCCTTGGTGTTATCAGCACCGCATTCTCCCGAGTGAGCCACGGGCTGGCCCTTTAGATGCTCCTTGAATTCACATAACTATGAGATATTTTTCTGTATTTTCACCTATGACACACAACTGTACCATGTTCCTAAGGTTTTTACAAGAGATTAAGAATATAGTTTACTAAAATCAATATAATCTAGGTCTATTCCATTCTTTTACTCTGTTAATCTAGTAAAACTCTAATGAAACAAAAATTCTTGGCATACATTAACAATCTTACCGACTCTGAATCATTATCTCCTTCTTTTATAAGGACTCAAAATATTTTTTTCCTAAAGGAAATCTTGTCATTTGCAACAACACGGATGAACTGGGAGGACATTATGCTAAGTGAAATACGCCAGTCACAGAAGGACAATAACTGCACAATTCCACTGATAGGAGGTATCTATGATAGTCAAACTCATAGAAGCAGAGAATACAATAATGGTTGTCGGGGTGAGGCAGGGGAAACGGGATTTGTTTAGCAGGTATAAAGTTTCAGTTGTACAAGATGAGTAAGTTCTAAACATGTTCTGTACAATATTGTGCCTATAGTTAACCATAGATATTGTGCACTTTAACAAAACAAAGGGAAAAAGCACGATTATCTCAATAGATGCAGAAAAAGCATTTGACAAAATTCAACACCCTTTCATGATAAAAACCCTGAACAAACTAGGTACAGAAGGAGTTTACCTCAACATAATAAAGGCCATGTGTGAAAAACTCACAGCCAACATCATTCTCAGTGGTGAAAACTGAAAGAGCTTCCTCTAAGATCAGTAACAAGACAAGGATGCCCACTCTCACCACTTATATTCAACATAGTTTTGGAAGTCCTAGACGGAGCATTTAGGCAAGAAAAAGAAATAAAAGGCTTCTATATAAGAAAGGAAAGAGTAAAATTTTGTCTGTTTGCAGATGACATGATCTTATATGTAGAAAAGCCTAAGTCCACACAAAAACTGTTAGAATAAATGAATTCAGCAACGTTGCAGGATACAAAATTAACATGCAAAAATCAGTTGTGTTTCTATACACTAACGATGAACCCTCTGAAGAGGATATTAAGAAAACAATCCTATTTACAATCACATCAAAGAGAGGAGGACGTCAACAAAACCAAGTAGGTGTATCAACCCTCAAAAAACCACAATTATAGACAGAATCCACAAACTACAATACCCCAGAAAGGGCTTAAGGGCCCACGAATGAATCTTCAGCAATGCAGTGAAGCAAAAACACGGAGAATATCCACACGGAAACGATCGCTGGTGAGATGGCATGCCTGAAACGCCAGGGGACGGCGAGGAGCAGAGAGCAGAGGCGGAGGCTACGGGCACCAGCCGCGCCACCGGAACCCACGTGGTCCCCAGCGGCTCGCTCGTCCGCCGTGGAACCGCAGAGAGGGAGCTACGGCTGCACACTCCTCCCCACCCTGGAAGCCGCCCCCTTGAGCCGCTTAAGGAAAGGAGCCCCACCTCTCCCGACCGCAGAGCCTGGCTGCCCCTCCAGTGCCCACACTCTGGGCCAGGGCTCTGTAGCTGCACTGGGCCCGTCCACGTCTCAGATGCCGGAGCCCTAGCCACCGCGAGCTGGTTAGCACTCTGCGACCCCAGGAAGCTAGGCCCCTTCCCGACCCCAGCCGCTCAAACTGCGCATGCCTGCGCTCCCATTCATGACTCCCCGCTATTTCACAAGCACCTCCACCTAGCAAATTGTTACCAGCGCAGCAGTGGTGGTGCCTGTGCCCTGAGCACCAGTGCCATTACTACCCAGGAACCCAGAGCTCTGTGCCTGATCCATGGGAGCCATTCATTAGACACTGGTGCCATTGCCACTGTGAATGGTCCCACAAGTTAGACCCAGTGCCAAAAGGGACCCCCTCAGCCACAACTTTCCAGATGGCAGAATTAAGTGATCGGGAGGACCTTAGCAGCCGTAGCACTGAATACCCAGTCACTCCAACAACCCTCACGCCGCTGCAGACATTCACAGCATTGGCCATTGAGAATCCCAGCACTCTTATTAGTCAACACCAACCTCAGCTGACAGAGCTCCATAGAGATGACACAGCAGCATTCTCACTGGTGTCAGAACCACTGCACCCCATGCAGCAAGTGTCCTCGCACTGCCCTCTTTCCTGGAAGGTCTTTCACAATGATACAATAGCATCAAAGAGAATAAAATACTTAAGAGTAAACATAACCAAGGAAGGAAGTGAAAGACGTGTACACTGAAAACCACAAAACATTGATGAAAAGAATTTAAAAGATGCAAATAAATGGAAGGACATTCCATGTTTATGGATTGAATGACTTAATATTGTTAAAATGTCCAGATTCAAAGTAGTCCCCATCATAATCCCATGGCATTTTTTATACAAATAGAAAAAGCAATCCTAAAATTTAGATGGAATCACAAAAGACCCCAGATAACCAAAGCAATCTGGAGGAAGAACAAAGCTGGAGGCATCACACTTCCTGACCTCAAAATATGTACAAAGCTACAGTAATCAAAACAGTATGGTACTGGCACAAAGTCAAGCATATATATTAAAAGAACAGAACAGAGAGCCCAGAAATAAGCCCACACGTCTGGCCAGCTGACCTCTGACAAGGGTGCCAAGAATACACAATAGGGAAAGGACAGTCTCTTCAAAAAATGGTATTGGGAAAACTGGATATCCACACTTTTTAAAAATGAAATTCAATCTAACCTCACAGCATACACAAAAATGAACTCAAAATGTATTGAAGACTTAAATGTAAGACCTGAGACTATAAAATTCCTAGAAGAAAACAAAGGGAAAAATCTTCTTGACAATGGCCTTGGCAGTGATTTCTTGCATATGACACTAAAAGAACAGGCAACAGAAGCAAAAATGGACAAATGAGACTACAGCAAACTAATAGGTTTCTGCACAATAAAATAATAGAGTGAAAGGCAACCTATGGAATGGGAGACCATATTTACAAACCATATATCTAATGCAGGCTTAATAGTCAAAATAAGGAACTCCATCAACTCTAGAGAAAAAAAGAAAGCCCTCTTTACAAAATGGACAAATAGACATTTCTTCAAAGAAGACATACATATGGCTAACAGGTGTATGAAAAGATGGTCATTATCATTAATCATCAGGGAAATACAAATCAAAACCACAAGTGGATATCACCTCACCCATCATCCTATCACCTTAGGATGGCTGTTCTGTTATTCTGTCTACTTATTCTATCGTTTGTTGAAAAAAAAATATTAAAACTTGATCTTTGGTAATGGATTTGTTTATTCTTTTAATTCTATGAGATTTTCCTTCACAGATTTTAAAGCTCTGTTATTTGATGCATTTACATTCAGGATTGTCATATTCTCTTGATCAGCAATTCCCTTATCATTATGAAATATCCCATTTTATCACTTAATATTCTTTGTTCAGAAGTGTAGATTTTCTGATTTTAATATGACCATTTCAGCTTTCTTTTAATTAGATTTGCAATGTACTCATATATCTTCTCCATTCCTTTAATTTTAACCTATTTGTATGTTTTATATTTAAAGTAGGTTTCTTGCAGATAGCAGAAATTTGAATCTTCCTTTTTTTTTTACAATCGCATTTTGAAAATTTGCCTTTTAATTGGATATTTAAACTGTTTACATATAGTGTAATTATTAATATCACTGCCAGTATCCCAGGGAAGCCTCCTGACCTCAGAAGCAACCCCATAGCTTCCACACATGAAGACAAAGCCTCTAGAATTTTCCTATATCCTTGGATTTGCTTTCTGAGATTGAGGCACTTCCAGGAATTCTCTGGGCCCCTGTCTAGGCTCAAATACTTTGTTTTGGCCTGGGAGGGCCAAGACTGTCTATAGCCCTGCCTCCCTGGTGACATCCTACAGACTATCAACCCAGCTGCCCAGGAGGAGAGAAGTGTGGGGACGCTGACCTGCTCTCTCTTCCCCTGGGGGGGGCTTGTCTCACCCCTCCGCCAGCTATGGCCTGGGCAGTGCTGGTGGTACCTGTGCCATGACATCATGGGACCAGATGTCGGCAGCTGAAATGAGGTGTGCTTTGCTCCCCACTTCTGAGGGTCTCAGTAACGTGGGGCCAAATACAGTAGCCAGGTTGTGAAGTGACATTTTGTTGACGGGCTCCTTCTCAGCAACCCTGAGATGGAGGGGAGAGGAGAAGAAAGAATTCATTCCCCACCAACCACTTGGAGCTCCAGCACCCTTGGCCTTAGCTATAGGAACTCCCGTAAGGACTCCTGGAAGGTGGTCCTGGAAGAGGAAGCCTCCCCTCCTGAAGGGAGAGACCTCCCGGTGGGATGGGACTAAGCCAAGGGACCAATGCCCCAGCTATGTCCCAGTATATTACTATAACAGGTTTCCAGCTTCTGGGACATCCCCTGAACTGATATTAAAGTGCCAGAGCCACAAGCACCCACAGATATCAACTCCAACTCCCTTGCTTTGCAGATAATGATATTACTGTTCTAAGAACTTTCCCTATAATTCATACTCATCACAATCCTTTGCAGTAGGTACTGCTGTCATCATCCCCACTGCAGGGATGAAGAAACTGAAATACAGAGATTAAGTAACTTGCCCAAGGTCACACAGCTAGCAAGTGGTAGAGCTGGGATTTGAATCTGGGCAGTCCACCTTCAGAACCCATGATCTTAACCACTCTGCTATTTACCCATCATTGGACATTCGATAAGTAGCCCAGAGGAAGAGTCACAGTGGCTGGGGCAGTCGGAGAAAGGGCAGGAGGGCCTGGAACCCCAGCGGCAGTTGCTAACTATGACCTAAGGCTCTGCCTGCTGTGCTGTGGCAGGAGCAGACTTAATCCCAGATAGAGCCCAAGGGCTTTCCTTCCATGTCTTTCCAGAAGGGTCTGCCTCACGGGACCCCGACTTGCGTCCCTTTGGATCTTCCCCTGCTTCTCTTACATAACAGGCCAGATGCTCTGTAGATCCTTCCCCTGAGTGACAGCAGGAGCTGCCATCTGTGGCTGGAGTCCAGGCAGGCCCAGTATCACCACACACATCAGAGAGGCTCTGAGCCTCCCCCGGTCCTAGGAAATGTTTCAGGGGCTGAGACCCACCCGCCCCGAGCAGTGCCTCCCAGCCCACCCCTCGACACCATCGTTCTCACCCTCTGGGCAAGAGCCACAGATGTGCTTGCTGACTGCTCTGGAAACGGGCAGACAAACATTGCAATGCCAGCAGGCAGCTGTGCAGCAGGGCCGGCCCCTCACACCACACACACACACACACACACACACCACACACACACACACATGCAGACACCACACACACAACACACACACGCCCCTCACACCACACACACACACACCCAGATCTCACACACACACACACACACACACACCCAGATCACACAAACACACACACACACACACACACACACACACACGCAGACACCACACACACACACACACCACACACACATGCAGACACCACACACACACGCACACACCACACGCACACACACCCACACACACCCACACCACACACACCACACACACCACACACACGCACACACCACACACACACACACACCACACACACATGCAGACACCACACACACACACCACACCCACACACACCCACACACACCCACCCACACACACCACACACACACACGCACACACCACACACACGCACACACACATACACACCACACACACACACACCACACACACACACACGCACACACACACACACCACACACACCACACACACCACACACACCACACACACACACACCACACACACACACACACACCACACACACCACACACACACACACACACACACACACACACACACACCACACACACACCACACATACACCACACATACACACACACACACACACACACACAGCCCCAGCCGGGCCCAGATGTGGGAACAGACTGTGCCTAGTTCCCAGGGTGGAAAACCTAATGAATTTTCCCTTCCCACTCCTCCTCCGTGCATCCTCCCCACAAAGCTCACCAAACTATTTGGGAATTGGTTAGGGCTTTGGTCCTGGCCAAACCAGAGGGAAAATGTCTCATAATGAGAAAAACAAGACACCAGTCCCAGGTGCGTCCAGGTCTCTGTGGGCTCTCCCGAGCCTGGCCTGGCTGAGCTGCAGTGGGGTGCTGGGGCCTAGGGTGGGGCTGAGCTCAGGGAGGAACTGGTCCATAGAGCAGCCCCCTTTGGGGGGAGGGAGGGAACGCCTTGGTTCGGGGGGGCAAGTGGATTTAAAGGGTGCCCAGTAACTTCTCTCCCCACTCAGGCCTGGGCTCAAAAGTGAGTGCTGAGGACACCTTCAGGGCCAGTTTCAATTCTGAACTTTGCTGCAGGCATCAACTTTAGCAGGTCCCAGTTTGACCTGACAAGAAGGGGTAAAGGGAAGGTGAAAAGAATCTTAACTTAGGATTTGGAAGATGTGGGTTCTAAAGACAGATCTGCTGCTAACCCATGCAAGTCCCTTCTGCGCTTGGGGACTCAATTTCTCTATCTGTTAAATGAAGTGTGGGCCAAGACCAGTGGGTTCCAAACTTTTTTTAATTGACCCACAATCACAAACACACTTTATGTTGTAACCCAGAACACGTCTATATGTAACTGAACAAACCAATACTTAAGTGTACTGCTTGCAGTGTACCCTGATGTTGTCTATTCTATTTCATTTAAAAGATGCTAAATTGATTGAATGAACAATTGATAGGTTGGGACCTACTGACTGTAAAGTCCGTCTACAGTCCTCGGCTCTAGCCCTGCCATTCTAGGCATTTCATGGCCAATATCTGAGGTTGCTATTAGGACCCAAGTATTGCTCAGAACAGAAGAATGTGAGTGCAGGAAGTTGAAAAGCCAACTCTCACCCTGCTGTGGATGGCCTAACAGCAGCCAGCGCCCATGAGGAGGGGCTGAGGCTGGCACCACGGCAGGACGGCAGGACTTGTGCTCCCTACTTGGGCAGCCCTGGCTTCCCTGCCCCACCCTGGGCCCCTCCCTGTTACCTTTTCAAGTGTTCCAGCAGGAAGAGCAAGGTGATGAGGTTGGGGTCGGGCAGGGAGTGGAGGAGGTGCATCAGGCAGTTTTCCTTGGCAGCAGGGTCTGACAGGGCTGTGGGGAGAGAGTGGCTAGGGCAGGGCTCGGCTTCTGGGGCAGGAATCCCTAGACAGAGCTCCCTGGTCACGGGGCTGTGGGGCCCTGAGGGAGAGCCCAGGCTGCCAGGTGTTCAGGGGAGCAGATCCTGCAGGCAAGGGCCTGGTGTTTGGGTGGGTTGTTGGCAGGTGGTTCCTCTGGGAGGCTATAGCACGACTGCTAACTCAGCCGGAGGCAGGCTGGTGGGAAGCAGCCCCTACCTTCCCCTCACTGCACGGCCTTTGCTGCTGGTACCATTTCCAAGCCCCGATTTGTACGGCTAAATTGTAGCCAGTGGTGACACGTGCTGCCAGTGACATGTGACATCTGCTCGCTCTCAACCACCTCTGACACTGGTGCAAGGGAGCAAGCAGCCTTCTTTGGACTCTTACCCTCCAGGGGAGCTCAAGCCCTGGTCTGCCCCAGAAGAAGAGTAGGCAGGAGGGCTGTGCTGGGCCTGGATTTGGCCCAGGTGGGTGGAGGCAAGAGGCCTATGGGCCAGGGCCATTGGCACAGGTGTGGAGATAGCAGGGTGGTCCTTCTGGAAGGCTCAGCACAACCATGTCTAGTGAGCCCTGGTTTGAACCTGCCTCCTCCTTGGCTCTGGGATGCCAGCTTCTGACAAGCAAAGAGGTCAGTGTCCAAGTAGGAAGCACAGAGGGCTGCCCATTGGGGGCAGGAGGGAAGAGAGGCAGGTGAGAGGGTCCAGCAGGTCACACCTCACCTTCCCGGTGCACTGGGAAGATCAGGGTGAAGGAAGCCACGGGTATCTTCTCTTGCTCTTACATTGCTGGTCAGGGTGGCCTGGCTCAGCCCAACCCAGCCCTTGGGACCCCCAGGAGCCTCACTGATGCCTTCCATAAAGGCTGTAAAGTCGATCTGTGAGGAGGGGCTCAGGCAGTCCCTGGAAGTACAGCTTGAGGGTACCAGAGATGGCATTGATGTCCATGTCACTCAGCATCAGCAGGGTGTCCTTGTTATCTGTAGGGGAGGGAGCGAGTTCAGGGGCTGTTGGCCTCTGAGTCATCCCTCTGTTCCTGGCAGGCTGGGGTCTGTCTGCTGTTGCTTCCCAGGGAACAGGAGGGCACATGACCCATTACCCAGAGATCCAGGGCCACGTTCACTCCATGTAGCATGCGCCCTCCTTCCAGCCCCTCTCTGGAAGGCACTGCACATTTTTCATAGCTAAAATCATGTCCTGGGGCTGGCTGGCTTGCTCAGTTGGTTAGAGCGAGTTGCTGATAACACTAGGGTCCAGGGTTTGGATCCCTGTACTGGCTAGCCACAAAAAAAAAAAAAAATCTCAACAAAGGCTTAGCTTCCAGATTGCACAGAGGAGCCATGTGTCAGCACGTCCCAGACCCATGTCCTGTCTTTTGCCCCAGGCTCCCTGACTGAGCCCCTCTCAGCTCCATGTGAGATCATAATGGCCTGGCCAATTCAGGTTTCTTGTCTGCTGGGTATGCTGCTGCTGCTGCAGCCCAAACCAGTAGGATGGGGTAAGAAGCAACCAGAAAGATCAGGCCCTGCCACTGAGGAGTTTATACAGAGGAAGATTGGCCCCAAAGGGCACCCAAGGCTCTGGAGATAGCAGAGGGAGGCAAGAGCCAGCAAGCCTAGGTTCAAAGCTCTTTGATTTCCCGGCAGCCCACTAAGCACCCAGGAGGTAGCAAGAAAGCCAGGAACACAAACTCTGGAGTCAGAAGGATCTGAATTTAAGTCCAGGCTCAAAACCTATAAGCTGGGTAATCCTGGACAAGCGACTGTCCTCTCTGAGCTTCTTTGGTCTTCTTATCTGTAGCAGTAGATAAGGGCTTAGAGGGGTGGGGGACTGCATGAGAAAATGCAGAAAAGGCGCTAGCCATGGGGACTCAGAATGGTCTACCCCATGCCATGGTGGACTGCAGGCCACAGACCAAGGCTCTTCTGCCATGGGTGAGCCCAGGCCTCTCCAGGGAGAAGGCCTCCTGGATCCACTGAACTCTCTCCTGCCCCATGAGCCCACCCAGGCACCCCTCCTGCCCAGGCTGGGCCTCCCAGACTCACTGGCATCAAAGACAGCCTTCAGCGCCTGGATGTCCGTGGCCATCCCTGAGATCCGGTAGATGCCGACCTCCTCGATGCCCCTCTTCTCCATCTCTTCCACACACTGCCGGGCGATGT
The DNA here is from genome assembly GCF_027409185.1 of Cynocephalus volans. Lineage (NCBI taxonomy): Eukaryota > Metazoa > Chordata > Mammalia > Dermoptera > Cynocephalidae > Cynocephalus > Cynocephalus volans. The sequence goes on from NC_084469.1 coordinate 32,223,783, forward strand.
AGGGCACCTTGGAGCACTCCTGCCTGGGGGCAACGGGGGTGAGGGGAGGGTGGGTGGAGGGAGGCCTCTGATGGCGGCCCCACTGTGGTCACCTCACCCCTGCATGCCTAGGCTGTGGAGAGCTCTGACCTCTGGGATCAGGTGTGAGGGCAGGGAAAGGGCTGAGAAAGAGGCCAGCCACCCCAGCGCACCCAAGGCTACCTGCTGAGGGACAGCAGGGACAAAGGCAGGAGAAAGACCTGGGAGATAAGCCTAAAGACTCGGGAAAGACTGTTCCCTCAGCTTCAAATGCCTGTGGGGGGCCCAGCAGGTAACCTGCATGACGGAGGTGGGCCAGGTCCTGGGGACATAGGGGACAAAGGGGTGGTGATAAGCTGAAGGACACATGTCCTTTCCTGAGGGGCAGCCACTCCATGGATTCCAGCCTGTTGCTGTCGAGCCACCATGTGGGCTCCCAGCTGTGAAATCTTCCCATGTATTACAAGAAGTGGACAATCTGGGACTTTCACATGAAACTTTCCAATGTTTAAATGCTGGCTTATTTCCAAAGCATTGTGTGAGCAGAGAACACAGCTCACTGGGCCACTTCTGGCCTGCACACTGACCGTCTGTGACTATTGAACCTGGGGTGACTGATGAGGTGCTGGGAGCAGGCAGAGAGGGCTGGGAGCAGGGACCGGTGGGGACCCAGGTACGGGTGCCAGCACTGGACACCAGAGGCAGCACCTACTTAGTCACCACGCTGATCTTCACACCAAACATGCCGGTCTGCTTTTTGAATGGGGTCCTCTTCAGGCTCATATCTCAGCTGGTGAACTTCATGGAGAATTCCACCTTGATCTGGTTGGGAGGGGTGGGGGTGAGGCAGGTGCAAGGGCCCCAGGGCATGAGTGCCTGAGGAACGCCCCCTAGAACATGGGGTCCCCCTCCCCAGGTCTACAAACAGAGGCTACCTCCACACCCAGGGCTTCCTGAACACCCCCATGATGGCATGGGAAGGGTGTGGGCAGATGACAGGGGGACTGGGCTAGGAGAGGTAGAGGCAGCACAGGACACTGAGGAAAGCAGAGGGCAGGGTTGCCCACCCGCTGTGCAGACATTCCCTGGCTCCCCAAGCTCACCCCATTCATCTCAATCACATCCGTGTGCCAGTTCTTGGTCTCTACAGTTTGTGGGTCCAACTGCAGAGAAAAAGAGAGAGAGAATGCATGTGAGGGAGAGGTGGCAGCCCAGAGACAGGCCAGAGCTGTCCCTGATGCTGGTCGGTAACTGCTCACCAGACAGCTATGTGGTCAGGAGTGCAGAACTAAAGGTGGGGACAACCTGATGCTTATCTCCAAATCCACCCTGCAGGGTGACCCTGGCTAGTGGAGGACCCCCACCCTATAAAAGGGTGGGCACATTCTGTTAGGCACTTTTGCCCACCACATCTCATTTACTCCTGACCACCGCCCTGCGAGATAGGTATTGCCACCCCATCTCACAGATCCAGAAACTGAGGTTTCCATTCTCGTTCTCAGGAATCAGGCTGCCTGAGTTTGAATCCCTCCTCTGCCCCTTCCAGAATGGGACCTTGTCCAATTTCAACCTCGCCGAGCCTCCGTTTTTTCAACTATACATGGCAGCCAGTAACAGACCTGCCTCACTGGCTTGGGGTGAAGATTCAGTGTAATAAGTTGGGTTAAGCAGTTGACTCCCAAATAAACAAACACTCTGTATGGGGGATGTCCCCAGACTTGGGTTGGGGCCCCACAGGGGTGCGGATGCCAGGGGAGGGTGGGGAGCATCCCTCACAAGGGACTATTAATGACTCCATTTCTTTAGCTTGGTGGCCTTCAAAATAAGGCCCCACAAAATAATTCTGATTGCATCCCCTTACCTGCCAGCTACTCCCTCCCCTCAAAAATTGAAACTATGCACTCCCTGGTACATTTTTATGTTAACATCTGAACATTTCCCTGACAAGTTTAAATATCTGCAAAGAATATAATTTCCAAAATAATGTAAATATTGCCATCTTAAAATAAAACTGTTACATCAGTCTTTTAAATGTATTCATTGAAACCTAAATATCGTAGTGATTTGATACCCACCATCATTCATTTTAAAAATATATCGACAAACTCTTCTTTCCCTTGCAGAAATCCTGCTTTTTCTCCTCGGATGTAGGTTTCTATTCCGTTTCTCCTAAAGAAGTTTGTCCTAACTTATATTTTCATATTTTCAAGTCTTTTATTAATCACCCCATTATACTTTGCTTTCACAAAAATATCTATAAATTGAAATGAAAAATTTCCTGAGACCACAAGTTTCCGAATATTCAAAACAAATTCTGGATTGGTAATTACCAGGATTAGTAATTACCACTATCAAATTAATTTGATTAGTAATAACACTATCAAAAATTTTGGTGGAACTGTGTCTCTTAATGAGATGAGGGGGACATTTTTCCTGCTTTAGTTGACATATCTATGTGAATATTATTTATTTTTTGCTAGAGTGTAATGGAGGTTAGCACCAATTCTGTTCATAATTTTTTTAGTTTTGTTTTAAAAGATGTAAATGATGAAACATTTCGTTCACATAAACAAGTAGATGGGGCTAAGAAGAATTTTATTATAGCAATTTTATGCAATTCTTTAAACTTTTTCCATGTTATTTGCCTTAAATTGCATATTTACCTATTATCAAACAGTATTTTAAATGATTTCTCAGCTGACAATGAGGCCCTCCATCAGCTTTGTGGAAGGCAAAGAACTGGATAGCACCTGACTTTGGAAAGACTTTGTAACCAGCTATTTGAGTCTCTTACTTTCTCAACACCTACACCAACATTCTAAGGCCCCTCTGTTCACCACCCAGGAGGTCTGGGAGCCCTGGGCCAAGCCCCCATGGTGAGCCTCGGGCCTTTCAGGCAGATCGCTTTTTGGAAATAACACCTGTGGTAATTGAGCCTCTGTAAGCTGATTTCCTTAAAACTGTCCCTGCCCACATAGCCCCGGGAAAGGCTCTGCACACCCACCACCAGGGGTATGTGTGCCATAGTCTGCACGCTGCTCCTCCAACAGCCACCTCAGGAGGAAACCTAGATCTGGGGTCTGCACTGGGCTCACTCGGGGCCCTGCATTCAGGCCAGCTGTGGCCCAGGCCCAGCTTCAGCAGTCAGTTCCTGCCCAGAGGAGGGATGGAATTGGACAGAGTGGTGTTGAGAAAACCAAACACCGCTTGGGGAGAACCACTGTCCCTAGTACCTCCTCAAACACAGGGAAGCTTGAGGTGGTCACCAGCCTGGCTTCTGCCCAGGCTCCCTATCTCTGAAGGCTTGAGGCCACAGCTACTCCTGCGTCCCAAAGGAAGCCCTGACTTTGGCCTCACTTTCCTGAAACCTTCTCCCCTCTAAACATCTTTGTGTCCCAAACCCTCCTTGGACCTATAGCATGGGCTGCCCCTTGCAGTTCCTACATCCCATCCCCACCACTGGGTCTCAGACACAGGTCCTAGAACTGTCCCCAGCTCTGTCCAGTAGTGGCCTTACCAGGTAGAGAGACCTTAACTGCTCTTTGTCAACTTACTGGGGCAGATGCTACCTTTTAGTGTCACATTCTGAAGTGACCACCCTTTTGAAGGCAGATCTCTCAGCGTAAGACTCAAGCCAATTCCATGCCCCTGTACCTGGCTGAATTTACCTAAAGCCTCTCCCCTGCCCAAGCCTCCCATGACCTGGTACCCCCTGGCTGCTGCTAAGGACTGAGCCCGTGGTCCCTCCCTGAGTCCTGCTGTAGCATCTGGACACAGCCTGAGTGGGGACAGTCCAGGGACTGGAGTCAGGCTGATCTGGGTCTTCCATCCAATTGTGTGAATTTGGGCAAGGATTTAACCTCATTAAACCTCATTCCTCATGGGGGTGTCTGTACCTACCTCATCTGGTTGTTATGGAAGACGTAACAGCAACTGGCATATTTTGAGCACGTCCTATAAGTCTGACACTACGACAAGCTCTTTACATACAGCATCTCAGTTAATTATTGTAACAAACCTGTGAGGTTTAAGCCTTCACAGCAGCTCCCATTTTACAGATGAGAACATTGAGGCTTAAAGAGTATGAGGAACTTGCCCAGGGCCATACAACTAGGAAGTGAGATCTGGGGCATGAAATCCAGTCTCCCTGACCCACCCTCTCCGCTAAAGCTGCAAGCTAACGTGCAAAATACCTAACCTGGCACCTGCACATCTCAGCAATAACAGCAGCTGCTGTTATCGTTATTTACCCAGAAAGACATCAGGCCTCCTGGAGTGTGGTCTGCTGAGCAGGCAGACCTGGGTGCTGGCAGGCCACCTCCCATACAGTCCTTCTGTTCCCTCCCTTCTCGTCGCTTCTGTTCCAGCTGCCAAATAGCAAGAAAAAGCAACTCCTGATGCTAAGGCCCAGTTCTAGCCCTGCCTATTCCAGAAAACCTTCCTGGATACCCCAGGCCACAGGATCTTCAGATCCTCTCTGTCTTCCTGCTGCACTAAGCTCCTGCCCCTCTGCAGCCTGCCAGGTGTACTTGCTGCTGTCACACGCTCCAGCCATTCTGAGGCCAGGCCTGGGTAAGATGCCGCTTTCTTGTTTCGCTGTGAATCCTTACCCCTGCCATCTTCCTTGTCCTTGCTGCAGGTAATGTCCTGGTCACCACTCAGGAAGGTCTGCCCAGCCCCTTGTCACCCTAACAATGATTCTTTCTCCCAGGAGGCCAGCAGCCTTCTATTTCAGGATGTCATTTAAATACAGAGAAGGGAGGGTGGGGAGTGGAGAGGGACATGGGACATTTTCCAGAGAAATGATGCTGCCTAAACCGCTGTGGCTATTTATAACCCCTGGGAAATGTGGACTCTGCTATTTCCTCATTAGATTAGTGCTCAGGGTGGAGGAGCCAGCCCTAGATGTCAGTGGACAGTCAGGAACACCTGACTGCTCACCCTCTAGTCCCAGCAAACAAGTGCCACCCATGGGCCTAGGGGAGCTAGTACCTGGGGGACATCACATCATCTGAAGGAGGGAGACAGACGGGGCTTTCATAGGGCCAGGCTGGGGAGGCCCACCAAGGGTTCCTCCTTCCACCACAGGTAAGATACGTGCAGTGGGGCTCCCTCAAGGGGGGGCACAGAGAGGAGACAGGAATGGGTCGCAAACATCTTGAAAAAGTTATGAACATCTGAGCTGCAACACCGCCACTGACAGCAGCTCAACTATTTTCTCCTTGTCTTTGCATTTAGCCACTGAATCGTGGCTACACATTCAGACCTCTCCCAAAGGGAAATGACTGACCTTTGGGTTAATGTCTAGGAGAGCACTGGGTCCCCCACAACAGAATCCCGAGCCTCTGCTGGGAACCCTGCAGGTGGTGGAGAGAGGCCACCTCACCTTTCTGGACCAAGTGGCCTCATTTCTAGGACAGGAAGCACCAAAGTTATCTTGCAGGAGGGTAAGAGGATTTGAGGCTCCAAGGGTGGGGAGCGTCCTCTAGAGCTGGGTTTCAGGAATGTCCTCAGGGACCCCCACTGAGAGTCCTAAGCCTTCCTCTCCATCTCTCACCAGCCTGGGGCAGGGGACCCTATCACCTGTCCTTCCCTCACCCAAGAACTTGAAGTCCCCGAGGCCCACATATGGAAGGGACTCTGCAGCTCTGAATGAGGCTTTTATTGAAGCCAGGTCAGCCTCTTAGCACCCACTGCAACCTGCCCTCCCCAGCGCTCTCATTCCAGTGGCTCAGCCGGCCCCGTGCCCACCACAGTTTTAGCTCTCGGACTTGGCATGGCTGACCTTGAGAAGAAGTGGACAAAACTCAAACCTGGGCTGCTTCCAGAGGCCCCCAAGGTCAGCATATCTCCCCCACAGCTGCCCACCCACCATTGCCTTCCCTGCCCCAGGCCGCCTGGAGAGTTCACTCCAGAACTAGGCTGCAAACTAACAGCCAGGAAGTTGGCCTTGTCCAAGCCCAGGGCCATGTTGGGGGCACCAGGCTAGCAAGGGCAAGGGCAGTGTGTCACTCATGAAAAAAGGAACTGGTCAGGGCCCAAGCAATACAGAGGCAGCCCTCAGCAACCCCATTCCCAAGGGCCTTTAAGTCCACCATGGGCTGAGAGGCCTCCCTATGGGCTTGGAGTGGTTTGGTAAGAATGATAAAAGTTCTGTGAAAGTGACTTCATCCTCTTGCCCAGGCCAGGAGCACTTTCTGGGCACAGAGCCTGCCGTGAGTGAAAATTAGGGCACCAGCAATTCCACCGCCCGGGCTGGCTCTGAGTGAACTCCCCACAAGCCGTATACCTGCTCTGCATCTCACCTTCACCAGGCACCATCAAAAGCAACTGGGGTGCCCATGTCTATGACGCTTGGTTGGGTACCACAGACAAGGCTGATGGGTGGGACCCTGTGCCTCCAGAAGCCCTCAGTCAGGGCATGCAGCCTCAATACACCCAAACAAGTGGACAACTGAGGAACAGCCACAAGGCTCAAGGGGGCTCTGGGCCTCTTCCCCGGAGGCCACATAAAGCAGGTGGCACGGCCTGTGCTTAGCCACTCATGTGACCTCATCTGGGTGTGAGCCTCAGTTTCCACATATGTAAGTGGTGTGAATGATAACAGCGCATACCTTGCAGGTCATCACCTAACCTACATCAAGGGCTGAGAACAACCCCGGTACTCAGTACGAGCTCAAAACCTATCTTCATCACTGAAACTGTGTTTAAACTCTTGTGCACATAGATTAAAGGTCAACCTCCCCCATCGTGGCCTGCCAGGCCCTTTGTGATCTGGCCACCGCTCCTCATCCAGTGTCATCTCCTGCACTCTCCACGCACCCTGTCTGCCTCTGAACGCACCTGCCTCAGAGTTTTCACCCTGCTGGTACCTTTGCCTGGAATGCACAGTCCCCAGATCTTTCAAGGCTGAATCCTTCTTGTCATCTGCATCTTAGCTAAAAATGACCTCGTCAAGCAGGCCTTTCCCTCCCCCTTAGTCTCTAATCAATTACCCAATTTCACCTTCTTCATAGCAGTCATTTGACCTGAAATGATCGTATTTAGTGACTGTCTCCTCCTAAAGACAGAAAGTACCAGGAGGCAGGGCCTTGCCTGCCCTGGGCACTTCTCCCCACTCCTGGCTGTGTGCCCAGTGCAGGAAGGTGCCCATCCACATTCCTGACCAGATGGACGTGCTGGGGTGTGAGGAATGGAGCCGGCAATGCCCTGCCACCAGGGCTCCCTCAGGACAGGGGTCAGGAAGCCCACACTCCTGCTTGCCTCTCTTCTCCTGTGCTCAGTAAATGGCTGGCCTTGGCCCAGGGGCAGCCCTGTGACCTCTCCCACCCAGCCTCTCCCAGCATGCTGAGGGTTTGAGGCTTAGGAATAGGAATTCTGAGACACGGCCAAGATCATCACATGAACTGGATTCTAGGAGATCATCCTGTTCGGCTCCTTCATTGTACTGATGCCAGAGAACCAGAGAGGGGAAGAGATCTGCCCAAGGTCACACAGCAAATTAAAACCATAGATCCAGGACTAGAAAAATGAAGCCTCTTAACTCCTACCAGCCTGGTGCCTTCCTTCTCTGGCACCCTGTGCCACATGAGCCTGAGGGCTGGGGTGCCCTGAGGAGGAGGCCCCCCGAGCACAGATGAGGCATCCGGCATCTGATGGGGGGTCCACTGGATAGTGCTGCTCTGGCTGTGCCCGTCTGAGGCACCAGCGCACTGGGGGTCACTGTCCAGGACAGGGATGTTCCAGCTTCTGGCTCAGGAGCAAGATCCACTGTCTCTCATTCTAAGCAGGGCTGAGGAATCTCAGTGGGGATCCCAGGGTCCTCCCAGCCTCTCTGCAGAAGAAGCCCAAGAGCAGCTTCCATGGCCACTTTCCACCTCTCCAGGGCCCATCCTGCAGTCCTAGGACAACAGGCCTTCATCTAACACTCCCTGGAATCCAGGACTGACGGTGGCCTTCTCCTGGGGATTGGGCAGGCAGGTCCCAGGTATGGGGGGGCTGTGTGTTCCCCTAAGTGCTAAGAGGTTGTCAGGACACAAATACCCTTCTTGCCCCCAGCATGATTTGACAGGCGAAAGGAAGCTGAAGCAGCACCTGCTGGCCAGCTCCCAACAACGTGGGCAGCCAGCAAGGCCAAGCAGCAGACGACTGGGTTTTTCCAGACTAGTGCCCCTCGACCAACACCTGGCAACTCCCCAAACCAACACCTGCAGAAGTTCCTCAGCTCTGTCCAAAATGCCTGCCCTTCTGGGCCTGGGGCCTCACTGCCAACACTGGGCTTAGGCAGCTTCAGCCTTTCAGGAACCACCTCGGGTGGCAGGCTCACCTCTCCCTGGTCCAGGCCATCCAAAAGCTGGGGCACCAAGCCCAGTGTAGCTGACCAGCCAGGCTGTCTGTGGACTGCAGAGATGCTGGAGAGGCCAATGCCCTTTTAACCTCCCCAGGTGCCAAGTTCACTTAGAGCAGGGGTTCCTACCTTGGGGTCTGTGACTTTCTGAAACAGCGCACGGTTTGTGCATGTGGGTGGCTCTGCGTCTGGGTCGGGGCTCCCCATATTCTCAGAATTAAGTATTCCTGCTCTGTGGAATCAGGAGATAGCCCGTGTGCCCCCAGGAGCAAGGCCTTCTTGCTCTGGGGGGTAAGGAAGTGCTGTGGGAAGCACAGTGGCTGTAGGAATGCAGGGGAGTCACCCTATCCCTGCTTCCAACCCCTGTACTAGCCTGGCCACAATCTCGGCCCACAGACACCCAGGAGAAAGTGGGCTGGCAGCAGGGTCCCCAGCCCTAGGGGAGATGCTACAGTCTCTTGTCTACAGTGGAGGGATCACTGTGGGGGTGTGGGTGGGCGTCTGAATGGTGAAGACACAGGATGCTGGTTTCTTCCCTCTAGCAAATGAGGAGGAGGGTGGCAGGGCAGAGCGGTGGGCAGCCAAGGCCTGGATAGATTTCTAGTGCATAATGTTTTGAGATCATTCTTGATGCCCAGAGCTGAATTATGAAATAAATTCACCTGTATCTTGTACACAGCACCCTTGTACCCTCAAAGGCAGGAATGGCCAGTGAATGGCTGACCCAGCCTCCAGGGATGTGCACACAGTTTGCATACCTGGTGCTGTTAGGAAGAACTGTCAGATTAAGTAACAGACTCTGGCAGGGGTTAGGAGCTCTCCTGTGGTGGCAATCAAGCTGACAAAGGGACCCTCTTCCTAAGACTGTCCTAAGCCTAAGGTTCCCAGACAAGTGGCCCAAAGGAGATTACCCATCCTGTCCTTCCTCAAGTAACACGATGACCCTCTCTACAAGCAGGGGGAGCAAACCACATCGCAGAACAGGTGGACTCACTCTGAGGCTTAGCCTCCAGCTTCTTGAGAGAAGCTCTCTGGAAGCAGGGCATTCTCAGAGCCACGTGGCAACCCCTTAAAGCAGAGACAAGGCCATCAGAAGCTGTCCTCAACACTCCTCCACGACCCTGGACCCTGCCAGTTCAGCTTGAATCCCCACTCCCTAGCCAGTTATCTGGCCTGGTCTGGGTCAGGAGCATCTTTGACTCAATTTCCCCACCAGACAAATGCTTTTGACCTGGCCTGACTTTGGACCCTCTTAGCCTCTCTATGGCTCCCACGAGTGACCCTGTTAAAACTTTCAGACACTTCAGGGGTTAGGAATGGGATTCCTCCTTCAGCCCCTTCCCCTCCAAAGTTCAACCTAAGAATCTAGAAGCAGGCAGGACAGGAGGAAGAGCAAGGCACTGAGCCTGGCATACTTGAGTGTGATTTGAGGCAAAGAAAAGGAAAAGGAAAGTAGCAACGTGAGGTTAAACACTGAGAGCACTGGCAGAACCCACAAATCCAGATGCCATGTGTCTCCTCTGCTAAACACTTGCAGAACAAACCATCTGCCAAGTCAGGGGCTGGAATGAGGCTTCAGCCCCAGAACTCTCCTTGGGGACAAGAACAGCCCAACCATAACTCCTCCCCCACTGGGCCCCAATGGTGAGAGCCCCAGTGGTCCCTGCCTCCCCCAGCAACAGCAGACTCTTGGGACCAGAGTCCCCGCACCATTTCAAAGGCTTGGTTTCCATACTAGGATCTTTCCATCTGAATAGATTCTTCAGCCCCAGCACTTGGTCTCCAGATAAGTCAGTCTCCTTCCCCCATCCCCAGCCTTTAATGAATCTTTAGTTAAATGGGAGCAAGAAGACCACAGGTGTATCCCGGATTCACAAGAGCAAATCCTTAGGATGAAGTTAATGAGGATTCACAAGAGCAAATCCTTAGGATGAAGTTAATGAGGAGTTAAGGAGACAATCCCTCCTACCAAGCTGGGCAGTACCTGGCACCCTTCCCCCACCCCACCTCAACTGCTGCCTAATCCTGGCCCCTCAGCCTAGCAGTGAGCCTGCTACACTAAGGAAAAATAAATAAATAAGGTGGGGGGGGCGGGGTTTAGTAGGGTTAGCATGACTGTGGAAAGGAGGAAAGAGGACAGAGGACCTGGCTCCACAACCCTGTCTGCTCACCTACAGCAGCAAGGCAGGTACAGCAGGGTAGATAGCCCTCTGTCACCCACAGTGCAGACACTTATGTCCATGACACTGATACATTTTGTCACACAGCCCGTGCTAGGACACTGAATTACCTACCACACAGAGCATCCAAGTGCCAGAGCCACCCTGCAGTTGCACCGATGCCAACCAGCTCAGCAGCCCAGTGCCTGGTGGGTCTGCCACCCTTGCCCAGAGATCACCATCAGACACCACCAGAGGCAAACTGAAGAATTCTTAAAGTGGCTGCTCTGTTTTGCCATCCACAAATGCACAAGGAAAGGAAAACTGAAAGTCTGGGACTTCAGGGTTTAGAAATGGTCCCCTACCTGCCAGACACCTCCCTGAAAAGGGCAGGTAGACTGGAAAGGCTCTGTTTTGGTAGCACCGGGCCAGGTACCTGCTGGGTCAGTTTCTTGCCAATCTTGAGGTTTGGGAATGGATAGTGAGCTTCAGGCTGGTGTCTGCGGACCTCAGCAGGGGCTGAGGAGAGGTTGCAGGGTGGGAATGGCTCCATGCTGCCTCAACACAAGGGGGCTCTGGTAGCAGCTGGGGCCAGCAGAGCTCTGCTAGCCTGGTCCCCGGGGAGGCTGCAGGTGACACAAGGGCCAATGCAGGACAGCTCAAGTTGCTGCCTTGCCCAGCAATTTCCAGGACTGATGTCACCTCTGGGAGGTCAAGTATGCCCCAGTGGTAGGAAATACAACTAAACAAGGAGCCAGCATGCCCAAGATCACTCCTTTCAGCAGGTGCCAGTTTTATGCTGGTTGGCAGTAAGAGCTTATACAGAAGGTCCTCCTCTGAGCTACAGAAGGGCTTGCAAATCCCCATCACAGACTAGCCAACACCCCCCTTGTCACTACCTCGAAAGATGGGTATGGTCCTGGCCAGCCAAAGCTGGCACCATGCAACATCTTACTTAGGTGGTTGATTTGGTCTGCAGAGTTATCAAGTGCATAGTGTGTGCTAGCCACTAGGTCTGGCTCTTCCTCGGTCGCCCAGTGCCAGGGCCCAAAGACAGCCTAAGGCAGCCTAAGGCATCCTGCCCAGCTGCAGGACAGTCAGTTTTCATCTTGGATTTTAATCCCAACTCAGGTCTGGGGCTGCAGGCAGGATTGGCAGTCTGCCCTGGCATAGCTTGGTCTGAGCTGCCTGCTGGGTCAGGAACCCTCTGGCACACTGATTGGGTTGCCTGGTGCCCAGCTGGCACTGGGCCAGAAGTCATCTGGATGGTCCCTTAAGAGGCAGTCCCCAGCCTCAGCAGCATCACTACCTCACCACAACTCCGCACAAAGAAACCTCATACGGCAGATGGTGTTGAGATGCCCCTCAGCAGAAGAACAGCCAGTAACGTCCACTGCATGCGGGGGGGGGGGGGTGTCTGGGCGCTGTGCGAGGACACTGAGACCCAGGAGCCCCTTGTCTAGTCTGTTCACATTCCTGCAGGTATAAACTCAGAAAGGAGCCAGACAGAATGTACTTGCATAGGACACAGCACCCCTTTTTCCCGAGGCAGGGACAGATGCAAAGAAAGCAGCTAGGGCTGGGGTGGGGGTAACAACCGGCATTAATCACCAAGTTAAAGCCACTTAGAGCAGATCCACACACATACCCCAGTCTCTGTCCCAGGACTCCACGGAGCAGACAGGAGCTCGAACGGCAGACGTAGAGGCAGAGACAGCGCCCCCCAGCCCTCCCTCGGTCCCTCGAGCCCACTCCCTCGAGCCCCTCCAGCGCCCCCAGCACCTTCTGGCGTAGCAGCCTGCTGCGCACGCGGCCCCAGAGCCGGGCGCCCGTGTTGGGGGGCCGCTTGCCGCCCGGCTCCTCCAGCCCATCGAGGCAGCACCGCTGCAGGGGCTCGCACACCGCCTTCAGGCTGCAGTCGAGCTGAAGCAGGACGTCGGTCATGCCAGCGGCGGCCCGGCCTGCGCGGCCGGATCCAGGCGAGGATGCGGGGAGGCGTGCGGGCAGCGCCAGACGGAAGCAGCTGTGCGGAGCGCTCAGCCCTGTGGCCGCCCGGGCTGTCACTCGAGCCGGCCGGGGCAGCGCATGTTGCGAGGCTGGGCTCGTCCTCCCCTCCGCGTCCCTCCGTCCCTCCGCGGGGACTGCAGCTCGCGAGACGCCGAGAGTGCAGGCGCCACAGACGGCCACAGGCAGCTCGAGGAACGCCCCGCCCCCACCGAAGGAGGTGACTCAAAGGAGGCACCGGAGCTGCCCCCTCCAAAAAACCCAACCCGCGTGGTTTAACTCTTGGCAAGCTGGCGCCCCTCCCACCAGCCCCTACTAAGTGAAGTTTGCAAGCTGCTAAACACAATCCAGTCCCTTGCGTTAACTCCTGCACCACCAGGCTGCTCCCTGGGGGCCTGGGGTATCAGTGAGGCTTGGGGCCAAGCAAGAGAGGGCCTGCACTCCTCTAGAACCCGTTTTCCTGTCCCTATCCTCTCCCTCAAATGACGCTAACCCAGGAAAGGGGGTTTCTGAGCAGCCAGCTAGACCAAGGCCACAGGCACACCAGCAGGGACAGCCCGGAAGGGGAGAACCCCAATAGGCTACCCAGAGAGTCCCAGATGCTGGAGCAGGGGCCCAAGAGTAGCCTGGCATCCAGCCGAGGATGAGCACCAGGAGGGATATGGTTGGTTCTGCCAAGAACACTCCTTCTCAGCCCCAGAGGAGCATAACATGGGCTGGGCCCCAAGGACAGATTTGAGAGGCCAGATACTGGTGGAAGGTGATTGGGGCATGAGGCTGTAAGGTGCAGAAAGGAACCCTGGGAGGGGTTTCTGCCCAAAGACAGGCACAGGAGCCCTGGATGAGATAGCAGGGGAGAGCAGGAGACAGCAGGGGACAGCAGGGCAGTGTAGAGAGCCCAGTGCCACATAGAGGGGAGGGAGCTGGGGGGAGGATGGCCCATGACAGGGAGGACCACGGGGAGATGGGGGTGGGAGTGTCTCCTAACATTAGTGGTTCTGTCATCTTTACATCCCTATTGTGTGTTCTAACTTTTTCTGTTCCTACCCTAACCAACTATGGGTTAGGAGGGCAGAGGTCTTCCTAGAGTGAGACACTGAGGCCCATTTATATGGACACCTTCTGAATATCTGCAACATTCAAGGCCTGCATTAGGCCCAGATGGGGGAACACCTTGCTCAAAGTCGCCAAGCAGCCAGTGGTAGAGCTGAGCCTATTTCATTCACTCACTCTTTCATTCATCACTGAATTGATACCCACTGCGTGCCAGGCAGGGAGGCCTCTGTAGAGCTCACAGTTAACTCTGATAAAGCGAGTGAGCCCCACACACCCCACCCCATCAGTGACCCTCCCCTTCAAGGAGATAACTAGACAGCAACTGGTGGCTCTTTCAGGCAGTCTAGGCCCAAGTCCCCGGAACCCCCCCAGGGCTCTGGTCCCTGCTAAACAGCTGTGCATAGGGTTGCAGCAATCTGAACTCTCCAATCTCAACTCTTTGTGGATAAAGGGCTATTGATGGTTATAGACAGACAGGCTGGGGCTGGGGAGCAGGTTCCAGGGTGAGCTCAAGGTTTACGATGTGCACAGTGTAAAGAAAGGAGGCAGCCAGATCAAAACCTAGATGTTCCATGGCCCAGACCAAGACTGCCCGAGGTAACCTGCTGTCCTCCCGTCTCCCCAGAGGCCTGTGCTGGTTAAGGGGGCAGTCCAAAAGACGTGCTATTTCCCACACAGCTCCATTCTCCACTGTGCCTGGCCACCTCAGGCTGGTGTCTCAAGGGTACTTGGTGGCTGTAGGTGGATAGGAGAGGCTGAAATAGCCCAAGAGCTTGTCTGCTGCAGAACTGTCCTAACAGCACATCCCTGGCAACCCCTAGTGATTCTCACCCATATTTGGTCAAGGAAAAGGGTGGAAAATCCACTTGAGCCTTTGGAAACATCTTGCTTACCTAGAACACCCAGGAACAGCGTGGGCAGCATGCCCTCACACACCCATCTACTCCTTCCCTACCCCAGGACACAAGTCAAGGCCAGGAGCATGCCAAGACCCCCTTGGCCACTTGCCTGCCCCTCCTCACAGGAGGGAGGGTGGGGTGGCCGGGGTCTCCCAGCACAGCCAGCGGGATGAAGACCCCAGGGGGTGTGCTCTGGACACCAGGGCCTCCCGGGCCACAAACTGAAGACATGAAAGACTCGGGAGGAGGGGCCAAAGTCTGAAACTAGGTCAGGGTCTGCTGAGCCTCCCTGTGCTTTTCCCCTCCTCTGCTATTGAGCAACTCCCTTCTACCCCACTCTGAGCTCAGTGACCAGAAGAAAGCTCTGGGGAGCCCAGACACCTGGGCTGCATCCTGCCTGGTTACTGTGGACTCAGCAGCCACTTTCTCTCTCTGGGCCGTTTCCTGTCACATTGGGAACTTGGACCAGACAAATGGTCTTCAGTGAATTTTTTTATTTTTAGCTGAAGAACACCCCCCCACACACACCTTTTTCTTCCAAACGAATTCTGCTAAAGTTTCCCTTCCCCCAGATAAAAGCAGAAGCAGAGCACAGAGGCTCTGGCTGAAGTGGGGACATGGGACCTACCTGCTCACACCTCCTTTAGCCTGTCTGGGGGATCTTCAAGTCCCTCCCGGCAATTCCCAAGCTCTGCAGGCAGAATCTGAAGCCTGCTGATCTCCTTTCAAGCGACTATGACTTAAACCTCAAGTTCTGCAGGTGGGCTCAGGGCGGTTCTGACAGTTCTCACGAGAATGCTGTTTCTCTTCACCATGGCCGTGGGCCTTGCTCTCCCTCAGGGTGGAGGAGCTGTGGAGGTCAGGGAGATTAGGGGCTTTTTAGGGAAGCTTCCAGGTCAGAGTCCTGGATCTGGAACTCATCTTATCTCCACTTCTCACCCTGCACTGAGAAAACTCTAAGCTACTGCTTTGCTGGTATGAGTTCCCCTTGGTGGCCTTACAATGGGATGACATTTATCTAGCCAGTCACCTTCATTCTCAAGTCACTCTGGGTCACCTTCATTCTCAAGTCACTCTGGGGTCTGCCCAAAAGCTAATACAGCTTAGCTTTTGCCTCCAAGGGTAGGAGCAGGCTGTGTCCAGCCCTCCCTGTCCCAGCCCATGGGGTGCAGGCTGGCTGGGGGTTAGACCCTCCCCTAGTAGCAACATGGCCCACCTCCTCAGCACATGGCAAAGGCTGGGCTGGCTGTTGGGGGCTGCTGTGGATTTTGCAGCCACTGCAGGCTTGAGGGAGGCCAGCAGGGCCCACCCTCAGGTGACCCCTTGTCGGTATTCACATGCAGCCTCAGCCCCAATTCAGGGAGTTCCCTGGAGATTCTTCTGCTAAGTCTTCCTCTCAAAACTTTTGGAAAAAGTCAACAGTGGGACCACCCTAGGGACCAGTTCGTTGGATTTCCAGGAAGATGAAGCAGTAGCCTCCGCCTGCAGGAAGGTCAGCAGCTCACAGAACACAAGGCACATCTGCTCCCTTCACTTCCCTGGACTCACTTCATCCCAGGCAGGCTCGAGAGGCCAGGCTCTGACGGGTCACCCAAGGCTGGCCAACTGGGATCAGCCCTGGGTCCTCTACCTCTGAGCCTGGGAGCCCCCATCTCAGAGCCGAGAGGAGAGCACCCTTCTTTTGGTTGAGGGGTTGGATGTTCTCAGGGCCTGAAGGAATCTGTTCCCAAGGTGCCCTCTGGGTCAGCTTCTCTGCTTGTTGCCCACCCCTCGGAGGTGGGCCTGGGGGAGCGGGCACCAAGCCTGCCTGCCAAGGTGGCATTCCCAAAGGGGGGAGGTGGGCAGGAGGGAGACTCAGCCTCCATCTGCTTCCCATTGAGTGCTCCCTGTCTCCATAACCCACTGCGCAGAGTCCAGACTCCCCAAATCAGGGACAACTGGGGGATGGAGGAGCTGAGCAGGGGCGAGACATTTGGAAAAGCTTTCGGACAGCAGGGCGGGCACTCTCGCGGGATCCTGCCCCTGGCTTTTCCCCCACCAAGGACAAGCATTCTGCCGCCCGCTCTCCAAGGGTTACCAAGGAGTCCAGACCCGCCTTGAAGAGCGACAGCAGGTGGGACACTGTGTGGGAGGACAAACAGGTCTGAGACATCTGGGGCAGGTGGGGCCAGGGAAGGACAATGGCTCCACTCACCGGGCCCTGGAGGAGGTGGTGTCTGAGGCAGGGAGCAGAACCAGGCCTGGTGCTCAACCTCCTGGCCCCACACACCTCCGGGACTGGCACAGTGGCGGTGGTGGCCACAAGGGAGGAGCCCCACATGGGCTGGCTCTGTGGGCAGCAGGCAGCAAGGATACAAAACACAGATTCCAGAGGCAGATGCTGCCCTGCACATGCATATCTGGCCCAGGCTGGGGCAGGGAAAGGATTCTTCTTCCAGAGAAGAGGCCACACAGGCATCCAGGGACAGGGAGCTGCCTGGGGCTGTATGGTATGCTGGGACAGGGGCTTGGGGGACTGGGGTGGTGGAATGAAAAGTAAGGATCCACTTCCTTGCAGCAACCTGCTCTGCCCTCCACCCCAGTCAAAACAAGGCCTCTGCAAGGACCTGGGCCCCAGCTGTGGTCAATGTGGCCCATAAACAAGGGCCTGAATGATGAATGAGAGAAGGCATCGAGGATCCATGTTAATGGACCTCTGTCATCCACCCACAGAGGGATCCAGGCATCTCCTGGTATGACCTGCAAAGAACCAGGATGGGCCAGAGCTGGAAGGGGCTCTGGGTCACCTAGGCCAATGTCCCAGAGCCCAGGCTTTCAGGGCAATAAAGCTGGCCCGTGTGACCTTCGAGCAGAGTCAAATGGGGACAACAGACCCCTCAGGGGCCAGAGGGAGGGACCTGGGGTGCGGGAGCCCTTGATTCCTGCCCTAGCAGACTCCTGACCCACACTCACTCCAAGTTTCCTCATGCTCTGCAGAGTAATTGAAACCAGAAGCAGCTCCCCAGGCAGCTGACAAAGGCCCCTTGTTCCTGGGCACCTCACTTCCTCTGCACTCTGGGCCTGACCACACCAAGCCAGGATGAAAGCCACTGCCAGGGGGAGAAGCCCCGACCTGCCCCACCCGGGGGTCACGGCAGGGAAACCTCAGGCAGTGAGACCCCAACGATGTCTTCCCTGTCTACTCTGGGGTCAGTTCATCAAAGCTGGCTCTGACTCCACCAGCTTAAGAAAACAGAGGCAGCCTCAGTTATCAAAGGCCCAAACACTGGGGTCACTCGCAGGTGACAGCCTTTAGGAGGGGGACTGCTTCACAAGATACACTCAGAATCCCTGGAGCAAGGTGGAGGACAGGGTACCTGAACCTGCCAGCTTAGAGCAAAGGGTACTTGTCATTAAACAAGCACTGACTCTGTGCCTGGCTGCTCACATTCAGTCCTCATTAGAGCCCACTTTACAGGTGAGGAAACTGAAGCTCGGAGAGGTAAAGTAACTCACCCTGTTCTTCCAACTAACGAATGGAGAAAGCTAGACTCTGAGCCCCAGATCTGTCTGGCCTCAAAGGCCCTTCAGTGCAGGCTGAATGATCAAGACCCTCTTCCGTTTTCTCTACTAGATGGTGAGGTCC
This sequence comes from Cynocephalus volans, assembly GCF_027409185.1. Classification (NCBI taxonomy): domain Eukaryota; kingdom Metazoa; phylum Chordata; class Mammalia; order Dermoptera; family Cynocephalidae; genus Cynocephalus; species Cynocephalus volans. Next base: position 32,241,891 of record NC_084469.1, read on the forward strand.
CGTTCTTTGTCTGTATCCACAGCACAGTGCCTGCCATTTAGAGGGCGCTCAATAAACAGAAATGAATGAATAAACTAGTGGAAGCATGGAGTGTTCCAGCTCTGACCAACTCTTTCAGGTACGTTCCATCCTTTGAACCTCACAATAAGCCAGTGATGAGGGCAGAGTGGAAACAGTTATCCCCATTTAATAAGAAGAAACTGAGGGTCTAAGAGGTCAAGACCAGGAACTGGTCTTCTGATCCTCAGTGCAGTGCTCTTCCCACAGCATCAGGGTAACCACACTCCACACTCAGTACATCTAAGCCATTGACCAGGGGAAGACAAACAGGAGACCCAAGGAAAGAAAAGTCAAGGAACCAGGGACACTTAACCTTGGGGAAAGGAGGCCAGAGTGGCTCAACTGTTTTCTCAACTGTACGAGGCTAATAGTGGCCAGTTGTCTCTGGGGTCATTGGGCCCCGCTCTCTTATTATAGTTGAGAGTGACGAACATATGTGGAGTGGGAGAGGGGAGACCAAAAAATCTCCATCCTCAGAGACTACGCTCTTTCTCTCACCAAAAAGCACGAAGGCCTAAGGTGCAAACAACCCAAATGTCCATCGATGGATGAATGGATAAACAAAACGTGATTTACATACACAATGGAATATTATTCAGCCTCAAAAAGAAAGGAAATTCTGACACATGCTACAACAAAGATAAAGCTTGAGGACATTATGCTAAGTGAAAGCAGCCAGTCATGAAAGGGCAAGTATTATGATTCTACTTATATAAGGTTTCTAGAGAAGTCAAATTCATAGACACAGAAAGTAGAATGGTGGTTGCCAGGGGCTGGGGGTAGGGGGAATTGGAAGTTATTTAATAGGTATGGAGTTTCAGTTGGGGAAGATGAAACCAAGAAGGGCTGGACCCTGGGAATATGCTAATCAACCAGCGGGTAGGTCCCAGTTGGGGACAGCACATCTGGAGCCTGGAGCAGCATGGCTGGAAACAGACTGGGATAAACATACAGGAGTCCCCTGGAACCAGGGAGCCAAGGCAGACTAAGGGGGACGGGGGCTCCTGGCTGAGCTGTTACCCTGGCCTGGCCGGGCTACGGATGGGGCATCAAGGAAGGGGTGGGCAGTAGGGGTAGCTGGATTGAGAATCTAGAGGTAATGCCCTACACTTGCAGTGCCAAAGGACAGACCCCCGAGAGTCACAGACTGACAGCCAAGCCTGTCCCTGACCCATCTGTGAGCATTTCTACTCACTCATTTGCCTGGCAGCTGACTAAGCACAGCCAGCCTGGGATCAGGTCCCTGAATCTAGAGCCCTTGCTCAACCACTCATGAGCTGTGTGACTGCAGCCTGGTCACTCCCCTTTCTGCTCTCAGTTTCCTTCTCCCCACAAACAGGATGGACTGAATGCCCTCTAGGATTCCTAAAGCCCTGCTAATCCTCTTCTTTCACTCATTTCTTCAAACTCCCTCCCCTCCTTGCATTGCTCATGACGCCTCCTGCTCAGGGCAGGCTGGGCTCCTTAATTTCTGGGGACACTCCCTGCGCATTCCAGCCTCCCAGCCCTTGGCCGTGCAGGTATTTCCCCCAGAATGCCCACCCCACTCCTTTCTGCTGATCCAGAGGCTGCCCACCTTGCTCGAACAACACAGAGATTTAAAATGGCAATTACTGTGTAGGCCATTATAGAAAATAACTGACATAAAATACATAAAGTACTTTTGAGAGTGTATCAGAAAGGCACGCATGAAGATGACATACAGCCCTAGAAAAAAGGAAGCTAGGATAATATTACGTGAAAATAGAAAAAAATGTAAAATGCACACTATGAATAAAACTATATAAAAATCTACATTCCTGAGGAAGGGAAAGGGCACAAACTAGAATGGCTGTTTGGGAGGAGTGGGAGCAGATGTGGTTTGTGACTGTTTCAGGTCTCTTTACTAGGACTGCACTTTTCTTTCTAATGTAAGCACTGCTTTTTGAATTAAAAAACCCAGCTCTCTGGGATCCCTCTCGCTCCACCTCCTCCTTGAAGCCTCCGGAACTTCGGCACAGATGACCCTTCCTTCTTTGAAATCTTGAGGCACAGGCTTCGGTCTTATTCTTTATGGAACACTGGGAGGCAGTGGGGCATCTGCGGATGGGCTCTGGAGCCAGCTGCCAGCCCAGCCAAGTCCCGGCTGCATGATGACATTGACAGGTCACTTAATCCCTCGTGACTCGGCTTACCCATGTCTATAATTGTGGTATTGTCATTGGGAGCTCTCTGATGTCATCACCGTCACCCTTTCTGGCACCATGCGTTGTTCTCTCGTGGCTTGGCACGTATCCATGTACTTGTCTTTCCGATCTGACAGGAGGTTCCTCAATGCCAGGACCCTGCAGCTCTCGGAGCAGTCGGCCCATGCTGGGCACAGCGCAAATGCACAGTAAGCCCCCCTCCCCTGCTCTTTTCCATGCACACTCATTCTACTTCCATGCAGAAATGTCCTCTGCCCAGAGGTGACCCCAGACAAAGGAAGCCTTAGGGTCACCTTATGCCATAAAGCAGTCTTCTTCTCCCAGGCCACTAGCCATGCCAGGGCCCTTTGCCCAGGTTGGGAGATTCTTGATGAAGGCCTAGGACAAGGGGCACCACACAGAGGAGAGAGCATGGCCTTCCCTGCATACTGTCAGCAGAAGTGCCTTAGCTAAGGTACTTAACCTCAGTGCCTCAGTGTCCTCTTCTGTAAAATGGGGAGGACATGTTTGTCATTTTCCTTGCAGAGCTGTTGCAAGGATCACATGAGATAAAATTTGGGAATGGGCCTCCAAAAGTATAAGTGTGGGACACACATGTAGATGATTAGCACTGCCATCTGTCTGTCACTAAATGCTGTCCCCACTCCCTGCCCCACCCCTAGCCTGCCACTCTAGGTTCCCTGCCCCCACTGCCACATCGGGCAAACCCAGAGAGGGAAACTCATCACAGGAGCAAATGCCTGGATCTTAGGCACTCGGGTCCCTCACTGTTCCCTGGACAGGCTGAGTGGGAGGGGGCTTAGAGAGAAGGGGGGGCAACAGAGGAGGGCCTTCTTCCCCCTGCCGTTCCTTCAGGCCACCCAAATGTCCCCAAGGACTCGGTCCTATGGTGAGGCCTCCTTCAGCTCTGCCTCAGCACCTGCTGAAGGGGAGCAGGCCCCAGCTCCAGAGGCTGCTGCCAGTTCCCTTCCTTGGACACGTGGCAGAAAGGAAGGTGGGAGTGGACTGTGGGAACAGACCGTCTGTGCTCCAAGGGGCCTGGCCACGTGGGAACGGCTTGGTGCAGACTCTCCACCCAGACAGGCCATTCTCGGTGGCTCTGAGAGCAGTCACAGGCAGGACTTTCTAAGACACGGCTCACCCCAGGGACACCCCGTTCCCCTCCTGGATACATGGGAAGGCTGGTAAGATGGCTTTGCAGCTGGGGCCAAAGGCTGTGCCTTGGAGAGTTGAGTGCTGGGAGACTTCAAAGACCTCCAGAGGACCCTGGCTCTGAGCTGCCCGCTCACAGACCCAGGTCAGCTGGCAGCAGAAAGGTTTGTGCTATCAACTCGCAGGCATTTAACATTCCTCAAAGCTTAAACACAGAAACATGTTCCTTACCAAACTGTGCTTTCTGTTCTGCCAAACATAACCTGGCTTCCTCCCCTCTCCCACACCTCCATCTGCTCCTGTCTCCCAGATATGATGATTTATGGTGTTTCCCCTGGAGCTCGTGCAGCTGAGTGAGAAGAAGGGAGACAACAGAGCTGACGACCAGGTAGGGAGAATGCTGCTCTCGGGCCCTGGAATCTGAGTTCTAGAGGGGTCAGGGTCCACAGTGTCCACTGAGCTGGCTGCCCTGGACACCCTTCTTAACGCTTCCATTCCACAGCCACCAATGACTCAGGGAGGGTGGCAGCCCGTCCTATCTCTTGTTCGGGTGTCTTCTAGGGCTGGACAGGACTATCCAGAGCTCCTTCCCTGCCTGTCCCTCCAGCCCAGCTCTGGGAGGTGGAGATGTGGCTCCCACCCCTTATCCCTGCAGAGAGTAGATTCCAGGAACTGAATTTAGAAAGTTTTCTCATCAGCCCCCATTTCCTAAATGATGAAAGACTGGCTTGTGGTTGCCTAGCAGCACTGTCGCCCTAGCCATAGTGCAGAGGAGCAGGGTGCAGGTCCCAGAGCATCAGGAAGGGACGTGTTCAGGAATATGGGGCAGGATGAAGCAGATGGCCAGGCCCCCTCCCCACCATGGTGACATACCCTCTGCTCAAACCCTGGAGTCTGAGACAGGTGGAGGGAGCAGGAGATCTGCATAGGTCCCCAAGGGGTAACGCCACCCAGGACACCCAGATTCCAAACTCTGCAGCCTCAACAATGCATCAGAGAATGAACACTTCCTGCAAGAAAGCATCATTCCGCTCCCTGCTGTAGCCAGGGGTATCACAGCCTGCACCCAGATCACTCCTGTGGCTCCATCCCGCTGTGTACCAGTTATTGCTTCCTTTGATTTCATAGTTGCAGAATCTACCCCCAAAGCAGGCCACTTGTGTCATAAGTATGAGGCCACATAAGGTGCCAGATAGGAATGTGGATGCTCCCTGCTGAATGTCACCCCCGCCACCACCCTTCCAGGTAAGTGAACAGCAGCCATCTTCAGAATTGGCAGGATGTTCCAGACACATGGGCTACAAACAAGGGCCTTCTCCATTCATACATTTATAGGGCACCAGAAACACACTGAGGCATAAATACTCTTAACCTGACGAGGACCTGCCTCTACTGATATCCAGAGAGCCCACGCTAAGCCAGTGACTCCCAGCACAGGTGAGTAAGCTACAGCAGCCCTAGCAACAAGTCAGAGCCCAGCCCTTAGCTGGATCCTAGACCCTTCTGGTAGAACAGCCAATGCGCAGGATGTGTGCCTCACTCCTGTCCCACGCCATGGCAGACACTGCTCATCAAACACAGCACCCTTCCCTCCTGTTCATGGATACGGCCTCAGAATCCTTCGCAACAGCGTTCCAGGAAAAAGCCACCAAAAGACTAAGGTTGCAATGTGAACACAAGGTAGTTGTCATCCCTCCCATCCATCTTGCAGAAGCATGGACGATCCACCTGAGCCTGAGAACCACGTGGGCTTCTGGGGGTACAATAAGAAGCCATCTCCAGCAGGGAAGGCTAATCACCTCGGGGAACTTTTCTCAGACCAGCTTTGAACCAAAGTCACAAAAGGCCAAGCACCTTGATCAAGAAGGCGACTGAGGAAGACTCCTTCTCAACTGCTGCCCCCTCCTGGTAGCTCCCCAAGCCTCGCCCTGGTACCTGAGCACTCACCTGGATCTGCCCTTTGCCCATGATCTTGTCCACAATCTCATTGTTGTCCTGTTGACCTTGGCCTTATCATAGCACTTCTCATAGCACAGGATCCTCAGGGACTGAGAACCCTCCAGCTCAATTTCAAACTCCTGGGGGAGATGGAACAAAGGGTGGTGAATCTCTGAAGCTGGGGAGACATGGCTTCCTGGCAGGTGTGGGCCCCCACTTTGCAGGGGCAGGGTGAGCAGGGACCTTGAGGACCACATCACAGGACGTGGAGGAGCATCCTCATTTTCTGGAGCTCTCAGGGGCCTCCACATCACTGGTGAAATGGAGTTTGGGGGCTTGAGCTGGAACCCCAGTGTCACAAGCACTGTGATTAGAAACCAGATGCGCAAGGAGTGAAAATCAGGGGCATGAGAGAGACAGAGCTAGTCTAACCAACAGGCTTGGCTGTCCCCAGCAGACAGGTCATGAGCACTGGGAGTTGGCTGGGCATGCTTGGTGACAAACTCAGGGTTCCCCACAGGGACACCAGCCCCCTTGACTCACCTCATCCCACTTGGGCTCTGTCATGTCCCGGGACACCAGCCCCCTTGACTCACCTCATCCCACTTGGGCTCTGTCATGTCCCGGGACACCAGCCCCCTTGACTCACCTCATCCCACTTGGGCTCTGTTGTGTCCCCGGTTTTGGCTTTGCTGACAAAATAACCAAAGGAATCTACCTCCAGGTTACAGTACAGGTCTGCAGGGGGAAGGACAGAGACACACTGAGTAAGGCCTGAGAGGCCCAGGAACAGGGCCAGGGTGGGGTGGTGCTGGTGAGGGGCTCAGGAAGGAAGGGGGACATTACGTGTGTCCTTCCCAACATCCGCATGGGGAAGCATTGTGGCATTCTCCTCCCCACAGCCCTGGCCTCCTGAGTGCTGAGCTACTCCCACCGCATGGCACCGGAGCTTCTGTCTCCTCATCTCCGTCTTTGCCTGGTTCCTCCTCACCATGGAGGCCTCACCTCCAGGTCTTCACTCCCAGCAACATTAATCCCAGGGTTTCTCAACAGGGATGTCACTGGCATTTGAGTTGGGAGGCACTGGAAGGCATTTAGCAACCCTGGCCTCTGGGTCCTGATGCCTGGAGTAACCTCCAGTCACTGTGAGAACCAAGAATGCCCCCAACCCCAAAGCTCAGTTTGTTGTTTTCTTCAAGGCACTTAACTTTAACTGAAGTTATCTTTTCTGTCTGTGCATTCACTGTCTCTCTTCCCTCCACAATATAAACTCCAGGTGGGTAGAAGCCTTGGGTTTTCTTACCTACTGGCACACCCTTGGTACCAAGAACAGAGCTTGGAACACAGTAGGCACACAGTGAATGTCGGTGGGATGAGTGAATGAAGCTCTTACCCAAGGTAAGAAAGTAGTGGAGGGGGAGGGCGGGAGGGCAGGGGGCAGGGGGCTTTCCCTAGTGTTTCCACCTTGAACCGTGGCCTATAGGCTGAAAATCTCCTCTCTACCCTGGGACTCAACTGATGAGGCCACTGCATGGTGCCCACTCTAGGCACTCTGCAAATCCACCCACTCCCTCTGGGGCTCAGACTCTGGCAGCCCTTCCCACCTCCACGGGAGCTGCCAGGGTTGTTTCCCAGGGTACTGGTGGGGCTGGGCATGTCTTTTAGGCGCTACAGCCAATGCTCTGCATGAATCAAGGGGGCGAGGGGCAGAGGTCAGAGGGTGGACATACAGCTCAGGCTGCCTGCTCTGCTCAGCTCTGGGAGTTGCCCACCTGGGTTGCTCTCTATCTGAAGAGCTTTCCTGTGGAAGGCAGACTGCAGCTTGCACCCTGAGAAGTCTCTAGCTGGGTGCAACACAAAGCAGAGCCAAGTGGGTATCAGAACACACTGGAATATGGTCACAGATTAACAGGTGAACAGTGCCAGAGGCCCGAACACCCCAGCCTGTGCCAGGTCAGGAGTGGGTCTATGTGGCTGAGAGGTGGAGGGGCATGAAGCCTCCATCGGGGCTGGGGGATAACTCACGGGATCAAAGGGGAGCTTTAGAGTCAGGCTGTCTGGGTTCAAATCCTGGCTGTGCCCAAGTCACCTAACTTCTCTCCCCCAGTTCTGTCATCTCTAGAAGAGGAACAATAGTGGTGCCCACACCCTAGGCCTGACTGTCCAGATGTAACACGTTCATTAGGACAAAAAGCCATGGTTAAAGATTCATGGGGACTAACCCCCAAGTCAGAATGAACACCCGAGTGGGTCAGGGGGCAGGAGTAGAAGGAAGTGAATACAATCCAGAGGTAAGGGGAGATTTTGTGGCAGCTCACTGTGTTTCTAACCACCTGCCCCAGTTTGGGAGGCAAAATACCTGCTCCAGCTCCATGGGCCTGCTCCCTGGGGCCCATCCCAGCCAACAGGAAGCAGGAGAGAGAGGAAGGGCAAGACAGCCGGGCACTGTGGAGGTGGGAGGCACCTGGCCCACCGAGCAGACTTGGCCATGTATCAGCCCTATGGAGCTTACTAACCAGGAAAACTCCTGACAGCGGCTCCCAAGAAGGAGATTCTATCAGTTCGGGGAGGGTCCAGTAAGCTGCCATGTTAACAAGCAGTCCAAGTGATGAGTGAGTGGTCCTGGCCAGACTCCAGGAAATGGTCTAAGGGGAGAGCGTGGATTCTACTGTACCACCTACGACCTGTGCAACCCTGGCAAGTCCCTTGAGCCCTCTGAGCCTCAGCTTCACCATGTAAAAAACAGGAATGATATCAATGACCTCAGAGGGAGTCAGAGAATCAGAGCAGGTAATGAACCTGAACAGGCTTTGGACATGCCAAGGCACCGTCCACATGCTGGCCACGTTCCGTTTTCCCCAGGTACACAGTGGGCGTTCTATAAATTAACTACTTCATTCAGCATTTCTGAGTTCCTGTTCATCCAAGGATAAAGGAGACCTGGTTCCTGCCCTCAAAGAACTCACAGTGGGAGAAGCAAATTATAAGTGACAAAACAGCATGACAGGTGCTGTAACCACATTTTGCCTGAGCATGAGGAGGACACAGGGAGGGGAGGCTGAGTCACCCCAGGAACTCAGGGAGGCTTCACAGTAAATGTTGATCAAATGGCTGTTTGTGGGCCATTGGCATAACCTCTGCATGGTGCACTGCAGGGAGAGAGGCTGGGGCAGGCCTCGCCTGCCAGAGAGGAAGAGAAGGGACTGGGAGGGGGCAGGCAGAGAGGAAAGGAGTCAGGAGCCCTGGGTTTTTGATGCCGTGTGATGTTAAGTCCTTTTACCTCTCTGGGACTCAGCTTCCTCATCTGGCAAATGGGTAGAAGCTATTAGCTATCTGACTGACTCACAAATTCCTGTGTGAATAAGAAGTAGACAAAATATGTAGTCATATTTTGTGAAATGCTAGAAACAGATCTACTAAATCTACAGTGCTACTTCATAGATGACGATAAAGAAGGGGAAGGAAAGGGATGTGTGGCAGTGCACTGGCATTGCCCATATGCGGTCATATCTAAGTCTGCTCTCAGGTCAGTATTAGTGAGTGTGATTGCCTTTTATGCAGAAGGAAGCTGAGGCTCAGAGAGGTTAAGAAACATGCCAAAGTCACACAGCTTATAATTGGCAGATATAGGGTTGGAGTCCAGTTGTTTGCAGTTCCAAGGTTTCAGACACCTGGAGGAGAAGCTTGGGGGAGATTAGATCTTGGAGACAGGGTGGGGGTGATCCTCCTGCCAAGAGGAGCTGGTTCCTGGCTTTTGTGGGCACACCACACATCTTAAGACATGCTGGCAGAGCCCCAGCCTGGGCAGACCAGAGCAGGACAAGTAGGCAATGGGAGGCCCCCACAATGGGTCCACAGGGACCTTCTGTGAAAAGATAAACCCTTCCTAGGGCTGGTGGGTCAGGGGCACTTACTGGCTGACTGCTTAAATCCCTTAGCAGAGTGGACGATGACATGCAGGAAGCCATAGAGCCCCAGAGACTCATCGTCTGCAAGAAAGAAAAGCCCCCAGGGTAGGGGGTGGTGAGAGGCTCACCCCTTCCTCCACCCCAGGCTGGAGGACAGCCTGAACCATGGCTGACAGCACCACCTGGTGGCCGGCTGGAAAAGTCTCCAAAGCCCTCTGCTTCCTCCAATGTGAGCTGCTCCAGGGAGTGCTGGGGCCCTTCTCCCCCCACTCAGCCCAGGAGGCCAGCTCAGGACTACCATCCTGGGCCAGGGATTTCGTACCATTCCCCAGCGACACTGTTCCTCCCTCTGAATCCAGATATGCCACGGCTGCACCTCAGTTTAGTCTTTGAAAGTGAAAACTGACCAATAAGATAAGTCACTTTTTTTGGCAGCTGTCTGGTAAGAGGATCCAAATCCTGGACCTCGGTGCTATCAGTACTGTACTCTAATCAGCCACCCCCTGGAAAGTCACTTTGTGTTCCTAGAAGAGAGAAGGCCCAGCTCGGCCCCCTGCACAGGACACAGGGTATATACCCCTTCCCAGCACCATGGGCAGCTAGGATCCACCCACTCTGGGCCAGTTGCCAGCCAGGATCACAGCTCCCCCCTGCTCAAAAACTTCCCATAGTTTCCTCAGTTTACAGCAGAAACTCCAAACTCCCTTGCTTGGCATTCAAGGCTTTCCAAGATCTGATCCCTGGAAACTTCCCACCTTATTTCTCATGTACTACTCTAATCCATCTACCTTATTCTTTCCCCTACCCCGCTGCCCCATGCTTCAGCCTTTTGCTTTCGTTACCGGACTGCCTCATGAACATATAAACAACACAATCCCAGCGCACTTGGGTGCCAGATTCTTCTCTCAAGCCATAGGGGGGCTGAGGAGGAGCTGGGGGCCATCTGGGGACTCAATAGAAAGTAACCCCTATTCAAGCTTTTTGTGTACCTGGCAACTGAATAGTCCCAGCTCAGTTGAGCAGAAATTAGCCATTTGTAGCCACGTGTCTGTCTGGGTCTTTGCAAAAGGCCCCAGCAATGCCCTGGGGGCTGGGACCTGCTGGTTGGGCAGCCTCGGGTTCCAGATCTTACTGTCTTTATTGCTGGTGACAGGAAAGTTATGTCCAGTCCTAAGCTTGGAACAGGATCCTGTGAGCACCTGGAGCTCTACTAAGCTCAGGACAAAGGCCTGGAGATCTGACAGAGAAAGCAAAAGAGGAGGTAGCATCAGCACTGGTCCACTAGGACCTGCTGTTCTTCCTTGGGGGCTGCTGCAGGAAGACAGCATACTGCTAGAGGCAAAGTCCTTGGGGGGGAGGGAAAGACATGTAGACAAATGGGGACTATTGTGGGTGCTGGCAGAAGGGTAAAAATAGAAGAATCTAATTGAATAGGTTTGTGTATGTTTGTCAGAGAGAGAGAGAGAGAGAGAAAGAGCAAAACAATCCTGGGCTCTGGGTCCAGTCCTATCACTAATTCATCATATGCCTTAAGCAAATCACTTAAATTCTTTGGATCCCAATCGATCAGTAACATAAATGAAGCGCCAACTCCCTGGCATCTTCTAGGGTGACTGTAAGGGCCAAAGAAAAGATACTGAGCATCAAATGCTTGGAAATACAAAAGGCCCATTATTGCCATGGACACCATCCGGGCAACACAGAGTGAGACAGGACTTTACCCTTTTTCTGTAGTTTCTGAATTGCTTCTCTCCACTCTGACCTCTCATAGTCCAAGGACAATAGGAACAGGTAGCTCTGAAGAGAGGAGATGAGAATTCAGTGGGGTGACCACAGTTGGGCCAAGCATATTTCTGGATTCTGGGGCCCCCAATAAAGCTCCTCCTTATCCAGGCACCCCTGAGCTTGGAGGAGACAGTGGGAATGGGGGGGCCTCTTTCCTGGGAATCCAGGTGACAGGAGTGGCAGTGCCAGGGGTGGCCAGCAGAACGCACTGGCTCCATACCAGTGGGGAGAGGGAGTCCAGGGCTGGAGCCACGGCAGCTTCCTTGGGAAGTGGGCACCTGAGTCCTTGATTCCCACAGGTGAGGGCCTGGAGTCATAGAGAGTAGACAGTCCTGGACTGAGGTAGGGGCTATCTTTGTCCCACCCCGTCCTTCCTGACCTTTCCATTCCTATTGTGGATCCGAAACGGGATAGTGGGAGAATGGAGCAGCAGCAAGAACTCATTCCCAAACATCTTCTTTTTCAGGCGCTCGAGGGCCCGGCTCTGCCCTCTGTTGGCTTTCTGCAGGAGGAGGGGGCACAGGTGGTTTCCCTCACACTCACACTCCACTTCGCATTCAGCAGCTCTAAGCACAACATGCCGCCATGTATTGGTCATGTTTTTTATTTTCTGTATTTTATGATGTTTTAACTTCTTGGTGGAGGCCTGCCTGGGTGAGGAGAAACTGCTCCCCCCAGGGCTAACTGATTGCTAAGATTGTAAATGACACCCCTGTGAGCACACCTTTCCCTAGCTACCTCCTTTGTCTAACTCTCTCCCACCAAGCCAGTGTTTCCTCTGCTCTGAATCACTCAGGAACCAGGACCCAGGGTGAGGGGCCAGATAACTAGAGACCACCCCTACAGCCTGGAGCTCGCCGACATTCAAACCAGCCAGTCCTAAGCCATTCCCCCTGCCCTGCCTTGCTTCTCCCACAGGAAACACGGTAGAAGTGTGGCCCGTGCTCCCCCCGCCCCCTCCTGCCTCCTGTCCAAACCTGGTGCTGCTCCACACGCAGCCCTGTGGGGTGTGGTATGTCCCTTTCTCCTAGAAATGGCAGTAATAAAAATCTTTCAGGGGCACTAGCCTCACTATATTGTCACTGTCACCTCTATAAATTAAATCCTGGGTACAATAGAGATATCCTGCTTTAAAAACCTGAGACATCTTTCAGCATAAAGCCCCTGCTGCTGGCTTGGCACCAGAGCCTCCCAGGGCTGGGGTCCAGCCTCTGTGCTTGGCCAGAAATCCCACCACAACCCCCACCCACTTAGTGCGTTCTCTTAAGCCGTTCCCTCTCTGCTGGCACACCCTTCTCCAATTTTCCAAGTTTATTTCTACTTTATAAAGGATCCTCTCCCTTTTATTAATCGCTATTATGCTTTATGTCTCAGTTCCAGTGCTATCCTCAGCTCCTCAGTTAGAATTAATCTCTGTAGCATTTTTTTTTTAACTCACTAGACTAGCAAAATTGTAATGACTTCTCATAGCCAGTGCTGTGACCGTGTGACGTTGCTGGGGGGAATGTAAATGAATACAACTTTTTCAAAGGTAAATCTAGCAAATAAATGCACAGGCCCTTTGCCCCAGCCATCCCACTTGTAGGGAATCTACTACAGACATATGAGTGCAATGATGTTCACTGTAGACTTGCCTGCTAAGAGTAAAGAATCAGAAACTATCTAAATATCCAAACACATTGTTGTGCAGTCAAGCAACAGAATATCATGCAGCTGTTAAAAAGAACCTGATAGATCCAGAGTTCTAAGGTGTACCTTAAGTGAAAAGCTTAAGTTGAAAAATAGCACATATAGTCTAGTCTCATTTTTTAAAAAAAGTGTGTGTGTGTGTATATATGTACACACACACACACCAATATAAGCATATAAAGTACAAGAATATACCTTAAACTGTTAACACTGGGAGGTGGGTAATGGCCAGTTTTACCTTATACTCTTCGGTATTGAGGGTATTTCTAGTTATAACAAACCAGTATTACACTGGTGAATAAAAAAAAAATAAAGTTTTAAAAATTATTAGCTGTCTGGCACACCCCTTGCAGCCAGCAGAGCTCGAGGCGCTGACCTGACTGAGCAGAAGGCCACATCTGCACACGTGGAGCACACAGCCTGCGGGCTCCTGGGACTGGGTGAGAAACATGCACGCAGGATGCCCCTGGGGGTAGTGGTGGGCAGCGCCAGATGGGGAAACAGACTTAACTGAAGCAGGCTGGAGCCCTTCCATCCAGGAAGACACCGTGCTGGGCAGGGAGCTCCCTCTGGGCAGAGGAACCCCTATCAGACCCTCAGTCCTAGGATATCCCCCTGCCCCAAACACCCTTGAGGTTGTAACTGGGGTCTTCCTCTCCCCTGTTCAAAGAGAGATGTCCGAGTTGAAAGGATCCTTAGAGGCCATCTGGTGACGTATTCCTCAATAATCATTTACTAGCTCTGATTTCTTACATGCTAATACTAAGGACATAGAACTGAAGAAAACAGCCCATTCACTGAAGTTCAAATTCTAGTGGGGAAGAGAAAAAGCTGACCACGAATTAAAATTCAGTGCCACAAAAGCAAAGCCAGAGGTGAACTTCGGGAACTGGGAGCAGGGCACCCAACCCAGACTGTGGAGCCTTAAAGAAGGCTTCCCAGGGGAGGGAGGCCTAAACCAAGCTTGGGCGGGTGAGGAAGAGACCAGGCCGACCAAACCACTCTGCACCCTTCCTTCCCTTCACTGGGAACACTCCTCCTGCGAGGCTTTCCTGCAGCCACTGTTTTCGAATGTATAAGTTCAAGGCTACACATTTTCCTCCAACAGCACTTTGGCTACATCCCTTGGGTTTCGTAGTACCCTCATTTTCATGCCGTTCTAAATAGTTTGCAGTTTCTATTTTGACTTCCTCTTTAACTTGAAAGTTTTGGCTTTCCAGCCATGTAATTACTAATATTCTAGTTGTGGGTTTTTAATTTTACTGCACTGTGGTCTGTGAACATGCTATCAATTTTCTGAAAAAAATTTGAGATTTTCTTTGTGGCCTAATACAGGATAAATGAATGCTCTGTGTGTGTGTGTGACAAGAATCTTAGTCCTGCGTCAGGGAACAAGCTTCTGTGCACTTTAGATCAAGTGTGTTAACTGTGGTATTCAGGTCTCCTCTCTCCTTATTTATTTGCCAACTTCATCTGTCAGTTTCTGAGAGGCCTCCTGGGTCCTTTTTCTTGAACATGTCCCACTTTTTCCTAAGAAAGCCCTCTTTTTCTTCTTCTCTTGCTTCCCTCTTCTGCAACGTTCAACATACACTGTTCTCCAGGAAACTTTCCATAATTAACCCCACTTAAATCTGAGCACCCTTGTATCCTGCCTCCCTTATCAAACTCTCAAACCTTACAACTGTCTCTCCCTCCACCTTCCTCTCTGCAGCTGGTTTGAAAGGACACAGTAAGAACGATCCCACTCTCTACTAGATGCCAGGCTCTACTTACCTCCTTCTGGATTTCACTCTTGAGGACAGAGATCTTCATTTTCATGTCCTCCGGCTCATGGTCTGGGATGGGGTGCACCTGGGGGCTGGCCTCAGACTCCTCGAAGTCGGCCAGGGGGACATACCACTTACAGTCATACTGCTGGTGCTTCCTGCAAACAAGCTGGAAGAAGAGAAGAGCCAGAGGGAAGCTGGCTCTTCAAGCCTGAACTGTTGGCCCCAGAACCAAAAAAAAAAAAAAAAAACCCCAAATGGATTGACTGAGCTCATCAGAAGCAAGAATGGAGGGAGAGGGAAAAGAGGCATTAAAAATAAATAAATAAAATTTTTTTAAAATTAAAAAGAATAAAAAATTTTCCATTTAAGAAAAAAAAAATGAAGTTTCCTGAAAGCAATGTATAGGCATATTTTAGATTTGAAGACCTAGCACTGAAGAAGTAGTGGCTCATTCTAAGCTTAAACTATTATACGTTATTCTTGAATTTGATTACAATTTCTAACAAACCTTGTCTAGTTTTGCATAAAGTGACATCGTTTTGATTGTGTTTGTATCCTTTTTCATAATGTATAGTTTTTCAGTGTCCTATAATTCTGAAAATAATCAATAATGTTAAAGTGCTATATCAGGTAGGATGTTTTTAGTGACATGGAATGGGAAAGCAATCTCAAATAGGTTACGATAAAAGAAACTTATTGGATAATGTATTTGAAAAAATCGATAGGTGTTAAGTTAGGCTTAATCTAGGTGCTCAGTGTTATGGACTGAATTGAATCCCCTCAAAATTCATATGTTGAAGTTTTAGCACCCAGAATGTGACTGCTTATGGAGACAGGTCTCTTAAAGTGGTAATTAAGGTAAAATGTGGTCACGTGTGGGCATTAATACAATAAGACTGTTTTTCTTATGAGAAGAGATTAGGACACAGATAAACAGAGTGGAAAAACCATGTGAAGTCAGAGGGAGAGGATGGCCATTTATAAGCCAAGGGGAGATGCTTTAGAAAAGAAAATGAACCCTGCAGATAACTTGATCTTGGACTGACAGGCTTCAGAAGTGTGAGTAATAAATTTGTGTTGTTTAAGCCAAAAAAATAAGCAAGAATGACCTCTGCCCTCGAGGAGCTTGATCAGGAAATACGCACACATGGAGTAAAGAGAGTCAGGTTCTGGGGACAGCCAGCAGTAAGCGCTCTGATCCTGTGCCATGGCAGTCTTCTGGCCCAGAACATCTGACATTTTTAAACAAATAAAACTACTTGGGTATTGAAAAGAGTGAAGCCTTCTTGGCTGGGCTCACACTTTCCTATTCCCTGTCCCACATGCTTCCCTTCCTTCTAGCCTATCTATACTTAGCTCACATTCATTATCCTTTAGGCTATAAATGAAATACAGATATTATTCTGAATGCCAGCTCCAATCATTAGAGGTCAAAGAGAAACTGGGTTGTGAATTGTAAAGCTATATCCAAGCCTAGTGGGAAAGAGTGCTGTGGTTGATTAGTAATGTCTGCCATGGGCAAAGGACTGCAGGCACAGGCATGTATGATTATTACTGCTATCTCTGCTTTAGAATTATCTCAAATGTGATCTAGTTTCAGGGAGTTATGCCCTTTATTTTTTTATTTTAATTTTTTTCAGAGTCTGTGGACTGAAGTCTTTATCGAAGCTCACAACAATTTCTTCTTCTCTGACTTCCCCCAGTAGTTAGACGTGCACCCCTCCTTCTGGCCCCTCAGTGTTGCAGTGAGTGCATGGCTTGTCTCCCTCTGTACTGTAAAGTGGTGTACTTGGCACATGGTAGGTGATAAGTAAATGTAGGTGGAAGAATATGTGAATGAATAGTGAATAACCTGCTCTGCTCATGGCACAGAGCAGACCCACATTTCTGGGTACAGAGAAGGAGGTGGAAAGGAGCCTTCAAGTTACATTAGGGTTCAAATCCCATCTCCTCCACTTCTAGCTGTGCAACCTTGGGTGACTTATTTACCTTCTCTAAGGCTATTCTCTCATCTGTGAGATGGGGATAATAATAACTACTTTGTGGAGTTGTTGGAAAGATTAGAAATAATGTATTCAAAGCACTTGTCATGGCACCCGGTATGGCATAAGTCCTCAATAAACGGTAGCAGTAGATTTAATGAATATTAACAGAATTGCAGTTAGCAAAAATTTAGAGATGTCTAATAAAAGAAGAATGCTTAAGTAAATTATGGCATATCCACTTGTAACATCATGCAGGAAAGTAAAATGATGATTACGAAGATTAGGCAGCAGCAGGGAAAATGCTTATGACGTGAAATAGAAAGAGCAGAGCCCCAAACTGGGCATTCACTCTGATTATAACAGTATGAAAAAACATAAGAACGTTAAAATAAATGAGAAGGAAATATAGCAGCAGGAGACTGACACTGATGTTCGGGTGGGTGACAGTTTTTTCTATAATGTCTTTATATTATCTTTATAATTAAAAAGATGATTTATTTTTAGAAAAAGAACATGTAGTGAAATAAAAGTAATTAATATATTTTTAAAAAGGAAAAAAATACAGATTGCATGAGCTTGCTGAGGGCTCCACAGGTGCAGGGTCTGGATCCCCCCCCACCATGACCCTGGACTCCTGCACACTCACCCCACCGAAGTCTTCTTCAGCTTGGCACATAGTAGGACATCTGTAAAGAGGAAGACGTGCCGCAGCTTCCGGGAGCTCTCTGACACTTCCACCAGGAAGCCGTCCTTCACCAGCTGCCGCGTCTGAGGGAGATGGCACACCCCCCACCAGCCTGCTCAGAGGGGAGCGCAGGCCAATGGCCCAACCTGCACTGGGTGGGGGTGAGGGGGGCGGCACCATCCCGCTAGGGAGGGCTCAGGGAGGGGTTGTACTGCCTCGTGGTTAAGAGCATGGGCTTTGGAGTCACACGGACACAGGTCTGAATCCAGACTCTGCCACTTCTCAGCTGTGATCTCAGGCAAATTCCCTGGCCTGAATCTCAGATTTATCATCTGTAAAATGGGGATAATGATATCTGCCATAGAAGGTAGGATTCATCAAGATGGTGTATGTAAAACAGTGCAGTGCCTGGCACAAAATATGTGACCAGCAAATGGTAGCCTTACACTTTGCCGCAGTACTCAATAGCTCCCAGCTGGATGGACCCTAGTCCAGAATGACCTGGTTTCTCTCCCCTGGAGCATGAACACCCCTCCCTCCTGAAACCCCTCCCAACCAAGCATAAGAAGCTGATCTAGTTTCAGCTCAGACCTGACCTGCAGACCCACTCATGACTTTTGTGCTACTTCTCAGTGGATTCTTCCACCACCTCCAGCGGATGGGAGACCCTGGGCTACCCTCAGTGGGGCTGCAGCTACCCTGAGGGGACGTGCAGCTGCCTCTTGGGTTTTGGACAGTCAAGAGCATTTTGCTCCATGTAGGACTTCCAGAGTTTCCTCCCCGCCACTCTCAGAGGCAGGGGCTTTTCTGGAGCTGTCACATCTGTCCCAGTCTTCCGTGTCTATTATACACTGTGTGATCTACATATCCTGCAATATGTAGGTGAGCATATTGAAAGTATACAGTTATGACAATCTGAAACTGATGGTGCTCTAAGCCCTCTGGAGATTTTTCAGATATCCCCAGAATAAAACAAATTAGTGACATTCCCGGATGTTACAAACCAGGGCTGGGAACTGCACAGAGACAGCTCTCTATGCCCCATTAGTCAGTCTCCAGACTGTCCCTCTCTGACTTCTCTCCCAAGAGACACTGGAGGCTCGTAAATGTAACAAAGGAGCATAAACCCAGTCAGGCTTCCCTCCTAAATGTCACTTAATTACCTCTATTGGACAGGAAGCATTGTATCTGGGCCAGGCTGTTGACCCACGAGGGTAATTATCCCTCTGATTCTTCACATTGCTCCCCCTCACTGCGCTACCCCCCAACCTCCCACTAAGAAGGGCCCCAGGGGAGCTGCTGTACCACATCTCGGTGCCCAAGTGGGATATTCCAGCAACTTGGGCAGCCTCAGCCACCTCCAGTACCAGCCTTTCCACATTGGCTCAGTCCCTAGCTCCTGCTTGTGCAGGCCGATTTGAAGCAGCTCGGAGCTCCTGTGTCCTCAGCCTCGGGGAGACCCCTAAGAGCATGATACTGGCCAGAGGAGGGTGTTTGTATTCAAGGATGGGGTACCCAGAGGCCATGCTTCCCTGATATGGGACAATGCATGGGGCTTGCAAACAAAGAGCCCCAGGCAAAGAATCCAGTTCTGACAGTATGGCTGAGAGATCTTGCGCTAAACCTGTAGAGGCTCTCCAGGACTCAGTTTCCTCTTCTGCCTCATTGGATTGTTGTGAGGATCAATGGGACACTGGACTTAAAGCTCTCAGCCCAGGGCCTGAAATGCTATAGGTAATCAGTGTGACCTAGGACTGAAGACCTCTCCCTGGCCAGGAATTGGATCAAGTTTGGAGAGACACCGGGCACAGGGCTGTGACACCTGTGTGTGAAAGAGAGAAAGGACACGGGATCTGATCCAGTCCATGCTCCTTAGCCTGGGCGCGAGGCTGTGCTGGGTCCTGAGCTCACCTCCCCCTTGGGGGTCATGACTGCAGTCCGGTGGGGATCAATATCCTCGTTGATGCTGGACAGGAAGTTCTGGGAGACACGGAAGGCATCCTGTAGAAGGCATCCTGGGTGGTCCACAGGTGTGTGCATCAGCAGGTCCTGGGAAGGGGTGGGGGTGGGGAGTTGGGGAGAGGTGATGGGACTCAGTGAGAAGACAGTAGTGAGTCCTCAATCCTCACCAAAAGAATTCACAGGGGGGCACTAGGGGACCCACACTCATGCCTGCAAATCTGAACTAAAAATTAGGGTCTGAGCAGCAGGAGTGACCATTTCATTCCTGCTGTGGTCATCATTCTTTCCCCCTGTGGGGGAAGCCAGGTGGAGTCTCATCTCACTGGGCAGCTGGGGGAGATACCCCTCTACCCACCCCACAGCTGCTCCAAGGACACTGGAGACTGAGAAGCAGGGGACAGGGAAGCAGGAAGTGCCTGCCTCCTAGGGAGCATCTGGCCAAATGTCAAGCTTAGTAGCCAAGCTAAATATAGACCCCGGTCCTGTTGGCATGGTTATCACAGGCCTGGCAGGCGCAGTCCACGCCAGAGTCCCTCCGCCCAACTCCCCCAGTGAGCTGTGCTCAGTGACTCCAGCACCCTCTCACCCTTGGCTCAGTCTTCCACTGAACTACTAACCCCTCCCTGGCCATTCGGGGGCATGACACTCACGTGTAGGGCCAGAGTGCTCCAAGTGACTCAGTCAATGGGCTTGTAGAGAAGAGCTGTCAGGGAAGGCAGGAAGGAGACAGGTCGATGAGATGCTGGAAAAACATGAAACCCTAGAGCCCAGCTTTACCCCCAACACCAACACCCACTGACAGGAAGCCCTGGCGGGTTCTGCCTCCACTCTCACTCCCAGCAGGCCAAGCAATGGAGCAGGCAGACGCACAGCCCTGGCAGCCCAGGCTCCCCCTATCCCTGCCTCCGCATCTATCTCCCACCAGATGTGACTTCTTTGAGGGCTGTCCCCAGGCCTGGCCTGACCTGACCTGGCTCAGAGCAGATGCCCCCCACACCCTCCACCCTGAATCATAGGGTTACACCTAGCCATACCCAGCAGAGGTCCAGCACAATTTGGGTCACACCCAGGACCCAGAATAAGGGAAGGAGACATGCTGTTGTTCCAGGAAGGGCAGCTCCGCCATGCCTGATCATTCTCACACTCCTCCAGTCAAAGGCCTGGCATAGCCACCTGAGAATGGCGTGCTTCCTTCTGACCCACACAACTGGCCTCATCTCTGAGGAAAGACCCCTGTATATACACTCAGGCCCCAGACAGAATAGGACAGGCTGGAGGCCAGGGAGGCAGGCCAGATCTGCACAGAAAGTCTCTGCTCTCAAGCAGGTGGCAGCCTGAGGGGCAAAGAGTTCCTGGAGGAATTCAGGTCGGGCTCTGCATATGGGAGCCACAAAGGCTGGGAGAATGCTGCCTGTGCCAGGGCCTCCTGTCTCACACCCCTCCTCAACCCAGACACCAAATGAGGATTGCTGGGATTCGGCAGGGACAGGCAGAGGGGCAAAGCAACACTTCCAAACATGCTTCCTGCAAGCAGCTGAGCCCTGCACCTCCCAATATGGGGGTTCAACTTTGGTCCTGCACCCAGATACCTCTATGGGTCGTGACCTATGGCCTCCTGCCGTAGGAGTAGTAGGAGGCAGAATGCTGGTCTGGGAAGGAGGACCCTAGATTGGGTGTCCCATAGGACCAGGTTGTGACAGATCTCAGAGCCAACACTCATGCCCTAGCCAGCCCCCAAAACAATGAGTCCCCCAAAGCCTTAGATATAAATGCCCTGTGCATTGCTAAGCAGACACTTCAGGGAACCATCTGCTGGCTATGAAAAAGATGTGGTCTCAGTGGTGTGCCACAAGCTTCAGCTGCAGTCTTTGCTTGGCTGCCCGTTAGAATCACCGGGGGAGCTCTTAAAAGATACAGCTGCCTGTCCCCCATCCCCCATCAACCAATCTCTGTAGAGTGAAACCAGGTAATGCATTTTTTAAAACGTTCTTTTGCTGATGTGTAATAATGGTTGAAAACCACTGCTTTATGCATATATTTCCTGTGACTTATTTGTAGTCCTTTCTTACCTAGCAATTTCTAGAGACCCTCCCCATGGGCTGAGGGAACTAGAATGGGCAGGACCAGGCTTGGGGTGTCCTGGGACAGTGAAGGTAGAGCCCAGTTACCAGCTCAGAGGGACCCATTTCTGAGGCTGTTTAAGGCACCCACCTGTGGCTCAGCCCATGTGCAGGGGGGAAATCACAGCCCTAGAACCCTACAGAACCCAAAGAAAGCATAAGTTCAGCAGCCACCTGCCAGTGTGGGCCCTTGAGTTCCATTCCCAGGGAAAGCTGACACTGCACTGCCAGCTCCCTCCAGCCCTCTCTCGGGTCCCAGGAGGAAGAGGTTACTGACTAAGCTCAGAGGTCTGCACAAATGGAGGATTAAGTTTCAGAGAGGGTATTAATATGCCTACATTCACCTCAAGAGTCCACCTGACCAGGGCCTCAGCCTGAGGCCAAGTGTGGGGAGGACAGCTGGGAGGAAAGGTGGGGAGAGTAGAAATGCAGGGAGGGGACCCTGGGGCCACAGTCAGGTATGGAGGGAACTGGGGGAGGAAGGGCGACCCCAGTGTGTGCTCCCCACAACCCCTGCAAGCCTGCTTCCCTGAGCATTCAGGGTGAGGAGCTCACTCTTGCCCCAGGAACTCCTGCCCTTCACCCGTTCGCAGGCTCTGGTAGGCTGGCCTGCTTCCTGCCCCTGCTCCACCCACTCTCCCCTCTCCTCACCATGCTGTTCCTGCCCTGCCTGGGATGCACCAAGTTGTAACGCCTGTCTCTCCCCCTCCTCCAGGAAGCTTTCCCTGACCAGCACCTTTGCAAACAACGACCATGTCTAAAAGTCAGACCACTGCTATGAGCAAGCTGGCCTTGCTCCAATTTGCTGGGCACTGAGTTAACCGCTTGGCATGCATTATTTCCTGTGATTAAAAAGGGAAGCAATTCTCATTAGCCCCATTTTACAGGTGAGAAAACGGAGACACAGAGACATTATGTAACTTGCTCACAGCATAAAGCTACAAGTGGTAGCTGGGTTTTGAATTTAGGTCTACCCACACTCCTAACTTTGAACTGTCCTCTCCCTTAGGGGAGGGTAGCACGTGTAAAAGCTCAGTGAACCACAGAAGAGGTCTCTGAAAGATTCCCCAGGGACAGGTTAGCTGGCCTCACTACCAGGGTGAGCCCCCTGCTTAAGACCGGCTCTCTCATTCCTCATTCCCCACTTGGAAGGTGACTTCAAAGACAGTATTGCAGGGACCAAAGAAACCCTGAACTAGGTCCCAGGCCTGTTTCACTAGGACTAGGCTTCCTCTCGTGGAAGGAAGAGGAAGAAAAGGGCTGAGCCCAGCTGCTTTTTAAGGAGGCAGAGTTGGGACTTGACCAATTCCCCCTTCCGCCCTCGTGCCTTTCCTTTTTCCCTTCTGGGTTTCGCCTCCCTGACGTCAGCGGCCACCCGCGGCGGAGGCGGACGTCTGCGGACCTTGGGCCCGGCCTGGGCGGGACACGCGGAGTCAGCGGCCTGCAGCCCACGCCGCCGGGCCGGGCGCCCCACGAGCTCGGGCGTCGGGAGAGCCGCGGCGGGGGACGGGGCCTCTGTGGCGCCGGGCCAGGCCCCAGGGGCGCGCCTCGATGCGACGCCGGGGCTGCTCGGCCAGGAAAGGGCCGCGGCGGGGCGGGCCTGCGTGCTGCCCACCTCAGAGGCGCCGGCGACTCCGCAGCTGGCCGCGGCAGGGCCCGCTCGTACCTTCCCGGCCGGTCCGGCTGCGCAGCTCCCGCGGCAGCGCGCGGTCGGCGCGGGCTCCCTGCACCCGAGCGCGGGGCCGCGCGGCCGGGCGAGGCGCGAGGCTGCTGAAGGAGCGCGCGGGGCCGCCCTGGCCCCAGCCGACCTCCCGCCGCCCGGCGCCCCGCAGCCTCGGCCGCCCAGCCTCAGGGCGGCGCCAGGACCAGCAAGGAGAGGGTGGGGAGAGGCAAGGTGGCGCGGCGGGGGCAGGGGTCGCGGGGAGCTGTCTAGTGACCCGCGGGGATTTATTGGGTGCCCTGAGCTCACTCGTCCGTCCAAAATCACAGAGCAGTGGAATCCAAAGCTGGGAAGAAAACCGGGTTGTTTGAGTCCCTCTAAGCGTCCTCCCCGCTGCTCCCTACAGGCAAGGACGGCGGCTCCAGGTGGCTCTGCTGGAGGCTCCTGTGACTGAATCAAAGCAGGCTGCAGGGGCCTAGACCCAGTAGAGGACCCTCTACTCCACCTCCTCTGTGGCCTCAGACAATTCCCCTTGGAGGGAGAGAAAGGAGGCGCCGGGGTGGGGTGGGGGCCCCGCTTCTCCCTCCGCTCACGCCTGCTGCGCCCCGCTTTCCTGTCCTCTTTTCCAGGGTTCTGGGTGAGGTCCTACTGCCCGAGAGAGCGGCCCTGATAAATTGTCTTGTGCTCGCTGGGAACGAGAGGGGGGATCTTATCAGTGATCATTTTTCCTTTGTCTTAAGGATAAGGAAATTGATATTCTGAGGCTAAGTGACTTGGCAGCTGGAAATTCTTCCTCCCCACAGCGCCCTTTGGGGATTGGGGATAAACTCAGCGACTTTCTCTCCAGCTCCCTGCCGCTCATCTCTCACCTGAACCATGGCACAGGCCATCATGGTTGCACATCCCAGTCGCCTTCAATTCATCCCTCAAGGCTACAAGGAAGATATTTCCTAAGCACAAGGAGATAGTGCCAGGCTTTTGCTCATAACCCTTCAATGGCTTCCCATCACCTGCAGGGTGGAGCCCAGGCTCCTCTGCATGACACAGGGGGTCCTCCCAAATTTGGTCTTTGCCCACCTCTGTCTTCCTCCTGTACTTTAGCCTTACCAACTCAATGCTGTCCCCAGAGACCTCACACTCTTTGTGTGTGCCTTTTTCTCTTCCTTGTAACTGTTTTCTTGCTATGCACCTGCAAAACTCCCTGCTCCATGGGGATTTCCACCTCTGAGAAGCCTTTTCGCCCCCTTCCTCTCTTGTTTGTATCACCACTCAATCTTGTACGTGCCTTCATCTTCGCCTGACCTTGTTCCACTTTATTATGGTTATTAGTGACACCTTTTGTTTTCCCTGCTCTAGAACCTCTTGAGGAGAGGGACTGTGTCTTTCCTATTTTTGTATTCCTGCTGCTGCTTGCAGAGTGTGATATAGAGATGATTGATCATTGTTGAAGGAAAGTGAACTAATGAATGAATGAATGAACAGACAATGAATGAATCCCCCACCTTAACACTCCTGCTGGGCTTCTCCTGTTGTCAATCACTCCAGACGGGAACAGATGTGCTTCCCACAGAGGCTTCTCAGCTCCAGAATTTCCTTTCTCGCCAAAGTCTGTGTTTACTCATTTTACTAATATCCCTTCTTCCTTCTTCACTTTTTTTTTTTTTAATTTGGTGTGCTACTGGCATGAATCATCACAATATTTGTCTTCATGACAGATTGCTATGGGGGATGGATATGTTTTAAAATACTCTAATTTAGTATTCCCCAGTTTGAGTGATTTCTCAGTCCTTCACCTAGCTCATTTCTTCATCTGCTTTCTCTCCTACCTAGCTTCATACTTTGGAGCCCCAGAAGCCTGTATCCACTGGAAAGGACTGAGGAACTCCCAGTGCCTACAGGGGTATTCCATCAAGCAGAGTCCACAAGCATCTTGGCCTCTGTTAAGATTCCAGAACAGGAGAGAAAATGCAGCACAGCAGTGATGGATGACCCCAGTCAACAGCATATTGATTGGAAGATGTTTCAGTGTGTATATTTAAATTCACAAAGAAAAAGAAAACTACAAGTTACTAAAAGCATCAGTTTCTGAATGTGTAAGTTCCCTGGGAGGATAGTTTCAACTCTGTCCTTCAATTAAATCAGTGGTATGATTCCCTTTTGGTCCAAGGAAGTTGTAACCAATACCACTAATTTTTTCCACAGGACCAATATAGCTGCAAATGCCAGCATACATCTTCTGTAAACAGATCCCAGGAGCAGCCTTCATTGTCTCTAGCTGGTGGGTAGTTCGGCTTTATTGCTGGGCTTTGGGTCATCACGAGGACAGGGGTAGGGAGGCTGACATTTATTGAGTCCATACCTCTAGTTGCCATACATATTTGATCTCATCTAATTCCTCACAACAACCCTGTGGAGAAGGTATCATTGTCGCCATATCAGAGAAAGAGAAATGGAAGATCAAAGAGCTTAGAGGTCACACAGCTTGTCTGCTGGGTTCTACAGCCCAGCAGTTTTGCAAGGATGTGGTCCAGATACCTCTGTCATTTGCACTCATTCATTCAATAAATATTTGTTGAGCACCTCCTAGGTGCCAGGGCCTGGCAAATTAAGTTTAAACTTTGTAGCCTGTCATATCAGACCCTTCGCAATGGATCCTCTGACCCCAGCTTCCTTTTCCAAGCCCATTTGCTAAATTTCTTCTGCTTGCTGCACCCATTCAACCCCCCACTTGAGTGACTGTCTATATCAGATGCCTTTTGTGTCCTGTGCCACCTTCCCTTGGTCTATTTGAGATTTCTGCTGCAGCCGCAGTGGATAGTTCCCATGGGCTGCTGGGGTCTCACTTCAAGCACCTACTCCCACTAATCTCTTTTCTGCCTTAGGGCTTCTTTCAAAGTCACAAAGCTCCTATGAGCCACCCAGATGGAAACTTCCATGGGGGAAGTTAACAGCCCCGGGGGTATCTCATGGCCAGTGGAAATAGGCTTTGGTTTATAAATACCCCCAGGATCCTATCTTTGGAGAGCCTTTTGAGGTATACTTTACATGGTGGCTTAGTGGTCTCAGACAGGAGTGAGCCCCAGTTGCTGACAGTGGTAACCAATCAACAATGAACTCTCAGTACCCCACAAATATATATAATCAGTAAATGAACAAACAAACAAACGAGCTCTCTATTGGCTTTCCCTTCTTGTCAGTCTCTGTCTCCCTCTCCCTTACTCCTGCCTCCAGGGATAACTTCTCAAATGAAGTACTTGCCTTGTCTCAGTCTCTGCTTTCCCTATTCCCACTAAGACACCCTCCAACCTCCCCACATGCTCTCCAATACAACCACATGAGGATTTCACCATTTCCCGGGTTATTCCTTGGTCTCTCACGCCTTCCTTCACCATGCTGCTTCCTCTTCTACCTGTTGAGACCCTTTTTCACCTGTCAAAGCCCAGCTCACCTGTGACTTTCACTCTGAAATCTTCCCTTTCCCAGGTCCAGTTAGGCATGACTGTCTTCAGAGGGACTTATCTTGGTTCCAGTACTGGTCACACCACACTGTCATTAATTCTATGGCTCTTCAAGTCCACGGCTCCTCATGTCTCAAGTCCACAAACCTCAGGTCCATGGATCCTCAAGGATCAGATGTTCCTCTTGTTCCTCCAACTGCCCCAGTACCTAACAAGGTATGATACAGAGTCAGTGCCTAGTACTTGTCTGCTGAGTGAGCGAATGAATGATGAATGAGTGAATGAATGACTAGGACTCATCTGGGCTCTTTGGTCCTCATCCCATCTTAAAGCAGGACCACCCTTATCCAACGGGCAGAGTGGGGAGACACCTTGGAAGGGCAAGCTGCCAGAAAGTCTACCTTTAAAAGAATTCCTTTGGATTAACAAGCAGCCTCTATAGAAATACAAAATTTGGCTACCAGTCTCTCACCCTTCAGTAAGAACTGTCTTCGCCTTGCTTTCTTCATGGTTATCTGAGGTTAGTATGAAAGGGCTGGGAGTTCGGGTGGGGGAAGCGGATGAAAGCAGAGAGTCGCCAGAAGGAGGACACCTCAGGAGGGGTTGGGCTGAGGTGGGACCTGCATCTTTGAGTGCTAAGGGTGTGAAAACAGAAAAAAGCCGTCCCCTTTGAGTACCTTGTCCACCAGGCTCGCATTCTCCAGTGCAAGGGTTCACCTGACTACAAATTAGAATAACCTGGGAGAGCTATTAAGACTGTCCAGTCTGGGACATCCTTCAAATCTCCATTTATTCAGAATCTCTGGAATGGGTCCCCAAATCAGTATTTCATTTATTTATTTCTAGCTTTATTGAGGCATAATACAATAAAATTCACTTGCTTTAAGTGTACAACTTGATGAACTTTCGTAATTGTAAATAATTGTGTAATCTCCACAACAATCAAGATACAGAACAATTCTATCACCATAGAAAGGTCCCTCCTGCCCTTTTGCAGTCAATCCCTTACCCCAACTCCCAGCCCCAGGCAACCATAATTTCTAGAATTTCTGTCACTATAGTTTTGCCTTTTCTAGAACTTTATACGTATGAATGTAGTCTTTGGTGTTTGACTGATTGTTGAAACTTGGCATAATGTTTTTGAGTTTCATCTACGTTGTTATGTGTATTTACATTTCTTTCCTTCTTTTCTCCTCCACCCCAGGGTCAGGAATAGGCATTTTAATGTACTTTGTTGTTTTTAACAACTATTATAATGCTGCAACAGCAGTATTATTATTATCTTGCAGATAAATAAGTTGTGGTTTGATGCAATGAAGAGAGTCATTAAGGTTATATACTTCCTTCCCTCTTGTTGCTGAGGAGTATTCCATCCTATGAATATACCCCAATTTGCTTATCTATTCTACAGTTGTTGGACATTTGGGCTATCTTTGTGTGGACATATGTCTTCATTTATCTAAAAAAAAAATACATAGAAATGGGATTGCTGGGTCATACAGCAATTGTGTGTTTAACTTTATATGATACTGTCATACGATGTTTTCCAGAGTGGCTGTACCATTTTTCATTACCACTAGCAATGTATGAGTCCTGTTGTTCTACATCCTTATTAACATTTAGTGTTTTTGGTCTTTTCATTTTAGCCACTTAAGTCCTAACCATAGCAGTTAGGCAAGAGAAAGAAATAAAGGACATCCAAATTGGTAAGGAGGAAGTCAGATTGTCCTTGATTGCAGACATAGTCTTATTTGTAGAAAAATTTAATACTCCACTATTTTAGCCATTTCAGTGGGTGTGTGATGCTGTCTTATTATGATTTTAATTTGCATTTTCCTGATGATTAATGCCATACAACATCTTTTCATGTACTTATTGGCCATTTGTATATTATCTTTTGTAAAGTGTCTGTTCAAATATTTTGTCCATTTTTATTGGATATTTGTCTTTTTATAATTGAGTTGTAACAATTCTTAATATCTTCATTCATGCCCTTTGTCAGATATATGTTTTGCAAATAATTTTTACCTTGTCTGTGGCTTGCCTTTTTGCTTTATCCATGACTTTTGAATAATGAATGTTTTTTATTTTGATGAAGCACATTTTATTAATTTTTTAATAGGTTGAACTTTTTGTGTCCTGTTTAAGAAACCTTTCCCCAACCTAGTGTCACAAGTATTTTCTCCTATTTTCTTCTAGAAGCTTAATTGTTTTATGTCTTTTGTTTGGGTCTATAGTCTAGTTTTAGTTAATTTGGGGGTATGGTATAGAGTAAGGGTAGAGGTTAGCATTATTTTTTTTTTTTTTCCATTTGGATATCCAGTTGTTGCACCACCATTTAGTAGACTATCTTTTCTCTACCAAATTACTTTGGCAGCTTTGTCAAAAGTCAGTTGACCATAACAGTGTGAATCTATTTCTTGACCCTGTCCTGTTCCATTGATGTGCATGTCTGTCCTCATGGCAATACTACACTGTCTTGATTTCTAAAGTTTTAGAGGCGATCTTGAATTGTGTAGTGTAAGTCCTTCAACTGTTCTGCTTTTTCAGAATTATTTTGGCTATTTCTAGATCTTTTCCTTTTGGTATAAATCTTAAAATCAGCTTGTCAATTTTTTTAAAAGCCTGTTTGGATTTTGACTGGGATTGTATTGAATGTGTAGATAAATTTGGGGAAATTGCATCTTTAATAATATTTACTCTTTATAAACATGGTATATCTCTTCATTTATTAAATTCTTCTTTAATTTCCCTTTGTGCTGCCCAAATTTTCGCATTCACTTGTCAACTTCTGAAAAAAAAAAAAAGCTGATGAGACTTTGATAGAAATTGCCTTGAACCTGTAGATCGATTTGGGGAGTGCTGCCATCTTACCAGTTTTAGGTCTTCTAATTCATGACCATGGGATAGTTTTGCACTTATTTAGGTCTTTGTTAATTTCTTTTGGTGATATTTTGTAGTTGTCAGTGTACAAGTCTTGCATCTCTTTGGTTCAATTTCTTTCAAAGTTTTTTATTCTTTTTGATGCTGTTGTAAATGGGATTGCTTTCTTAATTTCATGTTCAGGTTGTTCGTTGCTAGTGTATAGAGATACAACTGATTTTTGTATTATGTTATAACTTTTAAAAAATATGTTGTTTTTGTTGATCATGATCCAAACTAGGTTCATATCACACATAGCATTTGTTGCCGTGTCTCGTTAGTCTCTTTTAACCTAGAGCAGTCCTCCTAACTTTATATTCATTTATTTATGTCTTAAACGGCATTGATGTTTTTGAAGATTCCAGGCCAGTCGTCACGTAGAACATCCTGCATAATCTAGATTTGTCTAATTGTTTCCTATCAGGAGGTACATAATGACATTTTCTAATTACTGGTAAAATCTGGGTGTCTTGTTAAGCTCCATGGCCAAATGGTTCAACATGTTGGATAGTTATCTCTTTCCCTTATTACCAATATTTCAATCCTTCCAATTCCTTTATCTGACCAGCAGGGGTTCAGAGGGGCCAGATGGGCTGGTCCAGCCCTTGAAGGTTCCCCTATAGGCAGGTGGGCATTGCACCCATCCCTCCCCACCCCAGGCTCTTCTTCCTCCTGCTGCCCATGGGTGAGGCCAGAGCAGCATTTCATCCTTTGCTTCTCACGGTTCTGGGGTGGAGAGTGTGGGTTCAAGGTCTGGGAAATGGTTTCAGAATCTGAGATCCCTCCTATGAAGTTGGGTTATGTGAAACAGAAGGAGCCATGAAGGGACAGTCTTTGAGGACAAATAGAGCCCCCAAGGGATCAGACCCTCCATCAGGATGGGTGGCAGCAGGGCCTGTGTTCCCACATCTCTTCCTTCTTATAAGAGAGAGTGCAGAATGGTATTGGTTTCCTCCTCTACTGCAGAGTTCTGCTGATTTCACACCTCTCTTTCTAGGAACAAGCAAAAAAAGGTTTTATGGGCATCTTCTATTTTTTTTTTTTTTTTTTTTTTTTGGCTGCTGGCCTGTAAGGGGATCTGAACCCATGACCTAGGTTTCATCTTCTATTTTTTACATTTTCTAAATTACAAAAGCAATAAGACCTTGTTAAAGAAAATTTGAAGAATCCAGAATCATATAAAATAAGAAATGAACATCTCTTCCCAGTCTGGCACCTCTCCCTGGGGGTAACTTTGTCCAGTTTGGTGGGTTTACATCTGGAGCCTTTAAAATGTATTTGCATTTGTTCATATGCCTGAAAGAAAGTGAGCCGAAATGCCAGGTACCGATCAAGCTTTATTAAAGGAAGAAAATCTGCTGGGCTGTGCTCAACATGGAGGACAGCCCCAGGCATCGGGGTAGGAGAGCTTATATAGGCTGAAGGAAAGGCTGATGTAGTCAGGGAGGGGTTTGGTGCTGGTGTGGAAGATAAGGCTGGCGATGCAATCAGGTGGAAGGTTGCACCCATGCAGAAGTAGAGGAGTTTCTATTTCTCAGAAACCACGAGGTTTCTCGTAAGGGAAAAGCTGGCAGCTATTTGTGCTTATTGTGTGCAAAATGGCACCAGTCACGTCCAAGATCCATCAATGCCTAGCACAGCACCCTGGCACACAGTAGGTGCACATGAAGTACTTGTTGGATGAAAAAATGAACTGAGAATAATTTTGTTTTGTTTTACAATAATAAAATCGTGTTCTATCCAATAAATTGGAACTTGCTTTTTTTTTTAATGTCAAAGATAAGTATTGGAGATTTTTTTTCTATGACAATACATACTGGGTGGTTTTTTTCCAGACACCAACTAATTTTCCAATTCTTCAACACCAGCTGGGTGTCCAACAATTCAATTCAGTTCTGACACTACCTTCTCACAGTTAGCTCAGATCCCACAGGTTAAGGGCTCATTCCCACAAGACAGCTGCAAATGGTGTGCACAGGCTACCCACAGTTCTGCTCTGCAGACTACAAATTCCCAGTTCCCCCCTCCTTCCCCCTGGTTTGATAATTCACTAGAATGACTCGCAGAACACAGGAAAACACTATGCTTACAATTACAGTTTATTACAAAGGATACAAGTGAATGGCCAGATAAGGAAATACTTAGGTAAGGTTTTGAAAGGTCCCAAGCACAGCAGCTCTGTCCCCTTGAAGTTGGGCGTGCTACCCTCCTGACATGTGGATGTATTCAGCAACTCGGAAGCTCTCTGAATCCCCTGGTTTAGGGGGTTTTATGGAGGTTTCATTATGTAGGCATGACTGATTAAATCATTGGCCATTGGTGATTGTACTCAATATCCGGCCCTCTCTCCTCTCTGGAGGTGTAGCTGTGGAGAGATGGGGGTGGGGGCCCTGAAAAGTCTAACCCTCTGATCTAGTTGGTTTTTCTGGCCACCAGCCCCCATCCTGAAGCTAAGTATCATCCCTCCCCCCACCATGATTCATCTCATTATCATACAATAGACAGTAAATAACAAGAGTTTTAGGAATTCTGTGCCAGGAGCTAAGGACAAAAACCATATATTTATTTTTCATTATACCATAAATGTAGATCTTCCTCATTTTTTCTAATAGCTTCATGGCATTTTTACCGATGGGCCAGGCTTGGCTTGCCCTCTTGCATTAAACAAATAACCTGAAAGTCCAAAAGTGGATGCAAGATTGGAAGGTTTTTTCAGATTACTGGTACTCAACGAAATGTCCAACCAAGCAAACAAACAAAGAGAAAAGAGGAGCAGTGGGGTCCACTTTAGCCTAGTCCTAATGTGTGGGGCCAACCTATTCCATTAACAGTAATTGATAAAAGCAGTTCTCCCACTGTTTTCAGCATAAAGAAAAGTATCGCCTAGATTTAAATCAGAAAAAAAAGGTATAGCCAGGAGCCCTCCAGGGTGCACCTATACAGACATGGATACAATCCAACCAAACAGAAGAAGGCTCGGAAAATCAGAGAAAGGTAAAGAGAGTAAAGCATTGCCTTGTCAGAATTTAGGCCAGGGACTGCAGGAGAGCGATCTACCAGCAACAAAGACATGGGAGCAAAATAGTCCCAGTGACCCCTTGCCTCTTGCTGCTAGAGTCCTCTCCGGTGCCCAAAGCTTTCCATTTTTTTGCCAGTGATTAAATTAAGCTCTCAGATTCCAAAGTCATAGAAATGAGCAGTGTACCCAGCAGTAAAACAAGCAATGCTTTATTAAAAGAGGAGATAGACTTATGCATAAGGGGGGTAGCAACAGTAAAGCTAGCCCCACGAGGGGAGCTGTTCAGGGTCTTTTATAGGGAAAGGAGTTAAAGGGTGGCAGGCCAGCATCACTGGAGGTGGTCTGTTCTGTTCTTCCTGGTTGCGTCGTGGGTGCATGCTCAGTAGGCAGTGGTGTTCATCATTGTCACCCCAGGAGTGACAGTCATTGTAGCAGTCACCTTCATGCTTCCTGCACAGGTGGGAATTCCTAAAGGGGTCTTAAGGTTAATCTGTAACTTTTACAATTATAGTAAACAAGACTTGGGGAGGGGTTTTGCAACTCAGTAAATATCTGTTTCCTCTCTTATCTCAGTTTATTTTGTCAGGGCAGCCCATGGGGTAATCATTTTCCCTGAGGAGTCTCATGACTGAGGAGTGGAAAAATAACAAAGTGTCCTTTGCAGGGAAAAAAGACTCAGTTCGGTTCACAGGCCTAGCCTTACTCTGCTTCAGCATCCCAATGTATACAAGTATCCCCTATTGACAGACATTGCTGGTGCTTGCTATCCCTGCTGCTATTAACAATGATTTCTTTAAATATCCGTCATTGATGGACATTGTTGTTTGCCATTTCCTTGCTATTACTAACAAGGATTTATTTAAATATCCCCTACTGACAGACACTGGAGTTGTTCGCAGTTCCCTGTTATCACCAACACTATTGTAGGGAATGGCCTTATGAGCATTTCTTTAGGTTACATTCCCCAAAGTGGAATTCCTGGGTCAAAATATCTGTACCTTGACATTTGGATAGATACTGCTAAATGGCCCCCCAAAAAACTGTACCAATTTGTACTCCCATCAACAGTCTATGAGAGAGACCATTTCTCCAGATCCTTGCCCAAACTGGATGTTTTCATCTTTAAAAATGTTTTCTGGTGGAAAATTTTATACTGTAGTAATTGGGAAATATAGCTTTAACCTGCACAATTTGCTAGTATAGCTTTAACCTGCACAATTTGCTTCTGCAAACGCTTGCTAAAACAGGGAAACATATCTAAAGGCATTTTAAGTAAAGCAGCTTCTAAGGGGCTGTTGAAATGTAAAGCAGCTTCTAAGGGGCTATTAAGCAGCAGGGGGCCCAAGTACACTAAACATTCCAAGAAGAAAATGGCCCCCACCCAGTTCCAGGAACGGGCTGGTTCCTTATCTAAGAGCCTCCTTGCCAGGCACCAAGGAAGATATACAATTGAAAGAAGCACCATTCCTTATCGGGGGTACCAGCCTGCTAAAGCCCACCTGTAAATCTAAAGGTGCCACAGATCTATCGGGGTGCCAGCCTGCTATAGTCTGCCCATAAATCCAAGGGCGCCACAGGATGACAACTCATCCTGTCATAAAGATCTGTTCAGGAAAAACTGTATAAAAAGTGCTTGTATTGTAAATTGGGGGCCGCTTTTTGTCCTGGAGATGAAGCATCCCCAGCATGCTGGAATAATTAAACCTCATGTTTATTGCAATGGCCTCTAGCTCGTGGTCTTTGTGAGGTGAGCCACCTCGACGTGCGGGACTTGTGCATGGTGCATGGGTCTTACATTTTTGGGGGCTCGTCCAGGATCGGGCTCACTCTCTCCAGGACCAGAGACTAGAGGACGGAGGATTGCTCGAGCAAGGTACCGTGGTTGTCTGTCTGACTGAGTCTGTTTTTTGTTGTTGTCTGCTGTAAGCTGTCTGTTATAATCTGGTTTCAGTGGCTCCAGGACGGAGTCATTGGTCTGGTTTCGGTAGCTCCGGGACAGAATCACCGGTCTGATTTTAGATTTTCTGAGGCTCCAAGGTGGAGCCATCTGTAGTGGCCAAACGGCGGGTGGACGTACCAGCACGTTGCAGCCACAGGAATACTGGAGGATGCTCCAGATTCCTCTGTGGGAGTCGAACAAGTTCGGCTCCACAGGAGATCTCTAGGAAAGAGACCCCTCCCAAGTTCTCTGATAATCTGGTTGTGGCGCCCGTGGCAGGGGCACGTCAGTGTTTTCTTCTTTGTTTGTCTGGTTGCGTGTGTGTAGGGACTGACAATTTTCTGGGGTGACATGGGGCAGACTGTCTCAACCTCTTTAAGTCTGACTCTAAAATACTGGACTGATGTAAAGGGCAGAGCTAATAATTTGTCTATGCCGGTTAGAAATAATAAATGGTTAACACTTTGTTCTTTGGAGTGGCCAGCTTTCCAACTCGGGTGGCCTGCTGAAGGTTCCTTCTCTCCGCCATTGATCGCAGCGGTAAAAAGAAAAATTTTCAAATCTGAAAATCACCTAGACCAGACATCTTATATCATTGTCTGGGAAGATTTGGTCATGGATCCTCCTCCGTGGGTCCGTCCCTTTGTTCCCTTAACAGGCCCAATGGCTGTGTTTGCTCTCTGAGAAGTAAAAAAGAAACCGGAGGTCCTGTCGTCCACCAACCCAGACTGGCTTCTTTCTGATCCTCCTCCCCCTCCCTATCCTCCTTCTTTCCAACCACAGGCAGCTGGGCTGTCCGCTCCACCAGAGGAGAACCCATCAGAAAATGAATCTGAGGGAGGGCCTGCTCAAAGGACACACAGTAAACGAGTGGCCCCTCCAGATGCTATTCCTACCTTCCCCCTGTGGGCCTACGGCCCCCCCTGATGAAGAGGGCAACCAGCCCTTGCAGTACTGGCCTTTCTCTTCCTCCAATCTTTACAATTGGAAATCTCAGAATCCCTCCTCTTTACTCATCAGTCCCCCTGGGATGACTGTCAGCAGCTCCTCCAGGTCCTGTTCACCACTGAGGATAGACAACGAATCCTCCTGGAGGCTCAGAAGAATGTGCCAGGAGCCGATGGGTGACCTACCCTCCTCCCTGATGTTATAGATGCAGGGTTCCCGTTGATAAGACCAAAGTGGGATTTCAACTCAGCAGAAGGCAGGGAGCACCTGAAGGTCTATCGCCAGGCTCTAATGGCAGGTCTCAGAGGGGCAGCAAAACACCCCACCAATTTGACTAAGGTAAGAGAGATAATTCAGGGGCCCGATGAGTCTCCATCAGCATTTCTGGAGAGACTCATGGAGGCATTCCGTCGGTTTACCCCGTATGATCCTGGTAGTGAAGAGCATAAGGCTACAGTGACAGTTGCTTTTATTGACCAGTCTAGTAGAGACATCAGGAAGAAACTGCAGAAGCTTGAAGGGTTGCAAGATAAGTCATTGAGGGAATTAGTGCAGGTGGCTGAAAAAGTTTATCATAATAGCGAGTCAGAAGAAGAAAAAGAAATAAAAAAAGAAAAGCGCCAAGAAAGAAATTTTCACAAAATTCTGGCCACTGTAGTTAGGGAAGCTAGGGAGCCTAATAAGACAGCACCAGGCAGCAAAAAGGGACCCCTGGCAAAGGATCAATGTGCGTACTATAAGGAGAGAGGACACTGGGTTCGAACATGCCCCAGGAAAAAGAAAGAGCCTCAGGGCCCCAAAGTCTTGGCCTTGCAGGAGGTCAGTGACTAGAGGGGATGGGGTTCGGATCCCCTCACTGAACCCAGGGTAACTCTCAAAGTGGAGGGGAAACCTACTCAGTTCGTGGTAGATACTGGAGCCAAAAATTTGGTATTGCTATGAGCAAATGGACCTCTTCTCGAGAAGAAGTCATGGGTATAAGGGGCAACAGGGTACAAATAGTACCCATGGACTATCCGAAGAACAGTGGACCTGGGCATGGGCCAGGTATCCCACTCGTTCATAGTCATTCCTGAATGCCCCCACCCACTGCTGGGAAGAGATCTCCTCACCAAAATGGGTGCTCAAATTTCTTTTGACCCCGAGGGACCTCGGGTGCTAAACCGGCAAGGAAAGCCACTCCAGATACTAACCCTCAGTTTAGAAGATGAATACCAATTTTTTGAAAAGCAAGAGCAGGAGACTGGACAGATAGACTGGTGGTTAAAAAACTACCCCCAGGCATGGGCAGAAACAGCAGGGATAGGGAAGGCTAAAAACAGGCCCCCCATCCACGTAGAGCTGAAAGCTCAAGCCAGTCCTATAGCTGTCCAACAATACCCAATGTCCCGGGAAGCACGCGAAGGCATCCGACCCCACATTGCCCGTTTGCTCCAGCTGGGGATCCTACAGAAGTGCCAATCAGCCTGGAACACGCCCTTGCTACCAGTCCAAAAACCTGGGACTAATGACTACCGACCGGTCCAAGATCTCTGAGAGGT
Source organism: Cynocephalus volans (assembly GCF_027409185.1). NCBI lineage: Eukaryota > Metazoa > Chordata > Mammalia > Dermoptera > Cynocephalidae > Cynocephalus > Cynocephalus volans. The sequence continues at coordinate 32,278,617 of NC_084469.1, forward strand.
AAACAAACGTGTGGCCGACTTCTATGCCACTGTCACTAATCCGTATAATCTTTTAAGTTCTTTACCTCCAGACAGGACCTGATATTCGGTACTGTATCTCAAAGATGCATTCGTCTGTTTGCTGCTAACTGCAAAAAGTCAAGATTACTTGGCTTTCAAGTGGAAAGATTCAGAAGCTGGCCTAGCAGCGCAACTCACTTGGAAACACCTGCCTCAAGGATTCAAAAACTTGCCCACAATCTTTTTTTTTTTTTCATTATGGTTGATTATTGTTGCCCATCACCAAAACCTCCCTACCTCCTCCCTCCCACCATCTCCCCACCGATGTCTCCTCTGTTTGCATGTCGTATCAACTTCAAGTAATTATGGTTGTTATATCTTCTTCCCTCCACCGTTTTTTTTTTTTTTTTTTTTTTTGGTGTGTGTGTGTGTGTGAATTTCTATATTAATTTTTAGCTCCCACCAATAAGTGAGAACATGTGGTATTTCTCTTTCTGTGCGTGACTTGTTTCACTTAATATAATTCTCTCAGGGTCCATCCATGTTGTTGCAAATGGCAGTATTTCATTCGTTTTTATAGCTGAGTAGTATTCCATTGTGTAGATGTACCACATTTTCCGTATCCACTCATCTGATGATGGACACCTAGGCTGGTTCCAACTCTTGGCTATTGTACAGAGTGCTGCGATGAACATTGGGGAACAGGTATACCTTCGACTTGATGATTTCCATTCCTCTGGGTATATTCCCAACAGTGGGATAGCTGAGTTGTATGGTAGATCTATCTGCAATTGTTTGAGGAACCTCCATAGCATTTTCCATAGAGGCTGCACCACTTTGCAGTCCCACCAACAATGTATGAGAGTTCCTTTTTCTCCGCAACCTCGCCAGCATTTATCGTTCAGAGTCTTTTGGATTTTAGCCATCCTAACTGGGATTAGATGGTATCTCAATGTGGTTTTGATTTGCATTTCCCGGATACTGAGTGATGTTGAGCATTTTTTCATATGTCTGTTGGCCATTTGGATATCTTCCTTAGAGAAATGCCTACTTAGCTCTTTTGCCCATTTTTAAATTGGGTTGCTTGTTTTCTTCTTGTAAAGTTGTTTGAGTTCCTTATATATTCTGGATATTAATCCTTTGTCAGATGTATATTTTGCAAATATTTTCTCCCACTCTGTTGGTTGTCTTTTAACTCTGTTAATTGTTTCTTTTGCCATGCAGAAGCTTTTTAGTTTGATATAATCACATTTGTTTATTTTGCCTTTGGTTGCCCATGCTTTTGGGGTCGTATTCATGAAGTCTGTGTCCAGTCCTATTTCCTGAAGTGTTTCTCCTATGTTTTCTTTAAGAAGTTTTATTGTTTCAGGGTGTATATTTAAATCCTTAATGCATTTTGAGTTGATTTTAGTATACGGTGAGAGGTATGGATCTAGTTTCATTCTCCTGCATATGGATATCCAGTTATCCCAGCACCATTTGCTGAAGAGGTAATCCCTTCCCCAGTTAATAGGCTTACTGCCTTTGTCAAAGATCAGATGGCAGTAAGTGTGTGGGTTGATTTCTGGATTCTCTATTCTATTCCATTGATCAGTGTGTCTGTTTTTATGCCAGTACCATACTGTTTTGGTTATTATAGCTTTGTAGTATTGCTTAAAGTCGGTTAGTGTTATGCCTCCAGCTGTATTTTTTTTGCTGAGCATTGCTTTCGCTATGCATGGTCTTTTATTATTCCATATAAATGACTGGATAGTTCTTTCCATTTCTGAGAAAAATGTCTTTGGAATTTTGATGGGGATTACATTGAATTTGTATATCACTTTGGGTAGTATGGACATTTTCACTATGTTGATTCTTCCAATCCAAGAGCATGGGATATCTTTCCATCTTCTTGTATCCTCTCTAACTTCTCTCAGCAGTGGTTTGTAGTTCTCATTATAGAGATTTTTCACCTCCTTGGTTAACTCATTTCCTAAGTATTTTATTTTTTTGGTGGCTATTGTAAATGGGCAGGCTTTCTTGATTTCTCATTCTGCATGTTCACTATTGGAGAAAAGAAATGCTACTGATTTTTGTGTGTTGATTTTGTATCCTGCTACTGTGCTGAAATCACTTATCAATTCCAACAGTTTTTTTGTAGAGGTTTTAGGCTCTTCGATATATAGGATCATGTCATCTGCAAACAGGGACAGTTTGACTTCATCTTTTCCAATCTGGATGCCCTTTATTTCCTTCTCTTCTCTGATTGCTCTGGCTAGTACTTCCAACAATATGTTGAATAGGAGTGGTGAGAGTGGGTATCCTTGTCTAGTTACTGTTCTTAAAGGAAAAGCTTTCAGCTTTTCCCCATTCAGGATGATATTGGCAGTGGGTTTGGCATATATGGCTTTAATTATGTTGAGATACTTTCCCTCTATACCTAACTTATAGAGGGTCTTTGTCATGAATGAGTGCTGTACTTTATCAAATGCTTTTTCAGCGTCTATAGAGATGATCATATGGTCCTTGTGTTTGAGTTTATTAATATGGTGTATCACATTTATTGATTTGCGTATGTTGAACCAACCTTGCATCCCTGGGATGAATCCCACTTGATCGTGGTGAATAATTTTATGTATGTGTTGCTGTATTCTGTTTGCTAGTATTTTAGTGAGGATTTTTGCATCTATATTCATCAAGGATATCAGCCTGTAGTTTTCTTTTTTGGTTATATCTTTACCTGATTTTGGTATCAGGATGATGTTTGTGTCACAGAATGAATTTTGGAGATTTGCGTCTGTTTCAATCTTTTGGAATAGTTTGTAAAGAATCAGTGTCAATTCCTGTTTGAATGTTTGGTAAAATTCTGCTGTGAATCCATCTGGTCCTGGGCTTTTCTTTGTTGGGAGCCTTCTGATAACAGCTTCAATCTCCTTTATTGTTATTAGTCTGTTCAAATTTTCTACGTCTTCATGGTTCAGTTTTGGGAGCTTTTGTGTGTCCAGAAATTTATCCATTTCCTCCAGATTTTCAAATTTGTTGGCATATACTTGTTATAGTAGTCTCGAATGATTCCTTGTATTTCATTTGAATCAGTTGTAATATCACCTTTTTCATTTCTAATTTTTGTTATTTGAGTCTTCTCTCTTCTTTTTTTTTTGTTAGCCATGCTAATGGTTTGTCAATTTTATTTATCTTTTCAAAAAACCAACTTTTTGATTCATTGATCTTTTGAATTGTTTTTTGGTTTTCAATTTCATTTAGTTCTTCTCTGATCTTAATGATTTCTTTCCGTCTGCTAACTTTAGGTTTGGATTGTTCTTGTTTTTCTAGTTCTTTAAGGTAAAGTGTTAGGTTGTTGACTTGCCATCTTTCCATTCTTCTGAAGTGAGCATTTAATGCAATAAATTTCCCCCTTAATACTGCTTTTGCAGTATCCCACAGGTTTTGGTATGATGTATCATTGTTTTCATTAGTTTCAATAAATTTTTTGATTTCCTGCTTGATTTCTTCTTGGACCCATATGTCATTGAGTAGAATGCTGTTTAATTTCCATGTGTTTGTATAGTTTCCAGAGTTTTGTTTGTTATTAATTTCTAGTTTTAATCCATTGTGGTCTGAGAAGATACATGGGATAATTCCAATTTTTTTGAATTTATTGAGACTTGATTTGTAACCTAATATGTGATTTATCCTGGATAATGATCCATGTGCTGATGAGAAGAATGAATATTCTGAGGTTGTTGGATGGAATGTTCTGTAGATATCTGTCAATTCCAATTGGTCTCGAGTATCGTTTACATCTTGTGTTTCTCTACTGATTCTTTGCCTAGATGATCTGTCTAATATTGACAGTGGGGTCTTCAGGTCCCCTGCTATTATGGTATTAGTGTCTATTTCCTTCTTTAGGTTTAATAGAGTTTGTTTTATAAATCTGACTGCTCCAACATTGGGTGCGTACATATTTATGATTGTTATGTCTTCTTGATGCATCAGTCCTTTTATCATTAAGTAGTGTCCCTCATTGTCTCTTTTTATGGTTTTTAGTTTAAAGTCTATTTTGTCAGATATAAGAATAGCTACTCCAGCTCGTTTTTCTTTTCTGTTTGCATGGTCAATCTTTTTCCATCCTTTCACTCTTAGTCTGTGTGAATCTTTATGGGTGAGGTGGGTCTCTTGTAGGCAGCATATAGTTGGGTCCTCCTTTTTGATCCAGTCAGCCAGTCTGTGTCTTTTGATTGGGGAATTTAAGCCTTTTACATTAAGAGTTGTTATTGAAAGGTGTTGACTTATTCCTAGCATTTTATTGGTTGTTTGGTTGTCTTAGGTGTCTTTTGTTCCTTGCTTTCTGATTTACTGTTTGGTTTCTGTGTTTGTTGGTTCCTTAGGTTGTAGATAGCTTTTTTATTTCTTTGTTTTCTCTTAATGAATGCCATTTTTATTATTCTAGTGGGTTTTGATTTTTCTTGGCTTTTTATGGAAGTGGTAGCCATTTTTCAGGAACCAAACCCAGTACTCCCTTGAGGATTTCTTGCAAGGGTGGTCGTGTGGTAGTGAACTCCTGCAGTTTTTGTTTGTCTGAGAAATATACTATTTGCCCTTCATTTCGGAAGGATAGCCTTTCAGGGTAGAGTATTCTTGGTCTACAATCTTTGTCTTTTAGTATTTTGAATATATCATCCCATTCCTTTCTAGCTTTTAGGGTTTGTGATGAAAAGTCTGAAGTTAGCCTGGTTGGGGCTCCCTTATAGGTGATTTGACACTTCTCTCTTACAGCTTTTAAGATTCTCACTTTGTCTCTGAGTTTTGCCAATTTGACTATAACATGTCTTGGAGAAGACCTCTTTGGGTTGAATACGTTTGGAGATCATTGAGCTTCCTGGATCTGAAGATCTGTGATTTTTCCTAGACTTGGGTAGTTTTCTGCCACTATTTTGTTGAATATATTTTCAATGCAATCTCCATTTTCTTCCCCTTCTGGAATACCCATGACTCCGATATTTGAGAAATTAAGGTTTTCTGATATCTCTCTCGGATTTTCTTCAATGTCTTTGATTCTTTTTTCTTTTTTATTTTTTTGTCTGCTTGTGTTATTTCAAACAGCCCCACTTCAAGTTCAGAGGCTCTCTCTTCAACTTCGACAAGCCTGCTGGTTAAACTCTCCGTTGTGGTTTTTATTTCGCTGAATATCTTCTTCAGTTCAGCAAGTTCTGCTACATTTTTTTTCAGAACATTGATTTCCTTGTACATTTCCTCTTTCAGATCCTGTATACTTTTCCTCATTTCATCATGATGTCCAGCTGAATTTTCTTGTATCTTATTCAGTTTCCTTAGAATTATCACTCAAAATTCCTTGTCAGTCATTTCAAGGGCTTCTTGTTCTATAGGATCTAGAGTTTGAGATTTATTAACTTTTGGTGGTGTACTTTCTTGATTTTTTTTATTTCTGGTATCTTTTTTTTTATGTTTATTCATTGTGGCAGGGGGTTTCACAGTCCACCGGTTTGAGACTATTGACTAACTAAGATGTTGCTGTGGTTGCCAATTTGGTATGGCTACCTCTGTGACTGCTCTTTTGGCCTCTAGTGCCTGTGTGTGTGGTTGCCTCCAGTCTTGGGCCTCTCCGGGGAGCCACCTCTCTTGTCAGCTTGGACTCTGCTGGGCTTCTGGATCACGGGGCGATACCGCAGGGTGTGTGATCTCTGCTGAGCTTCCACTTCCAGTGCAGGACTTCTCCCTGTTCCGTGTGCTCTGGCCCAGGCTGTTGGATCGTGCAGTGGCAACCCCACAGGGTGTGTGGTTTCTGTCGAGTCTCCGCCTCCCTGGCCGCATGTCTCCCCACTCTATGTGCACTGTGCTGGGCTGGGGCGTGTCTTCTGCAGCCCTCGTCTATCAACTGGGCCTTCAAGACCCTGCTCGGCACCGCCTCGCCCAGGAAGTCTACCAGGTTCTGGTAGGCACAGACGACCGGTCGCTCTGGGTGCCTTTGTAGCACTGTGTAGGTCTTTCTCGGGACTTGTTCACCTTTGTATCCCCCCGGTATGGACCGAGTCTAGCGCCCGCCTGCAGCCAGCTCTCCGGCAGGTTCAAGCGGACTTAGGAACTCTCCTACCACACTGTTCCCAACCAGAAATTGGTTAGGTGTTTTTCCGAACAGGTGGCCACAGAGATGGTATCCGCCTCCCAGTAACAGGGAGTTTACCCGGGCAGAGTCCAGGGTGTGGTGGAGTGACAGTCGGCCCCACCCATACTTCCTTGCCCTCCCAACACTGGCCGGGGACACCCCACGCCACCAGCCCCACCAGAGAACCGCAGAGGGAGTGGGAGGGGGGGCCGACCCGCAGGCTCCAGAAAGCCCCGCGCCGGGCCAAGAAAGTGGGAAGGCTCAGTGATGGACGAGCCGGGCGGAGCTGTCAGCACCTGGGAAAATGGAGGCAGCCCTGGGGCGGTGAGTGAACCGGTGATGCAGGCGGAAGCCGGGTGGGCATCAGCCCCCCGAGCAGGGCTGGGCCAGGGGTCACTCACAGTGCTGTGCCAAGTCGGGCGCTCACTCTCTGCCTCTGGTTTGTCGCCTTCCGCGTTCTCAGCCGCTGCCGCCTCGGGCTGTTCATTCGGTCCCGCGGCGCGGCTCAGACATTCCCAGGAATCTTCTTTTATGCCAGCCTGAAACCTCGAATCCTGAATAGGGCAGCTGGCCGCCTTCAGCGTGGCCCCAGCCTCCGGGATCCTGGCTGCATCCACATCAGCCCTGGTGCCATGTTCCCTGTTTAGAGACTCGCTTTTGCAGCTAAGAAACAATTCTTTTCCTGCTCCACACTTCAAAGCTGTTGCCTGTAAATGAGGCAGCCTCCCCTGCCGAGGGCAAAGTGGCGGTCACCCCCTATGACCGGCCACCAGCAGTGGTCCTCCCTTAAGAGATGGCAAGAGGAAGGTCCACAAGTTTCCCGGCTGCCTGAGGCCCAGTGGCCACCTTTTCCACCTCAGCTACTCCGCGCCAACCGCCGCAGCCACTGCCATCTTGAAAAACTAAAATTTTTTTTGAACATATATATCCATTTCTCTTACTTAAATACTTAAAGGTGGAATTGTTGGCCCATTTAACATTACAAGAGCCTGGCGAACTGTTTTCTGAAGTTTTCCAGTGTTTTACATTCCTACCAGCAATGTATGAGTCCAGTTGTTTTACATTCTCACCAGGACTTGTAACTGTCCATTTAAATTTTTTAATGCTGTTGCCTCAGTTGGTTAGAGCATAGCCTTGTAATACCAAGGTCAAGGGTTTGGATCTCCTATCCGGCCAGCACCCCATCCCCCAATTTTTTTTAATACATATTATTAATTATGAATTGGAATCTCATTGTGGTTTTTATTTGCATTTCCTTAATGACAGGATATTGAGCATCTTTTCATGGGCCCATTTACCATTCACATCTCTTCTTCGGTGAAATATCTGTTCAAATCTTTTACCCATTCATTAAATCAGTTGCGTATTTCCTTGTTGAGTTGTAGCAGATTTTTATATATTCTGGATACAAGTTTGTATTAGATATGTGTTTTGTAAATGTTTTTCCAATTTGTAACTTACCATTTCATTTTTTTAATTGTGAAAAGTAAAATAAGTCCTACAGCTTTAGCTGTAACATTTCTGTAAGAAATCTTTTCTTTCTGTAATCTATTTAATTTTGTATGCAATATAAGGTAAGACATAAGATTCTTTTGTTTTCCTTATAGATACCCAATTGTTCAAGCACTATTCATTGAAAGGACTCTTTTTTCTATCAAATTACTTTACAGTTTTGTCAAAAATCAATGGACTGTGTGTGAGTCTTATGCTGTCCCATTTATTTATGTGAAAATAAGATACTATCATAATTACACTAGTTCTGTAGCATGTCCTTAAACAAGTAGTGTTAGTCCTCCACCTTTGTTCTTTTGCAAAACTGTTTTGGCTATTGCGGGTCATTCATTTCTCCATTAATTTTAGAAACCATTTGTCAATGTTTAAAGTTTATACTTGTGTTTTGATTGGAATTGCACTGAATTTATAGGTCGATTTTGAGAGAACTGACATTTAATAATATTGAGTCTTCTGATTTGTGAACATAAGTTTACTTTCTTGGGGGGGTAGTTTCTCTCAACAATGTTTTACATTTTTCATCATACAGACCTTGCACATTTTGTTAAATTTAGTCCTAGGTATTTAATGTTTTTTGATGATATTGTAAATGGTATTATAAAATTTCAATTTCTTATTGTTTATTGCTGGTATATAAAAATACAGTTAATTTTTGTGTATTGATTTTGTATCCTGTGACCTTGCCAAATTCACGTATTACTTCTAGTAGTAGATTCCTTAGGATTTTCTACATTGACGATCATGTTGATTAAAAACACTTTTATTTTTTCCTTTCCAATCTTTACCTTAATTTCTTTTTGCCATGTTGCACTATCAACTACCAGCGTACCTTCAATACGATGTTGGATAGAAGAAGTTAACATGCACATTTCTGTCTTGTTCCTGATGTTGGGGGAAAAGCATTCAGTCTTTTACCATTAAGTGTGATATTAGATGTATATTTTTCACAGATGCTCTTCATCAATTTTTTAAGCTGTTTTCCAATGAGTTCTTATTACTAGTCAAGTTCATGATTCAAAAATATGGAATGCTTCATGAATTTGCATGTCATCCTTGCACAGGGGCCATGCTAATCTTTTCTGTATTGTACCAATTTTAGTATATGGGCTGCTGAAGTGAGCACTAGCTGAAAGTTTTTAATCACAAATAGTGTTGAATTTTGTCAAATACTCCATCTTTTGCAACGGTTTTAATCTTTTTTATTTTTAAAATTTTATTAATGTCTTAGTCTTTTTAGTGTTGCTATAACAGAATACCTGAGACTGGGTACTTTATAAAGAAAAGAGGTTTATTTGGCTCACAATTCTGTGGCTAAAAAGTCCAAGATCAGGCAGCCCATCAGTAAGGGTCTTGTGCTGCCTCTACTCTCAGCAGAAAGCACAAAGCAGAAAGGGAAGCTAGCATGTGCAAAGAGACACATGGCAAGAGAAGAAGTAAGAAGCAATCAGAGAACAGAAGGAAATAAAGGGCATCCAGATTGGAAAAGATGAAGTCAAACTGTCCCTGTTTGCAGATGACATGATCCTATATATCGAACAGCCTAAAACCTCTACAAAAAAACTGTTGGAATTGATAAATGATTTCAGCACAGTAGCAGGATACAAAATCAACACACTCTATAATGAGAACTACAAACCACTGCTGAGAGAAATTAGAGAGGATACAAGAAGATGGAAATATATCCCATGCTCTTGGATTGGAAGAATCAACATAGTGAAAATGTCCATACTACCCAAAGTGATATACAAATTCAATGCAATCCCCATCAAAATTCCAAAGACATTTTTGTCAGAAATGGAAAAAACTCTCCAGACATTTATATGGAACAATAAAAGACCACGCATAGCCAAAGCAATGCTCAGCAAAAAAAATAAAGCTGGAGGCATAACACTACCTGACTTTAAGCTATACTACAAAGCTATAATAACCAAAACAGTATGGTACTGGCATAAAAACAGACACACTGACCAATGGAATAGAATAGAGAATCCAGAAATCAACCCACACACTTACTGCCATCTGATCTTTGACCAAGGCACCAAGCCTATTCACTGGGGAAGGGACTGCCTCTTCAGCAAATGGTGCTGGGATAACTGGATATCCATATGCAGGAGAATGAAACTAGATCCATACCTCTCACCGTATACTAAAATCAACTCAAAATGGATTAAGGATTTAAATATACACCCTGAAACAATAAAACTTCTTAAAGAAAACATAGGAGAAACACTTCAGGAAATAGGACTGGACACAGACTTCATGAATACAACCCCAAAAGTACGGGCAACCAAAGGAAAAATAAACAAATGGGATTATATCAAACTAAAAAGCTTCTGCACAGCAAAAGAAACAATTAAAAGAGTTAAAAGACAACCAACAGAGTGGGAGAAAATATTTGCAAAATATACATCTGACAAAGGATTAATATCCAGAATATATAAGGAACTCAAACAACTTTACAAGAAGAAAACAAGCAACCCAATTAAAAAATGGGCAAAAGAGCTAAGTAGGCATTTCTCTAAGGAAGATATCCAAATGGCCAACAGACATATGAAAAAATGCTCAACATCACTCAGCATCCGGGAAATGCAAATCAAAACCACATTGAGATACCATCTAACCCCAGTTAGGATGGCTAAAATCCAAAAGACTATAAATGATAAATGCTGGCGAGGCTGCGGAGAAAAAGGAACTCTCATACATTGTTGGTGGGACTGCAAAATGGTGCAGCCTCTATGGAAAATGGTATGGAGGTTCCTTAAACAATTGCAAATAGATCTACCATACGACCCAGCCATCCCACTGTTGGGAATATACCCAGAGGAATGGAAATCATCAAGTCGAAGGTATACCTGTTCCCCAATGTTCATCGCAGCACTCTTTACAATAGCCAAGAGTTGGAACCAGCCCAAATGCCCATCATCAGATGAGTGGATACGGAAAATGTGGTACATCTACACAATGGAATACTACTCAGCTATAAAAACGAATGAAATACTGCCATTTGCAACAACATGGATGGACCTTGAGAGAATTATATTAAGTGAAACAAGTCAGGCACAGAAAGAGAAATACCACATGTTCTCACTTATTGGAGGGAGCTAAAAATTAATATATAAATTCACACACACACATACACACACACACACACAAACCGGGGGGGGGCGGGAAGAAGATATAACAACCACAATTATTTGAAGTTGATACAACAAGCAAACAGAAAGGACATTGTTGGGGGGGAGGGGGGAGGGAGAAGGGAGGGAGGTTTTGGTGATGGGGAGCAATAATCAGCTACAATGTATATCGACAAAATAAAATTTAAAAAAAAATAAATAAAAATAAAAATAAAAATAAATAAATTTAAAAAAAAAAAAAAAAAAAAGAAACAGGGAACACGGCGCCAGGGCTACTGTGGATGCAGCCAGGATCCCGGAGGCTGGGGCCGCACTGAAGGCGGCCAGCTGCCCTATTCAGGATTCGAGGTTTCAGGCCGGCATTAAAGAAGATTCCTGGGAGCGCCCGAGCAGCGCCGCGACTGAACAGCCCGAGGCGGCAGCGCCGAGAACACGGAAGGCAACAAACCAGAGACAGAGCGAGCGCCCGACCTGGCACAGCACTGTGAGTGATCCCTGGCACAGCTCTGTTCGGGGGGTGGATGCCCACGCGGCTCCCGCCTGCACCACCAGGCCACTCATTGCCCCGGTGCTGCCTCCATTTTCCCAGGTGCGGGCAGCTCTGCCCTGCTCGGCCATCACTGAGCCCATTTGCTTGGCCTGGCGCGGGGCTTTCCGGACCCTGCGGGCCGACCTCCTCTCCCACTCCCTCCGTGGTTCTCTGGCAGGGCTGGGGGTGTGGGGCTTCCCGACCAGTTTTGGGAGGGCTAGGAAGTACGGGCAGGCCGACTGTCACTCCACCACACCCTGGACTCCGGCCCTGGTAAACTTCCTGTTACTGGGAGGCAGATACCATCTCTGCGACCACCAGTTTGGAAAAAAGCCTAACGAATTTCTGGTTGGGAATAGTGTGGTAGGAGAGTTCCCAGGTCCGCTTGAACCTGCCGGAGAGCAGGCTGCAGGCGGGCACTAGACTCGGTTTATACCGGGGGGATACAAAGGTGAACAAGACCCGAGAAAGATCTACACAGTGCTACAAAGGCACCCAGAGAGACCGGTCGTCTGTGCCTAGCAGAAACCTGGTAGACTTCCTGGGCGAGGCGGTGCTGGGCAGGGTCTTGAAGGCCCAGCTGATAGAGGAGGGGTGCAGAAGACACGCCCCAGCCCAGCACAGTGTGCACAGAGGGGGGAGACATGCGGCCAGGGAGGCGGAGACTCGACAGAAACCACACACCCGGTGGGGTCGCCACTGCACGATCTAACAGCCTGGGCCAGAGCACACGGAACGGGGAGAAGTCCTGTACAGAAAGTGAAAGCTCAACAGAGATCACACACCCTGTGGTACGTGATCCACCAGCCCAGCAGAGTACAAGCTGACTAGAAAGGTGGATCCCCGGAGAAGCCCAAGACCCGAGGCAACCACACACACAAGACGCTAGAGGCCAACTGAGCAGTCACGGCGGGAGCCATACCAAATTGGCAACCACAGCAACATCCTAGTTAGTCATTAGTCTTAAACTGGTGGACTGTGAAACCCCCTGCCACAATGAACAAACACCAAAAAAAAGACACCAGAAATACAAAAAATCAAGAAAGTACACCACCAAAAGTTAATAAATCTCATACTCTAGATCCTATAGAACAAGAAGCCCTTGAAATAACTGACAAGGAATTTCGAGTGATAATTCTAAGGAAACTGAATGAGATACAGGAAAACTCACCTAGACATCATGATGAAATGAGGAAAAGTATACAGGATCTGAAAGGGGAAATATACAAGGAAATCAATGTCCTGAAAAAAAATGTAGCAGAACTTGCTGAACTGAAGAAGTTATTCAGCGAAATAAAAAACACAACGGAGAGTTTAACCAGCAGGCTTGTCGAAGTTGAAGAGAGAACCTCTGAACTTGAAGATGGGCTGTTTGAAATAACACAAGCAGACAAAAAGAAAGAAAAAAGAATCAAGGACATGGAAGAAAATCTGAGAGAGATATCAGACAACCTCAAGCGCTCAAATATCCGAGTCATGGGTATTCCAGAAGGGGAGGAAAATGGAGATTCCATTGAAAACATATTCAACAAAATAGTGGCAGAAAACTTCCCAGGTATAGGAAAAATCACAGATCTTCAGATCCAGGAAGCTCAACGATCTCCAAACGTATTCAACCCAAAAAGGCCTTCTCCAAGACATGTCATAGTCAAATTGGCAAAACTCAGAGACAAAGAGAGAATCTTAAAAGCTGCAAGAGAGAAGCGTCAAATCACCTATAAGGGAGCCCCAATCAGGTTAACATCAGACTTTTCATCACAAACCCTAAAAGCTAGAAAGGAATGGGATGATATTTTCAAAATACTAAAAGACAAAGATTGCCAGCCAAGAATACTCTACCCTGCAAGGCTATCCTTCCGAAATGAGGGGCAAATAGTATATTTCTCAGACAAACAAAAACTGCGGGAGTTCACTACCACAAGACCACCCTTACAAGAAATCCTCAAGGGAGTACTGGGTTTGGTTCCTGAAAAATAACTACCACTGCCATAAAAACCTAAGAAAAATCTAAACCCGCTAGTACAATAAAAATGGCATTCATGAAGAGAAAACAAGCTAACAAAAACACTATCTACAACCTAAGGAACCAACAAACAAAGAAACCAAACAGTAAACCAGAAAGCAAGGAACAAAAGACACCTAAGACAACCAAACAACCAATAAAATGCTAGGAATAAATCAACACCTTTCAATAACAACTCTTAATGTTAAAGGCTTAAATTCCCCAATTAAAAGACACAGACTGGCTGACTGGATCAAAAAGCAGGACCCAACTATAGGCTGCCTACAAGAGACCCACCTCACCCATAAAGATTCACACAGACTAAGAGTGAAAGGATGGAAAAAGATTTACCATGCAAACAGAAAAGAAAAACGAGCTAGAGTGGCTATTCTTATATCTGACAAAATAGACTTTAAACTAAAAACCATAAAAAGAGACAATGAGGGACACTACTTAATGATAAAAGGACTGATCCATCAAGAAGACATAACAATCATAAATATGTACACACCCAATGTTGGAGCAGCCAGATTTATAAAACAAACTCTATTAGACCTAAAGAAGGAAATAGACACTAATACCATAACAGCAGGGGACCTGAACACTCCACTGTCAATATTAGACAGATCATCTAGGCAAAGAATCAGTAGAGAAACACAAGATCTAAACAAGACTCTAGACCAATTGGAATTGGCAGATATCTACAGAACATTCCACCCAACAACCTCAGAATATTCATTCTTCTCATCAGCACATGGATCATTCTCCAGGATAGATCACATATTAGGTCACAAATCAAGTCTCAATAAATTCAAAAAAAATGGAATTATCCCATGTATCTTCTCAGACCACAATGGATTAAAACTAGAAATTAATAACAAACAAAACTCTGGAAACTATACAAACACATGGAAATTAAACAGCATTCTACTTAATAACATATGGGTCCAAGAAGAAATCAAGCAGGAAATCAAAAAGTTTATTGAAACTAATGAAAACAATGATACATCATACCAAAACCTGTGGGATACTGCAAAACCAGTATTGAGGGGAAAATTTATTGCATTAAATGCTCACTTCAGAAGAATGGAAAGATGGCAAGTGAACAACCTAACACTTCACCTTAAAGAACTAGAAAAACAAGAACAATCCAATCCTAAAGTTAGCAGACGGAAAGAAATCATTTAGATCAGAGCAGAACTGAATGAAATTGAAAACCAAAAAACAATTCAAAAGATCAACGAATCAAAAAGTTGGTTTTTTGAAAAGATAAATAAAATTGACAAACCATTAGCATGGCTAACAAGAAAAAGAAGAGAGAAGACTCAAATAACAAAAATTAGAAATGAAAAAGGCGATATTACAACTGATTCATCTGAAATACAAGGAATCATTCAAGACTACTATAAACAACTATACGCCAACAAATTTGAAAATCTGGAGGAAATGGATAAATTTCTGGACACACACAAGCTCCCAAAACTGAACCGTGAAGACGTAGAAAATTTGAACAGACCAATAACAATAAAGGAGATTGAAGCTGTTATCAGAAGGCTCCCAACAAAGAAAAGCCCAGGACCAGATGGATTCACAGCAGAATTTTACCAAACATTCAAAGAGGAATTGACACCGATTCTTTACAAACTATTCCAAAAGATTGAAACCGACGCAAATCTCCCAAACTCATTCTATGAAGCAAACATCATCCTGATACCAAAACCAGGTAAAGATATAACCAAAAAAGAAAACTAGAGGCCGATATCCTTGATGAATATAGATGCAAAAATCCTCACTAAAATACTAGCAAACAGAATACAGCAACACATACGAAAAATTATTCATCACGATCAAGTGGGATTCATCCGAGGGATGCAAGGTTGGTTCAACATACGCAAATCAATAAATGTGATACACCATATTAATAAACTCAAACACAAGGACCATATGATCATCTCTATAGATGCTGAAAAAGCATTTGATAAAGTTCAGCACTCATTCATGACAAAGACCCTCTATAAGTTAGGTATAGAGGGAAAGTATCTCAACATAATTAAAGCCATATATGACAAACCCACTGCCAATGTCATCCTGAATGGGGAAAAGCTGAAAGCTTTTCCTTTAAGAACAGGCACTAGACAAGGATGCCCACTCTCACCACTCCTATTCAACATAGTGTTGGAAGTACTAGCCAGAGCAATCAGAGAAGAGAAGGAAATAAAGGGCATCCAGATTGGAAAAGATGAAGTCAAACTGTCCCTGTTTGCAGATGACATGATCCTATATATCGAACAGCCTAAAACCTCTACAAAAAAACTGTTGGAATTGATAAATGATTTCAGCACAGTAGCAGGATACAAAATCAACACACAAAAATCAGTAGCATTTCTTTTCTCCAATAGTGAACATGCAGAAGGAGAAATCAAGAAAGCCTGCCCATTTACAATAGCCACCAAAAAAATAAAATACTTAGGAATTGAGTTAACCAAGGAGGTGAAAAATCTCTATAATGAGAACTACAAACCACTGCTGAGAGAAATTAGAGAGGATACAAGAAGATGGAAAGATATTCCATGCTCTTGGATTGGAAGAATCAACATAGTGAAAATGTCCATACTACCCAAAGTGATATACAAATTCAATGCAATCCCCATCAAAATTCCAAAGACATTTTTCTCAGAAATGGAAAAAACTATTCAGACATTTATATGGAACAATAAAAGACCACGAATAGCCAAAGCAATGCTCAGCAAAAAAAATAAAGCTGGAGGCATAACACTACCTGACTTTAAGCTATACTACAAAGCTATAATAACCAAAACAGTATGGTACTGGCATAAAAACAGACACACTGACCAATGGAATAGAATAGAGAATCCAGAAATCAACCCACACACTTACTGCCATCTGATCTTTGACAAAGGCACCAAGCCTATTCACTGGGGAAGGGACTGCCTCTTCAGCAAGTGGTGCTGGGATAACTGGATATCGATATGCAGGAGAATGAAACTAGATCCATACCTCTCACCGTGTACTAAAATCAACTCAAAATGGATTAAGGATTTAAATATACACCCTGAGACAATAAAACTTCTTAAAGAAAACATAGGGGAAACACTTCAGGAAATAGGACTGGGCACAGACTTCATGAATACGACCCCAAAAGCACGGGCAACCAAAGGAAAAATAAACAAATGGGATTATATCAAACTAAAAAGCTTCTGCACAGCAAAAGAAACAATTAAAAGAGTTAAAAGACAACCAACAGAGTGGGAGAAAATATTTGCAAAATATACATCTGACAAAGGATTAATATCCAGAATATATAAGGAACTCAAACAACTTTACAAGAAGAAAACAAGCAACCCAATTAAAAAATGGGCAAAAGAGCTAAGTAGGCATTTCTCTAAGGAAGATATCCAAATGGCCAACAGACATATGAAAAAATGCTCAACATCACTCAGCATCCGGGAAATGCAAATCAAAACCACATTGAGATACCATCTAACCCCAGTTAGGATGGCTAAAATCCAAAAGACTATGAACAATAAATGCTGGCGAGGCTGCGGAGAAAAAGGAACTCTCATACATTGTTGGTGGGACTGCAAAATGGTGCAGCCTCTATGGAAAATGGTATGGAGGTTCCTTAAACAATTGCAAATAGATCTACCATACGACCCAGCCATCCCACTGTTGGGAATATACCCAGAGGAATGGAAATCATCAAGTCGAAGGTATACCTGTTCCCCAATGTTCATCGCAGCACTCTTTACAATAGCCAAGAGTTGGAACCAGCCCAAATGCCCATCATCAGATGAGTGGATACGGAAAATGTGGTACATCTACACAATGGAATACTACTCAGCTATAAAAACGAATGAAATACTGCCATTTGCAACAACATGGATGGACCTTGAGAGAATTATATTAAGTGAAACAAGTCAGGCACAGAAAGAGAAATACCACATGTTCTCACTTATTGGAGGGAGCTAAAAATTAATATATAAATTCACACACACACATACACACACACACACACAAACCGGGGGGGGGCGGGAAGAAGATATAACAACCACAATTATTTGAAGTTGATACAACAAGCAAACAGAAAGGACATTGTTGGGGGGGAGGGGGGAGGGAGAAGGGAGGGAGGTTTTGGTGATGGGGAGCAATAATCAGCTACAATGTATATCGACAAAATAAAATTTAAAAAAAAATAAATAAAAATAAAAATAAAAATAAATAAATTTAAAAAAAAAAAAAAAAAAAAGAAACAGGGAACACGGCGCCAGGGCTACTGTGGATGCAGCCAGGATGCCGGAGGCTGGGGCCGCACTGAAGGCGGCCAGCTGCCCTATTCAGGATTCGAGGTTTCAGGCCGGCATTAAAGAAGATTCCTGGGAGCGCCCGAGCAGCGCCGCGACTGAACAGCCCGAGGCGGCAGCGCCGAGAACACGGAAGGCAACAAACCAGAGACAGAGCGAGCGCCCGACCTGGCACAGCACTGTGAGTGATCCCTGGCACAGCTCTGTTCGGGGGGTGGATGCCCACGCGGCTCCCGCCTGCACCACCAGGCCACTCATTGCCCCGGTGCTGCCTCCATTTTCCCAGGTGCGGGCAGCTCTGCCCTGCTCGGCCATCACTGAGCCCATTTGCTTGGCCTGGCGCGGGGCTTTCCGGACCCTGCGGGCCGACCTCCTCTCCCACTCCCTCCGTGGTTCTCTGGCAGGGCTGGGGGTGTGGGGCTTCCCGACCAGTTTTGGGAGGGCTAGGAAGTACGGGCAGGCCGACTGTCACTCCACCACACCCTGGACTCCGGCCCTGGTAAACTTCCTGTTACTGGGAGGCAGATACCATCTCTGCGACCACCAGTTTGGAAAAAAGCCTAACGAATTTCTGGTTGGGAATAGTGTGGTAGGAGAGTTCCCAGGTCCGCTTGAACCTGCCGGAGAGCAGGCTGCAGGCGGGCACTAGACTCGGTTTATACCGGGGGGATACAAAGGTGAACAAGACCCGAGAAAGATCTACACAGTGCTACAAAGGCACCCAGAGAGACCGGTCGTCTGTGCCTAGCAGAAACCTGGTAGACTTCCTGGGCGAGGCGGTGCTGGGCAGGGTCTTGAAGGCCCAGCTGATAGAGGAGGGGTGCAGAAGACACGCCCCAGCCCAGCACAGTGTGCACAGAGGGGGGAGACATGCGGCCAGGGAGGCGGAGACTCGACAGAAACCACACACCCGGTGGGGTCGCCACTGCACGATCTAACAGCCTGGGCCAGAGCACACGGAACGGGGAGAAGTCCTGTACAGAAAGTGAAAGCTCAACAGAGATCACACACCCTGTGGTACGTGATCCACCAGCCCAGCAGAGTACAAGCTGACTAGAAAGGTGGATCCCCGGAGAAGCCCAAGACCCGAGGCAACCACACACACAAGACACTAGAGGCCAACTGAGCAGTCACGGCGGGAGCCATACCAAATTGGCAACCACAGCAACATCCTAGTTAGTCATTAGTCTTAAACTGGTGGACTGTGAAACCCCCTGCCACAATGAACAAACACCAAAAAAAAGACACCAGAAATACAAAAAATCAAGAAAGTACACCACCAAAAGTTAATAAATCTCATACTCTAGATCCTATAGAACAAGAAGCCCTTGAAATAACTGACAAGGAATTTCGAGTGATAATTCTAAGGAAACTGAATGAGATACAGGAAAACTCACCTAGACATCATGATGAAATGAGGAAAAGTATACAGGATCTGAAAGGGGAAATATACAAGGAAATCAATGTCCTGAAAAAAAATGTAGCAGAACTTGCTGAACTGAAGAAGTTATTCAGCGAAATAAAAAACACAACGGAGAGTTTAACCAGCAGGCTTGTCGAAGTTGAAGAGAGAACCTCTGAACTTGAAGATGGGCTGTTTGAAATAACACAAGCAGACAAAAAGAAAGAAAAAAGAATCAAGGACATGGAAGAAAATCTGAGAGAGATATCAGACAACCTCAAGCGCTCAAATATCCGAGTCATGGGTATTCCAGAAGGGGAGGAAAATGGAGATTCCATTGAAAACATATTCAACAAAATAGTGGCAGAAAACTTCCCAGGTATAGGAAAAATCACAGATCTTCAGATCCAGGAAGCTCAACGATCTCCAAACGTATTCAACCCAAAAAGGCCTTCTCCAAGACATGTCATAGTCAAATTGGCAAAACTCAGAGACAAAGAGAGAATCTTAAAAGCTGCAAGAGAGAAGCGTCAAATCACCTATAAGGGAGCCCCAATCAGGTTAACATCAGACTTTTCATCACAAACCCTAAAAGCTAGAAAGGAATGGGATGATATTTTCAAAATACTAAAAGACAAAGATTGCCAGCCAAGAATACTCTACCCTGCAAGGCTATCCTTCCGAAATGAGGGGCAAATAGTATATTTCTCAGACAAACAAAAACTGCGGGAGTTCACTACCACAAGACCACCCTTACAAGAAATCCTCAAGGGAGTACTGGGTTTGGTTCCTGAAAAATAACTACCACTGCCATAAAAACCTAAGAAAAATCTAAACCCGCTAGTACAATAAAAATGGCATTCATGAAGAGAAAACAAGCTAACAAAAACACTATCTACAACCTAAGGAACCAACAAACAAAGAAACCAAACAGTAAACCAGAAAGCAAGGAACAAAAGACACCTAAGACAACCAAACAACCAATAAAATGCTAGGAATAAATCAACACCTTTCAATAACAACTCTTAATGTTAAAGGCTTAAATTCCCCAATTAAAAGACACAGACTGGCTGACTGGATCAAAAAGCAGGACCCAACTATAGGCTGCCTACAAGAGACCCACCTCACCCATAAAGATTCACACAGACTAAGAGTGAAAGGATGGAAAAAGATTTACCATGCAAACAGAAAAGAAAAACGAGCTAGAGTGGCTATTCTTATATCTGACAAAATAGACTTTAAACTAAAAACCATAAAAAGAGACAATGAGGGACACTACTTAATGATAAAAGGACTGATCCATCAAGAAGACATAACAATCATAAATATGTACACACCCAATGTTGGAGCAGCCAGATTTATAAAACAAACTCTATTAGACCTAAAGAAGGAAATAGACACTAATACCATAACAGCAGGGGACCTGAACACTCCACTGTCAATATTAGACAGATCATCTAGGCAAAGAATCAGTAGAGAAACACAAGATCTAAACAAGACTCTAGACCAATTGGAATTGGCAGATATCTACAGAACATTCCACCCAACAACCTCAGAATATTCATTCTTCTCATCAGCACATGGATCATTCTCCAGGATAGATCACATATTAGGTCACAAATCAAGTCTCAATAAATTCAAAAAAATTGGAATTATCCCATGTATCTTCTCAGACCACAATGGATTAAAACTAGAAATTAATAACAAACAAAACTCTGGAAACTATACAAACACATGGAAATTAAACAGCATTCTACTTAATAACATATGGGTCCAAGAAGAAATCAAGCAGGAAATCAAAAAGTTTATTGAAACTAATGAAAACAATGATACATCATACCAAAACCTGTGGGATACTGCAAAACCAGTATTGAGGGGAAAATTTATTGCATTAAATGCTCACTTCAGAAGAATGGAAAGATGGCAAGTGAACAACCTAACACTTCACCTTAAAGAACTAGAAAAACAAGAACAATCCAATCCTAAAGTTAGCAGACGGAAAGAAATCATTTAGATCAGAGCAGAACTGAATGAAATTGAAAACCAAAAAACAATTCAAAAGATCAACGAATCAAAAAGTTGGTTTTTTGAAAAGATAAATAAAATTGACAAACCATTAGCATGGCTAACAAGAAAAAGAAGAGAGAAGACTCAAATAACAAAAATTAGAAATGAAAAAGGCGATATTACAACTGATTCATCTGAAATACAAGGAATCATTCAAGACTACTATAAACAACTATACGCCAACAAATTTGAAAATCTGGAGGAAATGGATAAATTTCTGGACACACACAAGCTCCCAAAACTGAACCGTGAAGACGTAGAAAATTTGAACAGACCAATAACAATAAAGGAGATTGAAGCTGTTATCAGAAGGCTCCCAACAAAGAAAAGCCCAGGACCAGATGGATTCACAGCAGAATTTTACCAAACATTCAAAGAGGAATTGACACCGATTCTTTACAAACTATTCCAAAAGATTGAAACCGACGCAAATCTCCCAAACTCATTCTATGAAGCAAACATCATCCTGATACCAAAACCAGGTAAAGATATAACCAAAAAAGAAAACTAGAGGCCGATATCCTTGATGAATATAGATGCAAAAATCCTCACTAAAATACTAGCAAACAGAATACAGCAACACATACGAAAAATTATTCATCACGATCAAGTGGGATTCATCCGAGGGATGCAAGGTTGGTTCAACATACGCAAATCAATAAATGTGATACACCATATTAATAAACTCAAACACAAGGACCATATGATCATCTCTATAGATGCTGAAAAAGCATTTGATAAAGTTCAGCACTCATTCATGACAAAGACCCTCTATAAGTTAGGTATAGAGGGAAAGTATCTCAACATAATTAAAGCCATATATGACAAACCCACTGCCAATGTCATCCTGAATGGGGAAAAGCTGAAAGCTTTTCCTTTAAGAACAGGCACTAGACAAGGATGCCCACTCTCACCACTCCTATTCAACATAGTGTTGGAAGTACTAGCCAGAGCAATCAGAGAAGAGAAGGAAATAAAGGGCATCCAGATTGGAAAAGATGAAGTCAAACTGTCCCTGTTTGCAGATGACATGATCCTATATATCGAACAGCCTAAAACCTCTACAAAAAAACTGTTGGAATTGATAAATGATTTCAGCACAGTAGCAGGATACAAAATCAACACACAAAAATCAGTAGCATTTCTTTTCTCCAATAGTGAACATGCAGAAGGAGAAATCAAGAAAGCCTGCCCATTTACAATAGCCACCAAAAAAATAAAATACTTAGGAATTGAGTTAACCAAGGAGGTGAAAAATCTCTATAATGAGAACTACAAACCACTGCTGAGAGAAATTAGAGAGGATACAAGAAGATGGAAAGATATTCCATGCTCTTGGATTGGAAGAATCAACATAGTGAAAATGTCCATACTACCCAAAGTGATATACAAATTCAATGCAATCCCCATCAAAATTCCAAAGACATTTTTCTCAGAAATGGAAAAAACTATTCAGACATTTATATGGAACAATAAAAGACCACGAATAGCCAAAGCAATGCTCAGCAAAAAAAATAAAGCTGGAGGCATAACACTACCTGACTTTAAGCTATACTACAAAGCTATAATAACCAAAACAGTATGGTACTGGCATAAAAACAGACACACTGACCAATGGAATAGAATAGAGAATCCAGAAATCAACCCACACACTTACTGCCATCTGATCTTTGACAAAGGCACCAAGCCTATTCACTGGGGAAGGGACTGCCTCTTCAGCAAGTGGTGCTGGGATAACTGGATATCGATATGCAGGAGAATGAAACTAGATCCATACCTCTCACCGTGTACTAAAATCAACTCAAAATGGATTAAGGATTTAAATATACACCCTGAGACAATAAAACTTCTTAAAGAAAACATAGGGGAAACACTTCAGGAAATAGGACTGGGCACAGACTTCATGAATACGACCCCAAAAGCACGGGCAACCAAAGGAAAAATAAACAAATGGGATTATATCAAACTAAAAAGCTTCTGCACAGCAAAAGAAACAATTAAAAGAGTTAAAAGACAACCAACAGAGTGGGAGAAAATATTTGCAAAATATACATCTGACAAAGGATTAATATCCAGAATATATAAGGAACTCAAACAACTTTACAAGAAGAAAACAAGCAACCCAATTAAAAAATGGGCAAAAGAGCTAAGTAGGCATTTCTCTAAGGAAGATATCCAAATGGCCAACAGACATATGAAAAAATGCTCAACATCACTCAGCATCCGGGAAATGCAAATCAAAACCACATTGAGATACCATCTAACCCCAGTTAGGATGGCTAAAATCCAAAAGACTATGAACAATAAATGCTGGCGAGGCTGCGGAGAAAAAGGAACTCTCATACATTGTTGGTGGGACTGCAAAATGGTGCAGCCTCTATGGAAAATGGTATGGAGGTTCCTTAAACAATTGCAAATAGATCTACCATACGACCCAGCCATCCCACTGTTGGGAATATACCCAGAGGAATGGAAATCATCAAGTCGAAGGTATACCTGTTCCCCAATGTTCATCGCAGCACTCTTTACAATAGCCAAGAGTTGGAACCAGCCCAAATGCCCATCATCAGATGAGTGGATACGGAAAATGTGGTACATCTACACAATGGAATACTACTCAGCTATAAAAACGAATGAAATACTGCCATTTGCAACAACATGGATGGACCTTGAGAGAATTATATTAAGTGAAACAAGTCAGGCACAGAAAGAGAAATACCACATGTTCTCACTTATTGGAGGGAGCTAAAAATTAATATATAAATTCACACACACACATACACACATACACACACAAACCGGGGGGGGGGAAGAAGATATAACAACCACAATTATTTGAAGTTGATACAACAAACAAACAGAAAGGACATGGTTGGGGGGGAGGGGGGAGGGAGAAGGGAGGGAGGTTTTGGTGATGGGGAGCATTAATCAGCTACAATGTATATCGACAAAATAAAATTTAAAAAATAAATAAATAAATTAAATAAATAAATAAATAAATAAAAAATAAATGTTCTTATCAAAAATCAAACCAAACCAAAATAAAAAAAAAAAAAAAAAATTTCAACATGAGTTTTGGTGGGGACAAACGTCATCCAAACCATAGCAATTAATATGGTGGATTATTTCGATTGATTTTGGAATGTCAAGCCAGTCTTAACATTCCTAGGATACTACAGTCATGATGTATTGTGCCATTTATATATTGCTGGATTTGACTTGCTTATACTTCATTAAGGATTTTGGGGTCTACATTCGTGATACTGGTGCATAGTTTCCAGGTCACATGAAATGAATGAGGACGTGTTCCCTCTTCTATATTCAGGAAGAGTTTATATAGAACTGGTATTATGTCTTCCATAAATATTTGGTAGAATTTATCATTGCATCCATCTGGGCTTATAGATGTTTGTATAAAGATTCTTAACTACAAATTGAATTTCTTTATTAGATGTAGAGCTCTTCAGGATTACAAACTTATTGTTGGAAAGCTGTTCATAACATTCTCTTAACATTCATAAGATTTGTTCATTTCTAATATTGGTAATGTGTCCTTTTCCTTCATCAGTGTGGCCAGTAGTAGTTTATCAGTTTTCTTGATGTTTTCAAAGAACTAACTTTAGGTTTTCTCAATTTTGTTCCTTTTTGTTTGTTTTCTATTTCATTGATTTTTGCTCTTATAATTATTTTCTTCCTTCTTTTTGGGTGGGTTTAATTTCTCTTTTTAATAAGGAAGCTTAGGTCATTGATTTTACAACTTCTTCCTTTTTTAATTTAAGCATTTAATGCTATAAATCCCTTTCTGAGCACTGCTTTAGCTGCACCACACAAATTTTGATATATTGTCATTTCATTTTCATGCAGGTCAAATGCTTTTGAATTTTTGTATTGATTACTCATGGTCAGAAAACATACGCTGTATGATTTAAATCCTTTTAAATTTATTAAGATTCCTTTGCCCAGAATATGGTCTATCTTGCTGAATGTTGTGTGCATTTGAAAGACTACATATTTTGCTGTTGTTGGGTGGAATGTTCTATAAATATAAGTTAGGAAAAGTTGTTTGATAGTGTTTTTAAAGTCTTTTCTATACTTACTGTTTTCCTTTTCTTTCTTTCTTTTTATTTTTATTTTTATTTTTTTCTTGTTGTTGATGTTGTTCTTTTGGTGGCTGGCTGCTTCAGAGACCTGAACCAGTACGTTGGTGTTATAAGGCTGTGCTCTAACCAACCGAGCTAACTGGCCAGCCGTCTTTTTCTTTTTTGAGGTGGTGGCATGTTTGTTTATTCATTTGTTTTTGTTATGGTAAGAACACTTAACATGAGTCTACCCTTTTAACAAATTTATAAGTGCATAATCCAGTATTGTTAACAATAGAAGCAATGTCGTATGGCAGTTCTCGAGAACTTATTCATCTTGCATAACTGAAGCTTTATAACCATTGAACAGCAGCTCCCCATTTCTGTCTCCCCCCAGCCTCTGACAACACCATTCTACTCTGTGTCCTTGAGTTTAATTATTTTAGGTACCTCATATAAGTGGAATCATGCAGTATTTGTCCTTATGTGACTGGCTTATTTCACTTAACAAATTTCACTTATCCATATTGTTGCCTATGGCAGGATTTCCTTCTTTTTTAAGGCTGAACAATATTCCACTATATTTATATACCATATTTTCTTTATCCATTCATCAATTGTTATTTAGGTTGTTCCGTATGGGGCGCAATGTGATGATCCCATACATGTACACATTGTGCAATAAGCAAACCAGGCAAATTCACATATTCATCACCTTACATACTTACTTCTCTGTAGTAAAAACACTTAAAATCCACTCTTTTAGTAATTTTGAAATATACGTTATTATTAACTATAGTCACCTTGCTGTGCAATAGACCATCATAACATATTTCTCCTAACTGAAACTTTGTACCCACTAACCAACATTTCCCCTGTCCCTGTCCCCTCCCCTTCCTGACCTCTAGTAACCACCATTCTACACTCTACTTCCATGAGTTTGGCTTTAATAGATTCCATGTTTAAGTAAAATCATGCAACATCTGTCTTTCTGTGCCTGGCTTATGTCACTTAGCATAATGTCCTCTGGAGTCATCCAAGTTGTCACAAATGACAGAATTTTGTTCTTTTTTAATGCTGAATAGTATTTTATTGTGCATATATACCACATGTTAAAAAACTATTCATTCATTAACGGGCAGGTAGCTTGCTTCCATGCCTTGGCTATTGTGAATAACGCTGCAATGAACATGGGGATGCAGACATCTGTTTGACATACTAATTTCAATTCCCTAGGATATATATCCAGAATTAGGATTGCTGGCTCATATGGCAATGATATTTTTCATTTTTTCAGGAACCTCCATATTTTTTCCCATAATGGCTGTACTAATTTACATTCCCACCAACAGTGGAAAAGGGTTCCCTTTTCTCCAAATCCTCACCAACACTTGTTATCTTTCATCTTTTTGACAATATCCATTCTAACAGGTGTGAGGTGATATCTCATTGTGGTTTTAATTTGCACTTTCCTGATCATTGATTTTTTAAATATCTGTTCAGCATTTGTATGCCTTCTTTTGAGAATTGCACTGCTCTGTTTTGAATGTTTCTCCTCCAAAATTAAGGTGTTGAAATTTACTGGACAATGTGATTGTATTAAGGTGTGGGGCCT
Source organism: Cynocephalus volans (assembly GCF_027409185.1). Taxonomy (NCBI): domain Eukaryota; kingdom Metazoa; phylum Chordata; class Mammalia; order Dermoptera; family Cynocephalidae; genus Cynocephalus; species Cynocephalus volans. The sequence continues at coordinate 32,305,382 of NC_084469.1, forward strand.
TTAAGGGGTGATTAGGTCATTAAGGCTCCTTCCCTCATGGATGGGATTAAGGCCCTTATCAAAGAGGCTTCATGCAGCCTTCGGTATCTTGCCCTTTTGCCTTCTGCCATGTGAGGATGCAGACTTCCTCCTCTCCAGAGAATGCAGGCCCCACCAGACACCTGAACCTGCCCACACCTTGATCTTGGACTTTTTATCCTTTAGAACTCTGTGAAATAAATTTGTTCTTTATTTTATTTTTTTTAATGTGTTCTTTATAAATTATCCAACCTCAGGTATTTTATTACAGCAGCACGAGCAGACTGAGACACACTCTGTCTTGATTACTATAAATTTGATTACTGTAAAGTTTTCAAGTGGGAAAATGTGAGTCCCTCAACTTTATTCATCTCTTCCAAGTTTCATTTGATTATCCTGGGTCCCTTACATTTTCAAGGGAGTTTTATAATCAGCACATCTGTGTCTGCAAAAAATGGCCGGGAATTTGGTAGGGATTGCATTAAATTTGTAGATCAATTTGGGAAGTATAACCATCTTCACAATTTTGAGTTTTCTGATTCATGAACCTGGGATGTCTCTCCATTTTTGTAGGTCTGTTTTAAAATTTCAACAAGGTTCTGTAGTTTTCAATGTGCATGTCTTGCATTCTTTTTATTTAATTTATCCCTAAGTATTTTATTCTTTTTGATGCTATTGCAAATGTATTTTGGGGGATTGTTTATTGCAAATGTATAAAAATACAATAGAGCATTTTGTGTTGATTTTGTATTCTGCTATCTTGCTATACAATCTTGCTATACTTAACTAGATCTAATATGTTGTAGGGTTTTGGGGTTTTTTCTTTTTTGGTAGAGTCCTTAAAATTTTATACCTACAAGTTGATATCTTCTACAAATGATATGTTTACTTCTTTCTTTCCCATCCGGATGTCTTTTAATTTTAATTATTTTCTTGCCTTATTTCCCTAGCCAGAACCCCCAATATAATTTTTAATAAAAGTGCAGGGAGTAGACATCCTGTCTTGTTTCTTATCTTAAGGGGAAAGTATTTAGTCTTTCAGCATTAAGTATGATGTTAGCTGTGGGGTTTTTTTTTTGTGTGTGTGTGTGTGTGTGTGTGTGTGTGTGTGTGTGTAGTTTTTTATTTAAAAATTAAAAGAATATTTTTCCGCAAGACACATGCTCTTCACATTGCATTATCATCCTGTCTTGTTTCTTATTTTAAGGGGAAAGTATTTAGTCTCTCACTATAAGTATGATGTTAGCTGTGTGGTGTGGTGTGGTGTGTGTGTGTGTGTGTGTGTGTGTGTGTGTGTGTGTGTGTGTGTGTTTTATTTAAAAATTAAAACAGAATATTTTTCACTAGGATATGTGCTCTTCATATTGCATTATAACCTGTTTCCTTATGTTCATCTGACCTTTAGAGTCATTTAAGTTTGAAAAATCTTGTCCAAAGTAAATTTATAGTATTTTTATAAAATGGGATTTTGTAGTTGTCATTTTTTTCCCTCAAGGAAGAGGCTGTTACCTAAAGAAGGGACTGGAAAGAAGGGTTTAGAGAAGAGTCACAAACTCAAATGTCTTCATGAGTCAAGCAGATAACAGAAGTATATAAAGGATTTAAAACAATAGAGTAGTGATTTGGAATATAAATCTTCTGTAAAAGACTCAGTAAAATATTAATGTTTTATAAAGACATCTAATCAGTTAAAAAGACTTTTAATAATTGCAAATTTCACTTTATTTTTATGGGAGTACAGGTGTCCCTTCAACATGATGATTTCCATTCCTTTGGGTACATACCCAGCAGTGGGATAGCTGGGTCACATGGCAGTTCCATCTGTAGTTGTTTGAGGAACCTCCATACCATTTTCCATAATGGCTGCACCATTTTACAGTCCCACCAACAGTTTTGGAGGATTCCCCTTTCTCCACATCCTCACCAGTATTTGTTATTCTCTGTCTTTTTTATAATAGCCAGTCTAAATGGAGTGAGATGATATTTTAATGTGGTTTTGATTTGCATTTCCCGATGCTGAGTGAAGTTGAGCATTATTTCATGTGTCCATTAGCCATTTGTAAATGCCCATCACTGGATGAGTGGATAAGGAAAATATGGTATATTTATACAGCAGAATACTACTGTGCCATAAAAAAGAATGAGATACTGCCATTCACAGCAACATGCATAAACTTAGAGAAAATTATGTTAAGTGAAATAAGCCTGGCACAGAAAGAGAAATACCTCATGTCCTCACTTATATGTGGGAGCTAATAAATAAATAAACAAATAAATTTTAAAAGGGGGGAGAAGCCCAAATTACTGTCCTTAAAATCTACCAAAGCTTCAGATAACTGACAAGTAGGAGACATCCTTGACTTTTCTCTCTCTTATCTCTAAAATTCATCCCTTTAATAAGTCTGGTAGATTTTAACTCTGCCTCTTTCTCTCTGCACTGTTGCAAAAGGCTCCTCTGCATGTCTCTCCATGTTCTCTTTTGGCCCCTCAACCCCCAATCCATTCACTACACTGTAGCCAAAGTGGTCAGTTCAAAATGTAAATCTGGGCATATCAAGTGCAGCTACCTTTTATGCTCAATTGATTAAGCCTTATCAATAGCTTTTAAAAATTGAGATATAATCCACATAGCATTGATTTCATAAAATTTTTTTATATGAGCATAATTTTGAAGTGTCCTCTCTCTGGAGGGAATTCTTCACAATTACGAGTGAACTCTACTCCTGTATATAAAAAGTGTCAACAACAAAGAGTGGCAAAAAACCATTTCCTAATTTAAAAAAAAGAATAAACCTTTCAAAATTTAATTACTGTAGCTTTTTTACATGACTCCAATTTAAGCAATAATCAACAAAGCAGTAAGTATGTAAAAACTGCCAGTACCAAAGACTGAGATAATTTTACTGTAGTAGCCATCACTAGTATAGCACTTGCAATATCTTTCAGCCAAGACTTGTACAGTGTAAGCATAGATACCACAGGCAGACATTTTAGTAGCAGAGGGATACCATGCTCTTAATAGAGTTTAGATTCAATTGATAACTTAAGATCGACAAAGGCTTTTTGTTTTTCTCATTTCATGCTGTGAGCCCAGTTGCCAGTCTTTATTCATACATCATTCATTGAACAATTTATGCATTCACAAATAATAAGTACAGTATCTTATCTAGACTGCTCTTATTAGAAACACCCAATAAGTGCCAAGTATCAAGATTATATTTTTTCTTCAGCTCTTCTGTTCTTTGAATCTAGCATGTGTTTTGTACATGCTTTTGTTTTAGAGGGATAATATTTCCAGAAGATATTCATATTAGTTCAAGTTTTGTTTCTTTTATTTCTCATGGCTCTGTCAAAATTTGCATCTATACCATTAGAAAACTATCATGCACGTCTATATATTCAAGTGCCACAAAGTCACCATGAATAAATCATTCAAGTCCCTGAATTTTAGTTTCCTCTCCGTAAAATAGGAATAATACGCTGTACCATAAGGGTTGCTGAGGGAGAAATAAATCAATTAACATTTATGAATGTGCCTGGACAGTTCTAAGCACCAAATTAAAAGAAGTATCTCCCACCTTTCCATTCTTATCTAAATATTCTTACCTTTGTTTTTTGATACACAAATAACATCTAATGGTATGTCTTGGATCTTTCTTTTTTAAAAATATAGAACAGTCATCACAGTGTCTGTGCTCAGAATTCATAAGCTTTCTTCCAATCCCCCATCCTAGAGCTGGAGAGATACACATATTTTTTCTGCTTTGGTCTTTCATGCCCTTTGGGGAGCGCTGTTAAAAGCTCTGGTTTGAAGGGGAGTGAAAAATATACCAAGACAACATGCACACTGTTATTATAGTCTAAGTATCACACGAGATTGACTTTCTGCAGCCCTGGTCCTCCAACATAAGCCCCAAAAATGATGGACCACATCAGGTAGAACAATAGTACTTAGCACATGATGAGTACTCCATTAGTGTTTTTGGAAGAAACAAATTTGAGGTTGAGTGTTTCTCACTTCTGAATTCTCCTCATTAGAAAACTCGCATTCTTCCTGGACATGGAGTTCAAATTGAGTGGTAGACCTCATGTTAGCAATCCAGGTACTTTCTAGAATCACTATTTCTGTATTTTTGAGTCAGTGCTAGTAGTCAAAGTATGCACTAAAAGGGAGCGTAGCCTGGATCATGACTGATGTGCTATTGTTGGTATTTCATGTAAATTTTTCTTTCACATTAATTGAATGGTTTCTCTGATATAACAAAGAGGTAAAGGTAGGCGGGAAGACAGGAGTAGCTAAAATAAGAGATGGAAGGTGAGACAGACAGGTCTTGTCTCGTACCCTTGGTCACCTACTCATCACACGCCTAACCACAGGAGCCACTGTTACCTAACGTGTAAAATAGGCATATTAGCATTCGTTCTTCAGAAGTGTTGAGAGGATTACAAATAAGGCATGAGACACTCTTAGAATACTCAACTGAAATTATCAGAACAGTTCTTTGGGTTTTCACAGACAGGGCTCGTACCCACTCTTACAGCATGGAATCCACATAGTGATCGTTCTGTCTCACAATTCTTTACATGTCCCATATTTCTGGGATCCCAGGGTCTTTGGCTGCTAACGTAGATGAGGAACAGGCAGAGAACTGAAAACACCTGGCTGAAAAGACTTGAATTCTGTTTCACAATTTGCCATGTGGTGAGACAATAAATACCTACCTCAAATTTTCTTCTTCTCTTTCTACATAAAATTCCCAGAGGAAAATGGAAGATGGAAATCATTCCTCAGTGACTGAGTTCATCCTGGCTGGGCTCTCAGAACAGCCAGAGCTCCAGCTGCCCCTCTTCCTCCTCTTCCTAGGAATCTATGTGCTCACGGTGGTGGGGAGCGTGGGCATGATCGCCCTGATTAGGTTCAGTGCTCCCCTGCACACCCCCATGTACTGTTTCCTCAGCAGTCTCTCCCTCATTGATCTCTGCCATTCCACTGTCATTACCCCCAGAATGCTGGTGAACTTTGTGACAGAGGAGAACACCATCTCGTACGCTGAGTGCATGACTCAACTTTATTGCTTTATTGTTTTTGTTATATCAGAATGTCATATGTTGGCTGCAATGGCATATGACCAGTACACTGCCATTTGTAACCCCTTGCTTTACAGTGTCACCATGTCCTTTCAGCTGTGCTCCTGGGTGGTACTTGGAGTATATATCATGGGTTTGATTGGTGCCACAGCTCATACCATCTGCATGCTGAGAGTGCTTTTCTGTAAGGCTGATATAATCAACCATTAGTTCTGTGATCTTCACTACTAGAGCTCTCCTATTCCAGTACATGTATCAATGAAGTAGTACTTTTGTGCTTCAGTACCTTTAACATCTGTGCCCCCAGCCTTACCATCCTCCTACGTCTTCATCATTGCCAGCGTCCTCCGCATCCACTCTATCGAGGGCAGGTCCAAAGCCTTCAGCCCTTGCAGCTCCCACATCTCCGCAGTTGCTGTCTTCTTTGGATCTGCGGCATTTGTGTACCTGCAGCCATCATCTGTCAGCTCCATGGACCAAGGGAAAGTGTCCTCTGTGTTTTATACTACTCTTGTGCCCATCCTGAACCCACTCATCTACAGCCTGAGGAATAAGGATGTCAAAGTTGCCCTAAAGAAGTTCCTTGAAAAACGGAGTTTCTTGTGAAAAGGGGTCTTTTCCTTTAGCAAAAGTGTATAGTTTGTAGAGAGGATACAGTGAGAAACCAGTCAAGAGACAGAAATGTATGTCCACAGTAATGAGATCACTGCTAGTGCCTGATTCTTTGGAAGAACGGTGCTAAGTGTAGGACTGGAGTCATAGGATCAGTCACATGGAGGCAGCACCACTTCCGAGATGCCCCAGGTCACTCTACACAGAGCCACCATATTGCCTCTAAATCTTTTTGTTTTGTTTTAATCTTCAAAGGCCTTCGTGTGGGTGAATATACTTTATCTACCTATATATAATGACACTCTTTAGGCAAGACTTATTTATCTTAATTCAGGGGATCACAGATCAGCTCAATATCCTTTGATATTCTCAATACATTGTGTACCTAAGTTTTTTTACTAAGTGTATAGGGAAACATTTCTGAGAGTGTAATCTCTAAAATAAATAATTTTAACCATTTGGAATATACAAAATGTAATCCCTACTTCTTAACAAGTGCATAGAACTATATTACGAAATGTGGAGGCCTATGATGGATAAGACAGTTTCTACCCACATAGAGATAACAAAATAGTGAAAGAAATTGACAGTAATAAAGAAGTGAATACATTATGTGTATTTTGACATATATCGATGCAACATGTCTCACTCCACAGTTTTGGGGACTGTGCTACCACCTCCATTTTCCTGACAGTCCTACACTCATTTTCTCTTACCCCAAACAGATAATGCTTTTTTTCCATCCACACTACAGAAGCTCAGTATTGGAAGTAACATCTTTTGCTATTGCAATCATGTGAGTTACATATTCACATAGAAAAGTTAAAATTAGAAAATTGACTCTAACTAATGACAAGTACCCCTCTTACCCCCACATGCACTATCTGTTCTGGAAAAATAAATTGATTTTATTTTTTGAGGGGGAAAGAAGACATCCAGCTAATAAATGTCTTCTCCCCCTCACCCAGTTAAGCTCCCATGGGTGCTCTTGAGAACAGCAATGAGAAAACTCACGTTGGTCCTCCTTGGAGGTCATTGTTCCCATTAATTAGTAAGTGTCGGTAGCTCTTGTCTTGCTGGTGGCAGCAGCACCCAGATGCGTTTGCTCATTGCTCCCTACGAGAGCCCCTCAGAATCTTGGAGACCAGATATGTCTGTTCATTTCAAAGACACTTCTAGATGATGAGTTGTGTGTGATTTTTCTGATGCCTCTGAGCTTCAAAGCCTTCAAAAAAAAAACAACAACAGTTGCATTAAGGAGACAAGCGTGGACATCTTCAAATTATATCACGCTCCTCACTGTTCATCTCTATGACCATGTACCCAGGGACAGAGCACAGGCCACTTCTTTAACCCAGCATGAGTACTTACACCTGGTTCAACAGCAGTTTAAAAATCACTGGTCTCCTCTAAGATACATAAAACAGCACTTGCTTTGTCATCAGCTTATCTCCAAATATGTGACATGAACACCCCAGTTACCTTCGTCTCACCCCATTAAACCAAAACTTGCAGTGAGCGAGAGGACATTATTTCCTCTTTGAAAACTAGAGGGAACTTCATTCTTGACTTTCTATGTGCTAATCAGTCTTTATCTTCATACCCACTTTTTTCCCACAAAAATGTCTGTGTATGTATTTATATATGTGTGTATTTGTCTGTGATACATATGTGTGTGTATACGTATATGTCACAAATATGTATATGTGTGCATTGTATACTAATGTGTATTTGTATTGCTTGAATATGTTTTAAAAGGTTTATGTATAGCTAATTTTTATTTTATTGCAGTATTTTTTTATTAGTCATTAAAGTAACAATACCTAGTAAACTTTTTCATATTAGTGGGCGATAAATAAAAATGATTACTTATGATTTTCTTCTGTTTCCAAACATTAATTTACATATTAAAACTGTTTAAAAAGTGTTTAGAAGGTAAAGGATAAAAATGTCTGAACCATCTATATTGATTCTGAAACTAGTGGAAGATAAATTAGTGTGATATTAGGATAGATATCAGATAAACTACAAAATGATGATGGAACACTACCACAAAAAGAAGAGATAGAAATTTGGAGTAGGAGGCCTTGAGGAAAAAAAGGTAGAAATATATAGGACTTACTAAGTACCATTATAGAAGAACACATGTAATGTAACATTTTAATAATTGAAAAGAGCGTGCTGGAGGAGAAGCATTCTAACACTAGCACTATGATGAAATAGAGTAATGTTCTCATACAGAATTTGTCTTTAATTTCTCTGTTACAATCGTATATTAATTTCCAAAAAAAAGCAATTCCTCATGTGCAATTAACATCAGTATGTCACGGGGGTAAGATTTAGACAGAATCATTTTTTACCTTCTGTATTGGCTACAATTAGGCTTGGCTGTGCATCAAACACACACGCACACACACACACATGCACACACACGCACACACGCACACACACTCACACATGCACACACACACACACACGCACGCACACACGCTCATCACGCTGCGTTAGACCAGAAGACGATTCATGCGACACAGTGGCTCATCACAAACGTGAGCTCCTTCTAAATTGTTGCTCTACTTTTTTGCTACATTTTGCTGGTTGCCACATGTAGCTTCCATCTGTGGTCTCACATCATGGCTCAAGGTCCATCCTTCACTTCCACCACCCACCATCAGACAGAAACACATGAAAGGAGAAGTGATTGTCTCCCAACTTGAAGAACAGCCTAGAAGTGACATCTCTCCTCCACATATATCCTTTTGGTGCAGACTTAGTCACATAGACAAACCTAGCTGCAAGAGGGGTTGCGGAATCCCGTGGTTGTCTATATGGCCACGTGTCGTACTAAGACTTGGGACATTTATTACTGAGGAAGAAATGGAGAACGAATGGTAAGAATAACTAACAGTTTTTTCTGCACTTTCCAATATTTGTGTTAAGTCATAGATGACTCTGTGTTGTTCTCTCTCGAGTTTACCATTTGGATTTAGTATTGCATAGAAGAAGAAGGGTGGCATTAAATGTGATTAAAATAAGATGTGTAATGCATAAATAAAATATATTAATATTTTCATAACTCTTATGATCTGCTGGAAAGCTGTATGCCATGCTCAGCAAAGTAGTTCCCATAATATTTCAACAAAGCTGCGTTCATTCCTGGGCCCCTTTGTCTTCGTTCATGTGATTTCCCAAACGGAAATGGCTTCCTGACTCCAACCTGCCTTTCCAAATTTTACACTATTCAATGACAAACACAAGTGTGTAATTCCCATGCATTAATCATCACTCCGGGTTATAATCAGACACACCTCTGGTTCATCACACATACTCTAATAATGACGTCTTCTCTTATATTGTTTATTGTTGATGAATGCTTGTGAGTTTTTATCAAAATTGTCAAATTCTTGAGAATGAAACTTCTGTCTTGCATCGTATTATATTTCTTTCTCTATCATTTGATCATTCCTGATGAGCAACATTTCTCACTGAGTTTATGAATTATTTTGTCACCTTTTTCTTACTCTGTTCACAGCAATTTCCAAAGATAACTATAAACAGATTAAAGCCCAACATCTGACAATAACATACAGCATTTCAAAGTAAATTTAAATTTAAAAATTGCAATTGTCTCAAACATAATGTAACATTTAGCAAATATTGAAGAAAACATTAAATAAATTTTACAAGCAAACAAATAGTTTAGTCTTTATATAGTATAACATAATTTCTCTAATACATGTGTTTATGGTTTCTCATTTCTCTTTTATTTTTAAAAGAAAAAAGTCATCACCTCCCGTCATTAGGCTTGCTAGGAACTCCTTCTGGGTCTCTGGCAATATCTACCACATTTTAACTTGGGGGCTGCTTTCATTCAATAAATCAAACCTTTGTGACAATATTAAACTCCTGAGAACCAACAGTGGAAAAGGACTATTCTAATTGTTTTTTCCCCAAGAGCTGATACTTGTGGGATTAGACTCTAGTGGGAGGTCATTATCCTTGTTTGTTCCTAACCATACTCTTCTTTTCAATAACCAGCGTATAAAATGATCACATCAACCGACTTAGCAGAAGGCCAGATAGCCTTGGGCATCAGCTTTATCAGAGATCAGCATGAGTGACTCAAAATAATTGCCAAGGAAACTTTTGGGCTATTAACTCCTCAAATCATCAGAATCATTTTTTTCCTCTAGAGAAATGAAGAAAACGGTGCAACGTGGACCTCTCTGGGATGGAAGTGGGGTATGTCTGAATCCCAGCCCTTGACTTGCAAAGTCCTAGCATCTTCTACTCCAGCTTCTCTCCCTGTGCAAATAGAGATGCACATGGCTATTTATTTATCTCTACCCATCCCATTCTAAGATTCACACTCCCTGATGAGCACAGGTTCCATATCATCTCCCTGTCCCCTGCAGTATAAAATTCTAGCAAATATTTTTTGTTCACTCATTTTAAGTGAGGCAGTGTGAGGGCTTTCTCTAGGTATTTTGAATCTGTATTAACTTACCTCTAAGATTCTTTCAACAGTTAAGTTGAACACATATTTGTTGAGACTTGGTATAAGCAGGACACTGTGCCAAGCCCTCTATTGAATTTACAGCTAGTACAAAAAAAAAAAAAAAAAGCCAGTAAATATGCAAATGCTTGATGCAGAACTCAGTAAGTGGCACATGTAAACAGAAGAAACATATCCATGGGCACATAGAAAATGCTCATTTTAACTGGGGTTTCATGATTATACTTCTTAACTTAAAGGCCATAACTATTACATAGGATTTTATAGGATCGAGGTGATAGAAGAAGAGAAAAACTAAAGGAACGTTATGATTTAAAACAGAGAGTCTACTAAATGTCCTTTTGTAGAATAGCCCAATCATATGAAAATTGTTGGGACATAAAAGAAAACTACTTCTCTTTTCTTTTTCTTTTTCTTTTTTTTTTTCCTTATGATACCAATATTACAATGGTATAGATATTAGTTGGAGCTTTATTGGAGATGACAAATATTGATACTTTACAAGGAAGGAAAGAAAGACCACAGTGGTGTGCTGGACTTGCAGAGGAGAGAACATGACTTTGGATACAAAGCAGAGTGGGAGGGAAAGGGGGAGGGGCAGGGAGGTTGGGGATATGTGGGTGGGGAACATGGGGTACAAGAGCAATTTGTGGTAATGGGCATGCTGCCAGCATGGATCTGGCCTTCACATCTTGGGCATGAAGGGTGACAATTAGCTTTGTTTCTCATTAATATTCATAACCAATTTCAAAAAAGAGGTTATGATTCAGTGAAAAAAATAGTTCTGAATATCTGTATTATTATGTGTAATAATATAGGAGGGAGCAAAAAAAAAGATACACTAAGAAAAACAAACAAAACGCCAACCATCATTATGAGAACAAAAATGTTGGGCAAATTAAAAACATTTCAGAGAGAAATTCAGTGTATTACAAAGGAAACAACAATAAAATCGATTAGGTTTTTACCAAGGGCATCATTTAATTTAATTTTCATGTGAGACAGATGTTAACATGTCTCTTTTTCAGAGGCATGGAGAGTGGAAGCAATTTTCCAAAGATCACACAGAAAGTATGGACTTGAAATGATATTTGAACTCTGAGTGTCTAATTTAGTATCAGTACCCATTAGAATTATAAAATCATAAGTTATTGGAATTCAAAGAGATGTTCAAGTTGATGGAATCTAACTACCCATCCAATGCTGTGTCCTTGAGCAGTATCTGTGAAATGCTTATACAGGTTGTGCTCTAACATCTCCAGCTGTAAGTAAATCAAGGTACATCTGACTGTTGGAAATTCTTTTTTGTTGAATAACCAAATATTTCTCTCGATACTTTCAAGCAATTAGAAAAACATTGCTCTCACGGAGACATACACAATGATTCTAACTCCTCTAAAATAAGCAAGAGGTTGAGCATTTGGACACAAATGCTATGTGCTACACATACGTTTACTGTGCTAGCTACATGTCCCCAGTCATTTTAGCCACTCTTCAAGTGACAAGATTTCTAGATCCCTTTTCTGAAGTTGACTTGCTTTTCTTATGTTACATATAAAACACCGTACCCCAAACTGAAAATCCAACTGTTAAGTAAGACTAACCCAACAGTTGCCTAAAAGTTAAGACTATGAATTTCCATTTTCTAGAATCTACTAATTTTCTTTGCAAGTGTAAACTAAAGACATATTAGTCTTTTTGAAAACTCACTTCACAATATTGACTAGTACTGAATTTAGACTAAACTTTCTAATTATGTATTGCATGTGCTCTACTGATCCATATATCCAACACCTTTAAATTCTATAAAGAGCACATGAAAAATATATCACGATGAAAAGTGACAAGTGTACGAGACATCTAGTGTTTCTTTTCCAAACTCCTTCTCGTATTTTGGAAATATGGGTTGTTTTCTGACCTCCATCGATGTAATCACGAAGTCCACTTAACATGGACCAATCATAGCCCACTGCTCACCTGGCCATCCTTGTGAAACACATGACCTAAGTCTAGGTCCTTACATTACACTCCTGGGGTTGTACAAATTAGAACAAGAGAGTAAAGTCTCTCATTCTAAGAAAAGCTGCTGAGGTCTCAGAATGCTGTCCGCCAGGCACGTATGTTCCCCCCCTGTGACGTAGCCGGCCCGGGTGGAGAAAGTGGAAACACACAGAGTAGCAGTTTCAGGCAATACTGGTAATTGCCCAGTTCTCCAGCTATTTTGAATTGGAATTCTACTAAGAAAAGTAGACAAACACAACTACTTTTATAGATTTATAGATCCAATGTTAATAAATCAGAGAAAGCAGTTGTTACTCTTCCTTATTCTGAGTCACATGAAATTTTTTATCATTCTGCCATTTGATATGCATGACATTGTATGCTACAGAATATGGGAGGGAAAGAAAAGTGTTCTTAGAATTAACAAATGTAGCCTTTATTCTAATGGGGGTAAAAAAAAAGATCCAAAAATTGGCATTTTCCTTTCAAAGGCTATGAACTATTTTAACTTTAAGGTCCTTGATGTTTATAATTAATCCTCTGGTCAACCAGAAACATTGGTTGTCCCAGAGTATCTGGAGAGGCTCAAAAGATGCCTGCATCATCTACCTCCTCTGCTGTGAGATAAAATAATGATCCTCACAGTTTGTCTCTTTCTTTCTCTCTCTCTCTCATGCACATACACACACACATGTACACTCATTTACTTATTTTCTCTTTTTTGCTAACTTAGGATATGCTGACAGTATAATGGACCCTGGAAATCATTCCTCAGTGACTGAGTTCATCCTGGCTGGGCTCTCAGAACAGCCAGAGCTCCAGCTGCCCCTCTTCCTCCTCTTCCTAGGAATCTATGTGCTCACGGTGCTGGGGAACGTGGGCATGATCGCCCTGATTAGGTTCAGTGCTCCCCTGCACACCCCCATGTACTATTTCCTCCGCAGTCTCTCCCTCATTGATCTCTGCCATTCCACTGTCATTACACCCAAAATGCTGGTGAACTTTGTGACAGAGAAGAACACCATCTCCTATGCTGAGTGTATGACTCAACTTTATTGCTTCAGTGTTTTTGCTATTGCAGAGTGTCATACATTGGCTGTAATGGCGTATGACCGCTACGTTGCTCTCTGTAACCCCTTGCTTTATAATGTCACCATGTCTTATCATCTCTGCCTCTGGCTCACAGTGGGAGCTTATGTTTTGGGTATCATTGGGTCTACAATTCACACAGGCTTTATTTTGAGGCTTTCTTTTTGCAAGACCAATATGATTAACCATTATTTCTGTGATCTCTTTCCACTCTTGGAGCTATCCTGCTCCAGCACCTACATCAATGAATTATTGGTTCTGGTCTTGAGTGCATTTAACATTCTGACTCCTGCACTAACCATCGTTGCCTCCTACATCTTCATCATTGCCAGCATCCTCCACATCCGCTCTATCGAGGGCAGGTCCAAAGCCTTCAGCACTTGCAGCTCCCACATCTCCGCAGTTGCTGTCTTCTTTGGATCTGCGGCATTCATGTACCTGCAGCCATCATCTGTCAGCTCCATGGACCAAGGGAAAGTGTCCTCTGTGTTTTATACTACTCTTGTGCCCATGCTGAACCCACTCATCTACAGCCTGAGGAATAAGGATGTCAAAGTTGCCCTAAAGAAGTTCCTTGAAAAAAGAAGTTTCCTATGAAAAGAGGTCTTTTACTTTAGCAAAACTGTATAACTTGTGGAGAAGATACATGGAGAAAACAGTCGAGAGACAGAAATGTATGGCCACACTAATGAGATCACTGCTAGTGCTTGATTCTTTGGAAGAATGGTGCCAAGTGTAGGACTGGAGTCATAGGATCAGTCACATGGAGGCAGCACCACTTCTGAGATGCCCCAGGGTCTGTCTACACAGAGTAACCATATTGCCTCTAAATCTTTTTTGTTTGTTTGTTTTAATCTTCAAAGGCTTTCGTGTGGGTGAATATACTTTATCTATCTATATATAAGGACGCTCTTTAGGCAAGATTCATATATCTTAATTCAGGGAATACATAGATCGGCTCACGATCCTTGGATATACTCAATACTTTGTGTACCTAACTTTTTTTACTAAATGTATGTGGAAACATTTCTGAAAGTGTAATCTCTAAAATAAATAATTTTAACCATTTGGAATATACAAAATGCAATCCCTACTTCTTACCAAGTGCATAGAACTACATTAGGAAATGTGAAGGCATATGATGGGTGATACGACAGTTTCTACCCACATAGAGATAACAAAATAATGAAAGAAATTGACAGTAATAAAGAAGTGAATACGTTATGTGTATTTTGACATATATCGATGCAACATGTCTCGCTCCACAGTTTTGGGACTGTGCTACCACCTCCATTTTCCTGACAGTCCTACACTCATTTTCTCTTACCCCAAACAGATAATGCTTTTTTTCCATCCACACTACAGAAGCTCAGTATTAGAAGTAACATCTTTTGCTATTGCAATCATGTGAGTTACATATTCACATAGAAAAGTTAAAATTAGAAAATTGTCTCTGACTAATGACAAGTACACCTCTTACCCCCAAATGCACTATCTATTCTGGATAAATAAATTGATTTTATTTTTTGCGGAGGGAATAAGACATCCAACTAATAAATGTTTTCTCCCCCTCACCTGATTAAGCTCCTGTGGGTGCTCTTGAGAACAGCAACCAGAAAACTCACGTTGGTCCTCCTGGGAGGTCATCGTTCCCATTAATTAGTAAGTGTCGGTAGCTCTTGTCTTGCTGGTGGCAGCAGCACCCAGATGCGTTTGCTCATTGCTCCCTACGAGAGCTCCTCAGAATGCTGGAGACGAGATATGTGCTTTTATTTTATATTCAATTCTAGATGATGAGCTGTGGTTATGTTCTTTCTGATGTTTCAGAGCTTAAAAGCCTTCAAAAAAATAAAATAAAAGCAGTTACACTAAAGAGACAAGCATGGACATCTTGATATAATATCACGCTCCTCACTGTTCATCTCTGTTCCCATGTGCCCAGGGACAGAGCACAGGGCCACTTCTTCTTTAACCCAGCATGAGTACTCACACCTGGTTCAATTGCATTTTAAAAATCATTAGTCTCCTCCAAGTCCAAGATACGTAAAACAGCACTGACTTTGTCATCAGCTTATCTCCAAATATGTGACATGAACACCCAGATAACCTTCATCTCACCCCATAAAACCAAAACTTGCAACGAGAGAGAGGACGTTCTTTCCTCATTGAAAACTAGAGGGAAATTTGTTCTTGACTTTCTATGTGCTGATCAGTCTTTAACTTCATACCCCATTTTTTATCCTTCCAAAATACCCGTGTATGTATTTATATACGTATATATTTGTGATACTTATATGTGCATATTCTTATGTGTAACATCTATGTATATTTGTGCATTGTACACTAATGTGTATTTGCATTGCTTGAATATGTTTTACAAGATTTCTGTTTATGTAATTTTTATTTCATTACAGTATTTTATTTTATTAGTTATTAAGGTAATATCTAGTAATTTTTTTCATATTGATTGGTGATAAATAAAATTATTACTTATGATTTTCTTCTATTTCCAAGCATTTATTTACATAATAAAACTCTTAAAAAGTGTTCAAAAGATTAAAGGATGAAAATGTCTGAACCATCAATATTGATTCTGAGAACCAGTGAAATATAAACTATTACAATATTAGGATAGACATCAGATAATCTACAAAATGATGATGGAACACTACCACAAAAAGAAGAGATAAGACTTTGGGGGAGACGTTGAGAAAAAAAAAGGTAGAAATATATAGGACTTACTAAGTACCATTATAGAAGAATACATGTAATCTAAATTTTATTAATTGAAAAGAGCGTGCTAGAGGAGAAGCATTCTAACACTAGCACTATGATAAACTAGAATAATGTTCTCATACAGAGTTTGTCTTTCATTTCTCTGATACAAGCATATATTAATTTCCAAAAGAAAACAATTGCTCATGTGCAGTTAACATCAGTATGTCACAGGGGTAAGATTTAGACAGAATCATTTTTTACCTTCTGTATTGGTTACGATTAGGCTTGGCTGTGCATCACACACACACACGCACACACACACACATGCACACACGCACACACACACATGCACATACACACACGCACACGCGCACACACACACACACACGCTCATCACGCTGCCTTAGACCAGAAGACGATTCAGGGGGACACAGTGGCTCATCAGAAACATGAGCTTCTTCTAAATTGTTGCTCTATTTTTTGGCTACATTTTGCTGGTTACCACACGTAGCTTCCATCTGTGGTCTCACATCATGGCTCAAGGTCCATCCTTCACTTCCACCACCCACCATCAGACAGAAACACATGAAAGGAGAAGTGATTGTCCCCTAACTTGAAGAACAGCCTAGAAGTGATAGACCTCGCCTCCACATATGTCCTTTTGGTGCAGACTTAGTCACATAGACAAACCTAGCTGCGAGAGGGGTTGCGGAATGCCCTGGTTGTCTATATGGCCACGTGTGATACTAAGACTTGGGACATTTATTATTGAGGAAGAAAGGGACAATGAATGGTAAGAATAACTAAGTTTTTTCCACACTTTCCAATATTTGTGTTCAGACATAGATGACTCTATGTTTTTTTCTCTCAGGTTTACCATTTGGATTTAGTATTGCATGGAAGAAGAAGGGTGGCATTAAATGTGATTACAATAAAATGTGGAATGCATAAATAAAATATATTAATGTGTTCATAACTATTAAGACCTGCTGGAAGTGTGGGTTCCATGCTCAGTGAAGTAGAACCTGTAGTATTTCCACAAAGCTGGGTTCGTTCCAAACGGAAATGGCTTCTTCACTCTAACCTGCCTTTCCAAATTTTACACCATCCAACAACAAACACAAGTGTGTAATTCCCATGCATTACTCATCACTCCGGGTTATACTCAGACACACCTGGGGTTCATCACACATACTCTAATCATGCTGTCTTCTCTTATATTGTTTATTGTTAACAAATGGTTGTGAGTATTATATCTACCAAAATTGTCAAATTCTTGAGAACGAAACTTGTGTCTTGTGTCATATTATATTTCTTTTTCTAACGTTTGATCATTGCGACATATGATGAGTAACATATTTAACAGACTTTATGAATTATTTTGTTACTTTTTAAAACTCTTTTCACAGCAATTTGCAAAAATAACTTTAAAAAAACAGATTAAAGCCCAACACCGAACAATAATATACAGCATTTCAAAGTGAATTTAACTTTTTTTTTTTAGAGGAAGTTTAGAAAAACATTTATTGGATTACAAAAATATGGAAAATATAGGAAAGTATAAGAAATAAAACAAAAAATTATTTGTACTTCTATCAATTTCAAATGGCCTTTTACTCTTATTTTTAAAATATAATTTATGAATGTATTTAGTTTGGTAGTCTGTCCATCTTTTTTTAAATTTATTTTATTTATTGAATCAGAATCGATTATACATATTTTGAGGGTTGAACATTGAGATGTGTTGATCAAATCAATATTACTAGCATATATATTGTTACAAATCATACTTATTCTTTATGCCCTTGTCCAGTCTCTCCCCATACCCCACCCCTCCCCCTCCCCCCTAATTACCCTAGATTTCTTCTCTCCTTCTGAAACAATAATGGTTACTCTGTTGATTTGTTGTCTAGATGATCTGTCCAATGCTGAGACGTGTGATCAGGTCCCCAATATTATCGTAGAGCAGATGCTTCTTCTGTCACTCTGAAATGGCCTTTGGGGAGAGAGACGTCCTCTTCCTTCTTTATCTCTGCTGGTGACTGTCCTTGTGTCAATGCAATCCAGGGGTTGGTGGACCATCTGCGTGGTGGTTGTGGTGTCCAGCTGCTTTCATGGCAGCCATGATTATTGTGGTGGCTGTGGTGGGTCACCCACATGGAGGTGATGTTTTTGGCATGCTCCTTGGCACTGGCAGTGTGCTGGTTGTGAGGCATGTCTGGTCCCCTTCTCCATGCCAGATGGGCTCCAAGGTGCTGGTGCGGTATGCCTGGTAGTGGGAGGGTGGTCCGGTCCCCTTCTCATACCCCAGTTACCGGGCAGATCCTGAGGCACTGGCACAGTGTGCCCAGTTGTAGAAGGGGGCTCTGGTCACCTTCTGCATGCCTTGGGTCCCCAGGTGGGCCCTGAGGTTCTGGCAGTATATCTGGTTGTGGGAAGGGGATCTGGTCCCCTTCTCCATGCCACAGGTCCTCAGGTGGGCCCTAAGGCACTGACGTAGTGTGCCTGGATGTGGGAGTGGGATCCGGTCCCTTCTCCTTACCCAGGTCCCTGGGCAGGCCCCAAGGTGCTGGTGCAGTGTACTTGGTTGTGGAAGGGGCTCGGGTCCCCTTTTCTATGGCTCGGGTCCTCAGGTGGGCCCTGAGGTGCTGGCGCTGTGCTTGGGCCAGAACTTATTTTTTGTCCTTTGCTTACTTCTAAAATGGGGGAACTTCCTGTGGGAACCAGTACTTGAGCTGTGTGGTTGAGTTAAATTGCTGCTTTGCTGCTGGTTCCCTTGGGAAGACTTTTTGGGCAGCTTAGGGTTTAACAGCTGACCATATAGATACTGCTGGCTCTTCAGAGACCCAGTGGATCTGTATTGTGTAGAATCTCTGATCTAGGCCTGAGTGTTTTCACCAAACTGCACCCCATGCAATTCTGCATTCCCGACCAGTCTCCTCTGCATGGTCCTGCACTGATTGGGAGGTACATCGGCTCTCCTTGCTGTGTTCTACCGGTGGGGCCATCTCCCCAACTGCCCATGCTCCAAACACTTCCCATGGGACAGGCCCTGCACTGGTCCCTTGCAATGACTCACCGGCCTCTGAATGGCTCCCTTTTTTCAGTTCTTCTGGCTCCTCGCTCCTGCCTGGGTCCACGGGAATGCTATTAGTGGACTTGCTGTGCTGGGGGGCACCAAGGCCCTCTTCTCCACTGCTGCCCCCAAGCAACTCCATGTGAAGGGCACAGCTGTGGCTTCTGCCAGCTCCTGCTGCATGTGCTCAGCAGCTCCAGCCTTAAGGCATCTGCGGTCCCAAATGCTCAGAGCAGTTTTTTTTTCTCTCATCGTGGCTTCTCCTGCTATCATGAACTCCGTAGGTCTCTCCTCCTCTTGCCCTGTGCTCCAGCGGCCCCAGCTTGGCTGATGTTGCATTTCTATAGTTGAAAGTTCGTTGCTTTTTGGAACAAAGTGACACTGGGGTCCATCAATTCTGCCATCTCGACCAGAACTCCCCTCAAAGTAAATTTAACTTTAAAAATTGCAATCGTCACAAACATAGTACAACGTTTAGTAAATATTAAAGAAAACATTAAATAAATTTTACCAGCAAACAGTTTAGTCTTTATATAGTATAACATAATTTCTCTAATACATGTTTTTTGTTTGTTTGTTTGTTTTTTTAAATTTTATTTTGTCGATATACATTGTGGTTGATTATTGTTGCCCCTTACCAAAACCTCCCTCCCTCCTCTCTCTCCTCCCTCACCCACAACAATGACCTTTCTGTTTGCTTGTCGTATCAACTTCAAGTAATTGTGGTTGTTATATCTTCTTCCCCCCCACCACGGCTTTGTGTGTGTGTGTGTGTGTGTGTGTGTGAATTTATATATTAATTTTTAGCTCCCACCAATAAGTGAGAACATGTGGCATTTCTCTTTCTGTGCCTGACTCATTTCACTTAATATAATTCTCTCAAGGTCCATCCATGTTGTTGCAAATGGCAGTATTTCATTTGTTTTTATAGCTGAGTAATATTCCATTGTGTACATGTACCATATTTTCCGTATCCACTCATCCAATGATGGACATTTGGGTTGGTTCCAACTCTTGGCTATTGTAAAGAATGCTGCAATGAACATTGGGGAACAGGTATACCTTAGACTTGATGATTTCCATTCCTCTGGGTATATTCCCAGCAGTGGGATAGCTGGGTCATATGGTAGATCTATCTGCAATTGTTTGAGGAACCTCCATACCATTTTCCATAGAGGCTGAACAATTTTGCAGTCCCACCAACAATGTATGAGAGTTCCTTTTTCTCTGCAACCTCGCCAGCATTTATTGTTCAGGGTCTTTTGGATTTTAGCCATTCTAACTGGAGTTAGATGGTATCTCAGTGTGGTTTTAATTTGCATTTCCCAGATGCTGAGTGATGTTGAGCATTTTTTCATGTCTGTTGGCCATTTGTATATCTTCCTTAGAGAAATGCCTACTTAGCTCTTCTGCCCATTTTTTAATTGGGTTGCTTGTTTTTTTCTTGTAAAGTTGTTTGAGTTCCTTATATATTCTGGATATTAATCCTTTGTCAGATGTATATTTGGCAAATATTTTCTCCCACTCTGTTGGTTGTCTTTTAACTCTGTTAATTGTTTGTTTTGCTGCGCAGAGGCTTTTTAGTTTGATATACTCCCATTTGTTTATTTTTCGTTGGTTGCCCAAGCTTTTGGGGTCATATTCATGAAGTCTGTATCCAGTCCTATTTCCTGAAGTGTTTCTCCTATGTTTTCTTTAAGAAGTTTTATTGTTTCAGGGTGTATATTTAAATCCTTAATCCATTTTGAGTTGATTTTAGTATATGGTGAGTTGTATGGGTCTAGTTTCATTCTCCTGCATATGGATATCCAGTTATCCCAGCACCATTTGCTGAAGAGGCAGTCCCTTCCCCAGTGAATAGGCTTGGTGCCTTTGTCAAAGATCAGATGGCAGTAAGTGTGTGGGTTGATTTCTGGATTCTCTATTTTATTCCATTGATCAGTGTGTCTGTTTTTATGCCAGTACCATACTGTTTTGGTTATTATAGCTTTGTAGTATAGCTTAAAGTCGGGTAGTGTTATGCCTCCAGCTTTATTTTTTTGCTCAGCATTCCTTTGGCTATGCGTGGTCTTTTATTATTCCATATAAATGTCTGGATAGTTCTTTCCATTTCTGAGAAAAATGTCTTTGGAATTTTGATGGGGATTGCATTGAATTTGTATATCACTTTGGGTAGTATGGACATTTTCACTATGTTGATTCTTCCAATCCAAGAGCATGGGATATCTTTCCATCTTTTTGTATCCTCTCTAATTTCTCTCAGCAGTGGTTTGTAGTTCTCATTATAGAGATTTTTCACCTCCTTGGTTAACTCAATTCCTAAGTATTTTATTTTTTTGGTGGCTATTGTAAATGGGCCAGCTTTCTTGATTTCTCGTTCTGCATGTTCACTATTGGAGAAAAGAAATGCTACTGATCTAATACATGTTTTTATTGTTTCTCATTTCTCTTTTATTTTTAAAAGAAAAATATCATCTCCCTTCATTAGGCTTGTTAGGAACTCCTCCTGGGTCTCTGGCAATATCTACCACATTTTAACTTGGGGGCTGCTTTCATTCAATAAATCAAACCTTTGTGACAATATTAAACACTCAAGAACCAACAGGGGAAAAGGAAAACTCTAATTGTTTTTTCCCTAAGAGCTGATACTTGTGGGATTAGACTCTAGTGGGAGGTCATTATCCTTGTTTGTTCCTAACCATACTCTTCTTTTCTATAACCAGCATATAAAATGATCACATCAACCGACTTTAGCAGAAGGCCAGATGTCCTTGGGCATCAGCTTTATCAGAGATCAGCGTGAGTGACACAAAATAATTGCCAAGGAAACTTTTGGGCTATTAACTCCTCAAATCATCAGAATCATTTTTTTCCTCTAGAGAAATGAAGAAAACCGTGCAACGTGGACCTCTCTGGGATGGAGAAGGGGTATGTCTGAATCCCACCCCTTCACTCGCAAAATCCTAGCATCTTCTTCTCCAGCTTCTCTCCCTGTGCAAACAGAGATGCACATGGCTATTTATTTATCTCTACCCATGCCGTTCTAAGAGTCACACTCCCTGATGAGCACAGGTCCCATATCATCTCCCTGTCCCCTGCAGTATAAAATTCTAGCACTTTTTGTTCACTCATTTTAAGTGAGGCAGTATGAGGGCTTTCTCTAGTTATTTTGAATCTGTATTAACTTATCTCTAAGATTCTTTTAATAGTTATGTTGACCACATATTTATTGAGACTTGGACACTGTGCCAAGCCCTCTATTGAATTTACAGCTAGGACAAAAAAAAAAAAAAAAAGCCAGTAAATATGCATAATACTTGATGCAGAAATCAGTTCGTGGCACATGTAAACAGAAGAAACATATCCATGGGCATGTAGAAAATGGTCATTTTAACTGGGGTTTTCACGATTATACTTATTAACTTAAAGGCCTTAACTATTACATAGGATTTTATAGGATCGAGGTGATGGAAGAAGAGAAAAACTAAAGGAACATTATGAATTAAAATGGAGAGTCCACTAAATGTCCTTTTGTAGAATAGAAAAATCATATGAAAATTGTTGGGACATAAAAGAAAAAAACTTTTTTTTTTTTTTGCCTTATGGTACCAATGTTTGAATGGTATAGATATTGGTTGGATCTTTATTTGAGATGGCAAATATTGATACTTTACAAGGAAGGAAAGAAAGACCACAGTGGTGTGCTAGACTTGCAGAGGAGAGAACATGACTTTGGATACAAAGCAGAGTGGGAGGGAAAGGGGGAGGGGCAGGGAGGTTGGGGATATGTGGGTGGGGAACATGGGGTACAAGAGCAATTTGTGCTAATGGACATGCTGCCAGCATGGATCTGGCCTTCACATCTTGAGCACGAGGGGTGACAATCAGCTTTGTTTCTCATTAATATTCATAATCAATTTCAAAAAAGAGGTTATGATTCAGTGAAAAAAATAGTTCTGAATATCTGTATTATTATATGTAATAATATAGGAGGGAGTGAAAAACAAGATATACAAAGAAAAACAAACAAAACTCCAACAATCATTATGAGAACAAAAATCTTGTGCAAATTAAAAATATTTCAGGGACAATTTCAATGTATTACAAAGGAAACAACAATAAAATCAATTAGGTTTTAACCAAGGTCATCATTTAATTTTCATGTGAGACAGATGTTAACATATCTGTTTTTCAGAAGCATTGAGAGTGGAAGCAATTTTCCAAAGATCACACAGAAAGTATGGACTTGAAATGATATTTGAACTCTGAGTGTCTAATTTAGTATCAACACCCATTAGAATTATAAAATCATAAGTTATTGGAATTCAAAGAGATATTCAAGTTGATGGAATCTAACTACCTATCCAATGCTGTGTCGTTGAGCAGTATCTGTGAAATGGTTATACAGGCTGTGCTCTAACATCTCCAGCTGTAAGTAAATCAAGGTACATCTGACTGTTGGGTATTCTTTTTTGTTGGATAACCAAACATTTCTCTCGATAATTTCAAACAGTTAGAAAAACATTGCTCTCATGGAGACATACACAATGATCCTAACTCCTCTAAAGTATAGCAAGAGGTTGACCATTTGGACACAAATGCCATGTGCCAAATATACTTTTGCTGTGCTAGCTACATGTCCCCAGTCATTTTAGCCACTCTTCAAGTGACAAGATTTCTAGATCCCTTTTCTGAAGTTGACTTGCTTTTCTTATGTTGCATGTAAAACACCATACCCCAAACTGAAAATCCAACTGTTAAGTAAGATTAACCCAACTGTTGCTTAAAAGGTAAGAGTATGAATTTCCATTTTCTAGAATCTACTGATTGTCTTTGCAAGTGTAAACTAAAGACATATTAGCCTTTTTGAAAACCCACTTCACAATGTTGACTAGTACTGAATTTAGACTAAGCTTTCTAATTATGTATTGCATGTGCTCTACTGATCCATATATCCAACACCTTTAAATTCTATAAAGAGCACATGAAAAATACATCACGATGAAAAGTGACAAGTGCACAAGACATCTACTGTTTCTTTTACAAACTCCATCTCATATTTTGGAAATATGGGTTGTTTTCTGACCTCCATCGATGTAATCACGAAGTCCACTTAACATGTACCAATCATAGCCCACTGTTCACCTGGCCACAGGTGTGAAACACATGACCTAATTCTAGGTCCTTACATTACTCTCCTGGGGTTGTACAAATTAGAACAAGAGCGTAAAGTCCCTCATGCTAACAAAAGCTGCTGAGGTCTAAGAATGCTGTCTGCCGGGCACGTATGTCCCCACCCTGTGATGCAGCAGGCCCGGGTGGAGAAAGTGGAAACACACAGAGTTGCCGTTCCAGGGAATACTGGTAATTGCCCTGTTCTCCGGCTATTTTGAATTGGAATTCTACTAAGAAAAGTAGACAAACACAACTACTTTTGTAGACTTATAAATCCTATGTTAATAAATCAGAGAAAGCAGTTGTTATTCTTCCTTATTCTGAGTCACATGAAATTTTTTATCATTCTGCCATTTAACATTATTGTATGCTACAGAATATGGAAGGGAAAGAAAAGTGTTCTTGGAAATAACAGAAGTGGCCTTTCTTCTACTGGGGGTAAAAAATTCCAAATTTGGTGTTTCCTTTTCAAAGGTTATGAAATATCTTAATTTTAAGTTCTTGATGTTTATAATTAATCCTCTGGTCAACCAGAAACATTGGTTGTCCCAGAGTATCTGGAGAGGCTCAAAAGGTGCCTGCATCATCTGCCTCATCTGGTGACGGATAAAATAATGATCCCCACAGAGCTTCTCTCTCTCTCTCTCTGAGTCTCTCTCCCTCTGAGTGTATGTGGCACACACACAAATACACACGTACACTCATTTTCTCCTTTTCTCTTTTTCTCTAACTTAGGATATGCTGACAGCATAATGGACCCTGGAAATCATTCCTCAGTGACTGAGTTCATCCTGGCTGGGCTCTCAGAACAGCCAGAGCTCCAGCTGCCCCTCTTCCTCCTCTTCCTAGGAATCTATGTGCTCACGGTGCTGGGGAACGTGGGCATGATCGCCCTGATTAGGTTCAGTGCTCCCCTGCACACCCCCATGTACTGTTTCCTCAGCAGTCTCTCCCTCATTGATCTCTGCCATTCCACTGTCATTACCCCCAAAATGCTATCTATAACCCCTTGCTTTATGATGTCACCATGTCTTATCATCTCTGCTTCTGGCTCACAGTGGGGGCTTATGTTCTGGGTATCATTGGATCTACAATTCATACAGGCTTGACTTTGAGGCTACTTTTTTGCAAGACTGATATGATTAACCATTATTTTTGTGATCTCTTTCCACTCTTGGAGCTATCCTGCTCCAACACCTACATCGATGAATTATTGGCTCTGGTCTTGAGTGCATTTTACATTCTGATTCCTGCACTAACTATCTTTGCCTCCTACATCTTCATTATTGCCACCGTCCTCCGCATCCATTCTGTTGAGGGCAGGTCCAAAGCCTTCAGCACTTGCAGCTCCCACATCTCCGCAGTTGCTGTCTTCTTTGGATCTGCGGCATTCATGTACCTGCAGCCATCATCTGTCAGCTCCATGGACCAAGGGAAAGTGTCCTCTGTGTTTTATACTACTCTTGTGCCCATGCTGAACCCACTCATCTACAGCCTGAGGAATAAGGATGTCAAAGTTGCCCTAAAGAAGTTCCTTGAAAAAAGAAGTTTCTTGTGAAAAGGGGTCTTTTCCTTTAGCAAAAGTGTATAGTTTGTAGAGAGGATACAGTGAGATAGCAGTCGAGAGACAGAAATTTATGTCCACAGTAATGAGATCACTGCTAGTGCTTGATTCTTTGGAAGAACGGTGCCAAGTGTAGGACTGGAATCATAGGATCAGTCATATGGAGGCAGCACCACTTCCGAGATGCCCCAGGTCACTCTACACAGAGCCACCATATTGCCTCTAAATCTTTTTTGTTGTTGTTGTTTTAATCTTCAAAGGCCTTCGTGTGGGTGAATATACTTTATATATGTATATATAAGGACACTCTTTAGGCAAGACTTGTTTATCTTAATTCAGTGGATACATAGATCGGCTCACTATCCTTGGATATACTCAATACTTTGTGTACCTAACTTTTTTTACTAAATGTATATGGAAACATTTCTGAAAGTGTAATCTCTAAAATGAATAATTTTAACCATTTGGAATACACAAAATGCAATCCCTACTTCTTACCAAGTGCATAGAACTACATTAGGAAATGTGAAGGCATATGATGGGTGATACGACAGTTTCTACCCACATAGAGATAACAAAATAGTGAAAGAAATTGACAGTAATAAAGGAGTGAATACTTTATGTGTATTTTGACGTGTATCAATGTAACATTTCTCGCTCCACAGTTTTGGGACTGTGCTACCACCTCCATTTTCCTGACAGTCCTACACTCATTTTCTCTTACCCCAAACAGATAATGCTTTTTCTCCATCCACACTACAGAAGCTCAGTATTAGAAGTAACATCTTTTGCTATTGCAATCATGTGAGCTACATATTCACATAGAAAAGTTAAAATTAGAAAATTGTCTCTGACTAATGACAAGTACCCGTCTTACCCCCAATGCACTATCTATTCTGGATAAATAAATTGATTTTATTTTTTGAGGAGGGAATAAGACATCCAACTAATAAATGTCTTCTCCCCCTCACCTGATTAAGCTCCTATGGGTGCTCTTGAGAACAGCAACCAGAAAACTCACGTTGGTCCTCCTGGGAGGTCATTGTTCCCATTAATTAGTAAGTGTCGGTAGCTCTTGTCTTGCTGGTGGCAGCAGCACCCAGATGCGTTTGCTCATTGCTCCCTACGAGAGCTCCTCAGAATGCTGGAGACAAGATATGTGCTTTTATGTTAGATTCAATTCTAGATGATGAGCTGTGGTTATGTTCTTTCCGATGTTTCAGAGCTTAAAAGCCTTCAAAAAAAAAATAAAAACAGTTACACTAAAGTGACAAGCGTGGACATCTTGATATAATATCATGCTCCTCACTGTTCATCTCTATGGCCATGTGCCCAGGGACAGAGCACAGGCCACTTCTTCTTTAACCCAGCATGAGTACTCACACCTGGTTCAATTGCATTTTAAAAATCATTAGTCTCCTCCAAGATACGTAAAACAGCACTGGCTTTGTCATCACTTTATCTTCAAATATGTGACATAAACACCCAGATAACCTTCATCTCACCCCATAAAACCAAAACTTGCAATGAGAGAGAGGACGTTTTTTCCTCTTTGAAAACTAGAGGGAAATTTGTTCTTGACTTTCTATGTGCTAATCAGTCTTTATCTTCTTAAGCCATTTTTATCCTACAAAAATACCCATGTATGTATTTATATATGTATATATTTGTGATACTTATATGTGCATATTCTTAAGTGTAATATATATGTGTAAGTGTGCATTGTACACTAATGTGTATTTGCATTGCTTGAATATGTTTTACAAGATTTATGTGTATGTAATTTTTTATTTCATTACAGTATTTTATTTTATTTTATTAGTTATTAAAGTAACAATATCTAGTCATTTTTATCATGTTGATTGGTGATAAATAAAAGTTATTACTTATGATTTTCTTCTGTTTCCAAGCATTTATTTACATAATAAAACTCTTAAAAAGTGTTCAAAGGATTAAAGGATGAAAATGTCTGAACCATCAATATTGATTCTGAGAACCAGTGAAATATAAACTATTACAATATTAGGATAGACATCAGATAATCTACAAAATGATGATGGAACACTACCACAAAAAGAAGAGATAAGACTTTGGGGGAGACGTTGAGGAAACAAAAAAGGTAGAAATATATAGGACTTACTAAGTACCATTATAGAAGAATACATGTACTCCAACATTTTAATAATTGAAAAGAGCGTGCTAGAGGAGAAGCATTCTAACACTAGCACTATGATAAACTAGAATAATGTTCTCATACAGAGTTTGTCTTTCATTTCTCTGATACAAGCGTATATTAATTTCCAAAAGAAAACAATTGCTCATGTGCAGTTAACATCAGTATGTCACAGGGGTAAGATTTAGACAGAATCATTTTTTACCTTCTGTATTGGTTACGATTAGGCTTGGCTGTGCATCAGACACACACACGCGCGCGCGTACACACATGCACACACACAAGCACACACACGCACACGCACACACGCGCACACACACGCACGCACGCACACGCGCACGCACATGCACACACACACACGCTCATCACGCTGCCTTAGACCAGAGGACGATTCAGGGAGACACTGTGGCTCATCCCAAACGTAAACTCCTTCTAAATTGTTGCTCTATTTTTTTGCTACATTTTGCTGGTTTCCACACGTAGCTTCCGTCTGTGGTCTCACATCATGCCTCAAGGTCCATCCTCACTTCCACCACCCACCATCAGACAGAAACACATGAAAGGAGAAGTGATTGTCCCCTAACTTGAAGAACACCCTAGAAGTGACAGATCTCTCCTCCACATATATCCCCTTGGTGCAGACTTAGTCACATAGACAAACCTAGCTGCAAGAGGGGTTGAGGAATGCCGTGGTTGTCTATATGGCCACGTGTGATACTACGACTTGGGACATTTATTATTGAGGAAGAAAGGGACAATGAATGGTAAGAATGACTAACAGCTTTTTCCACATTTTCTAATATTTGTGTTAAGTCATAGATGACTCTATGTTGTTCCCTCTCAGGTTTACCATTTGGATTTAGTATTGCGTGGAAGAAGAAGGGTGGCATTAAATTTGATTAAAATGAAATGTGCAATGCATAAATAAAATATATTAATGTGTTCATAACTATTAAGATCTGCTGGAAGTATGTGTTCCATGCTCAGTGAAGTAGAACCTGTACTATTTCCACAAAACTGGGTTCACTCAAAACGGAAATGGCTTCTTCACGCCAACCTGCCTTTCCAAATTTTACACCATCCAACAACAAACACAAGTGTGTAATTCCCATGCGTTACTCATCACTCCGGGTTATACTCAGACACACCTGGGGTTCATCACACATACTCTAATCATGCTGTCTTCTCTTATATTGTTTATTGTTCACGAATGCTTGTGAGTTTATGAAAATTGTCAAATTCTTGAGAATGAAACTTGTGTCTTGTGTCATATTATATTTCTTTTTCTAACGTTTGATCATTGCAACACATGATGAGTAACATTTTTAACAGACTTTATGAATTATTTTGTTACTTTTTAAAACTCTTTTCACAGCAATTTGCAAAAATAACTTTAAAAAAACAGATTAAAGCCCAACATCGAACAATAACACACAGCATTTCAAAGTGAATTTAACTTTTTTTTTAGAGGCAATTTATAAAAACATTTATTGGATTACAAAAATATGGAAAATATAGGAAAGTATAAGAAATAAGACAAAAAATTATTTGTACTTCCATCAATTTCAACTGGCCTCTTACTCTTATTTTTAAAATATAATTTATGAATGTATTCAGTTTGGTAGTCTGTCTGTCTTTTTTTAAATTTATTTTATTTATTGAATCAGAATCGATTATACATATTTTGAGGGTTGAACATTGAGATGTGTTGATCAAATCAATATTACTAGCATATATATTGTTACAAATCATACTTATTCTTTATGCCCTTGTCCAATCTCTCCCCATCCCCCTCCCCTCCCCCTCCCCCCTAATTACCCTAGATTTCTTCTCTCCTTCTGAAAGAATAATGGTTACTCTGTTGATTTGTTGTCTAGATGATCTGTCCAATGCTGAGACGTGTGATCGGGTCCCCAATATTATCACAGAGCAGATGCTTCTTCTGTCACTCTGACATGGGCTTTGTGAAGAGAGACGTCCTCTTCTTTTATAACTTTATCTCTGCTGGTGACTGTCCTTGTGTCAATGCAATCCAGGGGTTGGTGGACCATCTGCGTGGTGGTTGTGGTGTCCAGCTGCTTTCGCGGCAGCCATGATTATTGTGGTGGCTGTGGTGGGTCACCCACATGGAGGTGATGTTTTTGGCATGCTCCTTGGCACTGGCAGTGTGCTGGTTGTGAGGCATGTCTGATCCCCTTCTCCATGCCAGATGGGCTCCAAGGTGCTGGTGCAGTGTGCCCAGTTGTGGAAGGGGGCTCTGGCCCCCTTCTCCATGCCTTGGGTCCCCAGGTGGGCCCTGAGGTTCTGGCAGTGTGTCTGGTTGAGGGAAGGGGGTCTGGTCCCCTTCTCTATGCCACAGGTCCTAAGGTGGGCCCTGAGGCACTGACGTGGTGTGCCTGGATGTGGGAGTGGGGTCCGGTCCCTTCTCCATACCCAGGTCCCTGGGCAGGCCCCAAGGTGCTGGTGCAGTGTACTTGGTTGTGGAAGGGGGCTCTGCTCCGCTTTTCTCTGGCTCGGGTCCTCAGGTGGGCCCTGAGGTGCTGGCGCTGTGCTTGGGCCAGAACTAATTTTTTGTCCTTTGTTAACTTCTAAAATGGGGGAACTTCCTGTGGGAACCAGTACTTGAGCTGTGTATTTGAGTTAAATTGCTGCTTTGCTGCTGGTTCCCTTGGGAAGACTTTTTAGGCAGCTTAGGGTTTAACGGCTGACCATATAGATACTTCTGGCTCTTCAGAGACCCAGTGGATCTGGGTTGTGTAGAATCTCTGATCTGGGCCTGAGTGTTTTCACCAAACTGCACCCCATGCAATTCTGCATTCCCGACCAGTCTCCTCTGCATGGTCCTGCACTGATTGGGAAGTAGATCGGCTGTCCTTGCTGTGTTCTACCGGTGGGCCCATCTCCACCACTGCCCATGCTCCAAACACTTCCCATTGGACAGGCCCTGCACTGGTCCCTTGCAATGACTCACCGGCCTCTGAATGGCTCCCTTTTTTCAGTTCTTCTGGCTCCTCGTTCCTGTCTGGGTCCACGGGAACGCTTTTATTGGACTTGCTGTGCTGGGGGGCACCAAGGCCCTCTTCTCCGCTGCTGCCTCCAAGTAACTCCATGTGAAGCGCACAGCTGTGGCTTCTGCCAGCTCCTGCTGCATATGCTCAGCAGCTCCAGCCTTAAGGTATCTGCGGCCCGAAATGCTCAGCGCAGTTTTTTTTCTCTCTCATCGTGGATTCTCCTGCTGTCAAGAACTCCGTAGGTCTCTCCTCCTCTTGCCCTGAGCTCCAGCAGCCCCAGCTTGGCTGATGTTGCATTTTTATAGTTGAAAGTTTGTTGCTTTGTAGAACACAATAATGCTGGGGTCCATCAATTCTGCCATCTTGACCGAAACTCCCTTCAAAGTAAATTTAACTTTAAAAATTGCAATTGTCTCAAACATAGTACAAGATTTAATAAATATTGAAGAAAACATTAAATAAATTTTACCAGGAAACAGTTTAGTCTTTATATAGTATAACATAATTTCTCTAATACATGTTTTAATTGTTTCTCATTTCTCTTTTATTTTTAAAAGAAAAAAATCATCTCCCTTCATTAGGCTTGTTAGGAACTCCTCCTGGGTCTCTGGCAATATCTACCTTATTGTAACTTGGGAGCTGCTTTCATTCAATAAATCAAACATTTGTGACAAAATTAAACACTCGAGAACCAACAGAGGAAAAGGACTATTCTAATTGTTTTTTCCCTAAGACCTGATACTTGTGGGATTACACTCTAGTGGGAGGTCATTATCCTTGTTTGTACCTAAACATACTCTTCTTTTCTATAACCAGCATATAAAATGATCACATCAACCGACTTTAGCAGAAGGCCAGATAGCCTTGGGCATCAGCTTTATCAGAGATCAGCATGAGTGACTCAAAATAATTGCCAAGGAAACTTTTGGGCTATTAACTCCTCAAATCATCAGAATCATTTTTTTCCTCTAGAGAAATGAAGAAAACCGTGCAACGTGGACCTCTCTGGGATGGAGAACGGGTATGTCTGAATCCCAGCCCTTCACTTGCAAAATCCTAGCATCATCTTCTCCAGCTTCTCTCCCTGTGCAAATAGAGATGCACATGGCTATTTATTTATCTCTACCCATGCCGTTCTAAGAGTCACACTCCCTGATGAGCACAGGTTCCATATCATCTCCCTGTCCCCTGCAGTATAAAATTCTAGCAAACACTTTTGTTCACTCATTTTAAGTGAGAGTGTGAGGGCTTTCTCTAGTTATTCTGATTCTGTATTAACTTATCTCTAAGATTCTTTTAATAGTTATGTTGAGCACATATTTATTGAGACTTGGTATAAGCAGGACACTGTGCCAAGCCCTCTATTGAATTTACCGCTAGTACAAAAAAAAAAAAAAAGCCAGTAAATATGCAAATACTTGATGCAGAACTCAGTAAGTGGCACATGTAAACAGAATAAACATATCCATGGGCACGTAGAAAATGGTCATTTTAACTGGGGTTTTCACGATTATATTTCTTAACTTAAAGGCCTTAACTATTACATAGGATTTTATTGGATCGAAGTGATAGAAGAAGAGAAAAACTAAAGGAACGTTATGAATTAAAATGGAGAGTCTAGTAAATGTCCTTTTGTGGAATAGACAAATCATATGAAAATTGTTGGGACATAAAGGAAGAAAACTTTTTTTTTTCCCTTATGATACCGATGTTTGAATGGTAAAGATATTAGTTGGATCTTTATTTGAGATGACAGATTTTTTACTTTAGAAGGAACGAAAGAAAGACCACAGTGGTGGGCTGGACTTGCAGAGGAGAGAACATGACTTTGGATACAAAGCAGAGTGGGAGGGAAAGGGGGAGGGGCAGGGAGGTTGGGGATATGTGGGTGGGGAACATGGGGTACAAGAGCAATTTGTGGTAATGGGCATGCTGCCAGCATGGACCTGGCCTTCACATCTTGGGCATGAGGGGTGACAATCAGCTTTGTTTCTCATTAATATTCATAACCAATTTCAAAAAAGAGGTTATGATTCAGTAAAAAAAAATAGTTCTGAATATCTGTATTATTATGTGTAATAATATAGGAGGGAGTGAAAAACAAGATATACTAAGAAAAACAAACAAAACTCCAACCATCATAATGAGAACAAAAATGTTGGGCAAATTAAAAACATTTCAGAGAGAAATTCAGTGTATTACAAAGGAAACAACAATAAAATCGATTAGGTTTTTACCAAGGGCATCATTTAATTTAATTTTCATGTGAGACAGATGTTAACATGTCTCTTTTTCAGAGGCATGGAGAGTGGAAGCAATTTTCCAAAGATCACACAGAAAGTATGGGCTTGAAATGGTATTTGAACTCCGACTGTCTAATTTAGTATCAGTACCCATTAGAATTATAAAATCATAAGTTATTGGAATTGGAAGAGATATTCAAGTTGATTGAATCAAACTACCCATCCAATGCTGTGTCCTTGAGCAGTATCTGTGAAATGGTTATACAGGCTGTGCTCTAACATCTCCAGCTGTATTAAATCAAGGTACATCTGACTGTTGGAGATTCCTTTTTGTTGGATAACCAAATATTTCTCTCGATAATTTCAAACAGTTAGAGAAACATTGCTCTCATGGAGACATACACAATGATTCTAACTCCTCTAAAATACAGCAATAGGTTGAGCATTTGGACACAAATGCCATGTGCCACATATACTTTTACTGTGCTAGCTACATGTCCCCAGTCATTTTAGCCACTCTTCAAGTCACAAGATTTCTAGATCCCTTTTCTGAAGTTGACTTGCTTTTCTTATGTTGCATGTAAAACACCGTACCCCAAACTGAAAATCCAATTGTTAAGTAAGACTAACCCAAATGTTGCTTAAAAGTTAAGACTATGAATTTCCATTTTCTAGAATCTACTGATTTTCTTGGCCAGTGTAAACTAAAGACGTATTAGCCTTTCTGAAAACCCACTTCACAATGTTGACTAGTACTGAATTTAGACTAAACTTTCTAATTATGTATTGCATGTGCTCTACTGATCCATATATCCAACACCTTTAAATTCTATAAAGAGCACATGAAAAATACATCACGATGAAAAGTGACAAGTGTAGAAGACATCTAGTGTTTCTTTTATGAACTCCTTCTCGTATTTTGGAAATATGGGCTGTTTTCTGACCTCCACCAATTTAACCATGAAGTCCACTTAACATGGCCCAATCATAGCCCACTCTTCACCTGGCCACCCTTGTGAAACACATGACCTAATTCTAGGTCCTTACATTACTCTCCTGGAGTTGTACAAATTAGAACAAGAAAGTAAAGTCCCTCATTCTAAGAAAAGCTGCTGAGGTCTAAGAATGCTGTCCGCCAGCACGTATGTTCCCACCCTGTGACGCAGCAGGTCCGGGTGGAGAAAGTAGAAACACACAGAGTAGCAGTTTCAGAGAATACTGGTAATTGCCCAGTTCTCCAGCTATGTTGAATTGGAATTCTACTAAGAAAAGTAGACAAACAAAACTACTTTTATAGACTTATAGATCCAATGTTAATAAATCAGAGAAAGCAGTTGTTACTCTGCCTTATTCTGAGTCACATGAATTTTTTTAAATTCTGCCATTTGATATGCATGACATTGTATGCTACAGAATATGGGAGGGAAAGCAAAGTGTTCTTGGAAATAACAAATGTAGCCTTTATTCTAATGGGGCTAAAAAAAATCCAAAAATTGGTGTTTTCTTTTCAAAGGTTACAAAATATCTTCATTTTAAGTCCTTGATGCTTATAATTAATCCTCTGGTCAACCAGAAACATTGGTTGTCCCAGAGTATCTGGAGAGGCTCAAAAGGTGCCTGCATCATCTGCCTCCTCTGGTGAGGGATAAAATAATGATCCCCACAGAGCTTCTCTCTCTCTCTCTCTCTCTCTGAATCTCTCTCCCTCTGAGTGTATGTGGCACACACACAAATACACACGTACACTCATTTACTCGTTTTCTCTTTTTTTCTAACTTAGAACATGCTGACAGCATAATGGACCCTGGAAATCATTCCTCAGTGACTGAGTTCATCCTGGCTGGGCTCTCAGAACAGCCAGAGCTCCAGCTGCCCCTCTTCCTCCTCTTCCTAGGAATCTATGTGCTCACGGTGCTGGGGAACGTGGGCATGATCGCCCTGATTAGGTTCAGTGCTCCCCTGCACACCCCCATGTACTGTTTCCTCAGCAGTCTCTCCTTCATTGATCTCTGCCATTCCACTGTCATTACCCCCAAAATGCTGGTGAACTTTGTGACAGAGAAGAACACCATCTCCTATGCTGAGTGCATGACTCAGCTTTATTGCTTCATTGTTTTTGCTATTGCAGAGGGTCACACATTGGCTGCAATGGCATACGACCGCTACGTTGCTATCTGTAAACCCTTGCTTTATAATGTCACCATGTCTTATCATCTCTGTCTCTGGCTCACAGTGGGAGCTTATGTTTTGGGTATCATTGGATCTACAATTCATACAGGCTTGACTTTGAGGCTATTTTTTTGCAAGACCAATATGATTAACCATTATTTTTGTGATCTCTTTCCACTCTTGGAGCTATCCTGCTCCAGCACCTACATCAATGAATTATTGGTTCTGGTCTTGAGTGCATTTAATATTCTGACTCCTGCACTAACAATTTTTGCCTCCTACATCTTCATCATTGCCAGCGTCCTCCGCATCCATTCTGTTGAGGGCAGGTCCAAAGCCTTCAGCACTTGCAGCTCCCACATCTCCGCAGTTGCTGTCTTCTTTGGATCTGCAGCATTTGTGTACCTGCAGCCATCATCTGTCAGCTCCATGGACCAAGGGAAAGTGTCCTCTGTGTTTTATACTACTCTTGTGCCCATGCTGAACCCCCTCATCTACAGCCTGAGGAATAAGGATGTCAAAGTTGCCCTAAAGAAGTTCCTTGAAAAAAGAAGTTTCTTGTGAAAAGGGGTCTTTTACTTTAGCAAAAGTGTATAGTTTGTAGAGAGGATACCGTGAGAAACCAGTCGAAAGACAGAAATGTATGTCCACAGTAATGAGATCACTGCTAATGCTTGATTCTTTGGAAGAACGGTGCCAAGTATAGGACTGGAGTCATAGGATCAGTCACATGGAGGCAGCACCACTTCTCAGATGCCCCAGGTCACTCTACATAGAATAACCATATTGCCTCTAAATCTTTTTTTGTTTGGTTTAATCGTCAAAGGCCTTCGTGTGGGTGAATATCCTTTATCTATCTATATATAAGGACACTCTTTAGGCAAGACTTATCTTAATTCAGTGGATACATAGATCGGCTCACTATCCTTTAATATACTCAATACTTTGTGTACCTAACTTTTTTTACTAAATGTATATGGAAACATTTCTGAAAGTGTAATCTCTAAAATAAATAATTTTAACCATTTGGAATACACAAAATGCAATCCCTACTTCTTACCAAGTGCATAGAACTACATTAGGAAATGTGAAGGCATATGATGGGTGATACGACAGTTTCTACCCACATAGAGATAACAAAATAGTGAAAGAAATTATCAATAATAAAGGAGTGAATACCTTATGTGTATTTGGACGTACATTGATGCAACATTTCTCTGCACAGTTTTGGGACTGTGCTACCACCTCCATTTTCCTGACAGTCCTACACTCATTTTCTCTTACCCCAAACAGATAATGCCTTCATTCCATCCACACTACAGAAGCTCAGTATTAGAAGTAACATCTTTTGCTATTGCAATCATGTGAGTTACATATTCACATAGAAAAGTTAAAATTAGAAAATTGTCTCTAACTAATGACAAGTACACCTCTTACCCCCAAATGCACTATCTGTTCTGGAAAAATGAATTGATTTTATTTTTTGAGGGGGAAAGAAGACATCCAGCTAATAAATGTCTTCTCCCCCTCACCCAGTTAAGCTCCTGTGGGTGCTTTTGAGAACAGCAACCAGAAAACTCACGTTGGTCCTCCTGGGAGGTCATCGTTCCCATTAATTAGTAAGTGTCGGTAGCTCTTGTCTTGCTGGTGGCAGCAGCACCCAGATGCATTTGCTCATTGCTCCCTACGAGAGCTCCTCAGAATGCTGGAGACGAGATATGTGCTTTTATTTTATATTCAATTCTAGATGATGAGCTGTGGTTATTTTCTTACTGATGCCTCAGAGCTTAAAAGCCTTCAAATAAAAAAAACAATTACACTAAAGAGACAAGCGTGGACACCTTGATATAATATCATGCTCCTCACTGTTCATCTCTATGACCATGTGCCCAGGGACAGAGCACAGGGCCACTTCTTCTTTAACCCAGCATGAGTACTTACACCTGGTTCAACAGCAGTTTAAAAATCCTTGGTCTCCTCTAAGATACATAAAAGAGCACTGGCTTTGTCATCAGCTTATCTCCAAATATGTGACGTGAACACCCAGATAACCTTCATCTCACCCCATAAAACCAAAACTTGCAACTAGAGGGAGGACGTTCTTTCCTCTTTGAAAACTAGAGGGAAATTTGTTCTTGACTTTCTATGTACCAATCAGTCTTTATCTTCATATCCCATTTTTTATCCTACAAAAATGTCTGTGTATGTATTTATATACGTATATATTTGTGATACTTACATGTGCATATTCTTATGTGTAACATGCATGTATATGTGCGCCTTGTACACTAATGTGTATTTGCATTGCTTGAATGTTTTACAAGATTTATGTTTATGTAATTTTTATTACACTATTCTATTTTATTTTATTAGTTATTAAGGTAACAATATCTAGTAATTTTTTTCATATTGATTGGTGATAAATAAAAATGATTACTTATGACTTTCTTCTGTTTCCAAGCATTTATTTACATATTGAAACTGTTTAAAAGTGTTCAAGAGATTAAAGGATGAAAATGTCTGAACCATCAATATTGATTCTGAGAACCAGTGCAAGATAAGCTATTACAGTATTAGGATAGACATCAGATAATCTACAAAATGACGATGGAACACTACCACAAAGAGAAGAGAGAAAACTTTGGAGGAGACGTTGAGGGAAAAAAAAAGGTAGAAATATATAGGACTTACTAAGTACCTTTGTAGAAGAATACATGTAATCTAACATTTTAATAATTGAAAAGAGCGTGCTGGAGGAGAAGCATTCTAACACCAAGCACTATCATAAACTAGAGTAATGTTCTCATACAGAGTTTGTCTTTCATTTCTCTGATACAAGCGTATATTAATTTCCAAAAGAAAAGCAATTCCTCATGTGCAGTTAACGTCAGTATGTCACAGGGGTAAGATTTAGTTAGAAGAATCACTTTTTACCTTCTGTATTGGTTACGATTAGGCTTGGCTGTGCATCAGACACATGCATGCACACACACACACGCGCACACACATACACACATGCGCACACACACGCACACATGCACACACACAAGCACACACACAAACACACACGCACACACGCACACGCACACGCGCACACACACACGCTCATCACGCTGCCTTAGAACAGAAGACGATTCAGGGGACACAGTGGCTCATCACAAACGTGAGCTCCTTCTAAATTGTTGCTCTATTTTTTTGCTACATTTTGCTGGTTTCCACACGTAGCTTCCGTCTCTGGTCTCACATCATGGCTCAAGGTCCATCCTTCACTTCCACCACCCACCATCAGACAGAAACACATGAAAGGAGAAGTGATTGTCCCCTAACTTGAAGAACAGCCTAGAAGTGATAGACCTCGCCTCCACATATGTCCTTTGGTGCAGACTTAGTCACATAGACAAACCTAGCTGCAAGAGGGGTTGCGGAATGCCCTGGTTGTCTATATGGCCACGTGTGATACTAAGACTTAGGACATTTATTATTGAGGAAGAAAGGGACAATGAATACTAAGAATAATGAACAGTTTTTTCTGCACTTTCCAATATTTGTGTTAAGTCATAGATGACTCTGTGCTGTTCTCTCTCGAGTTTACCATTTGGATTTAGTATTGCGTGGAAGAAGGGTGGCATTAAATGTGATTACAATAAAATGTGCAATGCATAAATAAAATATATTAATGTGTTCATAACTATAAAGATCTGCTGGAAGTGTGTGTTCCATGCTCAGTGAAGTAGAACCTGTAGTATTTCCACAAAGCTGGGTTCGTTCCAAACAGAAATGGCTTCTTCACTCTAACCTGCCTTTCCAAATTTTACACCATCCAACAACAAACACAAGTGGGTAATTCCCATGCATTACTCATCACTCCGGGTTATACTCAGACACACCTCTGCTTCATCACACATACTCTAATCATGCTGTCTTCTCTTTTATAGTTTATTTTTCACGAATGCTTGTGAGTTTATCTATGAAAATAGTCAAATTCTTGAGAACGAAACTTGTGTCTTGTGTCGTATTATATTTCTTTTTCTAACGTTTGATCATTGCAACACATGATGAGTAACATTTTTCACAGTCTTTATGAATTATTTTGTTACTTTTTAAAACTCTTTTCACAGCAATTTGCAAAAATAACTTTAAAAAAGCAGATTAAAGCCAAACATCGAACAATAATATACAGCATTTCAAAGTGAATTTAACTTTGTTTTTAGAGGCAATTTATAAAAACATTTATTGGATTACAAAAATATGGAAAATATAGGAAAGTATAAGAAATAAAACAAAAAATTATTTGTACTTCCAACAATTTCAACTGGCCTTTTACTCTTATTTTTAAAATATAATTTATGAATGTATTGTTTGGTAGTCTGTCTGTCTTTTTTTAAAATTTATTTTATTTATTGAATCAGAATCGATTATACATATTTTGAGGGTTGAACAT
The DNA here is from genome assembly GCF_027409185.1 of Cynocephalus volans. NCBI lineage: Eukaryota > Metazoa > Chordata > Mammalia > Dermoptera > Cynocephalidae > Cynocephalus > Cynocephalus volans. Next base: position 32,345,276 of record NC_084469.1, read on the forward strand.
TGAGATGTGTTGATCAAATCAATATTACTAGTATTTATATTATTACAAATCATACTTATACTTTATGCCCTTGTCCAGTCTCTCCCCATACCCCACCCCTCCCCCTCCCCCCTAATTACCCTAGATTTCTTCTCTCCTTCTGAAACAATAGTGGTTACTCTGTTGATTTGTTGTCTAGATGATCTGTCCAATGCTGAGACGTGTGATCAGGTCCCCAATATTATCGTAGAGCAGATGCTTCTTCTGTCACTCTGACATGGGCTTTGTGAAGAGAGGCGTCCTCTTCTTTTCTTTATCTCTCCTGGTGACTGTCCTTGTGTCAATGCAATCCAGGGGTTGGTGGACCATCTGCGTGGTGGTTGTGGTGTCCAGCTGCTTTCGCGGCAGCCATGATTATTGTGGTGGCTGTGGTGGGTCACCCACATGGAGGTGATGTTTTTGGCATGCTCCTTGGCACTGGCAGTGTGCTGGTTGTGAGGCATGTCTGATCCCCTTCTCCATGCCAGATGGGCTCCAAGGTGCTGGTGCAGTGTGCCCAGTTGTGAAAGGGGGCTCTGGCCCCCTTCTCCATGCCTTGGGTCCCCAGGTGGGCCCTGAGGTTCTGGCAGTGTGTCTGGTTGAGGGAAGGGGGTCTGGTCCCCTTCTCTATGCCACGGGTCCTAAGGTGGGCCCTGAGGCACTGACGTGGTGTGCCTGGATGTGGGAGTGGGGTCCGGTCCCTTCTCCATACCCAGGTCCCTGGGCAGGCCCCAAGGTGCTGGTGCAGTGTACTTGGTTGTGGAAGGGGGCTCTGCTCCGCTTTTCTCTGGCTCGGGTCCTCAGGTGGGCCCTGAGGTGCTGGCGCTGTGCTTGGGCCAGAACTAATTTTTTGTTTTTTGTTAACTTCTAAATAGGGGAACTTCCTGTGGGAACCAGTACTTGAGCTGTGTATTTGAGTTAAATTGCTGCTTTGCTGCTGGTTCCCTTGGGAAGACTTTTTAGGCAGCTTAGGGTTTAACGGCTGACCATATAGATACTTCTGGCTCTTCAGAGACCCAGTGGATCTGGGTTGTATAGAATCTCTGATCTGGGCCTGAGTGTTTTCACCAAACTGCACCCCATGCAATTCTGCATTCCCGACCAGTCTCCTCTGCATGGTCCTGCACTGATTGGGAAGTAGATCGGCTGTCCTTGCTGTGTTCTACCGGTGGGCCCATCTCCGCCACTGCCCATGCTCCAAACACTTCCCATTGGACAGGCCCTGCACTGGTCCCTTGCAATGACTCACCGGCCTCTGAATGGCTCCCTTTTTTCAGTTCTTCTGGCTCCTCATTCCTGCCTGGGTCCACAGGAATGCTATTAGTGGACTTGCTGTGCTGGGGGGCACCAAGGCCCTCTTCTCCGCTGCTGCCTCCAAGCAACTCCATGTGAAGCGCACAGCTGTGGCTTCTGCCAGCTCCTGCTGCATATGCTCAGCAGCTCCAGCCTTAAGGCATCTGCGGCCCAAAATGCTCAGCGCAGTTTTTTTTTCTCTCTCATCGTGGATTCTCCTGCTGTCATGAACTCCGTAGGTCTCTCCTCCTCTTGCCCTGAGCTCCAGCAGCCCCAGCTTGGCTGATGTTGCATTTTTATAGTTGAAAGTTCATTGCTTTGTGGAACACAGTGATGCTGGGGTCCATCAATTCTGCCATCTTGACCGAAACTCCCCTCAAAGTAAATTTAACTTTAAAAATTGCAATTGTCTCAAACATAGTACAAGATTTAGTAAATATTGAAGAAAACATTAAATAAATTTTACCAGCAAACGGTTTAGTCTTTATATAGTATAACATAATTTCTCTAATACATGTTTTAATTGTTTCTCATTTCTCTTTTATTTTTAAAAGAAAAAAATCATCTCCCTTCATTAGGCTTGTTAGGAACTCCTCCTGGGTCTCTGGCAATATCTACCTTATTGTAACTTGGGAGCTGCTTTCATTCAATAAATCAAACATTTGTGACAAAATTAAACACTCGAGAACCAACAGAGGAAAAGGACTATTCTAATTGTTTTTTCCCCAAGAGCTGATACTTGTGGGATTAGACTCTAGTGGGAGGTCATTATCCTTGTTTGTTCCTAACCATACTCTTCTTCTCTATAACCAGCATATAAAATGATCACATCAACCGACTTTAGCAGAAGGCCAGATAGCCTTGGGCATCAGCTTTATCAGAGATCAGCATGAGTGACTCAAAATAATTGCCAAGGAGACTTTTGGGCTATTAAGTCCTCAAATCATCAGAATCATTTTTTTCCTCTAGAGAAATGAAGAAAACCGTGCAACGTGGACCTCTCTGGGATGGAGAAGGGGTATGTCTGAATCTCAGCCCTTGACGTGCAAAATCCTAGCATTTTCTTCTCCAGCTTCTCTCCCTGTGCAAATAGAGATGCACATGGCTATTTATTTATCTCTACCCATGCCGTTCTAAGAGTCACACTCCCTGATGAGCACAGGTTCCATATCATCTCCCTGTCCCCTGCAGTATAAAATTCTAGCAAACACTTTTGTTCACTCATTTTAAGTGAGAGTGTGAGGGCTTTCTCTAGTTATTCTGATTCTGTATTAACTTATCTCTAAGATTCTTTTAATAGTTATGTTGAGCACATATTTATTGAGACTTGGTATAAGCAGGACACTGTGCCAAGCCCTCTATTGAATTTACCGCTAGTACAAAAAAAAAAAAAAAGCCAGTAAATATGCAAATACTTGATGCAGAACTCAGTAAGTGGCACATGTAAACAGAATAAACATATCCATGGGCACGTAGAAAATGGTCATTTTAACTGGGGTTTTCACGATTATATTTCTTAACTTAAAGGCCTTAACTATTACATAGGATTTTATTGGATCGAAGTGATAGAAGAAGAGAAAAACTAAAGGAACGTTATGAATTAAAATGGAGAGTCTAGTAAATGTCCTTTTGTGGAATAGACAAATCATATGAAAATTGTTGGGACATAAAGGAAGAAAACTTTTTTTTTTCCCTTATGATACCGATGTTTGAATGGTAAAGATATTAGTTGGATCTTTATTTGAGATGACAGATTTTTTTACTTTAGAAGGAACGAAAGAAAGACCACAGTGGTGGGCTGGACTTGCAGAGGAGAGAACATGACTTTGGATACAAAGCAGAGTGGGAGGGAAAGGGGGAGGGGCAGGGAGGTTGGGGATATGTGGGTGGGGAACATGGGGTACAAGAGCAATTTGTGGTAATGGGCATGCTGCCAGCATGGACCTGGCCTTCACATCTTGGGCATGAGGGGTGACAATCAGCTTTGTTTCTCATTAATATTCATAACCAATTTCAAAAAAGAGGTTATGATTCAGTAAAAAAAAATAGTTCTGAATATCTGTATTATTATGTGTAATAATATAGGAGGGAGTGAAAAACAAGATATACTAAGAAAAACAAACAAAACTCCAACCATCATAATGAGAACAAAAATGTTGGGCAAATTAAAAACATTTCAGAGAGAAATTCAGTGTATTACAAAGGAAACAACAATAAAATCGATTAGGTTTTTACCAAGGGCATCATTTAATTTAATTTTCATGTGAGACAGATGTTAACATGTCTCTTTTTCAGAGGCATGGAGAGTGGAAGCAATTTTCCAAAGATCACACAGAAAGTATGGGCTTGAAATGGTATTTGAACTCCGACTGTCTAATTTAGTATCAGTACCCATTAGAATTATAAAATCATAAGTTATTGGAATTGGAAGAGATATTCAAGTTGATTGAATCAAACTACCCATCCAATGCTGTGTCCTTGAGCAGTATCTGTGAAATGGTTATACAGGCTGTGCTCTAACATCTCCAGCTGTATTAAATCAAGGTACATCTGACTGTTGGAGATTCCTTTTTGTTGGATAACCAAATATTTCTCTCGATAATTTCAAACAGTTAGAGAAACATTGCTCTCATGGAGACATACACAATGATTCTAACTCCTCTAAAATACAGCAATAGGTTGAGCATTTGGACACAAATGCCATGTGCCACATATACTTTTACTGTGCTAGCTACATGTCCCCAGTCATTTTAGCCACTCTTCAAGTCACAAGATTTCTAGATCCCTTTTCTGACGTTGACTTGCTTTTCTTATGTTGCATGTAAAACACCGTACCCCAAACTGAAAATCCAACTGTTAAGTAAGACTAACCCAACAGTTGCTTAAAAGGTAAGACTATGAATTTCCATTTTCTAGAATCTACTAATTTTCTTTGCAAGTGTAAACTAAAGACATATTAACCTTTTTGAAAACCCACTTCACAATGTTGACTAGTACTGAATTTAGACTAAACTTTCTAATTATGTATTGCATGTGCTCTACTGATCCATATATCCAACAACTTTAAATTCTATAAAGAACACATGAAAAATACATCACGATGAAAAGTGACAAGTGCACAAGACATCTCGTGTTTCTTTTACAAACTCCGTCTCATATTTTGAAAATATGGGTTGTTTTCTGACCTCCATCGATGTAATCATGAAGTCCACTTAACATGGACCAATCATAGCCCACTGCTCACCTGGCCACAGGTGTGAAACACATGACCTAAGTCTAGGTCCTTACATTACTCTCCTGGGGTTGTACAAATTAGAACAAGAGAGTAAAGTCCCTCGTGCTAACAAAAGCTGCTGAGGTCTAAGAATGCTGTCCGCCAGGCACGTATGTTCCCACCCTGTGACGTAGCCGGCCCGGGTGGAGAAAGTGAAAACACACAGGGTTGCTGTTCCAGGCAATACTGGTAATTGCCCTGTTCTCCGGCTATTTTGAATTGGAATTCTACTAAGAAAAGTAGACAAACACAACTACTTTTGTAGACTTATAAATCCTATGTTAATAAATCAGAGAAAGCAGTTGTTACTCTTCCTTATTCTTAGTCACATGATATTTTTTATCATTCTGCCATTTGACATTATTGTATGCTACCGAATATGGAAGGGAAAGAAAAGTGTTCTTGGAAATAACAGAAGTGGCCTTTCTTCTACTGGGGGTAAAAAAATCCAAATTTGGTGTTTCCTTTTCAAAGGTTATGAAATATCTTAATTTTAAGTCCTTGATGTTTATAATTAATCCTCTGGTCAACCAGAAACATTGGTTGTCCCAGAGTATCTGGGGAGACTCAAAAGGTGCCTGCATCATCTGCCTCCTCTGGTGACGGATAAAATAATGATCCCCACAGAGCTTCTCTCTCTCTCTCTCTCTCTCTGAATCTCTCTCCCTCTGAGTGTATGTGGCACACACACACAAATAAACACGTACACTCATTTACTCGTTTTCTCTTTTTTTCTAACTTAGAACATGCTGACAGCATAATGGACCCTGGAAATCATTCCTCAGTGACTGAGTTCATCCTGGCTGGGCTCTCAGAACAGCCAGAGCTCCAGCTGCCCCTCTTCCTCCTCTTCCTAGGAATCTATGTGCTCACGGTGGTGGGGAACGTGGGCATGATCGCCCTGATTAGGTTCAGTGCTCCCCTGCACACCCCCATGTACTATTTCCTCAGCAGTCTCTCCTTCATTGATCTCTGCCATTCCACTGTCATTACCCCCAAAATGCTGGTGAACTTTGTGACAGAGAAGAACACCATCTCCTATGCTGAGTGCATGACTCAACTTTATTGCTTCCTCGTTTTTGCTATTGCAGAGTGTCACACATTGGCTGCAATGGCATACGACCGCTACGTTGCTCTCTGTAACCCCTTGCTTTATAATGTCACCATGTCTTATCATCTCTGCTTCTGGCTCGCAGTGGGAGCTTATGTTTTGGGTATCATTGGATCTACAATTCACACAGGCTTTATTTTGAGGCTTTCTTTTTGCAAGACCAATATGATTAACCATTATTTCTGTGATCTCTTTCCACTCTTGGAGCTATCCTGCTCCAGCACCTACATCAATGAATTATTGGTTCTGGTCTTGAGTGCATTTAACATTCTGACTCCTGCACTAACAATTTTTGCCTCCTACATCTTCATCATTGCTAGCGTCCTCCACATCCATTCTGTTGAGGGCAGGTCCAAAACCTTCAGCACTTGCAGCTCCCACATCTCCGCAGTTGCTGTCTTCTTTGGATCTGCAGCATTTGTGTACCTACAGCCATCATCTGTCAGCTCCATGGACCAAGGGAAAGTGTCCTCTGTGTTTTATACTACTCTTGTGCCCATGCTGAACCCCCTCATCTACAGCCTGAGGAATAAAGATGTCAAAGTTGCCCTAAAGAAGTTCCTTGAAAAAAGAAGTTTCTTGTGAAAAGGGGTCTTTTCCTTTAGCAAAAGTGTATAGTTTGTAGAGAGGATACAGTGAGAAACCAGTCAAGAGACAGAAATGTATGTCCACAGTAATGAGATCACTGCTATTGCTTCATTATTTGGAAGAACGGTGCCAAATGTAGGACCGGAGTCATAGGATCAGTCACATGGAGGCAGCACCACTTCTGAGATGACCCAGGGTCAGTCTCCACAAAGCACCCATATTGCCTCTAAAGCTTTTTTATTTTAATCTTCAGTGGCCCTCATGTGGGTGATTATATTTTATACGTTTCTATACAGATTATGACACTCTTTAGGCAAGACTCATTTATCTTAATTCATGGGATACATAGTTTGGCTCAGTATCCTTTGATATTCTCAATACTTTGTGTAACTAATTTTTTTTACTAAATGTACAGGGAAACATTTCTGAAAGTGTAATCTCTAAAATAAATAATTTTAACCATTTGGAATATACAAAATGCAATCCCTACTTCTTACCAAGTGCATGGAACTACATTAGGAAATGTGAAGGCATATGATGGGTGATACAACAGTTTCTACCCACATAGAGATAACAAAATAGTGAATGAAATTGACAGTACTTAAGGAGTGAATATGTTATGTGTATTTTGACATATATCGATGCAACATGTCTCGCTCCACAGTTTTCGGACTGTGCTACCACCTCCATTTTCCTGACAGTCCTACACTTATTTTCTCTTACCCCAAACAGATAATGCTTTTTCTCCATCCACACTACAGAAGCTCGGAATTAGAAGTAACATCCTTTTGCTTTTGCAATCATGTGAGTTACATATTCACATAGAAAAGTTAAAATTAGAAAATTGTCTTCTAATGACAAGTACCCCTCTTACCCCCACATGCACTATCTGTTCTGGAAAAATAAATCGATTTTATTTTTTGAGGGGGAAAGATGACATGCAACTAATAAATGTCTTCTCCCCCTCACTCAATTAAGCTCCTATGGGTGCTCTTGAGAACAGCAACCAGAAAACTCACGTTGGTCCTCCTGGGAGGTCATCATTCCCATTAATTAGTAAGTCTTGATAGCTCTTGTCTTGAGCTGCGCCCAGATGCTTTTTCCCATTCCTCCCTATAAGAGCTCCTCAGAATGTTGGAGACGAGATATGTCCTTTTATTTTAGATTCAATTCTAGATGATGAGCTGTGGTCATGTTCTTTCTGATGTTTCAGAGCTTAAAAGCCTTCAAAAAAAAAGAAGCAGTTACACTAAAGTGACAAGCGTGGACATCTTGATATAATATCACGCTCCTCACTGTTCATCTCTGTTCCCATGTGCCCAGGGACAGAGCACAGGGCCACTTCTTCTTTAACCCAGCATGAGGATTTACACCTGGTTCAATAGCATTTTAAAAATCATCGGTCTCCTCTAGGATACATACAACTGTGCTTGCTTTGTCATCCCCTTATCTCCAAATATGTGACATGAACACCCCAGTTGCCTTCATCTCATCCCATTAAACCAGAACTTGCAATGAGAGGGAGGTCATTATTCCCTCTTTGAAAACTAGAGGGAACTTCATTCTTGACTTTCTACGTGCTAAGCAGTCTTTATCTGCACACCCAAATTTTTTCCCACAAAAATACCCGTGTATGTATTTATATACGTGTGTATTTGTCTGTGATACATAGATGTGTCTATACTTATCTGGAATACATATATATGAGTCCTGGCCGAGCCCGTGGCGCACTAGGGAGAGTGCGGCGCTGGGAGCGCGGCGACGCTCCCGCCGCGGGTTCGGATCCCATATATATGAGTCCATTGTATACTAATGTGTATTCGTATTGCTTGAATATGTTTTACAAGGTTTATGTATATGTAATATTTATTTTATTACCATATTTTATTTTATTAGTCACTGAAGTAACAATCTCTAGTAAATTTTTTTTCATGTTGATGGGCGGTAAATAAAAATGATTACTTATGATTTTCTTCTGTTTCCAAGCATTTATTTACGTATTAAAATTGTTTTAAAAGTGTTTAGAAAGTGAAAGGATAAAAATGTCTGAACCATCAATATTGATTCTGAGAACTAGTAGAAGATAAGCTATTACAATATTAAGATAGACATCACATAAACTACAAAATGATGATGGAACACTACCACAAAAAGAAGAGATAAAACTTTGGAGTAGGAGACCTTGAGAAAAAAAAGGTAGAAATATATAGGACTTACTAACTACCTTCATAGAAGAATACATATAATCTAACATTTTAATAATTGAAAAGAGCGTGCTAGAGGAGAAGCATTCTAACACTAGCACTATCACAAACTAGAATAATGTTCTCATACAGCGTTTGTCTTTCACTTGTCTGATACAAGCATATTTAATTTCCAAAAGAAAAGCAATTCCTCATGTGCAGTTAACATCAGTATGTCATAGTAGTAAGATTTAGACAGAAGAATGATTTTTTACCTTCTGTATTGGTTACGATTAGGCTTGGCTGTGCATCAGACACACGCACACACACACACACGTGCGCGCACACACACACACACGCACACACAACACGCACGTGCGCGCGCGCGCGCGCACACACACACACACACACACACACACACACACACACACGCTCATCGCGCTGCCTTAGACCAGAAGACGATTCAGGGGTGCACAGTGGCTCATCACAAACGTAAGCTCCTTCTAAATTGTTGCTCTACTTTTTTGCTACATTTTGCTGGTTACCACACGTAGCTTCCATCTGTGGTCTCACATCATGGCTCAAGGTCCATCCTTCACTTCCACCACCCACCATCAGACAGAAACACATGAAAGGAGAAGTGATTGTCCCCTAACTTGAAGAACAGCCTAGAAGTGATAGACCTCGCCTCCACATATGTCCTTTTGGTGCAGACTTAGTCACATAGACAAACCTAGCTGCGAGAGGGGTTGCGGAATCACATGGTTGTCTATATGGCCACGTGTGATACTAAGACTTAAGACATTTATGATTGAGGAAGAAATGGAGAATGAATAGTAAGAACAACTAACAATTTTTTCCACACTTTCCACACTTTCTTTCTGAATGGCAGAATTTCAATCTTTTTTATGGCAGAGTAGCATTCTGTGGTGTATATATACCTCAGTTTCCTTATCCAATCATCCATCGATGGACATTTAGGTTGGTTATATGTTGGCTATTGTGAACAGAGCTGCAATAAAAACAAGAGTGCAGGTATGCCTTCGACATGATGATTTCCATTCCTTTGGTTATATACCCAGAAGTGGGATTGCTGGATCATATGAAAGATATATCTGTAGTTGTTTGAGAAAATTCCGTACTGTTTTCCATAGTGGTTGTACTAATTTACACTCCGACCAACAGTGTAGGAATTTTCCCTTCTCTCCACAACCTCACCAGCATTTGTTATTCTCTGTCTTTTTGACTATAGCCAGTCTAAGTGGGTTGAGATGATATCTCAATGTGGTTTTAATTTGCATTTCCCTGATGACTAGAGATGTTGAGCATTTTTTCATGTAGCTGTTGGCCATTTGTATGTCTTCCTTTGAAAAATGTCTATTCAGTTCCTTTGCCCATTTTTTAATTGGGTTATTTGGTTTTTTTACTGTGTAATTGCTTGAGTTCCCTGTATATTATGGATATTAATCCCTTGTTGGATGCATAGTTAGCAAAAATTTTCTCCCACTCTGTAGGTTGCCATTTCACTCTGTTGATAGTTTCCTTTGTTGTGCAGAAGCTTTTTAGTTTGATATAGTCCCATTTGTTTATTTTTTTCTTTTGTTGCTTGTGCTTTCAGACTCATGTTCATAAAGTCTGTGCCCAGACCTTGTTCCTGAAGTGTTTCACCTATATTTTCCCTTAGTAATTTTACAATTTCAGGTCTTATACTTAAGTCTTTAAGCCATTTTGAGTTGATTTTAGTGTATGGTTAGAGGTGCATGTCTAGTTTCATCCTTCTGCATATGGATATCCAATTTTCCCAACACCACTTATTGAAGAGGCAGTCTTTTCCTCAATGTATGGTTTTGTTCCCCTTGTCAAATATCAGACACCATAAGCCCGAGGAGTGATTTCTGAATTCTGTATTCTGCTACATTTGTCCCAGTATCTATTTTTATGCCAGTGCCATGCTGTTTGGATTACTATAGCTTTGTAGTATAATTTGAAGTCGGGTTGTGTCATGCCTCTAGCTTTATTTTTTTTGCTCGGGATTGCTTTGGCTATTCAGGGTCTTTTGTTGTTCTGTATGAATGTTGAGATTGTTCTTTCCATTTCTGTGAAGAATGTCATTGGTATTTTGATGGAGATTGCATTGAATCTGTAGATCACTTTGGGTAGTATAGACATTTTCACAATGTTAATTCTTCCAATCCAAGAGCATGGAATGTCTTTCCATCTTTTTGTGTCTTTAATTTCTTTCAGTAGTGTTTTGTAGTTCTCATTGTAGAGACCTTTCACCACCTTGGTTAAATTGATTCCTAGGTATTTTACTGTCTTCATGATTGTTGTCAATGGGCTTACTTTCTTGATTTCCCTTTCTGTTAGCTCATTGTTGGAGAATATAAATACAACTGATTTGGGGTCATTTATTTTGTATTCTGCAATGTTTCTGAAATTATTAACCAGCTCTAGGAGTTTTTTGATCTTTAGGTTTTTCTATATATACTATTGTGTCACCTGCAAATAGGGACAGTTTGACGTCATCTTTTCCAATCTGGATACCCTTTATTTCTTTCTCTTGCCTGATTGCTCTGGCTAGTACGTCCAGTACTGTGTTAAATAGAAGTGGTGAGAGTGGGCATCCTTGTCTTTTTCCTGTTCTTAAGGGAAAGTCTTCAGGTTTTCCTCATTCAGAATGGTACTGGTGGTGGGTTTGTCACAGATGGCTTTTATTGTGTTGAGATACTTTCCTTCTATACCTAATTGTTGAAAGTCTTTATCATGAAGGAATGTTGAATTTTGTCAAATGCTTTTTCAGCATGTATTGAGACAATCATATGGGTTTTGTCCTTGTGTTTATTGATGTGATGTATCATATTTATTGACTTTCATATGTTGAACCATCCCTGCAGTCCTGGAATGAATCCCACTTGATCATGGTGTATAATTTTTTTGATGTGTTGTTGTATTCTGAATACTAATATTTTGTTGAGGATTTTTGCCTCTATGTTCGTCAAGGATATTGGCCTGTAATTTTCTTTTTTTGTTGTGTCTTTATCTGGTTTTGGTATCATGGTTATGTTAGCATCATAGAATGAGTTTGGGAGAATGGCTTCTGTTTAAATTTTTTGGGATAGTTTGAGGAGAATTGGTATTAATACCTCTTTATAGTTTTGGTAGAATTCAGCTATAAAGCCATCTATCCTGGGCTTTTCTTTGTTGGAATATTGCTGATTACCACTTCAATCTCATTGTTTGTTATTGGTCTCTTCAGGTTTTCTATCTCTTCTTGGTTCAGTCTGGGTAATTTGTATGTGTCCAGAAACTTATCCAGATATTCCAGGTTCTCATAATTGTTGTCATACAGTTGTTTATTATAGTCTCCAATGATTTTTCATATTTCTATGGTATTGGTTGTAATGACTCCCTTTTCATTTCTGATTTTTGTTATTTGGGTCTTTTGTTGTTGTGGTGGTGGTTGTTGTTTTTGTTGTTAACCTAGCTAATGGTTTCTGTAGTTTATTTATCTTCTCAAAAAAACAATTTTTTGTTTCATTGATCTTTTCTATTTTGGGGGGTGTCTATTTCATTTAGTTCTGCTCTGATCTTAATTATTTCTTTCTGTCTACTACCTTTAGGATTGTATTGTTGTTGTTTTTCAAGTTCTTTGAGGCATAATGTTAGGCCATTTATTTGGAATCTTTCCATTCTTTTGATGTAAGAGTTTATTGCAATAAATTTGCCTCTTAGTACTGCTTCTGAAGTATCCCACAGGTTTTGGTATGATGTATCTTTATATTCATTAGTTTCAAGAATTTTTTTGATTACCTTTTTAATTTCTTCTTGGACCCATAGGTCATTCAGGAGCCTATTGTTTTCTTTCCATGTATTTGTATAGTTTCCAGGGTTTTGCTTGTAATTGATTTCTAGTTTCAGTCTATTGTGGTCTGAAAAGATACTTGGAGTGCTTTCAACTTTTTAAAATTTGCTAAGACTAGATTTGTGACCTAATATGTGGTCTTTCCTGGAGAATGTTCCATGTGCTGTGAAAAGAAAAAATATTCTTTAGTTGTTGGGTGAAATGTTCTGTATATATCTGCCAGGTCCAGTTGGTGTAAGGTATAGTTTAAATCCTGTGTCTCTTTGTTTATTTGTTGCCTGGAAGATCTTTCCCATACTGAGAGAGGGGTGTTCAAGTCACCCACTAGTAATGGATTAGGGCCTATTTCTTTCTTTATGTTTAAGAGTGTTTGCTTTATATATCTGGGTGCTCCAGTATTGGATGTACACATATTTATGATTGTTATGCCTTCTAGCTGGATAGATCCTTTTATCATTATATAGTGGCCTTCTTTGTCTCTTTTTATGTTTTTGGTTAAAGTCTGTTTTATCTGATGTAACAATAGCTGCTCCTATTCGTTTTGGGTTTCCATTTGCATGATATGTCTTTTTCCATCCTTTCACTTTTAGTCTCTGTACCTCTATAGCTGAGATGGGTCTCCTGAAGAAGCATATACTTGGGTCTAGCTTCTTAATACAATCAGTCAGTCTGTGTCTTTTGTCAGCACCATGCTCAGCCAGTGAGCAAACCAGCCATCCCTATATAGGATCCGAACCCGTGGCCTTGGTGTTATCAGCACTGCACTCTACCGAGTGAGCCACGGGCCGGCCCAGTCTGTGTCTTTTGAATGGGGAGTTTAGTCCGTTCACATTTAGGGTAGTTATTGACAGGTATTGCTAAATTCTTGTCATTTAATTGCTTTTTGTTTAGATGTTTTAATTATCTTTTGATTATTAATTCTCATTTTATTTCTCTTCTTCAATGTTAGTTGGAAATTTGAGGTGGCATGATTTAGCTTCTTACTCTTTCTTGCTGGCAGCTTTGTTTTAATGGCAGGTTTTGCTCTTTCTTGTGTATTCATGACAGTGATCATCATTATTTAGATTCCAGATGCAGGACTTCCTTGAGATTTTTTTGCAGGGCTGGTCATGTAGTGGTGAACTCCCGCAATTTTTGTTTGTCTGGGAAATACACTCTTTCTCCCTCATTTCTGAAGGAGAGCCTTGCTAGGTAAAGAATTCTTGCCTGGCAATTTTTTCTTTTAGTGTTTTGAATATATCATTCCACTTTCTTCTGGCATGCAGGGTTCTAGTTGAGAAGTCTGCTGTTAGTCTGATAGGGATTCTCTTATAGTTGACTTGATGCTTTTCTCTTGCTGCTTTTAGAATACTCTTTGTCTCTCAGCTTTGCAAATTTGACTATAATGTGTCTTGGAGAGTACTTTTTGGACTGAATCTGTTTGGAGACCTTTGAGCTTCCTGGATCTGAAGGCCTGCGTCTCTCCCTATACCTGGGATGTTTCCTGTTATTATTTCCTTGAATAGGGTTTCAATACCTTTTCCTTTCTCCTCCCCTTCTGGAATACCCACAATTCAGATGTTTGATCACTTGAGGTTGTCTGCTGCTATCTCTCTTAAATTGTCTTCATTATTTTTATTTTTATTTTATTTATTTATTTATTTATTTATTTTATTTTTTGGTCTGCCTGGGTTATTTCAAAAAGACCATCTTCAAGATCTAAAAAAAAAAAAAAACAAATATGAAATACTTTCTTCTGCTTGCTCTAGTCTGCTGCTCCAGCTCTCTGTTGTGTTTTTTATTTCACTGAGTGAATCTTTCATTTCTAAGAGTTCTGCTACACTTTTTTAAGGTATTAATCTCTTTGTAAATTTCCTCCATATTCTGGATATTTTTTCTTGTTTCCTTGTGTTCTCTAATTAAGACTTCTTTTATTTCTTTGAGCATTCTTAAGATCATTCCTCAGAATTCCTTTTCAGACATTTCAAGCATTCCCTGTTCTATGGGATCTGGAATTTGAACATTACTGTATTCCTTTGGTGGTGTCATATCTTCTTGTTTGTTTGTAGTTCTAGTATTTTTTCATTGATGTTTGGTCATCTGGTAGAGGACTTGCTTCTTCTGTTACTCTGGGGTTGGCTATAAGGAAAAAGAATTCCTCCTCTATTTGCAGGTTCTACTGGTGACTTTTCTTATACAAATGTAGTCAAGTGAGTAGCAGGTTTCCTGCAGAGTGGCCCTGGCTGCTACTATGGTGGTGATCTGTCCTTGTGGTGACAGAAGTTGGCCAGTGTCTATATTATACCACCTTGCTCCTGTTGCAACTTTCCATAACAACAGACTGAGCCCCTGGTGCTGTGCAGGTCTCTGCTAGCCTTGGGCTCTGTGTGCTTCCTTTCCCCCTGGGGCCTTAGACTGGGCTCCAGTGCCAAAAGCATCTCAGCTCACCTTGGCTGCTGCTGGGCTGTGTGTGCTTCCCTCTCCCCCAGGGCTTTAGACTGAGCCCTGGTGCCATGAGGGTCTTGGCTACCTCAGTGGCTGCTGGGCTGTGGGCACTTCCCTCAGGGCCTTAGACTGAGTCTCAGCGCCACACAGTTCTTGGCTCACCTTGGTGGCTGCTAGGCTCCATGGCAAGGAGAAGGAGTAATTTATGCCTGTTGTGTAGGGAGAAAGCTGATTCCATGTATCTTACAGCTTTATGAGCACTCTGGGTTCCAAAGAGGGGTAGATTTGACAATGTCATCTGGGTAAACTCTCACTTTTACTGGCACAAAAGAATGATTACCTCAAGTTTAACATTTGGATTTATTATTGCATGGAAGAAGAAGGGTGGCATTAAGTGTGATTAAAATAAAATGTGTAATGCATAAATAAAATATATTAATATTTTCATAACTATTAAGATCCGCTGGAAAGCTGTATGCCATGCTCAGCAAAGTAGTTCCTATAATATTTCAACAAAGCTGGGTTCATTCCTGGGTCCTTGTCTTCCTTCACGTGATTTCCCAAATGGAAATGGCTTCCTGACTCCATCCTGCCTTTCCAAATTTTACATACTTTCCAATGACAAGCACGAGAGTTTAATTCCTATGCATTTCTCATCACTCCAGGTTATAATCAGACACACCTCTGGTTCATCACACATACTCTCATAATGATGTCTTCTCTTATATTGTTTACTGTTGATGAATGCTTATGGGTACTATTGAAATTGTCAAATTCTTCAGAATGAAACTTCTGTCTTGCATCGTATTATATTTTTTTCTCTATCATTTGATCATTGCTGATGAGCAACATTTCCCACAGTTTATGAATTATTTGGTTACTTTTTTTTCACTTTTCACAGCAATTTGCAAAAATAACTTTAAAAAAACAGATTAAAGCCCAACATCTAACAAAGACATAGAGCATTTCAAAGTAAATTTAACCTTAAAAATTGCGATTGTCTCAAAAATAATACATTTTAATAATATATTTACACTTATATATAATATTTATATAATTATTTAATTATTATAAATAAACTAAATAAATTTTACAAGCAAACAAATAGTTTAGTCTTTATATAGTATAACATAATTTCTCTAATACATGTGTTTATGGTTTCTCATTTCTCTTTTATTTTTAAAAGAAAAAAGTCATCACCTCCCGTCATTAGGCTTGCTAGGAACTCCTTCTGGGTCTCTGGCAATATCTACCACATTTTAACTTGGGGGCTGCTTTCATTCAATAAATCAAACCTTTGTGACAATATTAAACTCTTGAGAACCAACAGGGAAAAAGGAAAATTCTAATTGTTTTTTCCCCAAGAGCTAATACTTGTGGGATTAGACTCTAGTGGGAGGTCATTATCCTTGTTTGTTCCTAACCATACTCTTCTTTTCTATAACCAGCATATAAAATGATCACATCAACCGACTTTAGTAGAAGGCCAGATGGCCTTGGGCATCAGCTTTATCAGAGATCAGCATGAGTGACTCAAAATAATTGCCAAGGAAACTTTTGGGCTATTAACTCCTCAAATCATCAGAATCATTTTTTTTCCTCCAGAGAAATGAAGAAAACCGTGCAACGTGGACCTCTCTGGGACGGAGAAGGGGTATGTCTGAATCCCAGCCCTCGACTTGCAAAATCTTAGCACCTTCTACTCCAGCTTCTCTCCCTGTGCAAATAGAGATGCACATGGCTATTTATTTATCTCTACCCATCCCATTCTAAGATTCACACTCCCTGATGAGCACAGGTTCCATATCATCTCCCTGTCCCCTGCAGTATAAAATTCTAGCAACCACTTTTTTGTCCACTCATTTTAACTAAGGCAGTGTGAGGGCTTTCTCTAGTTATTCTGATTCTGTATTAACTAATCTATAACATTCTTCCAACAATTTTGTTGAACACATATTTATTGAGACTTGGTATATGCAAGGCACTGTGCCAAGCACTATATTGAATTTACAGTTAGTACAAAAGAAAAAGCTGGTAAGTATGCATAGTACTTGATACAGAAATAAGTAAGTTGCTCATGTAAACAGAAGAAACATATTCATGGACACATAGAAAATGGTCATATTAACTGAGTTTTCACAATTAAAGATCTTAACTTAAAGGCCCTAACTATTACATAGGATTTTATAGGATCGAGGTGAGAGAAGAAGAAAAAAACTAAAGGAATTTTATGAATTAAAATTAAGAATATATTAAATGTCCTTATGAAGAATAGCCAAATCATGTGAAAATTGTTCGGACATAAAAGAAAAAAAACTTTTCTTTTTTTTCACCTGATGATACCATGTTTGAATGACATAGATATTAGTTGGAGCTTTATTTGAGATAATTACAAATATTGATGCATTTAAGAGGTTATTATTCATTAAAAAAATTCTGAATATCTGTATTATTATGTGTAATAATACAGGAGGGAGGGGAAAAGAGCACATACTGAGAAAAACAAAAAATAACTCCAACCATCAATCATGATTATGAGAACAAAATGTTGGGCGAATGAAAAATATTTCAAAGTGAAATTCAATGTGTTACAAAGGAAACAACAATGAAATCGATTAGGTTCTTACCAAGAGCATTATTTAATTTAATTTTCATGTGAGACAGATGTTAACATATCTGTTTCTCAGAGGCATGGAGAGTGGAAGCAATTTTCCAAAGATCACACAGAAAGTACAGGCTTGAAAACAGAAAGGACATTGTTGGGGGGGAAGGGGGGAGGGAGGAGGGAGGGAGGTTTTGGTGATGGGGAGCAATAATCAGCCACAATGTATATCGACAAAATAAAATTTTTAAAAAAAAAGAAAGTACAGGCTTGAAATGATATTTGAACTCTGACTGTCTAATTTAGTATCAGTACCCATTAGAATTATAAAATCATAAGTTATTGGAATTGAGGAGATATTCAAGATGATTTAATCAAACTACCCATCCAATGTTGTGTCCTTAAACAGTATCTGTGAAATGATTACACAGACTGTGCTCTAACATCTCCAGCTGTAAGTAAATCAAGGTACGTCTGACTGTTGGATGTTCTTTTTTGTTCGATAACCAAACATTTCTCTCGATAATTTCAAGTAGTTAGTTAAACTTTGCTCTCTTGGAGACATACACAATGATTCTAACTCCTCTTAAATATAGCAATAGGTTGAGCATTTGGACACAAATGCCATGTGCCACACATACTTTTACTGTGCTAGCTACATATCCCCAGTCATCTTAGCCACTCTACAAGTGACAGGATTTCTAGAATTTGTCGAGTTTTTCTATATCGCACATAAAATATTGTACCCTAAAATGAAAATACTAATCCAACTGTTGCTTAAAAGTTAAAACTATGAATTTCCATTTTCTAGAATCTGCTAATTTTCTTCGCAAATGTAAACTAAAGACATATTAGCCTTTTTGAAAACCCACTTCACAATATTGGCTAGTACTGAATCTAGACTAAACTTTCTAAATATGTATTGCATGTGCTCTACTGATCCATATATCCAACACCTTTAAATTCTATAAAGAGCACATGAAAAATACATCACGATGAAAAGTGACAAGTGTAGAAGACATCTAGTGTTTCTTTTACAAACTCCTTCTCGTATTTTGGAAATATGGGCTGTTTTCTGATGTCCATCAATTTAATCACGAAGTCCACTTAACATGGACCAATCATAGCCCACTGTTCACCTGGCCACCGTTGTGAAACACATGACCTAAGTCTAGGTCCTTACATTACACCCCTGGGGTTGTACAAATTAGAACAAGAGAGTAAAGTCCCTAATTCTAAGAAAAGCTGCTGAGGTCTAAGAATGCTGTCTGCCGGGCACGTATGTCCCCACCCTGTGATGCAGCAGGCCCGGGTGGAGAAAGTGGAAACACACAGAGTAGCAGTTTCAGGCAATACTGGTAATTGCCCAGGTCTCCAGCTATTTTGAATTGGAATTCTACTAAGAAAAGTAGACAAACACAACTACTTTTATAGACTTATAAATCCTATGTTAATACATCAGAGAAAGCAGTTGTTACTCTGCCTTATTCTGAGTCACATGAAATTTTTTATCATTCTGCCATTTGATAAGCATGACATTGTATGCTACAGAATATGGGAGGGAACGAAAAGTGTTCTTAGAAGTAACAAATGTAGCCTTTATTCTAATGGGGGTAAAAAAAATCCAAAAATTGGTGTTTTCCTTTCAAAGGTTACAAAATATCTTAATTTTAAGTCTTTGATGTTTATAATTCCTCTTCTGGTCAGCCAGAAACATTGGTTGTCCCAGAGTATCTGGAGAGGCTCAAAAGGTGCCTGCATCATCTGCCTCCTCTGGTGAGGGATAAAATAATGATCCCCACAGAGCTTCCCTCTCTCTCTCTCTCTCTCTCTCTCTCTCTCTCTCTCTCTCTCTCTCTCTCTCTCTCTCTCTCTCTGAATCTCTCTCCCTCTGAGTGTATGTGGCTCACACACAAATACACATGTACACTCATTTACTCGTTTTCTCTTTTTTTCTAACTTAGAACATGCTGACAGCATAATGGACCCTGGAAACCATTCCTCAGTGACTGAGTTCATCCTGGCTGGGCTCTCAGAACAGCCAGAGCTCCAGCTGCCCCTCTTCCTCCTCTTCCTAGGAATCTATGTGCTCACGGTGGTGGGGAACGTGGGCATGATCGCCCTGATTAGGTTCAGTGCTCCCCTGCACACCCCCATGTACTATTTCCTCCGCAGTCTCTCCCTCATTGATCTCTGCCATTCCACTGTCATTACGCCCAAAATGCTGGTGAACTTTGTGACAGAGGAGAACACCATCTCCTATGCTGAGTGCATGACTCAGCTTTATTGCTTCCTCGTTTTTGCTATTGCAGAGTGTCACACATTGGCTGTAATGGCGTATGACCGCTACGTTGCTATCTGTAACCCCTTGCTTTATAATGTCACCATGTCTTATCATCTCTGCCTCTGGCTCACAGTGGGAGCTTATGTTTTGGGTATCATTGGATCTACAATTCACACAGGCTTTATTTTGAGGCTTTCTTTTTGCAAGACCAATATGATTAACCATTATTTCTGTGATCTCTTTCCACTCTTGGAGCTATCCTGCTCCAGCACCTACATCAATGAATTATTGGTTCTGGTCTTGAGTGCATTTAACATTCTGACTCCTGCACTAACCATTTTTGCCTCCTACATCTTCATCATTGCCAGCATCCTCCACATCCGCTCTATCGAGGGCAGGTCCAAAGCCTTCAGCACTTGCAGCTCCCACATCTCCGCAGTTGCTGTCTTCTTTGGATCTGCGGCATTCATGTACCTGCAGCCATCATCTGTCAGCTCCATGGACCAAGGGAAAGTGTCCTCTGTGTTTTATACTACTCTTGTGCCCATGCTGAACCCCCTCATCTACAGCCTGAGGAATAAAGATGTCAAATGGGCACTGAAGAAAATTCTGGACAGGAGTGCATGTTCATGAACAAAGTTATCATCTCAGTTACAAGTCTTTAGTGTGCCTAGATATGTAAGTTTTAGGGTTTACTCTTCAAATTTTAGAAATTCAGTGCTGCTTTTTTATGTAACATATCTCCAAAATTTTCCCTCCGGTTCCCTCTCTTCAAATCTGTATTTCAGTGACTATCTCTGGAGCAATACTAACACATTACATAGTGTATTCATTTTTTTTGTGGCCCTTTACCAATTTCTAGCTAACCCCTCCTCCCCCTCCCCCTTTCCCTCCTCTGGTGGCCTCAGTTCCATTCTCCTGCTTTGAACGTTCAAGGAGTTGTTGCGATTGTTCTTTCTTTCTTTCTCTTTCCTTTTCTTTCTTTTTCTTTCTCTTTCTCTCTCTCTCCCCCTCCCCCTTCCCTCTGTCTTTCTTTGTTACATTTTTAGCTTCCACTTACCAGTGAGGACATGTGGTGTTTCTCTTTCTGTATGTGGCTTATTCCACGTAACATAATTTTGTCTAATTTCATCCACGTTGCTGAAAATGGCAGAATTTCCTTCTTTTTTATGGCAGAGTAGTATTCCATTGCATACTATGCCACATTTTCCTTAGCCACTCATCCATTGATAGACATTCAGGTTGGTTCCAACTCTTGGCTATTGTAAACAGAGGCTGTGATAAGCATGGGAGTGCAGGTGTCCCTTCAACATGATGATGTCCATTCCTTTGGGTATATACTCAGCAGTAGGATTGGGGGATTGTATGGCAGTTCTGTCTGCAGTTGTTTGAGGAACCTCCATACTGTTTTCCATAATGTCTTCACTACCATACAGTTCCACTAACAGTGTAGGAGGGTTCCCCTTTCTCTGCATCTTCACCACAATGTGTTATTCTCTGTCTTTTTTATTTTGCCAGTCTAACCAGGGTAAGATGATATCTCAATGTGGTTTTGATCTGCATTTCCCTGATGCTTAGTGATATCGTCTGTTAGCAACGGTGTTGGTAATACCAAGATCAATATTTCAGATCCCTGTACCAGTCAGCCACCAAAAACAAACAAACAAAAATTCCCTATAGGAAAAGACTCTTGAGGCTTTAAAAAAACCCAGTTTTTTTAAAAAATAATTATACAAAAAACATGAACTAGAACAATGATGATGATGATGATGGCGATGATGATAGTAAAATATTTTATTGGGATTTTATGGAATATGTGGATTTCTTTATTTAATAATTACAGTATTCTCTCAGAGCAAGCCTGACTATTATTCCCCTTTCAAAGATGAAAAAATTGTCCCTCTACCAGCCAGCCACCAAAAAAATAAAATAAAATAATTTTTAAAAATAAAGATGGAAAAATTAAAGCTATTTAATTTGCATAAATGCTCAGAGTCCCAAATAAAATAAGTGATTGAGCCTAGTAAGTTTGGCTCCAGGACCTGAAGTATTAAAGTGATACATGGTCCAGGTAACTGTGGGTAGGTCTAAGGACTTCTAAAATCCCCTTCTACCCATCAAGAGTCCCCCAGTTCCCTACATGGCTGTTTTGTCATCTTCTAAATAGCTTCCATGCTTTTTTCACTGTTCTTTCATTTGATATAATAAAAATAATCAAAATCTTTCAAGCCATAATAATCAAAGAAAAATAGAGCCAAGGCAGACTTATTCTAGTCTCATTATAGAGACTGATCATAGAGAATCAAATTATTATACTTGATAGTAACTATTTATATAAAACTAGCCCAAACAACATTGTATTATCTTTACACCAATAATGCTGTAGCTGTTTATGAGGCAACTGCTCGTGATAGTCAAAAATCCAGCTAAGTTGTATCACTTTCATGAGGTTCGTGCTCTTTTGCCCCATCATTTACAGTTGCCATTTCATGTCAATTTTCTTTTAAAATTTCTTCCCTCACCTCATGTGATTGCTTTGCTGGTTCTAGACAT
Source organism: Cynocephalus volans (assembly GCF_027409185.1). NCBI lineage: Eukaryota > Metazoa > Chordata > Mammalia > Dermoptera > Cynocephalidae > Cynocephalus > Cynocephalus volans. Next base: position 32,367,468 of record NC_084469.1, read on the forward strand.
TTAACATCTTGTCATTGTGAGTTTACATGATCTTCTCAATACTCTTGCCTTCTATCTCTCCCAGTTCAAATCATCCTATCCATTATTGCCAGATCAATACTCTATTGTTTTGTATTATTCAACCTGATATAACAAGTTTTCTGTTTTCACTATGTTTTTCAAATATAGAAAAAAACATTTTTATTGTCTTTTTACACCTCTATATTCCATTATTCTTTTATTCATTGCAGTTAGACATTCATTCTCAAATTCCTTCCATACTGATTATTTGAAGCAGTCTTCATCAGTCTTATAAAAATGGCCATAGCTGCAACTCTTGTCTTAGGCATGATGCTCTGTTCAACATATTGTCATATGCAAATACACTAACATGGGACAAACAAAAGAGCTCTGTTAGGTAGACCCTTGAATCACCAGGGCTTGAGCTCATATAGAAAGTATAGATTAATTGAAAGGCAGTAGGGAGTTTCAGGATGGCGGCGGCTGCGGCGGCTGGCGCGGAGTGGCTGGGGTGGAGAAGGTGGCCACTGGGCCTCAGGCAGCCGGGAAACTTGTGGACCTTCCTCTGGCCATCTCTTGGGGGAGGACTGCTGCTGCTGGCCGGTCGTGGGGGCTCAACGCCACTTTGCCCCCGGCAGGAGAGGCTGCCTCATTTGCAGGCAACAGCTTTGAAGTGTGGAGCAGGAAAAGAACTGATTCTTAGCTGCAAAGGTGAGTCTTGAAGCAGGGAACACGGCGCCAGGGCTGCTGTGGATGCAGCCAGGATCCCGGAGGCTGGGGCCGCGCTGAAGGCGGCCAGCTGCCCTATCCAGGATTCGAGGTTTCAGGCCGGCGTTGGGGAAGACTCCTGGGAGCGCCCGAGCGGCGCCGCGCGACTGGGCAGCCCGAGGCGGCAGCGCCGAGAACACGGAAGGCAACAAACCAGAGACAGAGCGAGCGCCCGACCTGGCACAGCACTGTGAGTGATCCCTGGCACAGCTCTGTTCGGGGGGTGGATGCACACGCGGCTCCCGCCTGCACCACCAGGCCACTCACTACCCCGGTGCTGCCTCCATTTTCCCAGGTGCGGGCAGCTCCGCCCTGCTCGGCCATCACTGAGCCCATTTGCTTGGCCTGGCGCGGGGCTTTCCGGACACTGCGGGCCGACCTCCTCTCCCACTCCCTCCACGGTTCTCTGGCAGGGCTGGGGGTGTGGGGCGTCCCGACCAGTTTTGGGAGGGCTAGGAAGTACGGGCGGGCCGACTGTCACTCCACCACACCCTGGACTCCGGCCCCGGTAAACTTCCTGTTACTGGGAGGCAGATACCATCTCTGCGACCACCAGTTTGGAAAAAAGCCTAACGAATTTCTGGTTGGGAATAGTGTGGTAGGAGAGTTCCCAGGTCCGATTGAACCTGCCGGAGAGCAGGCTGCAGGCGGGCACTAGACTCGGTTTATACGGGGGGATACAAAGGTGAACAAGACCCGAGAAAGATCTACACAGTGCTACAAAGGCACCCAGAGAGACCGGTCGTCTGTGCCTAGCAGAAACCTGGTAGACTTCCTGGGCGAGGCGGTGCTGAGCAGGGTCTTGAAGGCCCAGCTGATAGGCGAGGGGTGCAGAAGACACGCCCCAACCCAGCACAGTGTGCACAGAGGGGGGAGACTTGCGGCCAGGGAGGCGGAGACTCGACAGAAACCACACACCCGGTGGGGTCGCCACTGCACGATCTAACAGCCTGGGCCAGAGCACACGGAACGGGGAGAAGTCCTGTACAGAAAGTGAAAGCTCAACAGAGATCACACACCCTGTGGTACGTGATCCACCAGCCCAGCAAAGTACAAGCTGACCAGAAAGGTGGATCCCCGGAGAAGCCCAAGACCCGAGGCAACCACACACACAAGACACTAGAGGCCAACTGAGCAGTCACGGTGGGAGCCATACCAAATTGGCAACCACAGCAACATCCTAGTTAGTCATTAGTCTTAAACCGGTGGACTGTGAAACCCCCTGCCACAATGAATAAACACCAAAAAAAAGACACCAGAAATACAAAAAATCAAGAAAGTACACCACCAAAAGTTAATAAATCTCATACTCTAGATCCTATAGAACAAGAAGCCCTTGAAATAACTGACAAGGAATTTCGAGTGATAATTCTAAGGAAACTGAATGAGATACAAGAAAACTCAGCTAGACATCATGATGAAATGAGGAAAAGTATACAGGATCTGAAAGAGGAAATATACAAGGAAATCAATGTCCTGAAAAAAAATGTAGCAGAACTTGCTGAACTGAAGAAGTTATTCAGCGAAATAAAAAACACAACGGAGAGTTTAACCAGCAGGCTTGTCGAAGTTGAAGAGAGAACCTCTGAACTTGAAGATGGGCTGTTTGAAATAACACAAGCAGACAAAAAGAAAGAAAAAAGAATCAAGGACATGGAAGAAAATCTGAGAGAGATATCAGACAACCTCAAGCGCTCAAATATCCGAGTCATGGGTATTCCAGAAGGGGAGGAAAATGGAGATTCCATTGAAAACATATTCAACAAAATAGTGGCAGAAAACTTCCCAGGTATAGGAAAAATCACAGATCTTCAGATCCAGGAAGCTCAACGATCTCCAAACGTATTCAACCCAAAAAGGCCTTCTCCAAGACATGTCATAGTCAAATTGGCAAAACTCAGAGACAAAGACAGAATCTTAAAAGCTGCAAGAGAGAAGCGTCAAATCACCTATAAGGGAGCCCCAATCAGGTTAACATCAGACTTTTCATCACAAACCCTAAAAGCTAGAAAGGAATGGGATGATATTTTCAAAATACTAAAAGACAAAGATTGCCAGCCAAGAATACTCTACCCTGCAAGGCTATCCTTCCGAAATGAGGGGCAAATAGTATATTTCTCAGACAAACAAAAACTGCGGGAGTTCACTACCACAAGACCACCCTTACAAGAAATCCTCAAGGGAGTACTGGGTTTGGTTCCTGAAAAATAACTACCACTGCCATAAAAACCTAAGAAAAATCTAAACCCGCTAGTACAATAAAAATGGCATTCATGAAGAGAAAACAAGCTAACAAAAACACTATCTACAACCTAAGGAACCAACAAACAAAGAAACCAAACAGTAAATCAGAAAGCAAGGAACAAAAGACACCTAAGACAACCAAACAACCAATAAAATGCTAGGAATAAATCAACACCTTTCAATAACAACTCTTAATGTTAAAGGCTTAAATTCCCCAATTAAAAGACACAGACTGGCTGACTGGATCAAAAAGCAGGACCCAACTATATGCTGCCTACAAGAGACCCACCTCACCCATAAAGATTCACACAGACTAAGAGTGAAAGGATGGAAAAAGATTTACCATGCAAACAGAAAAGAAAAACGAGCTGGAGTGGCTATTCTTATATCTGACAAAATAGACTTTAAACTAAAAACCATAAAAAGAGACAATGAGGGACACTACTTAATGATAAAAGGACTGATCCATCAAGAAGACATAACAATCATAAATATGTACGCACCCAATGTTGGAGCAGCCAGATTTATAAAACAAACTCTATTAGACCTAAAGAAGGAAATAGACACTAATACCATAATAGCAGGGGACCTGAACACTCCACTGTCAATATTAGACAGATCATCTAGGCAAAGAATCAGTAGAGAAACACAAGATCTAAACAAGACTCTAGACCAATTGGAATTGGCAGATATCTACAGAACATTCCACCCAACAACCTCAGAATATTCATTCTTCTCATCAGCACATGGATCATTCTCCAAGATAGATCACATATTAGGTCACAAATCAAGTCTCAATAAATTCAAAAAAATTGGAATTGTCCCATGTATCTTCTCAGACCACAATGGATTAAAACTAGAAATTAATAACAAACAAAACTCTGGAAACTATACAAACACATGGAAATTAAACAGCATTCTACTTAATGACATATGGGTCCAAGAAGAAATCAAGCAGGAAATCAAAAAGTTTATTGAAACTAATGAAAACAATGATACATCATACCAAAACCTGTGGGATACTGCAAAAGCAGTATTGAGGGGAAAATTTATTGCATTAAATGCTCACTTCAGAAGAATGGAAAGATGGCAAGTGAACAACCTAACACTTCACCTTAAAGAACTAGAAAAACAAGAACAATCCAATCCTAAAGTTAGCAGACAGAAAGAAATCATTAAGATCAGAGCAGAACTGAATGAAATTGAAAACCAAAAAACAATTCAAAAGATCAACGAATCAAAAAGTTGGTTTTTTGAAAAGATAAATAAAATTGACAAACCATTAGCATGGCTAACAAAAAAAAGAAGAGAGAAGACTCAAATAACAAAAATTAGAAATGAAAAGGGCGATATTACAACTGATTCATCTGAAATACAAGGAATCATTCGAGACTACTGTAAACAACTATACGCCAACAAATTTGAAAATCTGGAGGAAATGGATAAATTTCTGGACACACACAAGCTCCCAAAACTGAACCGTGAAGACGTAGAAAATTTGAACAGACCAATAACAATAAAGGAGATTGAAGCTGTTATCAGAAGGCTCCCAACAAAGAAAAGCCCAGGACCAGATGGATTCACAGCAGAATTTTACCAAACATTCAAAGAGGAATTGACACCGATTCTTTACAAACTATTCCAAAAGATTGAAACGGACGCAAATCTCCCAAACTCATTCTATGAAGCAAACATCATCCTGATACCAAAACCAGGTAAAGATATAACCAAAAAAGAAAACTACAGGCCAATATCCTTGATGAATATAGATGCAAAAATCCTCACTAAAATACTAGCAAACAGAATACAGCAACACATACGAAAAATTATTCATCACGATCAAGTGGGATTCATCCCAGGGATGCAAGGTTGGTTCAACATACGCAAATCAATAAATGTGATACACCATATTAATAAAGTCAAACACAAGGACCATATGATCATCTCTATAGATGCTGAAAAAGCATTTGATAAAGTTCAGCACTCATTCATGACAAAGACCCTCTATAAGTTAGGTATAGAGGGAAAGTATGTCAACATAATTAAAGCCATATATGCCAAACCCACTGCCAATATCATCCTGAATGGAGAAAAGCTGAAAGCTTTTCCTTTAAGAACAGGCACTAGACAAGGATGCCCACTCTCACCACTCCTATTCAACATAGTGTTGGAAGTACTAGCCAGAGCAATCAGAGAAGAGAAGGAAATAAAGGGCATCCAGATTGGAAAAGATGAAGTCAAACTGTCCCTGTTTGCAGATGACATGATCCTATATATCGAACAGCCTAAAACCTCTACAAAAAAACTGTTGGAATTGATAAATGATTTCAGCACAGTAGCAGGATACAAAATCAACACACAAAAATCAGTAGCATTTCTTTTCTCCAATAGTGAACATGCAGAAGGAGAAATCAAGAAAGCCTGCCCATTTACAATAGCCACCAAAAAAATAAAATACTTAGGAATTGAGTTAACCAAGGAGGTGAAAAATCTCTATAATGAGAACTACAAACCACTGCTGAGAGAAATTAGAGAGGATACAAGAAGATGGAAAGATATTCCATGCTCTTGGATTGGAAGAATCAACATAGTGAAAATGTCCATACTACCCAAAGTGATATACAAATTCAATGCAATCCCCATCAAAATTCCAAAGACATTTTTCTCAGAAATGGAAAAAACTATTCAGACATTTATATGGAACAATAAAAGACCACGAATAGCCAAAGCAATGCTCAGCAAAAAAAATAAAGCTGGAGGCATAACACTACCTGACTTTAAGCTATACTACAAAGCTATAATAACCAAAACAGTATGGTACTGGCATAAAAACAGACACACTGACCAATGGAATAGAATAGAGAATCCAGAAATCAACCCTCACACTTACTGCCATCTGATCTTTGACAAAGGCACCAAGCCTATTCACTGGGGAAGGGACTGCCTCTTCAGCAAGTGGTGCTGGGATAACTGGATATCGATATGCAGGAGAATGAAACTAGATCCATACCTCTCACCGTATACTAAAATCAACTCTAAATGGATTAAGGATTTAAATATACACCCTGAGACAATAAAACTTCTTAAAGAAAACATAGGGGAAACACTTCAGGAAATAGGACTGGGCACAGACTTCATGAATACGACCCCAAAAGCACGGGCAAGCAAAGGAAAAATAAACAAATGGGATTATATCAAACTAAAAAGCTTCTGCACAGCAAAAGAAACAATTAAAAGAGTTAAAAGACAACCAACAGAGTGGGAGAAAATATTTGCAAAATATACATCTGACAAAGGATTAATATCCAGAATATATAAGGAACTCAAACAACTTTACAAGAAGAAAACAAGCAACCCAATTAAAAAATGGGCAAAAGAGCTAAGTAGGCATTTCTCTAAGGAAGATATCCAAATGGCCAACAGACATATGAAAAAATGCTCAACATCACTCAGCATCCGGGAAGTGCAAATCAAAACCACATTGAGATACCATCTAACCCCAGTTAGGATGGCTAAAATCCAAAAGACTATGAACGATAAATGCTGGCGAGGCTGCGGAGAAAAAGGAACTCTCATACATTGTTGGTGGGACTGCAAAATGGTGCAGCCTCTATGGAAAATGGTATGGAGGTTCCTTAAACAATTGCAAATAGATCTACCATACGACCCAGCCATCCCACTGTTGGGAATATACCCAGAGGAATGGAAATCATCAAGTCGAAGGTATACCTGTTCCCCAATGTTCATCGCAGCACTCTTTACAATAGCCAAGAGTTGGAACCAGCCCAAATGCCCATCATCAGATGAGTGGATACGGAAAATGTGGTACATCTACACAATGGAATACTACTCAGCTATAAAAACGAATGAAATACTGCCATTTGCAACAACATGGATGGACCTTGAGAGAATTATATTAAGTGAAACAAGTCAGGCACAGAAAGAGAAATACCACATGTTCTCACTTATTGGTGGGAGCTAAAAATTAATATATAAATTCACACACACACATACACACATACACACACAAACCGGGGGGGGGGGGGAAGAAGAGATAACAACCACAATTATTTGAAGTTGATACAACAAACAAACAGAAAGGACATGGTTGGGGGGGATGGGGGAGGGAGAAGGGAGGGAGGTTTTGGTGATGGGGAGCATTAATCAGCTACAATGTATATCGACAAAATAAAATTAAAAAAAAAAAAAAAAAAAAGGCAGTAGTATCCTGAAGGAAATAGGTAAAAAAATATTTTTCCTTTTTTTTTTTTTTTTTTTTGTCTCTTTGCAAACCCACAAAGATATGTCATCATATTCAGGGTAATACGATTTAGCTACAAGGATAGAAGAGTATGCAGAAACAGTTCATGAACAATCTCTAGGTCACTATTAGACATTACTTCTTAATTTTAGTGAGAGGATCTGCTAACCGTTTTTTAGGCAAGGAAATGACACAAATAGTTTTGCATGCTAGTAACATCACATGTAAGTTGTTGTGGAGGAAGGAGGGAAAGACAATGTAACTGAATTCAAAGAGAAAAGTGAACAACCATTTTACTGTTCTAAGCAAAATATTGCACGCCACTGAGTGAAACTGGAAAGGAAAGAGATTTCAAGAGAGTCTGAAAAGTTGAATTGTTAAGACACGGCTGATTAGGAGTTTGCTAAAGGTTCAGGACATCATGAAGTTGAATACAAGTTGCTATCTTGGATTATGAAATAAAAGGAACAATGATGGTAGAATTCTGGAAGTTAAAGTTCACTAAATCTAAGTAAAAATTCACAGCAAAGCAAACAGGTCACATAAGTCTTGGTTTAATTCAAACTCTATTTTTGTCTCTATCTAGCATCAGAACACACACCATCACAAAATTGAAGGAATGGCTTCTACGGGTCTCTGAGTAAGTTTTCATTATTGTATAACAATTTACAAAAAGGTCTGTTTATGGCCTTCCTATTTCCGACCTCACCCCAGCTCCAACTATCTTTCTCAGTCATTTTACGTAGCACGCTGAAGGAATAGTCCGTCATCGACTACTCACCTGTGAAGTAGCTTTCCAGATACATAGTGATCTGCTGTAGACATTCCAGAGTTAGGCGGGTGCTACAGATCCAAAGCTCAAAGGCATTTCTCTGATGCATGGGCATGGGGGGACTTGTTTGAATCTGAAAGTATTTTAGTGGAAAGGATTCCGTACAAGAAATCATGTAACACCATGATTCTCAGAGTGGTCAGCATGGGCAAATGTAAGAGTTGGCTCAAAGTACATAATCTCAAGCTGTGTCCCAGACTTACTAAATCAGGATCTGCATTTCAAGAGGAACCCCAGGTTATTCGTGTGTACACTTAAGTTTGATGGGCTTCTAATATTTTAAACCATAAGGTTTTTATTTAATCAATATAGGCATACCACCTGGGTATTGAATTTTAAAAATCCCTTGATTTTCAATGAGCGGTCATAGAAGCACTAATGTAACCCAATACTAATCTCCTTTTAAATAGAATTGAACCTAATATATTTATCCACACTTTGTAAGAGCTACATTGATAGGAGTGTCCAAAGTTAAGCTGTTTTATACTGCTATCTAAGACTGCATCCAATGATTCCTGTTTTGGAAAAAAATAGTATCTAAATATGAAAGAAATTAGAAGAAACATGGAAGATGGGAACCTAAAAATAAAATATTTTCTTTAAATATTCAAATTAGCAAGCATAATTGATATTATTAAGGAACACAAAAAGGCAAATAGTACATCAGTATTCTGAATTCTAACCTCATAATTCCTAAAATTTAATTATGTGCAGATTTTACTTTTGAATCAATAAATATATTATCTATTTATACGTAAAATAAATTAAACATATTTTTGTACAAGGAAATGAGTGCTTTAATTAATTATTTAAATTTTTCTAGCCCTATTAGCAGTAACATAACCTGTCAGGGTGTGCCTGGTGCTTTAAAACCTGCTAGTCACAGTGTGCACTGTGAACCCATAGCATTAGCTGGGAGCTTGTACAAAATACAGAATCTCAAACCTCCCTCAGACCTGATGGATCAGATTCTACATTCTAACAATATCCCCGGGTGATTTCTGTGCACTGATCTTTACCACTAACTGGTAAGTTCAGGATTGGCAGAGAATCTCACTTGAAGAAAAAAGTTAGACCACTAGGGAAATGTCAACTGTAATTGCTTCTTTTGTCAAGACCTTGCATCTCCGAGAAATGGAAATCCTTTCAGAGTGTGTATCTCCATGTTGTTTTGTACCCGGTACGGCCATCAGAACTGCTCAGGGGACTGTGAAAGGTAAAGATGAATGCTACCCTGATGCTAAGAAAACATGAACTGAAAGGTTCCACTTGTGGATGCTGATGTGTTGCAGACCAGCTTCAAAAGTGGTTCTGAGAGCAGACTGAGGGATGTGCCCTGCCCTCTCAGCACTAAAGACAGCAGAATATTGGGTACCTATGATTCCCAATGCCAGCATTAGTGACATTCTCCTCCAAGTCAAAAAGAAAGTTGTACATAAAATTTGGCATTGAGGTTTTCCAACAGAGGAAAGGTGGTGAGTGTGTTCATCTCTCACTTGTGATTTGAAACTATCAGGTCCAGAAGTAATTGCTGCAAGAATTCAAACATTCTACTTAATAAATTCATTCATTCATTTACTCTTAAAATATTTTTAAGTACCTGTGATGTGCCAGACACTGTACTAGTTGCTTGGTATACAGAGAAGAATAAGTTTGAATTCGTCCATCTTCTAGGTTATAGTGCAGCTTACAGTCTAAAATTGTACTGTGTTAGAAATTACAGATAGCTTCTGAGCTTGTATTCAGAAGGTTTAATCTGTTCTAAGGAACTGGGAATGTTTCCCTGATGTTGTGAATTTTATATGAAACTTGGAAGAAATAAAATTTCCTTGAGCTATCAAGAGATGGGGTTAGTAAGAAATTCATGTGAAAGGAAGTGGAAATAAAAAGTTCAGATAGCTAAGGGAATGTGACATATTTCAGAAATGAAAAGGAATCAAATGTGAACTAGGTCTGGAGAGTGGCAAGATATAGTATGGATACTCATACTTTTTATCTCAAAAGCAATGAAGAAAATCCTTTTTCCAGGGGTTCCTGAAATTGGATCATCACCTATTTTGTAACTGAGTGTATTAATGTTTAGGAATAAGTGCCTTATTCTATTTCTAAGAACTCAAATCACTAGAATATTTTCCTTATATGTAGGAATAGATGTATCCTTAAGTATTCCCAACTCCATACAGAAAATAATTGTTTCTTCCCTTTGGATTCCCTTCAGATATATGATGGGCCCTGCCACTAAAAACACTTCTGATGTAATGCAAGTATAATACAGTGCTTTCTAACCTCATGACACAAACAGAAATGGTAAAATTTGCATGGAAAAAGGCCTTAGCATTGTTATGGCCCATTCATGGCATTCCAGTTCTGTGCGACTCAAGCTGGGAAGCTATGTACAGCTCTTATGGGGGTTATTACCCACCAGATTCTAGTCACTACATTTCTCTAATGCAATCTGGAGCAAATTAGTTTATTAACCAGCCATTTACTCTTGGGGCTTAATGAGTTAGAAAAGAACTGAGACCTTATTTGTTTCACATGGATTATACATATATATGCAGTGTACAAACAACTGTATTTTTTTTAAAAAGCTAAATTAAGAACTTAAATCTTTGCACTGCTAAATTTCAACTTATTTGTTTTAACTATTTTCAGGGTCCAGACCTATTTGCCCAGTTATTGTAGTCCCTTCAACCAGAGTTATAATAACATGTAGGATTTTTGTTGACTTCATACCATGGGGAGTGAGCAAAATCCAAGTTCAAGCTTAACTGAGAGAAGGAAAATTTTTTTGTGATAAAGGTAGTTACTCTTCACTAACACTTAGTATTCTTAGTATTGCTGGAGTTGTTTTTTTTAAAAACCCATTTCAATATAGGTATGTAGATGGGTCTCCCTATGGTTTTAATTTTTATTTTCTTGATGACTAATGACATTGATTCGTATGCTCATTAAGTATTTACATATTTTTATAAGGTATACATTCAGATATTTTGCTTATTTTTTTAATTTGGTTGTCTTCAGATTATTAATTATAAATATTGATTACACATTTTGAATAAAGCCCTGTCTCATATATGTATTGCCTTGGGCTTGCCTTTTCATTTTCTTAATGGTGTCTTTTGAAAGACAGTTTTTAATTTTGATGGTGCACAAATTAATTATTTTTGTGGTTGGGTTTATTTTGTTTGTTTGCATTGATTCTGTGTGTGTGTGTGTGTGTGTGTGTGTGTATACATCCTTTCTAAGAAAACTTAAACTACTTCAAGATCTCAAATATTTTCTTCAGTTTGTTCTTCCAGATGTTTTATAGGTTAGCTTTGGTGTTTATGTCAATGATTTATCTCAGATTTATTGAGAAGTAGAAGATATATATTTTCAGATTTTCTATATTTTATATTTTTATTTATAATTCAATTGTAATCCATTTGGGAATTTAGTTTGGTGTATGCAGTGATTAAATTGTCTCTTCACAGTTTAAGATAATAGGGGACAACATTTATAATTCCATATTTCTTAAATGTATGCTTTTTCTTTGCATTCCCTCCTCATTCACAAATGATAAAGGAAAAGGCAAGAAGATTTAGAAATTAAGATATCTGCTTCTGTAATTTGAATGAGTAATTAAGACCTGAACCTATAAAACTACTAAGAGAAAATACACAGGAAACACTTAGGAAAATAGGACTGGGCAAAGACTTATGAATAAGAATCCAAAAGCACAAGCAACAAAAGAAAAAATAAATAAATGTAATTATATCAAACTAAAAAGCTTCTGCACAGCAAAGGAAACTATCAACAGAGTAAAACAATAACCTACAGAATGGGAGAAAATATTTGCAAACCATACATCCAACAAGGGATTAATATCCAGAATATACAAGGAACTCAAGCAACTACACAGTAAAAAACCAAACAATCCAATTTAAAAATGGGCAAAGGAGCTGAATAGACATTTTTCAAACGAAGACATACAAATGGCCAACAGGTACATGAAAAAATGCTCAACATCACTAGTCATGAGGGAAATGCAAATTAAAACCACATGGAGATATCATCTCACCCCACTTAGACTGGCTATAATCAAAAAGACAGAGAATAACAAATGCAGGTGAGGAGGCAGACAGAGGGGAACACTCCTATACTGTTGGTGGGACTTCAAGTTAGTGTGACCATTCTGAAAACAGTATGGAGGTTTCTCAAACAGCTACAGATAGATCTACTATACGATCCAGCAGTCCCACTTCTGGGTATATACCCAAAGGAATGGAAATCATCATGTTGAAGGGATACCTGCACCCCCATTTTATTGTAGCTCTATTTACAATAGCCAAGAGTTGGTACCAACCTTAATGTCCATCAACAGATAACTAGATAAGGAAACTGTGGTGTATATATACACAATGGAATATTACTTGGCCATAAAAAAGAATGAAATCCTGCCATTGGCAGCAACATAAGATGAGCTTGGAGAAAATTATTTTAAGTAAAACAAGCCAGGCACAGAGGGAAAAAATACCGCATGTGCTCACTCATAAGTGGGAGTTAAGAGAGAAAGAAGGAAGGAAAGAAAGACCACAGTGGCACGCTGGACTTGCACAGGGAGAGAGCACACCTAGGACTGGGGGGTGTCGGGGATTAATTGGGTGGGGGACATGGGGAATAATCGCAATTTTTGGTAATGAGCATGCTGCTAGTATTGATCTGATCTTCACATCTTGGGCAAAGGTGGTGAAGGTCAGCTTTGTACCCCGTGAATATGCACAGTCAATAACATCAACCAAAAGAAGGAAAATATCAAAAAATGATCAAGAGATTTAACATAACCCAAATCATAATTCCAGAATATTTGTAGACATTCACAAACTGATTTCAAAATTCATATGGAAATGCAAAGAACCTAAAATAGCCACAAACAAACTTACTTTTTGGAAAAGAAGAAAAATGCTGGAGGGCTAACATAATAGTGTTTTTTACTATATAGATAGAGATCTATACATTAATGGGCACATGTTTTTTGATAAAGGTACAAAGGAATTCAGTGGAAAAAGGGAATCTTTTCAACAAATGGAGCTGGAATAATTGGATATCCAGATTCAAAACCAACAAACAAAAAGACAAAAAACTTAATTTAAAATAAATCATAAACTTAAGTAGAAGACCCAAAACATAAATTTCTGGATGAAAGCCTTTGTTACCTTCAGTTAGGCAAAAAAAAAAAAAAAAAAAAAAAAAAAAAGTTGTATACATGACTTTAAAAGCATGATTCATGAAAAAGCAAATTAATAATGTGCATTTCATCAAAATTAAAAATGTTTGTTCTTTAAAAAACATTGTTAAGAGAATTCAAAGACAAATCACAGAAAATAGTTCCAAGCCATGTATTCAATAAAAATCTTGTACAGAGAATATATAAAAACCCTCAAGTTCAATAGTATTAAAACAAATAACCTATAAAATGGACAAAACACTTGAATTCATGACAGGCATTATATAGATGACAAATAAACACATGAAAAGATATCACACCCAGTTAAAATGGCTAGTATTAAAAACTTGAATTAAGGATGTGGATTGACTGGAAATATCATAATGTGCTGGTGGGAATATAAAATGATACAGCCACCAGAAAAACAATTTTCCAGTTCCTTAAAAAGTTAAACATATATCTGTTATATTATTCAGCTATTCCACACCTAGGTATTTATCCAAGGGAAATGAAGGCATATGTTTATAAGAGACTGTACATAAATAAGTAGATTTATTTATAATAGCCCAATACTGCAAATAACACAAATGTCCATCAATAGAAAACACTTCGTGGTTTATCCATTGGATGGAATGCTACTCAGTAATAAAAGCAATGAACAGTGAACACATGCACAGCAGCATGAATGAATCTCAAAATAATTGAAATAGGCAGAAGAAGCAAGACTCTCCTATCCCCCCAAAAAATACATCATATGATTCCATCTATATAAAATTCTAACTAAAACACAAATTAATATATATTGACATAAAGCAGATCACTGCTTGCCTGGGGAGAGGAGTACAGGATTACAAAGGGGCAGAAAAAAAGGTCGTGGATGATGAATATGTTTGTTAGTTTGATTGTAGTAATGACTTTACATATGTAATATATGTATACATATATACACACATGTAAGTGAGACATGGCGGTACATATATACATACGTGTATTTACATATACAAATTTATATATACATACAGATCGATAAATAGATAGACAACACTTACCAAGCTGTGTATTTTAAATATGGACAGGTAATTGCATGTCAACTATATCTCAATAAAACTCATTAAATCGCAAATAAAAATCTGATATACCTTTTAAAAAATAGATTGAAAGCTATTCATTAGCTACATTTTATCACAACATATGATCTATAATTCAATCACTAATACAATTCACTCAAATCTTTGGGTTTTTTAAATGCACAGTTCTATGTTTTAAAAAAAAGCATAGAACTTGGATTACCAGATGTAGAAGACTTTCCAATTATTAATTATTTCCAATTATTATTATTAAATAATTTCCAAATATTTCCAATTATTTATCTCCTAGTTTCTTCTAATATGCTCTCAATTCATGCTTTCAATTAATATCTGATTATAATCTTTAAAATGTCAAGAAAGAAAAACTCCTTTATGTTTTTGTTGTTCTAGCTATTTCAAAAGAAACAAGCCCGGCTGTGCACAGGACCCCTGCCACACCTTCCTGCAGTGCAGCAGCCATCAGCAGGGGCCATGCATGCTACCTCATCAGCCAGACCAGCCTCACACAGGAACCCTGCCCAGGCTGCCTCACCAGCCGGCCCTGCTACATGCAGCCCCCACCATAGTTGCATGCAGTGTGGCTGCTGCTACCATAGCCATAATACCATCTGGATTGACTGGGCTCAGAACCCTCACCCATGCCACCACATCAGCCAGACTGGCATCAGGCATGACACCCTGCCAATGCCAGCCTAACTGGGTAGGAGCCAGCCTAACTGGGTATGGGACCCAAGCTGCTATCACCTGCACCACTGTTTTCTGCCACTGCCACTGCTGTCAGCCACACACACACTATCACAGCTGCTGTACCAGTCAGACTGTCCAAGGACAGGACCCACCATTGCTACCATGCACTGACACAAGAAGGGTCACAAACAGAGACAACAGAAAGAGGTAAGCCAGTGCAGACCCACACCCCAGTGCCACAATTCACAAGAGGAATTTCACCCCGTGTGCAGTGAGCATGACTGCCTTCACCCAGGGAGAGTAATACATTAAGAACCTGGAGAATACAGAAACCCGGGATAGCCACATAGTGTTCAGAAGAAAATTCCCAGCCACCACCAACCCAGCCAACAACCAAGGGAAGCAAAAACCCAGGAGAAGCCTTGGCCTATAGGAGCAAGGAAAGAGAAACCTTGCCCAGGGTCATTCACTCAAGCTGAGGAAAGCCAGTATACCCCATTGCACCCATCAGGGTCACAGGATGCTAGCTGGGGAGTCCACCTAGAGTCACTTACCCCAGCCAAAGAGGGACAAGGAACCCAGACACTTCACCCAAGATCTCAAGAGCTAACCCACATCCTCAATGTCCCAATTAACCTCAGAAAGAAATCACTAAGCACCTCAGTGACTACACACAGCAGCATTCACACACAACTCTGACACTGAATACGGCAGAAATACCCACACAGAGACTACATTACTGAGTCTACCCAGAACCAATACTAATACACTCTACTCAGCAATCAATATAAAACACATCTACAGGAGGAAATCTCTCTCCTCAAAGCCCACTTTAGAGTAATAGAAAAAGCAACTACTGAACTGGATGATTAGAAATCAACATAGACTAGAAATGTGAAAAAACAAAGAAACATGACACCACCAAAGGAACACAGTAATTCTCATGTATCAGACCACATAGAGCAGGAAACCCTTGAAATGTCTGAAAAGAAATTTTGAGTAGCAATCTTAAACAAACTCAGTGAGATACAGAAAGACTCAGAGGACACAATGAAACAAGAAAAACTATCCAGGATTTCAAGGATGAAATTGATGGGTTCCAGTCAAGATGGTGGAGTAGTCAGTTCCTGGTGTTGCTCTCTCCCACAGAACGACCAACTTGCAGCTTTTGAGGAGCAGCAACAGAGGACCCGAAATCTGTGCTGGAGCGGACAGGAGCTGCCCGCTGTGGGACCCCAGTTCAGGTTGCTCCCCATTCCATAGAGAGACTTTAGAGTTTCTGGGGCCACATGCCCCAAGCCTGCCAGCCAGAGAAAATAAACAGGGCAGGGGCGGGACCTCTGGCCCAGGCCATCCCATCTCCATGAGTGACTTGAGAGGCTCCAGGCTCCCATGCCCCAAGCCAGATGTGCCGGTGAAGGCAGGCTGGGCAGGACTTCTGGTCCAGGCTAGTTTCTGCTGTCCAGAAGCAGCAGTCCCTTCAGGATCCAAGCCAGACATCAGGGTGAAATGAGTGGACTGTGATACCCCTGGCCACAATGACAAAACACCAAAGGAAACAAACCAGAAATGTGAAAAATCAAGAAAGTACATTGTCACCAAAGGAAATTAACAACTTTCAAGTGCTAGGTCCTATAGAACAGGAAGTCTTTGAAATGACAGACAAGGAATTTAGAGTAACTATTCTAAGGAAACTAAATGAGATATGAGAAAACTCAGTGAAACAACACAATGAAATGAGAAAAACTATACAGGATCTGAAAGAAGAAATGTACAGAGAAATCATTGCCTTGAAAAAGAATGCAGCTGAGCTTGTGGAACTGAAAGATTAATTCAATGAAATAAAAAACACAACAGAGAGTTTAACCAGCAGACTTGAAGAAGCAGAAGAGAGAATTTCTGACCCTGAAGACAAACTGTTTGAATTAACACAGGCAGACCAGAAAAAAGAAAAAAGAATCAAAAAAATTGAAGAAAATCTAAGAGCGACAACTGACAACCTTAAGCATTCAAATATCTGAATCATGGGTACTCCAGAAGGGGAGGAAAAAGGAAATGGCATTGAAAACATATTCAATGAGATAGTAGCAGAAAACTTCCCAGGTATAGGGAAAGTCACAGATCCCCAGATTCAAGAAGCCCAAAGATCACTAAACATATTCAACCCAAAAAGGTCCTCTCCAAGACATGTGATAATCAAACTGACGAAATTTAAAGACAAAGAGAGAATCTTAAAAGCTTCAAGAGAGAAGCAGCAAGTCACCTGTAAGGGAGCCCCAATCAGAATAACATCAGATTTTTCATCAGAAACTCTAAAAGCCAGAAAAGAATGAGATGATATATTCAAAACACTAAGGGACAAAAATTGCCAGCAAAGAATACTTTACCCAGCAACGCTATCCTTTTGAAATGAAGGACAAATAGTATATTTCTCAGACAAACAAAAACTGTGGGAGTTCACTACCACATGACCAGTCCTACAAGAAATTCTCAAGGAAGTACTGGGTTCGATACAACAAAAACAACCATCAGTGCCATGAATACACAAGAAAGAACGATACCTACCATCAAAACAAAAATTCTAACAAAAAAGAAAAAAAATAGTTTATCTATCACCCCAAGAAACCAACAAATACATAAGACAAACAGAAAATTTGAAAGAAAGAAACAAAAGATACTTAAGACATCTAAACAAAAATCAGTATAAAGCTAGGAGTAAATCAACACCTTTCAATAATAACTCTGAATGTAAAGGGACTAAATTCCCCATTCAAAAGACACAGACTGACTGACTGGATTAAAAAGATGGACCCAACAATATGCTGTCTCCAAGACACTCACTTGACCTCTAAATACAAACATAGACTGAGAGTGAAAGGATGGTAAAGGTATATCATGCAAGTAGAAATGAAAAACGAGCTGGAGTAGCTATTCTTATATCAGAAAAAAATAGACTTTAAAGCAAAAACTATTAAAAGAGACAAAGATGGCCAGTATATAATGATAAAAGGATCTATCCATCAAGAAGACATAACAATCATAAACATATCTGCACCTACTGTTGGAGCAGCCAGATTTACAAAGCAAACACTATTAGATCTAAAGAAGGAAATAGACACTAACACCGTTATAGCAGGGGACCTGAACACCCCACTCTCATCATTGAACAGATCATCTAGGCAAAAAATCAACAGAGAAACACAAGACCTAAACAATTTTTTAGACCAATTGGATTTGGCAGATATCTATAGAACATTCCATCCAACAACCTCAGAATATTCATTCTTCTTATCAGCACATGGAACATTCTCCAGGATACACCACATGTTAGGTCACAAAACAAGTCTTGAAAAATTCAAAAAAATTGGAATTATTCCATGTATTTTTTCTGATCACAATGGATTAAAATTAGAAATCAGTAATAAGTGAAACTCTGAAAACTATACAAACTCTTGGAAATTAAACAGTGGGTCCTAGAAGAAATTAAACAGGAAATCAAAAAATTTCTTGAAACTAATGAAAATAACGACACATCATACCAAAACCTGTGGGATACTGCAAAAGCAGTATTAAGGGGGAAATTTATTGCATTAAATGCTTACTTCAGAAAAATGGAAAGATGGCAAATAAATAACCTAACACTTCACCTTAAAGATCTAGAAAAATAAGAACAATCCAAACCTAAAGTTGGTAGAAAGAAATAATTAAGATCAGAGCATGAAATAGAAACACAAAAAACAATACAAAAAATCAATGAAACAAAAAGTTGGTTTTTTGAAAAGGTTAATAAAGTTGACAAACCTTTAGCAAGACTAAGAAAAGAAGAGAGAAGACCCAAATTACAAAAATTAGAAATGAAAAAGGTGATATTACAACTGATACCTCTGAAATACAGGAATCATTAGAGACTACTATAAACATCTATATGCCAACAAATTTGAAACTCTGTAGGAAATGGATAAATTTCTGGACACACACAAGCTACCAAAACTGAGCCAAGAAGATGTAGAAAATCTGAACAGACCAATAACAATAAAAGAGATTGAAGCTGTTATCAGAAAGTTCCCAACAAAGAAAAGTCCAGGACCAGATGGGTTCACAGCAGAGTTCTACCAAATCTACAAAGAGGAATTCATACCAATTCTCTCCAAACTGTTCCAAAAGATTGAAACGGAGGCCATTCACCCAAAATACACACACACCAATGGAATAGAATAGAAGAACTCAGAAATCAACCCATGCACCTATAGCCATGTGATCTTTGACAAAGAGAGCAAAGCTACATACTGAGGAAGAGACTGCCTTTCAACAAGTGGTGCTGGGAAAACTGGATACTCATATGTAGGAGAATGAAACTAGACCCACATCTTTCACCATATACCAAAATCAACTCAAAATGGATTAAAGAATTAAATATGCATCCTGAAACAATAAAACTCCTTAAAGAAAACATAGGAGAAACACTCCAGGAAGAAGGAATGGGTACAGAATTCATGAATAGGACCCAAAAAGCACAGACAACTAAAGGTAAAATAAACAAATGGGATTATATCAAACTAAAAAGCTTCTGCACAGCAAAAGAAACAATTGACAGAGTAAAAAACAACAAACAGAGTGGGAGAAAATATTTGCAAAATATACATCTGACAAAGGATTAATATCCAGAATATACAAGGAACTCAAACAACTTCACAACAACAAAAAATAACCCAATTTAAAAATGGACAAAGGAGCTGAACAGGCATTTCTCAAAAGAAGATATACGAATGGCCAACAGACACATGTAAAAGTGCTCAATATCACTCAACACCCAGGAGATGCAAACCAAAACCACACTAAGATACCATCTCACTCCAGTTAGGATGGCTAAAATACAAAAGACTGTGAATGATAAGTGCTGGAGAGGTTTGTGGAGAAAAAGGAACTCTCATCCACTGTTGGTGGGGCTGCAAAATGGTGTAGCCTTTATGGGAAATGATATGAAGTTTCCTCAATTACAGATAGATCTACCATATGACCCAGTGACTCCACTACTGGGAATATACCCAGAGGAATGGAAATCATCATGCTGAAGGGATACCTGTACTCCAGTGTTTATTGCAGCTCTATATACAATAGCCAAGAGCTGGAACCAGCCCAACTGTCCATCATCAGATGATTGGATAAGGAAACTGTGGTACATCTACACAATGGAATACTACTCAGCTATAAAAACAAATGAAATACTACCATTCGCAACAACATGGATGGACTTAGAGAAAATTATATTAAGTGAAACGAGTCAGGCACAGAAAGAGAAATACCACGTGTTCTCATTTATTTGTGGGAGCTAAAAATTAATAAATAAATAAAAACACAAACAAATAAAGAGTGGGGGAAGAAGACAGAATAACCACAAAAAATTCCTTGAACTATTTAAGTCAAGTGCACAGATACAACGTGGCAGGGGATGAGAGGGGGTGGAGAGTAACAGGTAAAGGGGCATGAAAATCAAATACAATATATTTTGAGAAGTAAAATTAAATTAAATTAAATTTTAAAAAAAGAAATGTATAAAGAGATAAATTCCATAAAAAAGAACATAGCAGAACTCCTGGAACTGAAAGACTCATTCAGTGAAATAAAAACTACAATTGAGAGTGTAAGCAGCAGGCTAGAGCAAGCAGAAGAAAGAATTTCTGATCTCAAAAACAGTCTTTTTGAAATAACCCAAGCAGACAAAAAAAAAAAAAGAAAAAAACCTTTTAAATAAAGAGAATATAAGAGCTGGCAGATCATCTTGAGCACATAAGCACACAAACATTTGAATCATGGGTGTTCCAGAGGGAAAAGAGAAAGAAAAAGGTATTGAAAACATCTTCAATGAAATAATAGCACAAAATTTTCCAGGTATTGGTAGAGATATGGACTTCCAAATCCAAGAGGCTCAAAGTTCCCCAAACAGATTCAACCCAAAAAGGTCTTCTCCAAGACACATCGTAGTCAAACTGTCAAAAGTCAAAGACAAAGAGAGAATCCTAAAAATAGCTAAAGAAAAGCATCATCTCACCTACAAGGGAATCCCCATTAGACTAACAGCAGACTTCTCAACAGAAATTCCACAGGCAGGAAGAGATCAGGATGATATATTCAAAGTACTAAAAGAAAAAAACTACCAACCAAGAATACTTTACCCAGCAAGGCTATACCTCAGAAATGAGGGGGAAATAGTGCATTTCCCAGAACAAAAGCTGCATGAGTTCACCATCACATGATGAAGTCTACAAGAAATCCTTAAGGGAGTCCTGCACCTGGAACCCAAGAAATGATAATCACCACCATGAATACACTAGAAAGAAGAAATACCTCTGGTAGAACAGATATGCAAATGAGAAAGGGAGAGAAACTATACCATACCACCTCAGAAACCAATGAAAACTGAAGACAAATAATGAAAGGGAAAGAAAGGAACAAAAGATATTTAAATCAACTGTACAAAAAGCAATTAAATGACAGAAATAAGACAGTACCTCTCAATAAAAACCAAAATGTAAATGGATCACATTCCCCACTCAAAAGACACACACTGACCAATTAGATTAAAAAGCTAGACCCAACTATATGCTGTCTTTCCACGTATAGGGAAGGATGCAGACCTTCAGATCCAGAAGCCCAAAGATCCCCAAACAGATTCAATCCAAAAAGATCCTCTCTAAGACATGTGATATTAAACTGGCAAAACTCAAAGACAGAGAATTCTAAAAGCAGCAAGAGAAAAGTATCAAGTCAAGTAGAAGGGAGCCCCCATCAACTAACAGCAGACTTCTCAACTGAAACCTTACAGGCCAGAAGAAAATGGGATGATATATTCAAAAGACTAAAAGAAAAAAATTGCCAGCTAAGAGTCCTATGCCCAGCATGGTTATCCTTCAGAAATGAGGGAGAAACAGTGTACTTCCCTGACAAATGGGAGTTCACTACCACACAACCTGCCCTGCAAGAAATACTCTAAAGAGTCCTGCATCTGGAATCTGAAAAATGATAATCAATATCATGGATTCAAAAGAAAGAGCAAAACCTGCCATTAAAACCAAAATGCAAATGTGAAAGAGAAAGAAGCTAAATCATGTTACCTCAAAAATACAACACTGAATATGAAAAATAAAAGGAGAAGAAAGGGACAAATTATGCTTAAAACATCTACACAAAAACCAATATAAAGACAGGAATGAAGCAATACTTATTAATAACAACCCTAAATGTAAATGGATTAAACCCCCCATTCAAAAGACACAGATTGACTTATTGGATTAAAAAGCTAGACCTAACTATATGCTGTCTTCAAGAGACCCACCTCACCTATAAAGATAAACACAGACTAAAAGTGAAGGTATGGCAAAAGATATACCATGAGAACAGAAACCAAAAATGAGCAGTGGTAGCTATTCTTATATCAGATAAATTAGACTTCAAACCAAAAACCATAAAAAGAAACAAAGGCCATTATATAATAATAAAGGGATCTATCCAATTAGAGGACATAACAATCATAAATATGTATGCACCCAACAGTGGAGCACCTAGATATGTAAAGTAAACACTCTTAAAACTAAAAAAAGATAGACCCAAATACTATAATAGTTGGTGGCCTGAACACCCCTCTCTAGCATTAGACAGATCTTTCAGGCAACAAATCAACAAAGAAACACAGGATATAAACACCTTAGACCAATTGGACCTGGCAGACATCTACCGAACATTTCATCCAACAACTAGAGAATACACATTATTCTCATCAGCACATGGAACATTCTCCAGGATAGACCACATACCAGGTCACAAATCAAGTCTTAGAAAATTTTAAAAAATTGAAATCACCCTATGTATCTTTTCAAACCACAGTGGATTAAAACTGGAAGTCAATAACAAACAAAATTCTGGAACCTACTCAAGTGAATGGAAACTGAACAACAAATTTTTCAATGGCCTATGGGTCCAAGAAGAAATTAAAAGGAAATCAAAAACATTCTTGAAACTAATGAAGGTAAAGATACATCATACCAAAACCTATAGGATACTGCAAAAGCAGTACTAAGAGGGAAATTTATTGCAATAAATGCTTGCATCCAAAGAATGGAAATATTTCAAATAAATGACCTAACACTATGCATCAAAGAACCAGAAAAACAAAAAATTCATTCAAAATGTAATAGTGCCAAGATTGAGAAACTCCTATTTATACGAATATGGATGAGGACCAGAGGAAGGAGAACTAATACCTATCAGACTGTTTTTTAAGTGGCAGGCACATTTCTAATACTTTATGTGAATTAACTCATTTAATCTCACAACAACCCTATGAAAGAGCTCTTTTATTAGCCTTATTTTATAGGTATGCATAGGTATACATAGATCCAAGTGTGTGCGTGTGTGTGTGTGTGTGTGTGTGTGTGTGTGTGTGTGTGTGTGTGTGTGTGTACACAAGGGTCAGAGAAGATAATGTTCCTCTCTGAAATAAAGGTCATCAGCATTTGGGGGGTAAAGACAAAAACAATCCAAATGCAAATCCAGTCAAGGACAAAACCCATATGAAGATATGATTTTCTCAACAGATGTAGAAAAAGCATTTGACGAAATTCATTATCCCTTCATGATAAAGACTCTTAGCAAATTAGGTATAGAAGGAAAGTATCTCAACACAAAAGCCATATGACAAACCCACTGCCAATATTATCCTGAATGGAGAAAAGCTGAAAACTTTTTCCTTAAGGACTGGAGTAAGACAGATGCATGCTATCACCACTCCTATTTAACATAGCATTGGAAGTACTAGCCAGAGCAATCAGGCAAGAGAAAGAAAGAAAGTGCATCCAGATTAGAAAAGATGAAGTCAAACTGTCCCTGTTTGCAGATTACAAGATCCTATAGATAGAAAAACCCAAAGACTCTACCAAAAAACTCTTAGAGCTGATAAACAATTTGAGTAAAGTTGTAGGATATAATATCAACACACAAAAATCAGTAGCCTTTTTATACCCCAATAACAAACTATCAGAAAAAGAAATCAAGAAAGGAAGTCGATTTAAAATAGTCACCAAAAAAAATGAAATACTTAGGAATCAATTTAACCAAGGATATGAAAGAGCTCTACAATGAGAACTACAAATCACTGCTGAAAGAGATTAAAGAGGACAAAAAAAGGTGGAAAGACATTCCATTCTCTTGGTTGGTTGGAAGAATTAATATTGTGTAAATGTCCATACTACCCAAAGCAAACTACAGGTTCAATGCAACCCCCATCAAAATACCAATAATATTCTTCACAAAAATATAAAAAACAATCCTAACATTCATATGGAGCAACAAAAGACCACAAATAGCCAAAGCAATCTTGAGCAAAAATATAAAGTCAGAGGCATAAGACTTTCTGACTTCAAACTATACTACAAAGTTATAGTAACAAAAACAGCATGATACTGACATAAAAACAGACACTAAGACCAATGGAACAAAAGAGAAAACCTAGAAATCAGTCCACATACTTACAGCCAACAGATCTTTGACAAAGAAAACAAGAACATAGCTTGGAGAAAAGACTGCCTCTTCAATAAATGGTGTAGGGAAGACTGGAAATCCATATGTAGAAAAATGAAATTAAACCTACACCTCTCACCATAAACCAAAATCAAATGAAAATGGATTAAAGACTTGAATATAAGACCTGAAACTATAAAATTCCTAAAAGAAAACATAGGGGAAACACTTCAGGATACAGGACTGGGCAAAGACTTTATGAATATGACCCAAAAAAGAAAAAATAAACAAATGAGATTATGTCAAACTAAAAAGCTTCTGCACAGCAAAAGAAACAATTAACAAAGTGAAAAGACAACCTACAGAATGGAAGAAAATACTTGCAAACTATGCATCTGACAAGGGATTAATATCCAGAATATAGAAAGAACTCAAACAACTCAACAGTAAAAAAACAAGTAACCCAATAAAAAAAAGCAGGCAAAGGAGCTGAACAGACATTTCTCATATGAATATGTACAAATGGCCAACAGACACATGAAAAAAGGCTCAACATTCAACACCACTCAGCATCAGGGAAAGATAAAACTACACTGAGATATCATCTCACCCCAGTTAGATTATCAAAAAGACAGGAAATAGTAAATGCTGACAAGGAAGTGCAGAAAGGGAAACCCTCCTATCCTGTTGGTGGGACTGTAAATTAGTGCAGGCTATTAGGGAAAACAGTATGGAGTTTCCTCAAACAACTATGGATAGAACTGCCATGCAATCCAGCAATCTCACTGCTGGATGCATACCCAAAGGAAGAGAAATCATCATGTCTAAGGGACACCTGCACTCCCACGTTTATTTCAGCTCTATTTACAGCAGCCAGTAGTTGGAAACAATCTAAATGTCCATCGACAGATGGCTGGATGTGGAAAATGTGGTATAGACACTCAATGGAATACTACTCTGCCATAAAAAAGAATGAAATTCTGCCATTCACAGCAACATGGATGACTTAGAAAAAATTGTGTTAAGTGAAATAAGCCAGGCTCAGGAAGAGAAGTACCACATGTCCTCACTCATAAGTGGGAGCAAAAGGAAGGAAGGAAGGAAGGGAGAGAGGGAGAGAGAAGCAACAATCACAATAATTCATTGAAGGGATGATGAATTTTGTCAAACTGAGGCCACCAGAAGTGGGGAAGGGACAGGGAGGAAGTTTATTGAGAAATTGGTAAAGGGCCACCAAAAATTATCTTGGTTTCAGCATCATATATTGCACACAGGTGTTGATATTCAACCCTCTGCTCCACAGATATGTACAACCAATTACATTTCAATAAATTTTTTAAAAACTTAAACCTACCATACCTAGAGAGATTTAGAAATAAGTTCTGTAAAACAGTCCATGGAAAGATAATTCCAATCATAGATAAGATCTTCCTTAAAAATAGCAAAAATGAACATTATCCAACTCACTATGGACCATCTTAACAAAAGCAGACAAGGATAACTCAAGAAAGGATAACTATATACTAATCATACTGATGACCACAACTGCAAAAATTGTAAACAAAATATTAGCAATTTTAAAATATAACAAGGTATAAAATGACACAGACAGATATATCTGAAAATACAAAGTTGGCTTACAATTATAAACTTTATATAATTGTAATGCAATTCTATTAATAATCTCAACAGTCTTTATTTGTGGAAATTGGTAAGCTGATTCTAATATTTATATAAAAGGCCAAATTTCAAGATAAGCCAAGGCACCTCTAAAGAACAAATTGGTTCAATATATCTTATGAAATAGTAGGCTATGTTGCCTATAAAACTGTAGCAATTAATTCAGTGTGGTATAACATATGACAAACATATACATGGAATAGAATAGACAGCTGAGAAAAGAAGCACTTATGGCCACTTGGTTTATGTCAGCATTAAAGATCAGTGAGGAAGCATGTTCTCACTTATTGGTGGGAGCTAAAAATAAATAAATAAACTCACACACACACAAAAAAAAAAAACACGGGGTGGGGGGAAGAAGACACAACAGCTACAATTCCTTGAAGTTGATACAACAAGCAAACAGAAAGGACATTGTTGGGTGGGAGGGGAGAGAGGGAGGAGGGAGGGGGGTTTCGGTGATGGGCCACAATAATCAACCACATTGTATATCGACAAAATAAAATTAAGGAAACCAAAAAAAAGATCAGTGAGGAAGGATGGGCTTTTCAGCATACAGTGCTGGGATAACTTACTGTCATGACGGAAAAAATCTAAATTGGATCTCTATCCCACACCATATTACAAAATCCATGCAAAATAATTATACCAGTGGAAGAGGCAAAATTTCCAGGGGCAGGAGAAAGCTGCCTAAGTAGACACGATTTCTGTAAGGAATGCGGTTTCAAGGTAAAGTACATTCTCTTAAGTTACCTGGAGGTGAGGACAGGGCTCGCAATACATTCAGGTAGGGGACTCAGCAAAGAAAATAGAACTATGTTGCAAATCAGACCCAGAAAGATATAAAACTCAAAAGGAAATAGCTAACCATAGTGGTGGCCTGTGGTCTTTGAGTGAGCAAATATCTGAGCATATTTGGACTCAGATAGCAATACTGTTCTCTATGCAGCTGGGCTTCAGGTATTCATAGGGAAGGTCTAGCTGTTCATTCTGGGCCACAATTTCTCTTTCTAGGTTGTCCAGATCTGTTTGAAATCATCCTAAAATAGCCTTGAGCCTAGGGCCTGAGAAATATTCTTTGTGATGCCCCAGGGGCACCTGTGGCAGAAAGAAAGGATGAATTGGCTCCTAGTTCCAAGACATGGGGACCAGAGTTCAGCCCTGCACTCTGATGGCCCTTCAGTTGTCAGTATCTCCCCCACCAGAGTTCCAGAGATTCACTCTCACCATGTCTTGCTGCCACCGGCTCAGTTGCCACACAAAAAACATCTGAAGATAGCTCTGCTGGACGTCAGGTAGTGACCCCATCACTATGGCCATTGTCACATCTTCCTTGGTGGTAGGTGGGAGCATCTGCATTGAGTACAGGTCATTAGGGACACAGAAAAAAAAAATCCATCTGCAGGAGAAGAACCTGGAGTCACCTAGGAACTCTGAATTTCAGGACTCACCTGCATTTCTCTCCTTCAAGCATCTGCTAGTCCAAACACCTGCCCTAAGGGGACCCAGACTTTCAATTGTCCATACTTGGCCTTGGTTGTTGGCCATGTGTTGGGCAGTGCATATGAAGATGAATATGGTGAGGAAATGACAGAGTTGAGCACAAGACTGGAAGGAGACAGGGAAACCTGGGAGAAGAAAGAACAACGTTTGGAAGAAACAGCCCCAGAAGGGATAAGGAAATAAGGGCTGATGTCTTGGGATACCATATGTTAGGGTTAGTGATTGTTCACTGATTCACTCATTCATTCACTCAATCATTCAAAAATCATGAAACTACTATGTACCAGGCACTGTTTAGGCATTGGAGGTATGTTGGTGAGCAAAACAGACAAATACTTCCATCCTCTTACAGTTTAGATTCTAGAATGGGAGGAAGATAATAAACAGAATAACTGCTTGTCCTTGTCCTTTCTCTTCTTTGGACATGTCTAAGAGGAACACAGATGAGGATCTCCTCCTGGAGATGTAGTTAGAGGCCCTGAGGATTTCTGTAAGATTTATATAATTACAGGACCTTGTTTACTAGGTGTAGAGCTAGGGCTGGGTCTCTGGTGCTCACAAACTCCTTGAGCCTGTTCACAAACCCTTCACATGCCGGTCTATGATCTAGGTGACTGGCAAAAAGATCCTCAGAGCCTTGGTTGAAGAAAGAATAGTCTTTATTCAGCACACACGTCTAAGAGTTAGGCAGTACAAAGAAACTCAGAAACTCCACTGCTACCAGCAAAGTCCAAAGAAAAACTGAGCAACTGCCAGCAGAGTAAACATGCTCTATTTTTAGATGTGAGCTCTGCCAGCCAGGCTGCTTCACAAACTGCAGAGCACATAATAGCAATAAACTAAAAAGATACATGGGTGCTCATGCACACTAACTCCACCCACACACAACTTGTTTACAAGAAATGTGCTGCACCACCCCAATCAGACCTGAGTCAGGGAGCCTGACTAAACTCTTCTATTTTCCCCACACTAGGCTTAGGGATTTCTCTGGCTATACAAATCTCTTAAAACTTCATGCAGTGTGAAATCTGACAATTCTGCGGACCAGAATCCAAAGCTAGAGATCATGGCTAAATTTGGTCTCTGACTCTGGACCCCAGTATTTAGTGTTTTGTTTTGTTCTGTTTCTTAGTAGCAAGCTTCATAGCTCTGCCTATCCATCTAATTCTCATCCAGTTAGATTCTTCCATCTTGGCCTTTGCCTTGAGGAAAGTAAACAATTGGCTATGGAGATGAGGCCCTCCACTAATGAGACCTTTGCTACAAGACTTAATCCCCATGGGTGACTTTTTACAAGGGCACTCCTTGCCTCTATCCAGCAAGGAGTACATGGCAAGCATTGTTTGAGAGGGAACTGGGAATTAGGTTTCCTCAGTTTTGGGGTTTATCCCAGGTTCCAATCCTACATCCTGGAATTTCTCAATCTTTTTGCCTTTGTTCAAATACATTTTAGGTTAGGACACAGAAATAGGCTTTTGTAAGCATGCAATTCATCATGGATGGCTTACTGCAGGCATAAATGGCCCTTTCTAATAGAGCTTTATGTGTTTCCCTCCAGCCTATCAGAGAGGCTACCTTGGAATAAAGCATGCCTCTCTCTCCAAAATATGATTGGAAGCTATAAGATATAGTCAGTATCTTGAAATGTTTTCTTGCATCTGATAGCCAGGCTATAACAAGGATTGCTAAACTCCTATATCATGACATCTCAGACAGTTTTCGGTATATTATCTATTACTTTGAAAATTCCATTCTTGGTTATTAATTTCTGTATTATTTATGTCTTTCAGATGCAAGTGACTTCAATTACAAATACTGTAACAAGAAAATAGGAGTAGGAGGAGTTATTTGATGGTTCATATAACTGAGAGTCCAAGGCATAGATGGCTCCAGGCGTAGCCGGATCCAGATGGCCATCTCATGTCTTCAGAGTTCTCTTTCTGTCTAAGGGCTGAGTTTGCCTCTGTTTGCCTTCTTTCATGGTCATGACAGCAAGATAGCACCTGACAGGCTCACAGTCATATTCTACCAGCTTAGTCACCCCAGTGTTGAGTGAGTATCAATTGTTCTTCATGAAAGTACCAAGGAGGATTCTAGTGAACCAAGGTTTGATCTTGCACCAGTCCCTATAGATGGATGTAGGAAATGGGCAGGATTAGCTTCACCCAAACCAAACAAAAAGGATTCCACACAGACATTAGTTTTGAAGGGCTGAAAGAAAGATAAAAACAAATGTTCACCAGGCTATCCTTGAATAATTCTGGATAACAGGGATACCCATTTTCCCTCTACCACCTTATATGGATAGCTTACCAGAATGAGTAGAAAGTCTGCTGGTTAGGTATAAATAATAGTTATCACAGTTAACTGCAGTCTATGTGAATTCTCAGCAGCATTTGACACAGTTGGCCACATTTATTTTGTTTAAATACTTTTATCTCTTCTCTCTATGACACCAGTCTCCTGGTCTTCCACTTTCTTCAATGGCTCTCCACCATGCAGGTACCAGTTCCATGGAGTCCTTGGTTCTGTCTCCCTGATTTTTCCTCACGAAGTACCCACAATCTTTCAACTAACAGGCCTGAAACTCATTGTCTCCAGGCTTTGGGGAAGATTCCATACGGGAAAGGCTGGGTTTCTCATTAATTGATGAGAAGGTACATTTGTTAATGTAATAGCTGTAACAAACCAACCCAAATGAATAAGAGTTCAAAGATAATAAAAGTTTGGGGTATTTTTTTCTCACTTCTGAAAAGTTTAAAACCAGGGTTCCTGGTTTGCATGTGATTCTCCTTCATTAATTTAGAAACTCAGGCTCCTTCCTGTGGCTCTGCACATTTAACATCTGGCCACCATGCTTGAGAACACCAAATTGGCAAAATAGGAGAGAACATGAGAGATGACATACAGAGATGACATGTGTGTCTGTGAGACACACACACATAGCAATCAGTTGGCACACTCGTCAGTGTGCATTCCTGAATCTCCTGTGTTTTCTGCCCTATGAAAATCGCTGTTGTTATTTGATGCATTGATATTGATCATTGTTATATTTTTATTGTGAGTTATACCATTTAGCCTTTGAAAGTAGCCTTGCTTTCTGGCCTGAACTCCGTACTATCTAATTTTTTTTTTTTTTATCGATATACAATTTGGTTGATTATTGTGGCCCATTACCCATACCTCCCTCCCTCCTCCCTCTCCCCCCTCCCTCCTGACAATGTCCTTTCTGTTTGCTTGTCGTATCAACTTCAAGGAATTGTAGTTGTTATGTCTTCTTCCTCCCCTCCTGGTTTCTGTGTGTGTGTGTGTGTGTGTGTGTGTGTGAATTTATTTATTTATTTTTAGCTCCCACCAATAAGTGAGAACATGTGGTATTTCTCTTTCTGTGCCTGACTTGTTTCACTTAATATAATTCTCTCAAGGTCCATCCATGTCATTGCAAATGGCAGTATTTCATTTGTTTTTATAGCTGAGTAATATTCCATTGTGTAGATATACCACATATTCCGTATCCACTCATCCGATGATGGACATTTGGGCTGGTTCCAACTCTTGGCTATTGTAAAGAGTGCTGCAATGAACATTGGGGAACAGGTATACCTTTGACTTGATGATTTCCATTCTTCTGGGTATATTCCCAGCAGTGGGATAGCTGGGTCATATGGCAGATCTATCGGCAATTGTTTGAGGAACTTCCATACCATTTTCCATAGAGGCTGCACCATTTTTCAGTCCCACCAACAATGTATGAGAGTTCCTTTTTCTCCGCAACCTCGCCAGCATTTATCGTTCAGAGTCTTTTGGGTTTTAGCCATCCTAACTGGGGTGAGATGGTATCTCAGTGTAGTTTTGATTTGCATTTCCCGGATGCTGAGTGATGTTGAGCATTTTTTCATATGTCTGTTGGCCATTTGTATATCTTCCTTAGAGAAATGCCTACCTAGCTCTTTTGCCCATTTTTTAATTGGGTTGCTTGTTTTTTTCTTTTAAAGTTGTTTGAGTTCCTTGTATATTCTGGATATTAATCCTTTGTCAGATGTATATTTTGCAAATATTTTCTCCCACTCTGTTGGTTGTCTTTTAACTCTGTTAATTGTTTCTTTTGCTGTGCAGAAGCTCTTTAGTTTGATATAATCCCATTTGTTTATTTTTCCTTTGGTTGCCCGTGCTTTGGGGGTCGTATTCATGAAGTCTGTGTCCAGTCCTATTTCCTGAAATGTTTCTCCAATGTTTTCTTTAAGAAGTTTTATTGTTTCAGGGTGTATATTTAATTCTTTAATCCATTTTGAGTTGACTTTAGTGTATGGTGAAAGGTGTGGGTCTAGTTTCATTCTCCTGCATATTGATATCCAGTTCTCCCAGCACCATTTGCTAAAGAGGCAGTCTCTTCCCCAGTGTATAGGCTTGGTGCCTTTGTCAAAGGCTGTAGGTGTGTGGGTTGATTTTTGGGTTCTCTATTCTATTCCATTGATCAGTGTGTCTGTTTTTATGCCAGTAACATACTGTTTTGGTTATTATAGCTTTGTAGTATAGTTTAAAGTCAGGTAGTGTTGTGCCTCCAGCTTTATTTTTTTTGCTCAGCGTTGCTTTGGCTATGCGTGGTCTTTTATTGTTCCATATAAATGTCTGGATAGTTCTTTCCATTTCTGAGAAAAATGTCTTTGGAATTTTGATGGGGATTGCATTGAATTTGTATATCACTTTGGGTAGTATGGACATTTTCACTATGTTGATTCTTCCAATCCAAGAGCATGGGATATCTTTCCATCTTCTTGTATCCTCTCTGATTTCTCTCAGCAGTGGTTTGTAGTTCTCATTATAGAGATTTTTCACCTCCTTGGTTAACTCAATTCCTAAGTATTTTATTTTTTTGGTGGCTATTGTAAATGGGCAGGCTTTCTTGATTTCTCCTTCTGCATGTTCACTATTGGAGAAAAGAAATGCTACTGATTTTTGTGTGTTGATTTTGTATCCTGCTACTGTGCTGAAATCATTTATCACCTCCAAGAGTTTTTTTGTAGAGGCTTTAGGCTGTTCGATATATAGGATCATGTCATCTGCAAACAGGGACAGTTTGACTTCATCTTTTCCAATCTGGATGCCCTTTATTTCCTTCTCTTCTCTGATTGCTCTGGCTAGTACTTCCAACACTATGTTGAATAGGAGTGGTGAGAGTGGGCATCCTTGTCTAGTTCCTGTTCTTAAGGGAAAAGCTTTCAGCTTTTCCCCATTCAGGATGATATTGGCTGTGGGTTTGGCATATATGGCTTTAATTATGTTGAGATACTTTCCCTCTATACCTAACTTATAGAGGGTCTTTGTCATGAATGAGTGCTGTACTTTATCAAATGCTTTTTCAGCATCTATAGAGATGATCATATGGTCCTTGTGTTTGAGTTTATTAATATGGTGTATCACATTTATTGATTTGCGTATGTTGAACCAACCTTGCATCCCTGGGATGAATCCCACTTGATCGTGGTGAATAATTTTACGTATGTGTTGTTGTATTCTGTTTGCTAGTATTTTAGTGAGGATTTTTGCATCTATATTCATCAAGGATATCGGCCTGTAGTTTTCTTTTTTGGTTATATCTTTACCTGGTTTTGGTATCAGGATGATGTTTGCTTCATAGAAAGAGTTCGGGAGATTTGCGTCCGTTTCAATCTTTTGGAATAGTTTGTAAAGAATTGGTGTCAATTCCTCTTTGAATGTTTGGTAAAATTCTGCTGTGAATCCATCTGGTCCTGGGCTTTTCTTTGTTGGGAGCTTTCTGATAACAGCTTCAATCTCCTTTATTGTTATTGGTCTGTTCAGATTTTCTACGTCTTCATGGCTCAGTTTGGGAGCTTGTGTGTGTCCAGAAATTTATCCATTTCCTCCAGATTTTCAAACTTGTTGGCGTATAGTTGTTTGTAGTAGTCTCGAATGAATCCTTGTATTTCAGATGAATCAGTTGTAATATCACCTTTTTCATTTCTAATTTTTGTTATTTGAGTCTTCTCTCTTCTTTTTTTTTTTTTTTTGTTAGCCATGCTAATGGTTTGTCAATTTTATTTATCTTTTCAAAAAACCAACTTTTTGATTCATTGATCTTTTGAATTCTTTTTTGGGTTTCAATTTCATTCAGTTCTGCTCTGATCTTAATGATTTCTTTCCATCTGCTAACTTTAGGATTGGATTGTTCTTGTTTTTCTAGTTCTTTAAGGTGAAGTGTTAGGTTGTTCACTTGCCATCTTTCCATTCTTCTGAAGTGAGCGTTTAATGCAATAAATTTCCCCCTTATTACTGCTTTTGCAGTATCCCACAGGTTTTGGTATGATGTATCATTATTTTCATTAGTTTCAATAAATTTTTTGATTTCCTGCTTGATTTCTTCTTGGACCCATATGTCATTAAGTAGAAAGCTGTTTAATTATAAGATTATAAACTTTGCTTTCTTTTGTTTTCATTTGTCTGTTATACGCTTGCCCATCCCTTTATTTTTGACTTTCAGAATCAGTTTATTTTAAATGTACCTCCTGAAACAGTATAGATATTGGGTTTTTCTTTATCATCCAATATGAAAATATTTTTCTTGAAATATGTGTTATGTTCATTTACATCATTTACATATATTGATATGATTTTTTTTTAGTTTTTTCATATGATTGTA
Organism: Cynocephalus volans; assembly: GCF_027409185.1. Lineage (NCBI taxonomy): Eukaryota > Metazoa > Chordata > Mammalia > Dermoptera > Cynocephalidae > Cynocephalus > Cynocephalus volans. The sequence continues at coordinate 32,401,911 of NC_084469.1, forward strand.
TTCATACATATAAACTGTAATATTTCACTCTGTGGCTTGTTTGCTTTGCTTTTTATTGCAGTTAGACAATTTCGAAAGGTTTGTATTTTTGATCTAATAATAATCTTTGTAATCATTCTTAATATAATGCCCTGAATCACCTCATTTAAAATAATATCTGTCATTTTCTAAATATGAACAATGATAACATTAGTTTATGTTTTTTCCTTCATCATTACATTTTTTTCAATATTTACCTTTTTGTATTTACTCTTAAATGCATTTATACTTCCACCACTTAAATTGTCAACATTAAGCAAGCAATACCTGAGCTTTTTCAATATTTTGTCTTCTCTCTCCCTTGCCCCCTTGTTTCTTTATTAAATCACTTCTACATAGTAAAAATATAGACTATTTACATTTTCTCTGTCACTGTTATCCTCATCTTTATTTTTGTCTTGGTTCAGCATTTAAATATATCCAAGGGCTATCTCATCAATCATTTTTACAAAGTTTCCATTTCCAAAGTTATTTCTTGGTTGGCCAGAATCCATCATCTAGTTATAATTTTCTTAATAATAACTAAAGGGAACATATTTCTTTTACTTTCTTCTTTCAGTACCTATGTATTATATAGTTTGTAGCTCTATACTTGGAGGACAACTTGGATGTGTGTTAAATCTTTGACCTACCTTTTCCTTCAATATTTTGAAGAAATATTTATCCAAGAATCTTAGTTCGTGATAGGACTGAGGAAATCTGTGATTGCCATTACCCCCAGCTTCTTGAACATAAGAAATTATTTTCTGAAGGAAGATAAATCTAGTTAGAAGGCTAGACTAACAGACTTAAGCTAGACGTAACAGAACTGGTGGGCCCAGAGCCAACCACTGCCTGAATGCCTCAGCATTTTATCTTTTACTTACAAGTGTTAACTCTTCTCTTTGAAAATGATAGATGAGTGGTTGTGTTATGTTGCTTTTGGCTAATCCTTAAAGAAAAAAAAAAAGCAATGCATATGCTGTGGAGAAGAGAACATACTAAGATCCCTCAGCAGCCTAGCAGAAATTTAAAGACAATCTTATGATTTTTGAATAGAGATCCCTCTATGGGCCAGAAACTACACAAAGGACCTGCCATGGGGTTAAATGAAAGACAAAGAGATGAACTTGAAACTGAGGCTTCCAGCCAAATAGAATGGGTGCAACTCCAGAACGCAGGATGCTTTCATTGTCATTTTTACAAATGGCTGCTATGTTGCAAAACTTCAGGGAACACCATGCACATAGAATACAACAAAAATGGCACCACGTGGAGCTTTGTAATAACACGACCTTAAATGAGTGCAGATGGACCAGGGAGTAAAGGACCAATTAAAGCCAGGACAATGTAATCTAGTAAATTTCATGGTAAATCTAGAGGTGAGAAGTCTATTTAGGAATCATTACAAAGAAAGGTTTAGAAGCAGCTGGAAGCCCTCTGTATGCAGAGGTGCCTGGGCAAAGATGACCTCAGTGAAAGAGTGGGTGTATCAGACCTTCCTGGTGATTAGTGTGGAAAGATCTGAAGGCTGAACTGAGGATATTATGACTGTGCTGTGCAGAAGAGATGAAGCCTTTTGCTGAGAAAACTTTGTGAGAAGAAGGGGAGTAGACTGGAGAGGGAAATGAGAGAGAGCTCATGCACCTAGGAAATGGGAGCACTAGAAGAGAACTGAGTGGGTATGAAATGAGGGTAAGAGATGGGAGAAGACATAGTTGTCTCCCCCTCTATCCTTGAGGTTCTCTTCTCCCTTGGCTTCTGTGACCTACGTTATCCTATTTCTCTTCTCGCCTCTTAAACTAGATTCATTCTCATTTCCTAGTTTCACTTTTCCCTTTTAGACCCCTCACTGTGAGTATATCCCAAGATGTTCTTGGCCTCCTAATCATCTAGGGGTGTGTGTGTGTGTGTGTGTGTGTGTGTGTGTGTGTGTGTGTGTGTGTGTGTGTGTGTGACCGGTAAGGGGATTGCAACCCTTGGCTTGGTGTCGTCTGCACCACGCTCAGCCAGTGAGCGCACCAGCCATCCCTATATAGGATCCGAACCCGCGGCCTTGGCGCTCCCAGCGCCACACTCTCCCGAGTGAGCCACGGGGTCAGCCCCTAATCATCTACATGTTCCCCTTGTTCATCAATTCAACTCATATATCATTCAAAGTGCAGACCTGACCTTCTTTTTTACTTCAGTATGGCCTCTCCAATTGTCTGTTTAATTTTTTCCTGTAAGTGTCCCACTATTACCTCAAACTTAAACAACCTTCCCTGCAAATCTAACCAGTCATGCCCAGACTGAAAATCTGAGCTCGATCTTCAACTCTCCCTCTTCCACTCCCTCTCCTCTGATACTCAGTCTGTCCTCAAGTTGGTTCTATCATTCCATGTAACCAAAAAACCTTCTAGGCAACTAACAAAGATTCTGTGAGTCCATGGTCTCCGTGGCTGTCTTAAAAGTCCTTTGTCATCCACCTAAAAGAGCCAAGAGTGAAAACTCAACCCCCTGCTCCACAAGGCAGGACTATGACATTGGAAAGTTGGAGGCATCCCCAGGTGAATGTGGATGGATCATGCATGTCTATTTCTAGCTTATTAGCCATATATTACAATATGTTCCTTTTTTAAATATATGGGACATAAGTAAGTTGAGTGTGTAAGATTCTTTAAGAGAGTCAGTCTCTTTATCTGTCCTCCTTTTCCATTACATCAGACTCCATGTGAAGCTTTCAGCCTCTAGATTTTATGATCAACCTTCTTTTTGGCAGCTGGCCAGTATGGGGATTCAAACCCTTGACCTTGGTGTTTTAACCAGCTGAGCTAACCAGCCAGCCCTATGATCTATCAAACTATTAAACCACTACTTTGCTGTGACCACTGTCCTGGGCTTTGCTTCCTCCTACCAAATGGAATTTGACCCCATTGCATTTTGGTTACAAGTTATTTCTTTCTTAATCTCTCTAAGTCACATTTTTTTCCCCAGTTCTATGTTAGGGACAGTGATACCAATCACATAGGGATGTTGTGAAGATAAGTTGAGATCACATATTAAAAACTCCTAAAAACAGCCTGATTATTGGTTTCTTATTTGTTCATCTCTCCTCATTTTCTAGACCATGGAGCATGTAACAGGTTTTGATGGTGGGAGGAGAGAGCAAAATCAAAGGTGAGGATTTATCAAGAGTCCTGGGAATGGGCTGAAAGAAAGAGTGAGATGCACCTGGCGAAGGGGACGTGGCAGAGGGAGGGCAGGGCTGGGGAGCAGCACAGAAGATGTCATTGCAGGTGGCCCAAGGTTGGTTGAGGACTAAGCAGAGTCTCAAGCCAAAAACCATTGTTAAGAGCCAGATTCCTCAGCCCCAATGAGCTCAATCAGCCACGACTTCTGTCATTTAACTTAGAGAGGCTTAAAGAAAACGTTGAAGAAAGGACTGATTACAGGAAGGAATTTTTGTTCCAGGAAAACATTTTTTCTCCCTTGGAGTCTCAAAATAGGGGAAGGAAACAAAATAAGGTCTTTTCTCCCACCTCCTTCACTCACTATGCATAATCAACTTTATTATTTAATCAGATATTTTTATTTAGATATAAGCCAGATCCCTTAGGGAGAAGAAACAGGGTGACAGTGCTCAAAGGGAGAGGAAGTGCAGGACTGGATGGAGGTTAAGGTAAGGCAGCTACAGAGGGTACCAGGCTCCAACATGCAATGTAAACCATTACTACATATCCCCAGAGTTGTGTCATGAGCAACTCTGGGCACCCCAACCGCATGGTTTTGGGGACAGTCTGTTCACCAGATGATGTGGCCAAGGAGGGTGGAGTTCTCAAAGGTACTTAGGGACGGTGGAGCTTTGGAGCTGAGATAGGCAAGGCGTCTCAGATGGTCACACTGTTCTCCACCATGCTGGGTCGAAGGTATTCATAGGGCAGGTCCAGGCCTGCATTCCGGACCTCGACCTCCTTGTCCATGGCAGCCAGCTCCTCCTGGAATCGCTTCAGCACAGATTGGGGCCCAGGGCCTGAGAAATATTCTTCTTTATGCTGCCCCAGGGCCACCTGTGAGGGGGAAAACTAGATGGCTCTCTTGGGCCTCTCAGCAAAGAATACTACCCCTGCTTCAAGCTGCCTCCTCCTCCCAGACCCAGGCAGGCATCTGTTTCTAACCATGACAGGCTGGCGTCTGCCAAGGAACTTTGTGAAAGTCTTCTGCATGCGGGCCTGGTGGAGATCGGGCAGTGAGTTCACTATATCCTTCTCTGTCACATCCTTGGAGATGGGTGGGGGCTTCCGCATAGTGCATGGGCCATTAGGAATCCAGGAGTACCAGTCTAGCTGCAGGAAGAAGAGCCACTCAGAAACCCAGGCTAATGACCCAGGCATTTGATCCCTCATCCTCTACCTCCCCGGAACCCCTGGGGGTCGATCATGCAGGTTACCTGGCCCAGATGGGCAGAAGCATGCTGACCGGTGCATGTGAAGATGCACATGGTAACAAAGTGGCAGAGTTGAGCCCGAGACTCCAAGGACATGGGGAACCTGGATGAAATAAGGAAAATGAGAGACTCTGGAACCAGGACATGAGGCAGATCTCAGATAGTGAAAGATATGTGGAGATACAGAAAAGAACTTCAGTCTGTGATCCTGGCCTCTAGACTCTATGACTCACGTATAGTATGTTCTCAAATATTTATGCAATTGGGATGAACCTTGGAGCTACAGGGAGAGGGTAGGAAAGAGTGAGGGAAAATACGTAAGAGAAGTTGTGTATCTGGTTCCAGAGGAAGTTCTTAGTGCAGGAGGAGGGAGAACACTGTATGGAAGGGTGAGAAAGAAAGGGGCTGGGGAAACCAGGACAGATCATTAAGATTTCTGGAGGAACCTCCAGAGAGGTCCGGGAGATTTTCAGTGTCCTCAAGGTAAGGTGTCTTATGATGTGAGACGACAAGGATTGGTGACAGATGGGTGGGTGTCGACATAAGGGCACTGGGGGGGATCTGTGCCTTACCCCCGGTCCTGTGCCCCCTGCAGTCCTGTCTCAGTGACCTCTCTGCACCAGGCTTGCAACTCTGGATCATCCTTCACAGCTTGGTCACTCTTGTAGAAAAGCCCAACCATCCCCTCCGCATACCTGCTCCCCGGGGAAGAAGGCACTCAGCCTCAGGTGGCCCGTGGAGGGCCTCCTGGGCCTACAGTCCCCCTAGTTTCCTCCCTCTCTGTGTCTCCCTCACCGGCTGATGATTCCCCACAGCCTAAGGGCATCTTGGCCATAGAGAGAAGAATTCACATCCAGGAGCCCGCGGTCAGCCAGGTCATCAGGAGGGCAGAGGGAACGATAGGTCAGACAGGCTGTGGCTCTCTGGAGGATGTCCACATGGCCTCCACTACCAGTGCTCACCACCTGAGGACAACGCCGAGGCAGACAGAATAGGGTTTGCTATGCCAGGTTGGAGGGGGGGGGCGGGGGGGGATTAGGATCAGAAGATTCAAGGTTAATGGTCCTTCTCAGGCCCCTTTAACCAAGAGGCTATTCGGGTGTGAGGCAGATCAGAGAGAGGACTTCGTTCAAGGAGGCAGAGCTTGGGGGAGGAACGGGTAAGGGAAACAACCCTTGGGATTCTTCCAACACTGAACTCTCCTTCTTTACCCATCCATTTCCATACCAGATCAAAAATCCCCCATTCAGAGACAAGACTACTCCGGGCCAGAATGTTGATCTCCATGGTGTAGCGAAAGTGTGGGATCAGGAGCTGATCATGGAAAGAAGAAATAGGACACAGTTAAATAAGAGAGATCCCAGGATCCATGAGGGGAAGGGATATCAAAGGACCAGTGACAGAAACAAACAGAGAGGGTGGTCTCCAAGAAAATGAGAGACTTCCCATTGGATTGGGTCAGGCTAAGATTTGGGAGAAGAGAGATGGGAAAACGTCTTCTCAGGGCCCCCCAAGGTCAAGGTTTTAGGAATTCACTTATTTTCACAGTAAAAAACTAGCTGGGTCCCCACATATGAACCCATCCCCTTTTGCCTTCCCCAGGACGTCACTCCTGCAACTCTCTCTCTCTCTCTCTCTCTCTCTCTCTCACACACACACACACACACACACACACACTCTCTCTCTCTCTTACTATTGGATATTCTAAAAAAGAAAACCCTCACCTGACTCCACATCCTTCTCCAGCAGCCTCCTCATTTCTTGCTTCACCTTCACTGCAAATCTTAAAAGTCACCTAATATTGTCTCTCCTTCCTCACCTCACATTTTTTGTCAGTATATTAACCGATGACTTTCAAATTGACAAATTCAAATATCTTCTCTGTAACTTGGTTGATCTCTCAGCAGCATTTGAGACACACATCATGCTCCCCTCTTGAAACACTTTCTTCTCCTGGCTGCCATGACTCAGTTTCTTGTGTGTTTCTCCTACCTCCATGGCTGTCCCTGCTCTTGTTCCTTTTCTCACTCCACTCCCTCCTCTAAATTTATAAAGGTTTAAGCATCCTAGAGTTACATACTGAGCCAAATTCTCTGCTATATCGACAAACCCTAGAGACTTTCACCTCATACAGTGGTTTTAGATACTTCTGTTTCCTAATAACTCAAATCTATATCTTCAGCCCTTATGTCTTCCAGGAACTTCAGACCTAAGTATCCAATTGCCCTCCAGACATATGCAAACAGATCTCTCTAAACAGTGGAAACCTCACATGGTCAAAAGAGAACTCTTAATTCTTCTCCCCACAAAGTAACATGGTTTCCCTTCTCGTCTCCTCCCACCTCCCTTTCCTCCTCCCCAACTCATATCATACACTTCGGTCACACCCAATATCAGCCATTATTCATATTCCTTTCTTTTCTCACCTCTACATATCTTTCTGACAGGGCTGTCCCCACCCCTCACTAACCCACCTGGCAACCACCTCGGCCCAAATTTCATCTCCTTTGCAAAACCTGTTCTCACTCTTTCCCCAACTCATATCGTAGTAGGTGTGTGCCCTGGGTGTTTCCATAGCACACTGTGTGTGTGTGTGTGTGTGTGTGTGTGTGTCCACATACAAACAGAGATTACTGCTAACCTAATGTGACACAAAGTTAGACTCTGGGTAGCTGCCTCCCGAGGCCAGGAGTGTGAAATATGAAGGACAGTCAGATGCAGAATGACAGAGATGCTGAAATACCTTGTAGATTGGATGCAGGCTGGGCAAGCTCCTCAGTGTAGCCACAGAAATAACCTCAGCCATCAGGTGTCCCCTCAGCAGGTGTGACTGTAACTGGTGCAGCTGGAAATCAGAGCTACGGACCCACGTCTTGGCCAGGAGCCAGGCCATGGGAGGGTCTGAGGGAAGGAAGAGCAGAGGGGGGGGCATCCATGACGAGGCGGCTGGAGCTGGAGCAGGAGAGAGAGTGGGGGCTGAGGACCCATGTGTCCATGTCCCGAAAGGGGATCAATGTCTGCAAGAAAGATAGCTGGGTCCTCTCACCTGGATGACCATGGGTAAGAGTCTTCCATCAGGGTGAAGCTTCAGCATGACCAAAGGGGCTGCCACATATTGCTGCTTAAAAATGATGATATTAGGCTTGACCCCATCCAGCAGGGAGAAATCAGCTTCGAACAGAGATCCAGCCTGTCGGGCCGGGGGCAGGGATAGATAAAGGGGTTGGAATCAGTTCTGGACCCACTCTTCTCTCCTTTGCCAGGGTAGATCCTTCCTCTACCCATCCAAGCCTTTTACTTTAAACACCAATCACTTTCCCCAGGTCCAAGGCAAGGTTTCCATGCCTGGTGTCTTCCATCAGACTTGGAGATCCCTGAGGCAAAGCTTCTGGCTTTCCACCATGGACCACCACTCCCAACCAAAGTCTACCCTTATCCCCTCCTCTACATTAGCCAAATGGAGAGCAAAATATTTCCTTTATCCATCCGTCCCCCCCAAAAATAGGTCCAGGTCTCCAAAGCTTTGTCCAGTCTGTCTTGCTGTTTACCTCCAGAAGCTTGAGCTCTTCCGTAAGGTTGAGATACATCTAAGGAAGGAGGAAGCAACAAAGGTGGAGATGGAAGAGGAGGAAAAAGAGGAGGAGATACAGCAGGGGATGGTGTAGATCCACGGTTTTCAACAAGGGGTAGTTTTGCCCCCCAAAGGACATTTGGAAACGTCTAGAGACAGTTTGGGTGGTCACAAGTGGGGAGAAGCTACTGGCATCTAGGGGGTAGAAGCCAATGATTGCTACTAAGTATCCTACAATGCCCAGGACAGCCCCACAGTAGAGAATCATCTAGCTCATAAGGTCAGTAGTGATGAGCTGGAGAAACCCTAGGAGCAGATGGAGGTGGGTGTAAATGAAGGGAGTGTAGTTGGAGGAGATAAGGAAAGGGAGGAGATGAGGGGAGCAGAAGGCAAAGAGGAAGGAGGTGTGATGATGGCTGGGGTGCTGGGTTAGCAGAGGGAGCACAGCACCTGGAGTTCTTTATCCAGCTGGGTCTTCAGGTCTTCCATCCCCGGAGGCAGCACCAGCCGGGCTGGGAGGCTCGTAGAACGCCTCAGGAGCATGGGGTTGGCACCGTTGAGAAACTGGTACCCAAAGAGGGCATCGTCCTTCCAGGAATGACAAACCCGCTCTAGGGAAGTCAGTTGAGGAGCTCTGTGAGCTCTGAGCTCCTGGTCCCCCTGACGTCTCTCCCTCTTCATTCAAACCCCTGGGTTGGAAATATGTATATAGGTTTGAGGAGGTTGTGGTATAACTGACCGGCCAGGGCAGTCTTTCCACGTGGGAATATTTTTTTGAAATCTTCCAGCCTTTTTACAGAATTTGCGAAATCCAGTGTCCCCTTAATGGCCAAATCCTTCAACCTGTGGAAAGAATGAAGTGCAAGAAGGTCAAGAAAGCATCCCCCCCTTGCATCCTGGGAGGCAAGTGTCCAGCCTCAACCTGGCACTCACACTTTTGCCAGAGAGAGAGTGAAGTCTAAATCCTTGTCCTCGAGGAATCGCTCGTCCCTGGGAAGGTCCCGTTGCGTGTTCCCCGCTATAGGCAGGATTAACCCGTCTTTCCAGGAGCCCCACCTGGAGGAAGAACACGGAGTCAGGGGTAAGAGGGGCGGTGGGTTTCTTGGGATCTGGTAGGGGATCAGGGGCTATCCCGGGCTCACCGGTACACCTTCCTTCTTTCCTCCAGCTCCTGCTCCCGATGCTTCTTAAACAGGTTCTGAGGGTCATCGCTCACTGTCCGCGCTGGCGGACGGGGACACAAGAGCACGCGATCTCCCTGGACACCTCTCCCTCAGCCATCGTCCCCAGCCACACCCTCTTTCACTTCTCGCCCTGTCCCTCGTCACTCCCATCTGTGCTCTTACATCACAGCATCCCTCCGACCCCCTTCTTCCTCCAGCCCTCCAGGTGCCGCACACCCTTCCCCACCGCCCTCACCAGTGCCCTCCGGTAGGCAGATAATCCCGTCGCCCTGCACCCAGCGGTAACAGGGGAACAGGGCCTCTCCCTGGGCGCCCCCGGGGCCCTGCACGGCGATCCACTTGCAGAACCAGTCAAAATCCAACAAGACCTTGTGCTTGCGCAGCTTCACCAGCAGGAGGCGCCCCAGGTGCAGGGGGACGTCGATCTCAAACTCCGTCTCCTGCAGGCAGGACGTAGCTCAGGGCCAGCTCTGGGGTCCTCAGAGTGAGCAGCAGGGTCGGGGCGCCTTCCGAGAAGCGTGGCTCTGCTCTCCCCTCGGAGGACCCCCGAGAGAGACCTAAACCAGGCGGAGGTGACGGGGGAGAGCCCACCCTGCGGGGCTCCAGCCTCCCGGCCCCCAACCGCGTCGAGGGAACCGCTCCGCGCCCCGTGGGCGTCTCGTCCCTACTCCCTCCACCCAGCAGGTAAATCCCACTCGTTTCTCCCGTTCCTGTCGCTTTTCCGTTTCTAATCAGGCACCCCACGTACACCCAACCTCATCGCCTGGTCCCGCTTCCCGGGCGCTTCTCGCCGCCGAGAATCCCGCGCCCGCCGGCTCCTCGTCCTCGCCCCCGGTGGCACCCGCAGCGTCCCAGGTCCCTGACTCTCCGCGCCCGGTCGCAGTGGACACTGACCTTTCCCCACACGGGCCGCAACCGCTTGCCGAGGTCCGCCTCCCCGTGCTCGCCCACGAGCCACAGCTGCACCAGGTTGCCAGAGCCCGCCAAGAACGAGTCCCCGGTGGCGACGCGGACTCTGTACTTGCCCATCTTGCCCAGCCTTTGAGAGGGGCCTGGGGAGCAATCCGCAATAAGAGGATCTGAGACTCAGCCCCAGGGAACCGCACCCAGACCCGAGTCCCTGCTGTGTTTGGGTTCCAGGGCCCTCCCCCGCTCAGATGCAGGTGCATCCAGAGTTCTTCAGCGTCGCAAGGTGAGGCCGCGCCCTCATTCACCTGGCAGACCTTCCCCGATGCCAGCTGCACCGCCCTGCCCTAAGCTGAGCACGCGGCCCACGGACGATGACAAGCAACACGCTGGCAGTCACCCTGACCCAATTGTGGTGAAAAAGTGAATAAGATGGCCAAAGGCGGTGGAGATAAGGGAGGTGAGATGGCTTGAAGTATGGGAGTGTTTTCCAATGAAAAGTGAGTAAACCATCTTGGCAAGGATGCAGGGGTTTTGCTGAGGGCAGGAATGAGATAATGCTGAAAGGGTGAAGTAGATGGGTTTGTTGTCCAGCCAAGAGGGGGAGTTTGGGATTCCCCTTGAGGTCCAGTCATGAAGTTTCCATGGGGCTCTTTGGGGCCAGCACCCCAGGCTGAGCACCTATGTGCCCTAAGGGCATGCCCCCTTCGGGACCAATTCTCCCCCACCCCCCAGTTTTTTGCCCCCCTCATCCACCTCAGGGACCATTGCTGTACCAGGTACATATCCCCCCAGCCCCGGATTCCTTCTCCGGGTGTTCATTGCCACCCACCCTCCCCAGACACTCCCGCTCACTCCGGCTTGTCTCTTTCCTGGACCTCCTGTGCCTGTGAACAGAAGACCTAGAACGCCCATTCCATCTCCTCACGTTGAACGAGCCAGCCAAAATAGTTGGCTAACGTGGGAGCCAAAAAGTATACAGAAGTATCCTGAAACATTTTATTTTAAACTGAGATCATAAATATAGAGCCGTTGGTGAATGTTTTTATAGAAGGCCAAAGTTTTTTCTTTGAGTGTGGGTCTGTAATAAGAACTCCCCTAGGTCTTTCTTGCATAAACCACACCCAGATGAGTTGACATTTATTTAAAACAGAGCTAGAACCTAAAGGTTCTTATGAGGGAGAAGACTAAACGCAGCATCTCTCTAGATCTTCACAGTTTTCTCCAGATCTTTTACAGTTGTCTTGCCTATCCCTAGTCATTAACTTGACAATAATTTTTCTAACGATTCCTGTTTATATAGTAAGTATTCTACTTGGTGTTAATAAAAACCATACCCGTATGTTTATACTCCTATTTCATAAGTTTGTCTATAAATTACATAATTATGATAACAAATCTGATAATCGCTTTTGTCAACTTACACAACTATTCTTGATAAACAAAGCTTAACTGGTGGGCATCGAAGTGCCAGGTGTGTCAGAAATTAGCCTATTGGTGATGTGCATTGACATGCTATGGGCATGTCTATCTTGTTTGGAACAGATGGACAGGGTCAGTCACCTGATAAGTTAAAGTGTAGGTGATTTAGAAACTTCTATTGCAAAACCCAGTTTCTCTCTGATGCTACCCCGTCTACTGCAGCCCCATCTCCCAGTACTCAAGAATCCTGGGAACATGAGTGGTCACAACATTCTCTGCTCCCACCCGGTCATGTCCACACAGCTGTTTTGCTGCCATCTCTCAGTTGAAGTTCATCCTCTCCTTTTGAAGTTCACCTTTTCACCAATAAAACCCTCTTTCCTTCCTCCTCAAAACTGGAAATACTCTCCTATCTACCACATTGACTTCAACTCATGACAAACTTCATCTCCACTCTGCAGCCTACCATTATGCTCAGGAGCCTAACTTCTGTCTGGAGAAGACCCGTCTTACATTTTGTCAACATATTCCCTCCACCAGTTCAACCTCTAATCCCCGTTTTTCAGATTTCAGTCACCCATCAGTTCAAACACAACTGAGACTTCATTAAAACTCACCTGCAGTATATTGCACATATCATGTTTTATTCATTCAGCCCATGAAGCCACTCTCGCTTTCCTGAGGATTATGAGTGGGGAGAGAAGAGAAGAAGAGAGAAATTGTGAGTTCCTGAGGATTTTCCAGGTCCTATGGGACCCAGCTCAGTTCTCCTCCTTGGGTTCTGTGAGATACCCAGGTGTCCTTCCAATATATCCCCCTTTGTTTGTTAAGTGTGAGGTAGGTCTCTAGAGCAATCAACTCTGCCATATATAAGATCCTATCAGGGGTGAGTCCACATTTACAAATGCGCAGTGATAGAGTTTGGATGTGTTGTCGCCTCCAAAACTCATGTGGAAATTTGATCCCCAATGTGGCAGTGTTGGAAGCTGTTTGAGTCGTGGGGGCAGATCCCTCATGAATGGATTAATGCTCTCCCTGGGGGAGAGGGTATTAATGATTGAGTTTTTGCTCTATTAGTTCCCTCAAGAGCTGATTGTTTATAGGACCCTGGCACCTCCTCTCTCTCTTGCTTCCTCTTGCCATGTGATCTGCTTGTACCCACCAGCTGCCTGCTGCTTTCTGCCATGAGTAGAAGCAGGCTGAGGCCCGTGCCAGATACAGCTGTCCCAGAATTGTAAGCCAAACCTCTTTCCTTTATAAATTACCCAGTCTCAGGTAATTCTGTTATAGCAACACAAAACAGACTAAAACACACAGAAATAAGTTATGAAACCAAGGAGTGATGAGCCTCAAGAGCTGAAATACAAACAGAATCTGAGTTCCTTTTCCAATAACTTCTTCCTACTAAATAGAGGTTTGCATAATGATTTCCTCCCTGAGTCCACAATTTTCCAATTATTCTTGTTTAGTCTTACTTCAACATTCAAGATCGCTTCTTTTATAACTTCCATCTCAAAGTCCACTTTAAGCTCATCTCCTTGTTTCCACCCTCCACTCCTGAACTATGCTCCTCTCCACCTGTTCTAACTCAAGCTACATCTATTTTTGGACCTAGAGCTTTAGGATGAAGGAGAAGGCTGACCTGTTTTTCATACACTTTCCCTTTCTTTGTTTGGATTTCATACTCCCATATGCCCTCTATGAAGGAAGCTAAGACAGAATGATGAAATTCTGCCTAAGTGACTGGTCAAAGGTATCTCTGCCATCTGCTACTGGCTAGCTGCGTGGGTATGATGATTCATATAGGCAATGTTTGGTTTTCTCAGGGCAGTGTTCAGCTTTTCGCCTATTTTTGCTATTAAAAGAACTACTCCTAGAGCAGGAACCATATTTCATCGGTGTAATATCCCATTGCCATTTTCAGGTTGGATGTCCTGTTGTTTGGTCTGGAGAAACTGGACAGTCCTATGACTTCTGCCATTCTGCCAGCCTCCATGCACCTCCATGTGGAGCTGCAGGAATCACTGACACCCTGTTCTATATACTGTAAGCACTGCAGAGAAGCAGGATGAGTTGAAATGAAGGGCAAATAGTATATTTCTCAGACAAACAAAAACTGTGGGAGTTCACTACCACATGACCATCCTTACAGGAAATTGTCAAGGGAGTACTGGGTTTGGTACCTGAAAAATAACTACCAGTGCCATAAAAATTCAAGAAAAATCAAAACCCACTAGTAAAATAAAAATGCCAACAATGAAGAGAAAAAAAAATGTTTATCTACCACCCAAGGAACCAACAGATACAGAAGACAAACACTAAATCAGAAAGAAAGGAACAAAAGACACTTAAGACATCCAAACAAAAATCAATAAAATGCTAGGAATAAATCAACACTTTTCAATAACAACTCAATGTAAAAGGATTAAATTCCCCAATCAAGAGATACAGACTGGCTGACTGGATTAAAAAGGAGGACCCAACTATATGCTGCTTTCAAGAGACCCACCTCACCTATAAAGACACACATACACTAAGAGTGAAAGGATAGAAAAAGATTGACCAGGGCTGACCCCATGGCACACTCGGGAGAGTGCAGTGCTGGGAGCGCAGCGACGCTCCCGGCGCGGGTTCGGATCCTATATAGGCATGGCTGTTGCACTCACTGGCTGCGTACCGGTCATGAAAAAGACAAAAAAAAAAAAAAAAGATTGACCATGCAAACAGAAAAGAAAAACGAGCTGGAGTAGCTATTCTTATATCTGACAAAATAGACTTTAAACTAAAAACCATAAAAAGAGACAATGAGGGACACTACGTAATGATAAAAGGACTGATCCATCAAGAAGACATAACAATCATAAATATGTATGCAACCAATGTCAGAGCAGCCAGATTTATAAAACAAACTCTATTAGACCTAAAGAAGGAAATAGACACTAATACCATAATAGCAGGGGACCTGAACACCCCACTGTCAATATTGGACAGATCATCTAGGCAAAAAATCAGCAGAGAAACAGGGATTCATCCCAGGGATGCAAGGTTGGTTCGACATATGCAAATCAATAAATGTGATACACCATATCAATAAAATCAAACACAAGGACCATATGATCATCTCTATAGATGCTGAAAAAGCATTTGATAAAATTCAACACTCATTCATGATAAAGACTCTATAAGTTAGGTATAGATGGAAAGTATCTCAACATAATTAAAGCCATATATGATAAACCCACCACCAATATCATCTTGATTGGGGAAAAACTGAAAGTTTTTCCTTTAAGAACAGGAACTAGACAAGGATACCCACTCTCACCACTCCTATTCAACATAGTGTTGGAAGTACTAGCCAGAGCAATCAGAGAAGAGAAGGAAATAAAGAGCATCCAGATTGGAAAAGATGAAATCAAACTGTCCCTCTTTACAGATGACATGATCCTATATATCGAACATCCTAAACCCTCTACAAACAAACTCTAGGAGTTGATAAATGATTTCAGCAGAGTAGCAGGATACAAAATTAGCACACAAAAATCAGTAGCATTTCAGGCTGACCCCATGGCTCACTTGGAAGAGTGCAGCACTGGGAGAGCCGAGGCTGGCTGAGTGTGCTGCAGACCACACTGTTCTAAGGGTTGCAATTCCCTTACCAGTCAGAGAAAAAAAAATCAGAAGCATTTCTATTCTCCAACAGTGAACATGCAGAAAGAGAAATCAAGAAAGCTTGCCCATTTACAATAGCCACCAAAAAAATAAAATACTTAGGAATTGAGTTAACCAAGGATGAGAAAAATCTCTATAATGAGAACTACAAACCACTGCTGAGCGAAAATAAAGAGGACACAAGAAGATGGAAAGATATCACATGCTCTTGGATTGGAAGAATTAACATTGTGAAAATGTCCATACTACCCAAAGTGATATACAAATTCAATGCAATCCCCATCAAAATTCCAATGACATTTTTCGCAGAAATGGAAAAAACTATCCAGATATTAATATGGAATAACAAAAGACCACGCATAGCCAAAGCAATTCTGAGCATAAATAAATAAATAAATAAATCTGGAGGCATAACACTACCAGACTTTAAACTATACTACAAAGCTATAATAACCAAAACAGCATGGTAGTGGCATAAAAGCAGACACACTGATCAATGGAATAGAATCGAGAATCCAGAAACCAACCCACACACCTACAGCCATCTGATCTTTGACAAAGGCACCAAGCCTATACACTAGGGAAGAGACTGCCTCTTCAGCAAATGGTCCTGGGATAACTTGATATCCATATGCAGGAGAATGAAACTAGACCCATACCTCTCACCATATACCAAAATCAACCAAAATGGATTAAAGAATTAAATATACACCTTAAAACAATAAAACTACTCAAAGAAAACATAGGATAAACACTTCAGGAAGTAGGACTAGGCACAGACTTCATGAATACGACCCCAAAAGCACGGGCAACCAAAGGAAAAATAAAGAAATGGGATTATGTCAAACTAAAAAGCTTCTGCACAGCAAAAGAAACAATTAACAGAGTTAAAAGACAACCAACAGAGTGGGAGAAAATATTTGCAAAATATACATCTGACAAGGGATTGATGTCCAGAATATATAGAGAACTGAAACAACTTTACAACAAAAAAACAAGTAACCCAATTAAAAAATGGGCATAAGAGCTAAATAGGCCAAAAGACACATGAAAAAATGCTCAACATCACTCAGCATTCGGGAAATGCAAATCAAAACCACACTGAGAGAAACCACACGACCTGTGGGGTCTCCACTGCGTGATCCAGCAGGTAGGCTTCACTGCTGCCACCCAGCTCCATTCCCAGCCCAGCCCAGTGTGTACAGAGTGGGGAGATGTCCGGCAGGGGAGGCAGAGGCTCTGCAGAAACCACACACCCTGTGGCACCACCACTGCATGATCCAGCAGGTAGGCTTCACTGCAGGCACCCGGCTCCATTCCCAGCCTGGTCTAGTGTGCTCAGAGCGGGGAGACGTCCGGCAGGGGAGGCGGGAACTCCACAGGGACCACACTGCTGCCGCGGGATCCAGCAGCCCGGCCCAATGTGTACGGAGCACAGAGTCATCCAGCAAGGGAGATAGAAGCTCCGTAGAGTCCACACACCCTGTGGGGGTGCCGCCACCCCGTGATCCAGCAGCAGGTAGGCTTCACTACCGCCACCCGGCTCGATCCCAAGCCCAGCCTAGCGCACACTGAGCAGGGAGACATCCTGCAGTGGAAGGGGAAGCTCTGCAGAGACCACACGCTCTGCAGTGCCTCGGCATATCCCAGCAGCCTGGGCTAGAGCACACGGAACAGGGAGAAGTCCAGCATGGGAGGTGGAAACTCAGCAGACACCACACACCCTGCAATACTGCCCATGACCCAGCAGCCTAGCAGAGTCCAAGCTGACCAGAGAGGTGGCTCCCCGGAGAGGCCCAA
Source organism: Cynocephalus volans (assembly GCF_027409185.1). NCBI lineage: Eukaryota > Metazoa > Chordata > Mammalia > Dermoptera > Cynocephalidae > Cynocephalus > Cynocephalus volans. Next base: position 32,418,907 of record NC_084469.1, read on the forward strand.
GACCCAAGGCAACCACACACGCAAGGCACTAGTGGCCAACTGAGTAGTCACTGAGGTAGCCATTCCAAATTGGCAACCACAGCAACATCTTAGTCAGTCAATAGTGTCAAATCTGTGGACTATGAAACCGCCTGCCACGATGAATAAACATCAAAGAAAAGATGCCAGAAATACGAAAAATCAAGAAAGTACATCACCAAAGGATAATAACTTTCAAGCTATAGATCCTATAGAACAAGAAGCCCTTGAAATGACTGACAAGGAATTTCGAGTGATAATTCTAAGGAAACTGAATGAGATACAAAACCACACTGAGATACCATCTCACCCCAGTTAGGATGGCTCATATCCAAAAGACTGTGAATGATAAATGCTGGCAAGGTTGCAGAGAAAAAGGAACTCTCATACGTTGTTGGTGGGACTCCAAAATGGTGCAGCCTCTATGGAAAATGGTATGGAGGTTCCTCAAACAATTGCAGATAGATCTACCATATGACCCAGCTATCCTACTGCTGGGAATATACCCAGAGGAATGGAAATCATCAAGTCGAAGGTATACCTGTTCCCCAATGTTCATCGCAACACTCTTTACAATAGCTGAGAGTTGGAACCAGCCCAAATGTCCATCATCAGAAGAGTGGATATGGAATATATGGTATATCTACACAATGGAATATTATTCTGCTGTAAAAAAAAAGAATGAAATACTGCCATTTGCAACAACATGGATGGACCTAGAGAGAATTAAATTAAGTGAAAAGAGTGAGGCACAGAAAGAGAAATATCACATTTTCTCACTTATTTGTGGGAGCTAAAAATAAATAAATAATTACAAAAAAACCGGGGGGGGGGGTGGAGGGAAGAAGACACAACAATTACAATTCCTTGAAGTTGATATAACCAGCAAACAGAAAAGAGTTCATTGGGAAGGAGGGGGAGTGGGAGGAGGGAGGGAGGTTTCGGTAATGTGCCACAATAATCAACCACGTTGTATATTGACAAAATAAACTAAAACTTAAAAAAAAGTCTCAACAAAATACTAGCAAACCAAATCCAACAGCACATCATACATATTATACACCATGATCAAGTGGGATTTACCCCACAGATACAAGGATGGTTCAACATACACAAATCAATAAACATAATACATCACATCAACAGAATGAAAGAAAAAAATGTAATTATCTCTATAGATGCAGAAAAAACATTTGATAAAATTCAACATCCTTTCATGATAAAAACTCTCAACAAATTAGGTGTAGAAGGAAAGTATATGAACATAATAAAGGCTATATATAACAGATGCACAACTAAATCATACTGAATGGAGAAAAGCTTTCTTTTCCCCTAAGAACTGGAACAAGACAAGAATGCCCACTCTCACCACTTTTATTCAACATAATACTAGAAGTCCTAGCCAGAGCAATTAGGCAAGAGAAAGAAATAAAAGGCATCCAATTGGAAATGAGGAAGTCAAATCGTCCCTGTTTGCAGATGAAATGATTTTATAGAAAAAGAAACTTAAAGACTCTACTAAACAATTCCTCGATCTGATAAACAAATTCAGTAAAGTTGCAGTATACAAAATCAGCATACAAAAATCAGTAGCATTTCCATATACCAACAACATACTAGTGAAAAAAGAAATCAAGAAAGCTATCCCATTTACAATAGCAAAAAATAAAAATAAAATACCTAGGAATAAATTTAACCAAGGAGGTGAAAGATCTCTACAAGGAAAACTATAAAACACTTATTAAAGATGTTGAAGAGGGCACAGAGAAATGGAAAAGTATTCCATGCTTATGGATTGAAAGAATCAATATCATCAAAATGACCTTACTACCCAAAGCTCACTACAGATTCAATGCAATCCCCATCGAACTACCAATGACATACTTCACAGAAATAGATAAAACAATCCTAAAATTCATATGGAAACACCAAATACCCTGAGCAGCAAAAACAATCCTAAGCAAAAAGAACAAGATGGGAGGCATCACACTCCCTGGTTTCAAAATATACTACAAAGCTATAGTGACGAAAATACCATAGTACTGTTACAAAAATAGACAATGGAATAGAATAGAGAATACGGAAATAAATGTATGCACATACAGCCAACTGATTTTCAACAAAGGAACCAATAACATACATTGAGGAAAGGACAGTCTCTTCAACCAGTGGTACTGGAAATACTGGAGATCCACATGCATAAGAATGAAATTGGATCCCTATCTCTCATCATACAAAAAATCAACTCAAAACAGATTAAAGACTCAAATGTAAGATCCAAAACTATAGAACTACTAGAAGAAAACACATGAGAAACGCTTCAGGACATAGGACTGGGCAAAGATTTTATGAATAAGACCTCAAAAGCACAGGCAACAAAAACAAAAATAATCAAATGGGATTATAAAGCTTCTGTACAGCAAAAGAAAAATCAACAGACTGAAGAGACAGCCTGCAGAATGGCAGAAAATATTTGCAAACAATTCATCCAACATGAAATTATTATCCAAATTGTACAAGGAATTCAAACAACTCAATAGTAAAAGAGAAAAGAAAACCAATTTTAAAATGGACAAATGAGCTGCGTGGACATTTCTCAAAAGAAGACATACGAATATATGCCAACAGGTATATGAAAAACTGCTCAACATCACTAATCATCAGAGAAACACAACCGAAAACCACATGAGATACCATCTCACCCCAGTTAAAACAGCTATTATCATATTATCAAAAAAACAGCAAACGCGCTGGCAAGGATGCAGAGAAAGGGAGATTCATACACTGTTCGTGGGAATATAAATTAATACAGCGATTGGTACAGCCGTTGTGGAATACCATATGGAGTTTTCTCAAAAAACTACAAGTAGAACTACCATACAATCTGCAATCCCACTATTGAGTATATATATATCCAAAGGAAAGGAAATCCTCCCCTCCCTCCACCCCTTATTCTTACTGTCACCAAACCATCGTCCTCACCTATTCTGGTGTTTTGAACAATGGTATTCTCCTAGACACTTATCCTGCAAATTTTCTGTCAACTCTGATTCTTCTTTCACTCTCCTTCACTCTCCCTTGTCACCGAGCCATTGGTGTAGCCTCCACTGTGTTTCCCACATCTGTCTGTGCATTGTGATTCCCACTCACCTCTTCCTCATTATCATCTCCTGTTTGGACTGCTGAGGTAGTGTCATAATTGATCTTCCCACCCCACTATCTTTCTTCAATCTCTAAACATCTGCCAAGTTAATCATTCACAAGCGCTACTCTGATAATTACCATCCCATATCAGAAATCAACGCTGGTTCCCTGCCATCACTGCAACCTTATAAAAAACCAGTTCCAAATTCAGAGTATAGATTAATCTTCCCATACTTCCTTCTTTTTTTTTTTTACATAAAGAGTAATAAATAGAGATTCTGAACAGATGGTATCATTGGAGGTAGCAAAGACTTTGGATCTTCCTGAATATCCACCTTAAAACAGACAGAACAACTAGATAGCAAAATCAATAACCCATGGATTACATCTACAAAATGCTAGACGGCAAGTAATCCCCACAAACTCCAAAATACAAGAGAAGTGGAACAAATCACCAACAGCAATAAGTCCTATGTGTTCTTAGAACCTTATCTGTGCAAGAGAACACAGAAGGAAGCAACAAGGCATATAAGCCTAAGAACAGGAAAAAACAGTGACAGAGCAGACAAAAGGATTTTCAGAGTCCTGAGAATGTTGTTTTAACTGCTGGATTAGCCATGCCTAAAGCTATTAGTACCATGGACTTCCTAGTTATATGAGACAACAAATTACCTGTTTTCAATCTCCATTTGGGTTATGTTTCCGTATATGGATAGAATATCATCAATTTCGTAGATTCTCAAATTTGAGAGTAAAAAGTTTTCTACTTTTTGAGCATAAAGCTTATATGCTCTTAAACTCTTCTACATTACAGTAATATTTCCATTGTCCCTTCAGTGTATCTTTGCTCCCTCAATTGGAAACAATTTCTCTCTGTAGATAGATAGATAGATGTGTATATATACATATACACGTGTGTGTGTGCATATGTTCGTGTGTGTAGACATCTATGTCTCCAGCTTTGGGCTTTATATATCAATGTATCAGTTATACCACAGCTTTTTGTTTATTATCTAATTTATTAGATATATTTCTCTTTAAGATAAATAATAAAAATAAAGTAAAACTCAATCACAATCCTACAATGTTGTGTAAATAGCCATCTAGATTACTTTCTAAACACATATAAAATATAAGCGTGATGGGAGAATACAATACATACCGTTTTATAGACCTTGTTTTCCACTTATTATATATCTCAAACACTATTTTATATTAATAATAGTATATGTGCATCATTGTTTTTAAGAGCTTCCAAGTATATCGTGTTAAGGACAATTCATAATTAATTGAACTAAACTTCTATATTCAATAAAGTCAATAAAATGAAATAGCTGCTATGAATAGTGAAAAATAAGGAACATAATTATCTGTATTTCAAGATGACATTATCAAAGGCCTAGAAAACCCAAAAGACTCTACTTTTAAAAATTAGAATACTAAAATCAATGAGATAATTCAACTGCACAGAAGGCAGGAGCCAGCACTGCTGCCACCGGGAAAGCCCAGGCAGAGAAAAGCCACAGCAGCACCCCCACACACACCCACACAGAAGGCAGAAGCCAGTGCCACTGCCACCAGGTAGCCACCGGGCAAGGAAAATCCCCAACAGCCCCACCCCACCCCCTACCTGCCCAGAAGGCAGGAGACAGTGCTACCACGATGGGAGAGGCCAAGGACGGGCAAAGCCCTGGGCAGCCCTCCCCCTCCCAACATAAGAAGGCAGGAGCCAACACAGCCATGAACAGGGAGGCCCTACATCACAACAGCCAACACCACAGCTTCTACCACTGCAAGGACAGCCTGCTGCCACAGTAGCAGCCAAGACTACCTACGGGTGGCCTGCCATAAATTAGACCACATCGACACAAGAGTCACCAGAAGAGCCTGGAAAAAAAAGAGGAAGTCTTTCTTCTCAAAGTCCACTCCAGAGTAATAGAAGAAGCAACTGATCTACCAGATGGCCAGACATCAACATAGAGATACCAGAAATGTGAAAAAAATAAGAAAATATGACACTGTCTAAGGAATATAGTAATTCTCAACTACCAGACCTTATAGAACAGGAAACCCTTGAAATGATTGAAAAGGAATTCCAAGTAACAGTCTTAAGGAAACCCAATTAGATAAGAGAAGACTCAGTTAGGCAATACAATGAAATGAGAAAAAATATCCAGGATATGATGGAGGAAATTTATAAAGAGATTAATACCTTAAAAAAGAATGTAGCATAACTTCTGCAACTTCAGTTCAGTTATATTTATTCAATGAAATTTTTTTAAAAACACAACCAAATGCTTAAGCAGCAAATTAAAGCAAGCAGAAGAAAGAATTTCTGGTCTCAAAGATGGTCTTTATGAAATAACACAGGTAGACAAAAATAAGGGGAAAATAATTTTTAAAAATAAAGAGAGTCTAAGAGAGCTAGCAGACAACCTTAACTGCACAAACATACAAATCATTGGTTTTCCTGGAGAGGAGGAGAAAGGTAAAGACATTTCAAATCTATTCAATGAAATAATAACAGAAAACTTCCAAGGTATAGGGAGAGACACAGACCCTCAGATCTAGGAAGCTCCAATATCCCCAAACAGATTCAGTCCACAAAGATCTTCTCCCAGACATGTTGTAATCAAACTGGCAAAGCTCAAAAACAGAGAGAAAATTCTAAGGCAGCAAGAGAAAAGCATCAAGTCACTTATAAGGGAGCCCCCATAAGACACACAGCAGACTTCTCAACTGAAACCCTACAGGCAAGAAGAAAATGGGATGACATAGTCAAAATACTAAAAGAAAAAAACTGCTCATAAGAATACTATATCCAGCATGGCTGTGCTTCAGAAATGAGGGATAAATAGTGTATTTTCCAGACAAACAAAAACTGTGGGAGTTCATCATCACACAACCAGCCCTGCAAGAAATCCTCAAAGGATTCTTTCATCTGGAATCCAAAAATCAATAACCACTACCACAAACACAAAAGAAAGAGCAAAACCCACTACTAAAACATAAATGAGAAAAAAGAAACTAAATTTTACCACCTCAAAAAGCCAACAAACAATAAAGTTGAATAATAAAAGGGGAAGAAAGGAACAAAAGATACTTAAAACATCTAAACAAAAAGTGATAAAATGCCAGGAGCAAGACAATACCTCTCAGTAACAACCATAAGTGTAAATGGATTAAATGCCCCACTCAAAAGACAGAGACTGAGAGATTGGATTAAAAAGCTAGACCCAACTATATGCTGTCTTCAAGAGACTCACCCCACCTGTAAAGACACACACACAGACTGTTAGTGAAGGGATGGAAAAAGACATACTATACAAAAGGAAACCAAAAATGAGCAGGAATGGTGACTCTTAAGTCAGGTAAAATAGACCTTAAACCAAAAACATAAAAAGAGACAAAGCTGGGCACTATATAATGATAAAGGGATCTATCCAGCAAGAAGACATAACCATCATAAATATATATGCACCAACACCAGAGCACCTAGCTATATAAAGCAAACACTATTAGATCTAAAGAAAGAGATAGACCCCAATACAATAATAGTGGAGAACCTAAACCCCCCTCTCTCAGCAGTAGGCAGATCATCCAGGCAACAAATCAACAGAAAAACACAGGATTTAAACAGCACTTTAAACCAATTGGACCTGGCAGACATCTACAGAACATTTCATTCCACAACTACAGAATATACATTCTTCTCGTCAGTACATGGAACATTCTCCAGGATAGACCACATGTTAGGTCACAAACAAGCCTTGACAAATTTTTAAAAAATCAAAATCATCTCAAGTATCTTTTCAGACTACTACAAATTAAAATTAGAAATTAATAGCAAAGGAAACTCAGGACGTTATACAAATATATGGAAATTAAACAACAGGCTCCTGAATGACCCAGGGTTCCAAGCAGAAATCAAACAGGAAACCAAAAAAAAATTTTGAAGCCAATGAAAATAAAGACACATCATATCAAAACCTTTCACCATATACCAAAATCAATCCAAAATGGATTAAAGATTTAAACATAAGCGCTGAAACTATAAAACTCCTAAAAGGAAACATAGGGGAAACACTTTAGGACTGGGCAAAGACTTTATGAATAAGACCCCAAAAGCACAGGCAACCAGAGGGGGAAAAAATGGGATTATATCAAACTAAAAATCTTCTGCACAACAGAAGAAACAATTAACAGAACAAAAAGACAACCTATGGAATCGGAGAAAATATTTGCAAACTCTGCATCCAACAAACAATTAATATCCAGAATATACAAAGAACTGAAACAACTTAACAGTAAAACAAGCATGCTATTAAAAATGGGCAAAGATGATAAATAGACATTTCTCAAAGAAAGATATGCAATGGCCAACAAACACATGAAAAAATGCTCAGATCACTAATCATCAGGGAAATGCAAATCAAAACCACATTGAGATATCATCTCACCCTAGTCAGAATGGCTATTATCAAAATGACAGAGAGTAACAAATGTTGACAAGGATGTGGAGAAAGGTGAACCCTTCTACACTGTTGGTAGGACTGTAAATTAGTAAAGCCATTATGGAAAACAGTATGGAAGTTCCTCAAACAACTACAGGTAGAATTGCCATATGATCCAGCAATCCCACTGCTGGGTATATACCCAAAGGAATGGAAATCTTCATGTCAAAGGGATCCCTGTACTCCCATGTTTATTGCAGCTCTATTTACAATAGCCAGGATATGGAACCAACCTGAATGTCCATTGATGAACAATTGGATAAGGATGGCCTGGAAAATGTAGTATATATACTCAATGGAATACTACTATGCCATAAAAAGAATGATATTCTGCCATTTGAACCTAGAGAAAATTATGTTGTTAAACAAGCCAAGCACAGAAAGAGAAATACTGCATGTCTTCAATCATAAGTGGGAGCTAACAGAAAGAGAGAGAGAGAGAGAGAGAAATCACAACAATACAGTGAACTTTCAAAAAAAAAAGAAAACAGAAGTGTGGTTATTAGAGGTGGGAAAGGGGGAGAGGGGTTAGCAAGAAATTAAAAGGGTCATGAAGATTGATTACATTTTGTAAACATGAGTATACTAATTATCCTGATTTAATCGCCACATTTTGTATGCATGTATTGATATTCTAATCTGTACCCTACAAATATATATATAATCAATTGTGTTGAGAGATGAATTAATTAGTTCACAGAAAAGTAAGCAAATAAAAAATAAGGCAATGATTAACTACAAGAAAAACAAAAATGTATAAGAAAGAAAATGTAGTCAAAGTATACATATGGTTCAAGTGTGAATCATAGTTACATAGTCATAAGAATGTAAACACCAAATATTTATTTAAACAAAAATGCTAAACAAAGTACATAGGTAGAGTGAGGAAAGTTTGCGGTTTTGCGTGTGGATGGTGTAAGAGAACTAACGCCGTATCTTATCTAAGAAGCAATATTTTAAAAATTGAGAAAAATCAAGAAATAGCAGCAAAACCATGTTATTTAGAAACACGGCAACAAGTACTAGGGAAAATAGCTAAAAATGTTGAAGGGTGTTGCTTCTGGAGTAGGACAGGGTGAGACACAGGAGTGTTCTAGTACCATTAGATGTCTGAAAGCATGTACATGTGTTACTTAGATAAAAATTAAAATTAAAGAAGAAAAAATTAGATGAGATAATGTAGTCAAAGCACTTAGTGTAAGTCAGGCTACATAGTAATTGCTCAATAAATATCAGGTATTATTATTGTTACTGTGACATTCCTTCACCCAGAAACATAACAAGGAAGTGCTAAGAGCTTTCCTTATTCCCTCCTTCCTTTTTTCCTCCCTTCCTCCTCCCTCCTTCCTTCGTTCCTCCTGCTGTTTTCTCACCATTCATGCACAATATTTGCAAGTTGTGTGATTCTGTACACACAAGATCATCTATTAACAGAATTGGTGTATACCATGCTCCTGTTTTCTCATTTATTTATTTTACAGACATGAATGGGTAGACGGAGAGAGGGAGAGAGGTATACAATTGTCACCTGTTCCAAAATTGTGTCATTGATACCTTTCTTAGTCTTTCATGAGGGAAATTTTAAATATTTTCTTTTTTTAGTTCATAGAAATTCTTATGTCTCTAATAAGATGAATAGATTTTGTGCATTTATTTAGAACTAACTTCATTGTTCCTAAGGTTAAGGTTTATTTCGTGTATTTTAAACTGTTTTCCCTCATTATTAGGGCTCTAAGCTTCTGATCATTGAGACCCCTGGTCACACAAAGATGTCCCTTAGAGATGAAAATACTTAATTCTTTCAGCATCTCCATTCTATCTGCCTCAGGAGAAGAACTGATGTAGAATCTGGAAATGAAACCAACTGCATTTTGTTTCTGTGAGAGGAGATTATAGGGGATGAAAGTGAAAGAAACAGCCGGGTGCCTATTTTTTAAACAATGAGCATAACACACAAATCCCCACACTTCTTCAAGGATTCAAGGGAGACAGGATTGCAAGTAGGTAGAAGTAAATTTATCTCGCACTTCTGGGTGCAATCAGCACAGAGTGGTGGCATACATTACCTACCCACTGATAATCCTAAATCATAGACAAAGCTATGGTCATATTCTGGCTGGACCGAAACTGAGATCATGGAGAAAAATGAAGTAATCAGAACAAAAAGAGTTAGGTGATCTCTAGTGGCTTTTAGCATTCACTTGTATCTATTAAATTAGAGCAATGTTTAGAATCTGAGATTCCTCAAAAGACCTTTTTGAAAAACTGTAATTTAATTTGTTTGACGGAACTCAAAGTAAACTTCAGAAAACTACTGAAGTAAAAAGGAACGTTTAGTAGACTTTATTTAGTATCTACAAATAGAGTAATTTTTTTCTTTTAATTTTGATGAGGGTACTAAAATCTTTATTTAGGCAGCTGTTACAGGATCTGAACCCTTGATGTTGGTGTTATAATGTCATGTTCTAACCAGCTGAGCTAACTGGCCAGTCTCTAATTTTTTAAGGTTATACCTTTCATAAAAGTTTTATTTTATTTTATTTTATTTTATTTTTGTCTTTTTCGTGACCGGCACTCAGCCAGTGAGTGCACCGGCCATTCCTATATAGGATCCGAACCTGCGGCGGGAGCGTCACTGTGCTCCCAGCGCCGCACTCTCCCAAGTGCGCCACGGGCTCGGCCCTTTCATAAAAGTTTTAGTTAATCACTATAGTACTCTAATAATTTAGGAAGATCTGTTTGAAAATGCATGTCCATATACTATTTATAAACCAGTGAATTGTGGTGAGCCCTGCAATCAGTATGATTTCACAGAAATTTCCAGAATTACAGAATTGGTAAGTACTCCCAATGAAATGGAAATTATATATCTAATCTGTATCCACTAATTGTCTATTTAAGCAAGTGTTGAGCAGGGTTGGCAGGGGGTTGGTTTAGTCTGCTTTGATATGTGCAGACTGTTTCTTAAAAATAATGTTAGAATTTTAAACTCTAGTACTTTTTATGGTTTTTTAAAAAATAAAATTCCTGAAGTTGCACTGGAAGTCCATAGGAAAATGTGGTTCAATTTTTTTTTGTTGTTATGTAATACTATTCACATTTATATCACATGTGCAAAGCAAGGCCATGTTGTGCTTTTTTCCATAAAAATATATACATTAAATTTCTTTCTTTTTTAAAAAAATTTTATTTTATTTTGTCAATATACAGTGTGATTGATTATTGTGGCCAATCACCGAAACCTGCCACCCTCCTCTGTCTCCCTCCTCCCTCCCAACAATGTCCTTTCTGTTCACTTGTATCAACTTCAAGGAATTGTGATTGTTGTGTCTTCTTCCCTCCCCCCGCCTAGTTTATTTGTGTATTTATTTATTTTTAGCCCCACAAATAAGTGAGAACATGTGATATTTCTCTTTCTGTGCTTGACTTGTTTCACTAAATATAATTCTCTCTAGGTCCATCCATGTCGTTGTAAATGGCAGTATTTCATTCGTTTTTATAGCTGAGTAGTATTCCATTGTGTAGATGTACCACATTTTCCGTATCCACTCATCTGATGATGGACATTTGGGCTGGTTCCAACTCTTGGCTGTTGTAAAGAGTGCTGCGATGAACATTGGGGAACAGGTATACCTTCGACTTGATGAATTCCATTCCTCTGGGTATATTCCCATCAGTGGGATAGCTGGGTCATATGGCAGATCTATCTGCAATTGTTTGAGGAATCTCCATACCATTTTCCATAGAGGCTGCACCATTTTGCAGTCCCACCAACAATGTATGAGAGTTCCTTTTTCTCTGCAACCTCTCCAGCATTTATCATACACAGTCTTTTGGATATTAGCCATCCTAACTGGGGTAAGATGGTATCTCAGTGTGGTTTTGATTTGTATTTCCCGATTGCTGAGTGATGTTGAGCATTATTTCATGTGTCTGTTGGCCATTCATATATCTTCCTTTGAGAAATGCCTATTTAGCTCTTTTGCCCATTTTTAATTTTTTTTTTTTTTTTATAAAAAGATGACCAGTAAGGAGACCTTAACCTTTGACTTGGTATTGTCAGCACCACGCTCTCCCAAGTGAGCTAACCGGCCATCCCTATATAGGATCCGAACCCGTGGCCTTGTTGTTATCAGCACCACACTCTCCCGAGTGAGACACGGGCCGGCCCTATATACATTAAATTTCATTAATTAGTTTTTCTTAAAGTTAGCACATGTCAAACGTTTGTTTTACACATTAATAAGAAAATAAGAATGATGGCAAATGTGATTCAGAGGTGTATGGGAGAGACAGAAGTGTTTAAAGTCACTGAAGTAAAGAATGATAGTGGGGCTGGCTGGTTAGCTCAGTTGGTTAGAGTGCAGCCTTATAACCCCTAGGTCACAGGTTCAAGTCCCCATGCCTGCCAGCTGCCATTCCTTCCACCTCTCCCCCCCCCAAAAAAAAGGGGAAAAAAAAGGAATGCTGGAATAAGGTGTAAAAGTGATTAATGTTCTATGGGATGACAAACTTGTTTTCCTTGGGCTTATCCTGGATAGAAATGATTTGCGTCTCTATCAGACCAATTCAGCTGCATTATTATTAAAGAAGAATCACTGGTATTACTAGTTCTCCATCTCAGGAGCAGAAGTCTCCCCATTTCTTTTGATGGGGCTTGGACTCCACTGAATAAGAAGCCTTCCATGGTTTCTTTTTAATCTATGCTGTTTCCTTCCGTATCTGGCTGTTAAAATGCCTTCTATGAGGTGTGTGTGCGAGTATGAAGCATCTGTGTGCATGGTGGACAAATTTACATTTGTCTACATATATATCTGTACATTGGTCAAAATGCTATCCCAGCAGCTCCCTGGTGTCTGGAGAAACCATAACAAGCACTCTAAGAAAAGAAGAAATCTCAAGAAGATGGGAGGAACGGGCAAGGTGGATTGGAGTGAAAGATGTCACGGAAAACCCACTGTAGTGATTTCCATGAGCTTAGAAGAGGTGATCTAAACCAAAGCCCTCATACTGCACTGGAGCATTGCTCCACTCAGTCCGTTCTATCTCCAGCCCTGTTCTGAAGTACAGTTAATTAGGAAAGAAATTGTGTCACTGTTCTTGTCTTTTCTTTGAGTATTAAAGATATTAAAAGTTGGCCCAATCAGTATTTTATATTTATATCATTTGACCTTCCTAAATCTTCCCCCTGTATCATTGGAATAACTATAGGTTTTCTATTTCTTGACAAGATGAATTTCTCAGCAAAAATTATGTGAAACAATTTTAATAGAAAATTAATTAAAAAAAAGAAAAGAAAAGAAAATTAGTTACAGGAAACATAGGCAATTGGATCAACAAAAAATAGGAATATGGAATCTTTTTCTCACCAGAAAGGACAAGCTATTTTCCATCGATCCTCTCTGAGATTGTTTTAAACTATTTGTGGCCTTTAGAAACTTAAGGTTTATCTACTGAACAATGAACCAGACTGTTTTAAGACCTCTTAATTTCTTCACAGTATGAGCTGTAGGTTAAAATTATAGACTAATTCCACTGCATGAGCTTCTCGGTATATGCACATATAAGGATGTTGGCCTTTTTCCAAAGGATTATGAAATGGTCAGAGTAGATAGCTGCATGACATATTTTGGTGTCTGTTCTATTTTTTAAAGAATAATCACGCAGGGGGGAATGTTTGGAAGGGCGTTTGATTATTGTGTTTTGGGAGTTTCTTTCTCAGTTGTCCCCTTGACTCTGATTAAGAATTGACAATTTGCAAGACTCAGTGACCAAGTCGAAGAGGTATGAGGATCTCACTTATTCAGGAAGTAGGGACTGTTGTCCTTATTTGATATATGAGGAAACTGAGGCTGAGAACTGAAGTGCCTAGCCAAGATCACATTAATTGTAGTAAGAGTGAAGTCTGAATTCCAGTCTTGGACTGTCCGACTCTGATGCCTGAGCTCTTAGCCCCAGTCCTACATGGACTGCTGTGCCATGGACCAGCTCAACTGGGCCAGTGTAACTAGGCAGCCCATGGAGAGGCTGGTCTCTCAGGCTTATAGGCCATCAAGGTTGGGTCTTGCTCTCAGAAGACGAGGTGGGCAGGGCTGAGACTGGGATCATCCTATGTCTAAAGACCTTGGGAAAGAGGAGGTGTCTGGGGGATGTTGGGTAAGGGCTGGATCTCTGGCTTTGGGTTAGGAAGCCCAGAATGATAAGCTATAGTAGGGAGGAGCTGGGCGGGGCTAAGGTGGGAGGGAAAGGCAAGGCCTCTGGGGGTGGGGTGAGAGAGCAACTTGGACCTGTTGTCAACTGTGGTGGATTAAATGGCCACACATTCTTAGCTCCCCAGGCCTCCGGGTATCTGTAGGCTGCTGCATGCACACAGGGCAAGGCCTCTCTGCATCTAGGCTCCTTAAGGGAGTGAGGGGGTGCCAGACTCTCGCCAGAAGGTGAGAGAAAGGGAGGGATGGGTGGCATTGCTACGAGTTTCTCAGTTAGGTTGCTGCCCTGGGGTTCATTTATAACCCAGCTGCTGGCCCTGCCTTCCAAAGAGTCCTGGTTCCTGCTGCACCCGTTCTCTCGGCTTTCTCTTCCCCTTCCCTGCCCCACCCAGAGTCTACACTCTATCCCACCTGCTGACCCAGGGTGGCTGCTGGCACTTAGTTAGCACAGACAGAAGGAGCATGCTACCATGGGGGCATTGGCATTTAGGGCTCAATGGTGTTGCACTACAGTGCCCTCTTTGTGTGGATTCTGGCCTTGGACACTGGAGACCACCCTAAAGCTCCCTTTCCTTCTCCCTCCAGCCTTGGGATGGGCTCTGGGGTCAGTGGTCCTGGTACTGGTGTGAGGCTTGGCTCAGCCTGACCCATTAAATAGCAGAACTTTTTTCATCAGCTTAGAAAGATTTGTACTCCAAGATTCCAACTCAAAGACCTGGTTATATTTACAGGAACTGACACTTGTATTGAGATATGGAGGGGAGGGAGCTGGAAAGGACAGGGGCAGAATGGAAACGACTTCCTTTTGTCATTTGCTCTCCACCTTCAGAAGATACTGGCTAGGGCCGAGCCCGTGGCGCACTCGGGAGAGTGCTGCGCTGGGAGCGCGGTGACGCTCCCGCCGCGGGTTCGGATCCTATATAGGAATGGCCGGTGCACTCACTGGCTGAGTGCCGGTCGCGAAAAAGGACCAAAAAAAAAAAAAAAAAAAAAAGAAGATACTGGCTAGTCCGGGGAGGCCTTTCAGCCACGCAGTGCTTTGAGCGCCACCTGCTGGCTTGCGGGCAGTACTGGATGAAGGACAGGCTCTCCCTTCCCAGGCCTTGGAAAAGAAGAGACAAAACCCGAATGGGCGAGCTGTAGAAACCTCAGGGCCAGCCTGACTACTTTGGGACACATCCTCTCTCTAGCCTCAAAGGAGGCTCAGGGCCTGTGGATAAATCAGGGTGACCAGAGCTGGGGACTCTCCTCTGATTGCAACATTGGAGCAAAATGACAACACCAGCATCTTGTGCATTTATTTTATTTTATTTCTGGTGTTTTATAAAAAGACCTTATTTTAAAAAACGAGTGACTAAATAGCTAAAATCCTCGAAGAAGGAATGAATTCTCTGATGGGCACAGAGGCTCCCGCTTCCTAGAGTCTGCCCCTTACAGGATCCCAGTAGAGTGTGTTGTTAAGAACACAGGCTGGACCTGCACTGCCCAGGCTCCAATCCAGGATCCTGCACTTATCAGCTGTATGGTCCTGGGCAAAATTCTGTTTGGTCCCTAGACCTCCTCACGTATTGGCTAGGCTGATTAGACGACTATGCTAAATAGAAGCAATAGATATCTATGCAATGCATGGAAGTATGAATGGATTAGAGATGCTCCCTTGGTAGACAAGAGCAGCAGAAATTCAATCATGTGTTCACTTGTTTAATATATATGTATTGAGTGCGTACTATTTAATGGCCCTGTGCTGGTCACTGGGAAGTGAAGATGAGTTGAGACAGCCTCTGCCACCACCAAGGAGCTTACAATCAAATAGATGTCATTCTAATAGACAAAGCAAGACAAACCAACCCACAAACATTTGCTGAACACTTACCATGATACATGCACATCCTTTAGTAGAAGCTTTGGACGACAATGGTTTACAAGAGTTTGTCCTAAGGCACTATAAGTCACCTAATCCTCAATAATGACTTTAATTTGTTCCTGAAACTCTTGTTGCTAAATGAAAAAAATCCCCATTACTTTTAATGGTAAAAATTATAATATGTTTTATCCCTGCCGACATACAAATGTTTTGTATGAAAACATACATAATATTTTCACAAATAGAAAAATATATTAGTCAAACAATGGGAGCAGGTTTATGTAAGCAATAAACAAGAGTTTGAAAGTGAGTAAATACCATTTGCCCCCAGAATGAAATGTAATGAGGGCCGAAGAAAGCAGAGATTTGGTAGCGGGTGAGGCTAGTGAAGGGGTGGTGCTGAATTTAATTAATTTTCAGGTGGGTATTCAACATCACATGATGATTTTCTACTCCTTGAGATTTTGACAAAATAAAGACTAAACATAACAATGCTTCAAAACACATGAAAATAGCACAACCATACAACAGACTGAACACGTGTAGGAGATGTTATCTCCTCACTTCTCTCTTAGACTTTAAATGCTGAGCAAAATTGTTTGGGTTTATCCAAACATGGTGCACACCACCTCGTCCAATTCCTTAGATTACAGATAGACTAGTTACCTGAAATGCTCATCTTTATCTTTGAACAAATGTAGTCATTCTACTAAGTCCAGCCCATTCTTTGGCTTTCATTTTCATTCCTTTTCATTTCCCATATCTGAATTTTTATAATGATCATGTCTCTTTAATGTAGATTTTACTTAGCATATTTCATGAGCTAAGCACTCTTAAATTTCATTAAAATATTCAAAACCCCTTATTGGGGAAGGCAGTATAATTTCTATTTCACAGATATAGAAAGACTCAGAAAGGTAGTCCAAGGTAGTTCTACTGGCATTGCTGAGGCCTGGATGTTTGCAGATTATATGTCCCAAAAGGCAAAAGTTGCAAATCAAACTAACGAACCATTAAATAAAATATGTTCTTCTAACTTGACAAATATTCCTTCATAGGACAGAATAAAAAATGAGAAAAAAATGTGAGATGCAAACTCAGCAATATATCAAAGATTATTGAATTTAATTACAATTGTGATGTCTGGATAATATGTTGGTGGGCTGGCAATGTTTGCCTAAGTAATAAAACTATGACATACATAATATACAAATTATTATGACTTTATTTTATATAATTTATTTTTCTTTCCTTAATTTCAGAAAAATCTATTTTGTTGTTGTTGTTGTTGTTGACCGGTAAGGAGATCACAACCCTTGGCATGGTGTGGTCTGCACTGCACTCAGCCAGTGAGCGCACCGGCCATCCCTATATAGGATCTGAACCCGCGGCCTCAGCGCTACCAGCGCCGCACTCTCCCAAGTGAGCCATGGAGCCGGCCCAAAAAATCTGTTTTTATAATGAAGATTTTCACATAATTTGTGCTTAATTGACAGCAACAACAAATTAGACAATCTTTCTTGACTGACTGTAGCTCTTGGATAACTTTCATTAATTTTAATTTGGAGAAACTTTGCTTTGCTGAGCAGTCATAATTGGAATAGTCAATTCTTAAAGGAATGATTAGATTCAGAAAATAAACCATGAATTTGATATATTTATGTAATATTACATATAGCAATGATAAATTATTATTATAGAAAAATTTATAAAATACTTTTTTAACTCACATTATAATATTTTCACCGTACTTTTTTTTTTTTTTTTTTTTTTTGGCAGCTGCTGGTACAGGGGTCAAACCGTGGACCTCAGTGTTATCAGCACCATGCTGTAACCACCTGAACTAACCAGCCAGCCCTTTACCATATCTTAAATGTCACTCATGTTACATTTGTGTTACAAATTTAAGTGTAATACAGATGATCTAATATTGGAAAATGTTTCTTGGTTGCCATGTGCAACTGTTACAAATATTGTGTTAATTCATGAGTAGCTTTGAACCATGAATTGGAACATAAAGAGGCAAGAAAGTGGATGCTTGGCATTTTCGGGAAAGGATATTTCACTTGCAAGAATCTACTGTACCCATGCTTGTCCATGCCTTACTACGAGGAAGGCTTTGGCAAGTTAATTTGTCTTTTCTCTCACTTAAGCACCTCTGCTGCTCAAAGCCTCCCCAAACGTTGAATCAGTGTCTTGTTGCTGATGTTGGCAATTACACAACCCACAAATCTTCTTGACACTTGAATGCACTCACCTCTTGTTTCAAGCACATAGGGCAAGGATGTTCAGAAACATCTCCCTGGAGTCTAAACTGTTAAACCAAGAAGAGATGTTTAGAGTTACTGAAAAGGCCATGCCAACACTGAGCTCCAGATCCAGAGTGACAGAGGCACTCGCGTGTTCTTTAATTTGTGTTTTTGGTCTGTGCTATGCAAGGCCGTCTCAAGCACAAGGCCTAGGGCAAAGGCCCCTCTTGCTCAGGCCCGAGGGGGGTAATTTCCAAGACCACACTGCTTATGCGCAGCTGGGGATAGACACTCAGCTATTTCGCCTTCAGATTGATATCTTTAATTCTTTTTTCCCAGCTTCAACACATCCCTCCACAACCACCACTAGAATGACCGTCCTCCACCAGTGTTTTTCTCCATCATTCTCTCCCCCGTTTCTCTCAGGAGTAGTTCACTAGCTTTCTACTGGCCATCCCAACAGCTCTTGACACCTCAGCATGTGCAGGCTTTGTCCCCACCTTCATTTTGTTCTTCCTAACTTACGTTTTCTTCTCCATTTGGACACTTTTTTTTTTTTTTACCTTGTTGTGCTCTATGAAATTTTGTTAGTAGGCTCAAGTCCTTTTTGCAATGAGGCAGGGTGCCAGCAACTTGGGCTCAGTTCTCAGCCTGGCACATGAGGCTCTCCAACTCAAGTTCCCCTCTTATCTCTAAGGTTTGTGTTTTGTTAGCCTTGAACTTTGAGTTTGCCCTATACCTCCCACCTGAAATTCTTTCTCTGCAAATCTTCAGAAATTCGTGCCCCGTTCTGCTTGCAAAGTCAGCTCAAAAGTCGTCGCCTCTGGAAAGTCTGCCCTGGTTATGTGGAACTCTTTCTGGACCTTCCTTATCTTCTCATTCTCTTACCACTACGTGCTGTTTGGACTAAAGGTGACTGCACTTAAGCGGACGCATTCCTGAAAAAGCTCTCTTGCTAGTGGGAATTTCTGTGTATTCAATCTAGTTTTTCAATTTCCTTTCATTATACAACTGGGGAGGAATGAATTCCTTTTGGTGTAAATACTGTGGTGAGGAAAGATAACACTTTGACCATGGAAGGTTCTGGCAATGTGTACTCTCCTCATAGCACCCCTTCCACCTTGAGAATCAATGCTTCTATCTCTCTCTCACACACACACAAATGCACACACTCACATCATTGGAATCCAAAAAACCAATGACAGATTTCTATCCTGACACAATGGATAGATGGTAAATTTATATACTAAATACAAAAAGACCAGCTGTTTCCAGTAGAAACCCTGGAAAACCCACCAAATGCAAACAATTGATCTAATGAGCAAATTGCTAAAAATTTAAATGCATCATATATTTGACAAGAAAATAGGGGAAATTCTCAGAGAACAAAAATAAAACTAAAAGAGAAATCTGGCAGGCATCAGAATGCCAGTGTCCGTCACCAACTTCTCCCTTGATCCCCACCCCCTCTGCCTTTTCCGCCTGCAGTAATCGCAGTTCTGTTCTCTCCTTGTGAAAGTTCAAGGTATTATTGTGGTTGGTTGTTTGTTTGTTTCTCGGTTTATCTATCTTTTATCTTCCACTTTCTGTGCCTGACTTATTCCACTTAACATAATATTCTCCAAGCTCATCCATGTTGCTACAAATGGCAGAATTTCATTCTTTTTTATGGCAGAGCAGTATTCCATGGTGTAGATATACCACATTTTCCTCATCCTGTCTGGTCTTTTCTACGATACGAACTCACCTTTCGTGTTTGTTGATGTATGGTCATGCAGACTGGTATGAGCAACAGGATTAGTACAGAGCCTCAAGAACCATTATGAGTAATTCTTGGTTGGGAAGTTTCCAGAGACTGAAGGAGAGAGAGATAATATCAGGATGTCTAATTGGTCTGTCTACCATCCATGGTGTGAGGTAGCTCATGTCTTTTGAACTGTGACAGCATCGAGAGGATACTGGGACTGTACCCCTCACTCCTGAGTGACCAGCCCACTCTGTTTAAGAGTCTAAGTCCGAAGGAATATTACAGTTTATGATGCAGAGGCTGTTGTTGGGAAAAGTGTTTGGCCGGCAGAGAGAGCTGAGGCCCCACAGATGGACGGACAACAGAACGCAATGGTTTGAAACATCAGGAAGGGGCAGTACAGGATCTGGGAAAACCTGGATAGAGAGAATTTCTAAAATAAGGATGTAGATGATACGTTTCTTTACAGCCCTCAGTGATCACGCTGTGCTTCAAGTTGGGAGAGGACAAAACAGGTCTCCACAGCAAGCATGACCTATAGGGCACTTTCAGATATATGCAGAAATGCACTCCTTCATGACGTGGTACACCTCTGGGGCCACCTCTGCCTGGAGGGGCACCTTTTTGCTAAGTCTCACAAAGGCCCTGTGTGGGTCAATGACACTGTGAATCCCACTTGCATCTTTGCAGTGAATCTGGTTACCCCTTTGGTCAGGCAGAATACTTAATGGGAGGCACCTGGGAAAGAACCTGCTCTGTGCTCCAGTCTCATTTCCTACTGATTCCCGATCTCCCTGTTTTTGTTAGCACCTATTTTAGCATAGGATATAGAGAATGCAGCTTTTCCGAGAGCAAAGTCTCTCGTTTAATTTTTGGATTGCAGCCCATAGCCTAAGAAAGCTACTTATAACAAAGACTCTCTTCCCTATCTGATTTTAAATCATGGTCTTCAGCCTAAGCTAGTCTCTTTCTTTTAGGTCTTTATTGAATGTTGTGCAAAGTAGCCAACATAGTCTGACCCATAATTTTTTCCTACCAAGTCCTCTAATGTTACAGCATTTTCAGGCATATGATGTGAGCTGAGCATGCACTAGGCCTTAATTTGTCAAATTTAATCCAGGAAGGTGGAGTCCTCACTGTCCTCTGACTTCATGTGATCTAATGCTTGTAGTCCCCTATTACTGGCACAAATTCTGTAATAAGGTGGGATGCTTTTGGATGCAAGTAACTTAGATCGTTCACCTGCAACAATTCAAACTATATTAAACAAATTGAAATCGAACTCCTGATCTTTCCCCTGAAACCTCTTCTTCCCTCACCCCCTCAGGGTTAATGGCAACTCCATCTTTCCTATAGTTTAGACTCAAAATCTTTTCCTTCTTTCCTTGATTCAAGTTTTCCTTGATTCCTTTCTTTTGCCCATAACCATAAACACTAAACACTAAAATGTGTTGGTTATTCAGGTTCAAATAGTGTTTTAAATATAAATAGTCTTAATAATGAAAAATCTTAGGTAAATATGTTTTTATTTATTTATTTAGTAGCTGGCCGGTAGGGGGATCTACACCCTTGACCTTGGTGTTATAACACCATGCTCGAACCAACTGAGCTAACCGGCCAGCCCTTCGGTGAATGTGTTTGTACCAAAAAACATTATGTAAAGTACAAGGATAATGAAAAATGAGCAAAGTCAGTTTAACATCAACTGGTATTTATATTAAGGGAAAGTAGAAGTCTGGTTCTTTGCATAATTTTGATAAAAAACCCATAATATGGGCTGCAAACACTTGGAAGAAAACTAACTAGTATAGCCACCAATCATAGACCTAGGATGTAGTTTCATGGCATCTTCTAATGTCATTCCTGGCCTACAAAGGCCAGTTTTGTAAGGATGCTGGTGCCCTTCCCACTCACACATTCCATAAAACTTTAGCAAAGGGAGTGGTCTCTAGGCTCTCCTAGGAAATAGAGTCAGCCAGTGGGTTCTCTAGTTTTACATAATAAATTCGTTCTACCATGCTCACTTCTCTTAACCTCATCTCTTCCCTAATACTCTTCCCAGAGCTTTTTCACTCATTTATTGGAGTCTATTGTTTTTTTCTGAACTGCAAGGAAACCTCCCAGCAATGCTTGCTGATGCCTTGCCAGAGTTTCAGATCTCAAGTCACAGGTGAGTGCCCCACATCAATATACTCTCCCCAATCTAGCCTCACATATACTCCTTCCTGGATTCACACCCCTAGGATCTATGCCCAAGTGCATACATACATACATACATACATACATATACATATATATTTTTAAATTTTTAAATTTTTAAATTTTCCTTTTTTGGGGGGTGGCTGGCCAGTATGGGTATCCAAAACCTTGACTTTGGTGTTATAAGGCTGTGCTGTAACCAACTGAGCTAATTGGCCAGCCCCAAGCATATTTTCTTAGTTCCTTAGTATGTGCTTACCTTGTCTTGCAGTTCTTTTGGTGATAGATTAGTTTCCTCCTTGGGCCATACCAAGACTTAACCCTAAAATTGTCTAAAACTAAGAGGAGAGGTAGATGCAGATCTTGAGGAGGACAGCATCATCTGGTACAGCATCTGCCTTAGGTGAGGCGACTGCATGCTCTCTAGGCAACAGGAGGCTCTGTCCTCTAGCTAGCTGAAAGAGGCTACTTACGACGGCCCAGAAGGTTTGTAGGAATCTTGGGGCTGAACCTTCTCAAGTGCATTCATCCAAATGTCCCATCCTAGGCCTCGGGGTCCCATTCCTTTCTTATATGTGCTGGATCTTCATTCTCCCTTGCAATTCCACCATTCAAATGCAATAAAAATTTGGGCCTGATTTTCAGCACAGTCTGCTCTCTGGCTGCAGGATAAAAAGGTCTGTTTAAGTGCTGCCTTCTTGCTTTCATGCCATGCCCCAAATGGATAATTGGCTATCTGAGCCTGTTTTCTTCCTTCAGGGTTTCTGTGGCCAGTAATAACAGTTACCTCTGCTGCAAAATCTTTCAAGCACTGGGGTGCTTACTGCATAGGCCAGTGCATCTCCTTCTCTCTATGGCATAGGTGAGATCTGTGCTTGTGCTGCTGCAGCATGCTGGGGTTACCGCGAGCTCACACTCCAGTAGAAATGGGGTCCTTGTTGCCATCTGACTGGAGAGTAATTCAGTTCCAGAATCCCATTCCTGAGGATCTGCTTCTGAGGACAACTTTTGATACCAATTATTTAAAGTTGGGTCTCTCCGGGAGCAGACTCGAAGAGTAGAATTTGAGTGCAAGGAGTTCATTATTCCAGGAAGTACTGATAGGAGAGTGGCAAATGAGACAAGAAAGGGAAGGGAACAAAAAACAGAGTACATTAATAAGGAGGTCATTAGTATGGAAAATTGAAATGCACTAACTTTGGGACCTTTGGGAGATGGTATAAAAGATGTCTCAGAATTGCCCCACCAAAGGGCAAGAACGCTGAGGTGTTTATGTACCAAATCCCATTTGTCATTGTCTGAGGACTGCTCTAGGGAGTGTCAACTCCCTGGTACCTCCTGCTTGATTTACATGCTCTGCACACTTTCATGGCCAGAGAAAGGATCCAGACAGAGAGCCCCAGGAGTTGGCAGGAAGAAGCCACTGGCCTGCCTGGAACAGAGAATGCCAAGGTGGTATGAGCACAGCACCAATAGCATCTGCTACCTGTTCCAAATGATTTAGCCTGTTTCTTAGATTTCTCCTCCTGCTCTTACTATTACCTAGATTGGGGAGTAGAACATGGGGTTACTTTTGAACGTATCATTGACTATGTTTAGGTATTTACCCATGTCCTAGCTTTGGGGAACATGGAAAGGGAATACTAAGCCTCTTTTGCTTTCTTGGTGGATCTGTTTTCCTACTAAGGCTCACACAATGATGGAGTACCCATAAAAAGGAGAAAGATCCAGTAGCTAAGCATCTAAAGCAAAGCAAAACAAAACATCAAAACATACCCACTATAGTGGTGTTTAAAGAAAATAAAGAATAGTCAATACAGAACATATTCTGGTGAAGCATTTTAGTCACATGTTTATAGAAGCAGTCATGCAGAAGAATCAGGAAGAAGAAAAAAATTAGGCTAACCTCAGATGTCTCTTAAGCAACATTTGCATCACAGATGTGTCCACTTGTGTGGACCACAGGTGTGTCCACATTTGTCACTCAAGTGTGTCCAGGTTGTATCATCTTGTCTAGCCCCAAAGAATAAGTAATGGAGCCCCTGCCCATTGTTTTGTGGATCATATTGGAGTTTACAGGTGTTTGGAAGTGCTGATGGGAAGCATTGTGAACAATCAGCATATGATATCTTCAAGCATTGGATTCATTCATTCATTCGTTCATTCAGTCAGTCAGCAGTCAATGGGTACTTATTGAACATCTACCATGTGGCAGGCAGTATCCTAAGTTCTGGGAATATAATGAACAAAACAGACACAAATCTCTGCCCTTGTGGAACTTATATTCTAGAGGGGAAAATAGATGGTAAACAATACCACCGTTTAAATACACACTAGGTGAGATGGTGATAAGTGTTGTGGAGAAACAGGAATCAGGGTAAGGGGGATTGAGAATATGAGCACCTCTTTGAGGTGACATTCAGTGGAGAAAGCCATGTAAGTATCTACCTGAAAATGAAAGTTCCAAGCAGAGGGAACAGCTAGGGTAAATTCTCTGAGGTGGGTACATGGTTGGCACATTCAAAGAACAGCGGGGAAGCCAGTATAGCTGGAGAAAAGTGAGAAGTGGGGAGAGTAGCAGGCGATGTGTCATGGCGTTACGGTGGACAAGATCTTCAAAAATAGTGATTTTCTCTATTGTGATGAGAAATAGAGAAGGTGATGCCATTCATTCCAGCGTGCAGAGTCCGCATTCTTTCTTTTCAAAGATACACCAAATATTCATAAAACATACCTCATGTATTTGGGTATTAATCTGTGTTCCCACCCGCCACTCACCAAATTATTTTATATTTACCTCCACATGCTCTTCTCTCCCCAGACCACACAGATAAATGTGAGTCACTCAGTGCAGACCCAGAGCTAATGGCTGGAGTGACTGTGCAGTGTTGGGGGCTGGGGAAGGAGGGGTGAGAAGAGAGCTGGAACCGGTGACAGCAGAGTTTGTGAGGCAGAGACTGTGAGTCAGTTCAGAGCAGCTTCTCTCGTCATTTGGAGAAGATAACCTATCATAAGCAATGAGAATGGAAATATAGATTTTCTATTTTGAATAATGCTTTAGAATCTGGTCTCAAAGCTCTTTCCACCCCCCAACTTGACCCATCCACATGGACAATCTTTGGTCTCTTGGCCCAGTAACTTGTAATCCCTCCCAGAATGTGAGATGGGGGTATCAACCCCAAAACTATGAGTTACAAGTTATGGACACCTCAAACTGCCTTAAAAATAAAAGGAATATGTTGGTTTATAAATAAAAGAATCAAGAGGTAGGGTACCCTTCAGGTGACATGTGATACAGGGTCAATGTTTTCACTAAGGACCAATTTCTTATATTTTTCATCGGAGTCATTTTCATTTTAAGATTGGCTTGCTTCATGAACACAGGGTGGCTACTAGCATTTTGTGGGATTATGTGCTTATTTATTCAAAGAGAGTGAGCATCTTTGTCCTGGAATTAAAGGAAAAAGCCCTGAGATTCACTCTGATTGGATTGGATTAGGTCACATGCCACCCTTGCATCTGTCATATGGTAGTGGGATGACCTGTTGATTTGACTTCCCATAGGTCACATGCTCCATAAATTAAACCACAATGTAGTCAGAATCCCCAGAATTCTGTGGTGCCCCTTATGAAAATTAGGATTATTGAGAAAGAAAGAGCAGAAGGAACTTGAAAAAGGCAATCAACAAATGCCTGCCTTGAAGTGAGAATTAGGACTGTTGGAATAATAGTGGAGCAGACTTAGAAAACTTGCAGGATGATGGAAAATGAAGAGTAAATCTTGCCCTAACTAGTGTAAAATTACTCACTTTACTGAGACTGCTGATGGAAGACTTACCAAAACTAGACCTGGATTTAAACACAAGAAAACCATAATGAAGTAAAACAATAACAATAACAACAAGAAAAACAATAGACACCTCACATTTCTTGATCACAGTGCAATAAAACCAGACACCAATAACAAAATAACAAAAAATCAACGTTTTGGCAGTCTTAAATACTCTTCTAAGTAAATCCTCAAATACTGATTTATTAGTCTAGAAACTAATAAACATGAGAACATTCCTTATTATGGTTTCTGGATTATGACCAAAGTAATGCTAAGAAGAAAAGGTACAGTCTTAAAATCTTTATTTTTGCAAAAAATATTTTAAAACAACTTGAAAAAGAAATTGTGATGAAGGATTATAAAGCTAGAAGCTAAAATTAATAAACTAGAAAAAAAAGAATGGAATTGATTAATAAAACAAAAATTTGGTACTTAGAAAACAGATGATATAGAGACATCTCTTTTAAGGCTTATTAAACAAAAAAGAGAAAAAAACAAAAGTTAGGAAAAAGAAATAAAATGTAACTACAGCTCTCCAAGGTGTTAGAGGAATCATGAGGTAAATATTATATGCAACTTTATGCAAATAAAGTTTAAAATGTAGGGTATAATTTCCCATTAAAATATTCTTTTGTGTAAAACAAAGATTAATATATATTTATACTAATATTCTTGCATGTGCATAGGGAATTTTCTAGAATATATACAAGAAATTGCTAGCGATGGTTACTTCTGGAAATTTGGACTAGGGATTTGAGATAATTACTTTTGACTGTATAGTCTTTTGAATTTTTCTATACATCATGATCAAGTGGGATTCATTCCAGAGATGCAAGGATGGTTCAACACATGCAAGTCAATAAGTGTGATACACCACATCAAGTAAATCAAGGACAAAAACGATATGATTATTTCAATAGATGCAGAACAAGCATTTGACAAAATTCAACCTCCCTTCCTGATAAAGACTCTTAGTAAATTAGGTATAGATGATACATAATGATGATATGTAATGATACAACCTGGACACACTTGAGTGACAAATGACACACCTGTGGTCCACACAAGTGGAAAGCATCTCAACATAATAAAAGCCATAAATGCCAAACCCACTGCATCCTGAATGGGGAAAAACTTTCAGCGTTTTAAGGACAGGAACAAGGCAAGGATGCCCACTCTCATCACTCCTATTTAACATAATATTGGAAGTACTAGCCAGAGCAATCAGGCAAGAGAAAGAAATAAAAGACATCCAGATTGGAAAAGATGAAGTCAAACTGTTCCTGTCTACAGATGACATGATCCTATATATAGAAAAACCTAAAGACTCTACCAAAAAACTCTTAGAACCGATAAATGATTTCAGTAAAGTTGCAGGATATAAATCAACATGCAAAAATCAGTAGCATTTTAATACTCCAATAACAAACTAGTAGAAAAGAAATCAAGAAAGCAAGCCCATTTAAGATAGTCTCAAAAACAAACAAACAAACCAACAAAAAAACCTAGGAATCAATTTATCATGAAGGGAGGCTGAATTTTGTCAAATGCATTTTCTGTGTCTGTTGAGATAGTTGTATGTTTTTTTGTCCTTGATTTTGTTGATGTGATGTATCACATTTATTGACTTGCATATGTTGAACCATCCTTGCATCTCTGGGATGAATCCCATTTGATCACGGTGTATGATTTTTTGATGTGTTGTTGTAGTCTCATTGATAGCATTTTGTTGAGGATTTTTGCATCTATGTTCATCAGAGATGTAGGCCTGTAGGGGTTTTTTGGTTTTTAAAAAATCATATCTTTGCCTTGTTGTGGTATCAGGGTGATGCTTGCCTCATAGAAGGAGTTTGGGAGAATGGTCTCTGTTTCAATTTTTTGGAATAGTCTGAAGAGAATTGGTATTAATTCCTCTTTAAACATTTGGTAGAATTCAGCAGTAGAGCCATCCAGTCCTGGGCTTTTCTATATTGGGAGACTGCTGATTACTTCCTCAATCTTGTTGCTTGTTATTGGTTGGTTCAGATTTTCTATGTTTTCTTGGTTCAGTCTTGGTAGTTTGTATGTGTCCAGAAACTTATGCATTTCCTCCAGGTTTTCCAATTTGTTGGCATGTAGCTGTTTGTAATAGTCTCTAATGATTATTTGTATTTCTGTGATACTGATTGTAATGTCTCCTTTTTCATTTATGGTTTTTGTTATTTGGGTCTTCTCTCTTCTTCTTTTGGTTAACGTAGCTAATGGTTTGTCTATTTTGTTTATCTTTTCAAAAAACAACTTTTTGTTTCATTGATCTTTTGTATTTGGGGGGGGTCTGTATATCATTTAATTCTGTTCTGATCTTAATATTTCTTTCCATCTACTAATTGTGGGATTGGATTGTTCCTGTTTTTCTAGTTCTTTGAGGCGTAGTGTTAGGTTGTTTATTTGAAACCTATTTTTTTGATGTAAGTATTTATTGCAATAAACTTCCTTTTTAGTACTGCTTTTGCATAATAGGTATTAGCAGACTGTGGTCCCTGAAAAATGGGAAACAAATTAGGTGAGCCCTACAGCCACTCCAGCTTTCTGCCTAGAGGCACTTTTGAGACAGCAGGGCAGGAGCGGGCACACAATTAGGGCACAGTGAACTCACTAAGCTTAGGAGAATGAAAACGAAGTTCAAGAAGGCTAAGGTTTCTGAAATATGCAGGAAAGAGTATGGGAGAGAAGGCAGCATGCAGAGAAAACTTGCAGAAATTTGCATAGGGGTCTCTATTTGTTTCCTATTGCTGTTCTATCAAGTTACCACAAAATTAGTGACTTAAAGCAACATAAATTTATTATATCATAGTTCTGGAGGTCAGAAGTTAAAACTCAATCTCACTGGGCTAACGTCAAAGTGTCAGCAGGACTGGTTCCTTCTGGAGGCTCTGGGGGGAAATCTATCCCCAAGACAGCTTGGCGCATGGCTGCAGCACTCCAGCTTCCGTCTGTCATCACATTGCCTTCTCCAGCTTCGACCTTCTTGCTTCCTCTCATAAGGACTCTTATGATTACATAGGGCCCACTCAGATAATTCAGGATATTCTCCCCATTTTAAGGTATTTAGTCACATCTGCAAAGTCCCTTTTGCCATGTAAGATAATATGTTCATAGGTTCTGAGGATTAGGATGCGGATATCTTTTGGGAGCCATTATTCTTTCCACCACAGGGACCATTTGAGCCTTTGTCTGAATACTAAGCTTTACAGCATATGGTAAGATTCCATGAGTCCAGAGAAAGAATAATTTATGGGGAATTGTAAACTGAACAAATACAAGACTATCACAGAACTGAAGGACAATCCAGTATCAACCAGCTAGAGTGAAGAAACCTTGTTGAATACCTAGGTCACTCAGCAGAAACTCCAGAAAGGCAACACTTTAGGAATAAGGTGAATCTAGCCCTAAAGTAAAAACTATCCTAGACCTGCCCTCAAAAAGTTCAAAACAAACTTTGAAAGGATGAAACTGCATAGCAGAACAATGCTCGACATTCTTTAAGGAAGACCAAAATATCCTACTCAACAACATTACATTCATAATGTCTAGTACCCAATAAAAATTACTAGATATGACAAAGAAAAAAAATGAGGGCCGGCCCGTGGCTCACTCAGGAGAGCGTGGTGCTGACAACACCAAGTCAAGGGTTAAGATCCCCTTACCGGTCATCTTTTAAGAAAAAAAAAAATATATGAGACCATTTCCAGGAGAAAAAAATAATCAACAAAAAAAGACTCAGAAATGAGGGAGATAATGAAATTAATACACAAGAACTTTAAAATAGTCATTATAAATATATATAATGTTTTCCTTATTGATTAAATAGTTGCTGTATTTACATCCATAATTTTTATGTTTACATCCATAATAAATTAACAAGGAATGGACTTACACTCCCACCATAAACAAATAGAAAAAATGGACAAAATTATGAAACAATCATTTTAAGACATTTAACAGTAGGCAGAGCAGGGTTGTAATCAATGAGAAAAAGTAAACAAATTAGGTGAGTTTATGACAAGGTTTCTGCCTAAAGGCAGTTTCCCAACTGACAGCCCAGGGGAGGGAAACCTAAATAGACCCCAGCTGACTCACTGAGTTGAAGAAACAGAAAGCAGAGTATAGGAAAGCTGAAACAGTTGCAAGTTACGGATGGAGTTCTAGAGAGGTGAACCCAGCGCAGAAAAATATCTCAAGAAATCTGTATATGGATGTCCTTGAGTCATTGATGAGTATTGGCTGGGGCTGGGGAGAACAGGGTACAACTCCATGAGGCCAGACAAAGACTAGGGAACTGAACAACTCCCAGAGCTCAAAAGCAGCAAGATATTTGAGTTCTGACCACTCTAAATAGGAAATCCTCAGTTATCACCCAGTCATTCAGTAGATACCCCAAAGGGGTCATAATTTGGCAGTAGTGCTGACCTATACTTTGATCAAAAGTAATTTCAGACCCAATCACACAATGTTTAACAACAGGACTTGAAGGATCAAATTGATTACCAATAACTTAACTCTTTGCCACACTTGCAAAAAATTTAAAGGAAGCAAAAAAGAAAAAATCCAGACAATCAACAATGTAATATTCACAATATAGGGCATCAAATCAAAATTTACCAGATATATTTAACAGCAGGAAAATGTGACACATAGCCAAGAGAGAAATCAATCAATAAAAACAGAATGAGAAATGACGGAGGTGATAGAACCAGCAGACAGGGACATTAAGACATATTATAACCATATTCAATTATTTATAGGAAAACATGAAGAGAGAAATGAAAGATATAAAAGAGTACCCAATGAAACACCTAGAGATTTTTTAAAAACAATATCTGAAATAAAAATTTTACTTGATGAGATTAACAGAAGATTAGACATTGCAAAGAAAAGATCAGAAAACTTAAAGACATAGCAAGAGAATCTATTCAAATGGATCACATAGAGGAAAAAATACATACAATGACCTGTGGAACAATATCAAGCAGTCTAACACAGATATAATAATGTGAGTCCCGGAAATATAGGGAAATTGGACAGAACATGTTTGGGAAAATAAGGGCTAAAATTTTTTCCAATTTTACTTTGTTTTTCAGCTGGCTAGTATGGTGATCCAAAACCTTGATCTTGGTGTTATAATGCTGTACTCTAACCAACTGAGCTAACCAGCCAGCCAATTTTTCCAGATTCAGTAAGATCGAAAAATTCACCAATGCATGGAGCTCAATAAACCTAAGGCAAGATAAACATAGGTGCACATGTGCATGCACACATACACACACACACACACACACACACACACACACACACACACACACCCCTGACACAAAGGCACTTTAAAATCAAATTGTAGAAAACCAGTGATAAAGATAAAACCTTAAAAGAAGACGCATTATGTACAGGGTAATAAAGATTCAAATTTACCACAGATTAATCACAGATTTCTTACCAGATATTATGCAAGTCAGGAGACAATGGAAAGTCATCTTTAAAGCAACACAAGAGAAATGTATCCTCCAAAAACAAAGACAAAAAAAAATCTGGAGAAAAAAAGTTGCATCACAGAGCATTGTCAAGAAACTTAAAAAAAAAAAAAAATGCAAATCATACATATGATAATGTTCTAATATCCAGAATATATAGAAGACTTTTACAATTCAATAAGAAGATGAACAAGCCAATTAAAAAATGGGCAAGAGATTTGAATAAGCATTTCTCCAAAGAAGATATGCAAATGACTAATTAACACATGAAAAGGAGTATGACCCAGCAATTGCACTCCTAGGTATATCCAGTAGAGAATTTAAAACATGTTCACACAAAAACTTATATACCATTGTGTGCTTAACCAGTACAGGGTTTCTTCTAAGGATAATGAAAAGGTCTGGAATTAGATAGTGTTGGTGATTTGCAAAACATTGTGAATATAGTATAAACCACTCAATTTTACACCCTAAAATGGTTAAAATGACAAATAAATTTCATGTTATGTAAATTTTATCTGAATGTTTAAAAAAGGATGAGACATGTCAAAAGGGCATTGGGACCAACCTGGAAGAGCTCCCAAAAGCCAAAGCTGGAGAAACCTGAGTGACAAATTATGAATTCCCCATAAAGTAGAATGTTTTTAATTTTGTGAGACCATGCTTTTATAAATAAATAATTGAATAAACAAGTAGGGGAGAAGACATAACTCTTCCTTACAGAAAACTTCCAATTAATAAAAATACAATGAATGAAAGAAACAAAAAATCGCTATTAAAACATGACAGTAAAAATTATTCTGGGAAGACCCACCAAAGCTGTTAAAATTAGAGAGCAAAAGTTTAAGAAGTAGGATATTCATATATTCTCAAAGTATCTCCCCCAATATATTTATTAATTATAAAGTGAAAAATAGTAACATTACAGTGGAGAAACCCAGCAGATGCCATCATATTGATGTAATATCAAGGTTAACATCGCCAGGTTTAAGACATAGCAACATCATGTACTCCTTGATATGATGCACTGAGAAGGGTACATTGCTTCTGTGGGATTCTTGTCAAAAATGCATAATTTCAGGCTGGCCCGTGGCTCACTCGGTAGAGTGCGGTGCTGATAACACCAAGGCCACGGGTTCGGATCCTATATAGGGATGGCCGGTTTGCTCACTGGCTGAGCGTGGTGCTGACAACACCAAGTCAAGGGTTGAGATCCCCTTACCGGTCATCTTTTTATAAAAAAAAAAAAAAAAAAAATGCATAATTTCAATCTAATCATGAGATAACATCAGACAACCCCAAATTGAGGGACATCCTATAAAATAACTGACTAGTACTCTTTGAAAGTGTCAAAGTCATGAAAATAAAAGGAAAAATTTTTTAAACTGTCAGAGATTGGAAGAAGCTAAGCAGAAATGAAATGTACTGTGGGATGCGGGACTGAATCCTGGGACAGAGAAAGGACATTAAAGAAAAGACTGTAATTTAGGTAATAG
This sequence comes from Cynocephalus volans, assembly GCF_027409185.1. Lineage (NCBI taxonomy): Eukaryota > Metazoa > Chordata > Mammalia > Dermoptera > Cynocephalidae > Cynocephalus > Cynocephalus volans. The sequence goes on from NC_084469.1 coordinate 32,451,686, forward strand.
CATTGTACCAATGTTAATTTCTTAGTTTTGATGGTTATAGTATGAGTTGTATAAGATGTTAACATTAAAAGAAACTGAAGAATATATGTACTATTTCTTCAACTTTTCTATACATCTAAAATTATTGCAAAATGAAATTTTTTATAAAACTTCCCAAAAAGAAACTCCAGGTTCAGATGGACTCACTGACGATTTTCATCAAACACGTAAGAAATAATACCAATGCTATACAAACTCTTTCAGAAAATTGAGTACTAGGGATTTCTACATTTATTATAAAACTACAATAATCAAGACTGTTGGTATTGGTGAAAAATGGAAATACAGATCGAAATAGAGAGTTCCACATACATATAGTAAATAAATTAATTTTTAACAAAAGGTTTCAACAAAGTTGCTATTGCAAAAGAAAGTATTTTCAGCAAATAGGGTTGAATTAACTGGATATCTTTATGGGGAAAATATAACATCAACCCTCGTCTTGTATAACACACAAAACATTAATAATTCAAAATTAATTCCAGACCTAAACGTAAATCCTAAAACTATAAAATTTATGTAAGGAAACACAAGAAAAAGTCTTTTGCTGGGAGTAGGCAAAGATTTCTTATAAAGAACACAAACAGCATGTAACTTCTAAAAATCAGTAAATTGGACATCATCAAAATCTAAAACTTGCTCTACAGAAGACACAATCAAGAAAATGAAAAGGCAAACTTAAAGAAAATATTTGCAATACATGCATCTACCAAAGGACTTATATTCAGAATATATAAAGAACCCTGACTACTGGATAATAAGAAAAACTACCCAATTTTAAAATGGGCAACAGATTTGAACAGATATTTTACACAGGAAGATATAAAAATTGCTCAGCATCATTAGTTGCTACACAGCCATGAATCACCAAAATTGAAAAGACTCATTATTCCAAGTGTGGGCAAAGGTGTGGAACAGCTGGAACTCCCACACACTGCTGGTGGGAATGTAAAATGGTACAGCTGCTTAGGAAAACTGTTCAGCAGTTTCTTAAAAAGTTAAACATAAGCTACCATACAACCCAATCATTCCACTCATAGGTATTTTCTGAGAAAAAACAAAAAACATATACCCACACAAAGATTTGTACATGAAGCTTAATTTGTACATAACAGTTTATTTGTAATAGCTGTAATAACCCAAATGTCTATCATCCAGTGAACAGAGACACAGATTGTGGGAGAGCTGTACAAAGGAATACTATTCGGCAATAAAAAGAAACAAACTTCAATATGCAATGACATGATGAATCTCAAGCTCACTATGCTAACATGAAAGAAACCAGACCCAAAAAAGTACACACTATATTATTCCATTCATATAAAATTCTGTAACATGGAAACTAATTTATCACAGAAAGCAGATGATTGGTTGCCTGGGAATGAGGAGGGAGAGCGTTGAGCTGCCAAAAGACACAAGGCATCTTCCAGGGACGATAGAAACGTTCATTACCACGGTCGTAGGGATGACTTCAGGGGCATAGACATATGTCCAAACCCATTCAAATTATACACTTGAAGTATGTGCAGTTTATTGTACTTTAATTTTTATTCAATAAAGTTATGCCAAAAAAAAAATACTGAAGTGAAAAATGTTTAAAAAGAAAAACTAAAGCTTCCTCTACCTACACTCCTGACTCATATTATAGTTGATGTCCTTTGGGAGAGGGCCAGCCACAGAAAAATAGAAGGCTTTTAAGTTTGCCAAAATAAACATTTCCACAGAAAAATATCAATCTCTACTGAAAAGAGCCCTGACAGTTGTCACTGGATTATTATAGCTACGATTTAACGATTATGTTAACGTATCGTGAGGTGTTAGATATCAAAATTGTTAAGCAGAGATTCCTTGAGATCTGAAAATTATTTCAGGGGTTCCTTCAGGGTAAAGGTTGAGAAGACCTATTTCAGACTATATTGGAAACGTTTTAATTAAGGTCTGGCCTGTGGCTCACTCGGGAGAGTGTGGTGCTGACAACACCAAGGCCACGGGTTCGGATCCCTATATAGGGATGGCCGGTTTGCTCACTGGCTGAGCGTGGTGCTGACAACACCAAGTCAAGGGTGAAGATCCCCTTACCGGTCATCTTTTAAGAAAAAAAAAAAAAGAGAAAAATTTTTTAATTAATTAAATGTTCAATTTAAAAATTTAATTTAATTAAATTTTAATTAATTATTTTTTTTAATTTAGGGTTACGCTGTGGCTGCTGGTAATGCTTTTTCTTGCCCTGGGCTGTTGCTATATGATTGTCCTCTTGGTGATGATCCATTGAGAAGTACTTCACATTTTATGCACTTGTGTGTGTGTGCGGGTGTGACACGTAATTTTAAACGTTTAAAATAAAAAATCGTGTCATGGGTCAATTAAGAAAAATAAATTAAAAGGTAAAAAAAAAAGATAGAACTAGAGGGTAGAATAGCAGTTACAGGAGGCGGGGAAAGGGAGCAGGGGAGAGGGGGCCGGGGAAAGGTTGGTAGACTGGTACAAAGTTACAAAGTCACAGTTAGATAGCAAGAATAAGTTCTGGTGCCCTGCGGTGACAATAGCTAATAATATTGTATTGTATACTTCAAGATAGTCAGAAAAGACAATCTTGAATGCTATAATCACAAAGAAATGATCAATGTTTAGGTGATAGACAGGCTGACTATTCTAATTGGATCATTACACAATATATGCATGTATCCCACAAACGTGCACAATGAGAAAAATTAATTAAAAAATAAAATAAAATAAAAAATCGTTTGCCCCAACCACCCAAAATGCACGGAGTCATCCTTTCCTCCTCCTCTACCCCAATCTTGCTGATATTTAGAAGGTCACCAAGTCCCGTCAATTCTGTCTTTGTAGTTACTCCTCACATCTTTTCTCTCCATTTTCAGAGACACCTCCCCCAAGGTCACGTTCTCAATAACTCATGACTGACATTGACATAGAAAGGAGCAGGCAGTCAGAGGAGCAAGAGAACTCTATGGCATAGCATGGTTAGAATTTAAGAAGACTTCCTGGAAGTCAGGCTTGCTCTGGGCCTTAAAAAGGTGATCTCGACACATTTCTAGCAATGACCTCTCCAGTGAACGTTTTCCTTTATCCCAGCTGCAATACCATACCTTTCTGTTCCCTCAAATACATTACAGAAACAAGCTACAATATGATTTAAATTGCATTTACAAATATTCTGCTCCACCTACACCCATCTCTGTTCCCTTTCCCACCCCAGGGCCTTTGCCCACTCTAGGTTTCCTGCCAGGTATACCCCACCTCCACACATTTAAATCAAAGTCATCTTTTTTTTTATTGGCAGCTGGACAGTATGGGGATCTGAACCCCTGACCTTGGTCCAAACTCATCTTTTAAGGGCAAGGGCAAATCTGGGCTGGGAAATGGTCCACAGAGTGGGGTCCAGGCAGCTAGGCTCACTCAGGCCTGAACCCCACTTTACTGTCTGCAGCAAAAGAGCAGGTGGAGGTCCAGCAGTTCTCATGTGTGGAAACAAAAGTGAAAACTCTACACTCTTTCACTCAGCCTTGGCTAGAAATTGTAACCAAAGACAGAGGCTCCCAGACTCAACAGGCAGATGAATGAGAAACCTTGAAAAGAATGCAAAGGCTTAACACAAGGGTTTTGAGGAAACTAAGCTCTGGGCTAGCAATTATGTTTTGCTACGTAAAAGTAAAATCTACGAATATTTGCCAAACGTCTACCTTGAAGACGCCAAGAATATAAACAATAACCAGGCTGGGATGAAGTTTCCTTCTTGCCAGGTGTATACTTATTCTATAGCTTGTTATCTCAAAATTTTGTACACTGGAGATTTGTTTGCAAGATTTCCCTTAAGCTATCCTGACAAAGTTTTATTGTTATCTCCTATGTTCTGCCATCCATAATCCTGAAACTATACTTCCTCTGATTCTCAGTAATGTACTGTAATTTCCATTTGCTAACTACATATTTGTCATAAAAAGTATATATGTGTGTGTATATATATATATATATATACACACACACATATGTGTGTGTGTGTGTGTGTGTGTGTGTGTGTGTGTGTGTATATTGGGGCCCTGGCCAGTTAGCTCAGTTGGCTAGAGCATGGTGCTGATAACACCAAGATACAGGGTTTGATCCCTGCACTGGCCAGCCACAAAAAATAAAAATAAAAGACATTTTATATATATATATATATATATATATATATATATATACACTTAGACACACATATATTTTATACACACACATATATATATTTGTTAAATTATGTCTGTTGCAAGAAATTGTTTACTCACCTGAAAGTAATATAGCTTCACTATCTATGATCTCATTTTTAATCTGTAACTTCGCTGAAACTTAAGGAAAATGACTTCGTGTGTTAGAAAACATGAAGATCATGTGTCTTGGTTTTCTCCCTGCAAGCCTGTTTGTAATAAACCTGAAGCTCTAAAAGATTCATTTCCAGAAAGCAACAGGATTTGAGGTTTTCTCTGCCAGGAACTGAGGAGGAAAAGTGTCAGCTTGAATGTATACCTGGCAAAACGAACTGGAAGGAGGTTCCGGACCCTCAAGGGAAAGGGGGTGTGGCCCCAATGGGGGGTGTGGCCTCTAAGGAGAAGGGCGTGGCCTCCAAAAAGAAGGATGTGCCTGCGAGAGTTTGACTTCCAGGTCTCTGCATACCCTTACTTTAAATCCTTCAGTGGCTGTTTCCTAAAGGTCAAGTCTAATCTCCTGGCATTATGAAACAGGCTCTTTCCACCACTTCCCACCCCCACTACACCACTCTCCAGACTGCATTACTGCTTTATTCCTGCCTCTTTTGCCTCTCTCTTGCCTCTTTGCAAATTCTCCTGAATTCCAGCGTTAAACTCTACACCCACTTCTCAACTATTTATTTCCAATTCTTCCTTCAAGAGTCAGACCAAGCATCGCCTCCTGCGGAATTAAATAGAGTCAGGGGCAAGAAGAAACTGTTCATGTTGTAAAGGAAACACTTTGGATTTATGTATTGTTAGTTTCCTTTTAAAAATCTCCACAGATTATCATATTAAGAAATAAAACTTTCAAGGGCCGAGCCCGTGGCGCACTCGGGAGAGTGCGGCGCTGGGAGCACGGCGTCGCTCCCGCTGCAGGTTAGGATCCTATATAGGAATGGCCGGTGCACTCACTGGATGAGTACCGGTCACGAAAAAGAGAAATAAAACTTTCAGTCTGAACAGATAGGCCTTGCTGGGTTTCCCCACTCAGTCTATCAGCATTAGATCATACTTTCTTCTCTAATTGCATTTCTACACAACTGTGCCTGCTCCATAAAACCTAAGCATAAATATGCACAATTTTCCCTGTCTTGGGGTCTTCATTCTGAAGGCTCTTGTGTCACATAAAACTATGACATAATAAAATTCATTATGCCTTTTCTTCATATTTTAAAAAAAGAAAACTTCCAAGTTTATTTTTCCAAAATTTTCACCAGATACAGAAGTTGGATTTTATTGAATCTCTTGTTGTACTTAAGATAATAATGAAATTTTTAGCATTCTTCCAGTTAACTATATTAATTTGGAGATTCCCAACCAGTGAGTTGCAAGAGGGTTACAGATATAGATCCCTCGGGCTGAAGCCCCAAGGGCAGAATAATATCTCCAGCCAGAAGCAGCTTCTTCAGTTTAACCAGTTTACTTCCATTCATTGTTTTCTAAATGAGCCATAAAATGAAAATCTTGAGAGTCAAAAAATCTTGAGAATCCCTGTGTTTGCTTTGTGGGGTGTCTGGCTTCAGGACATGTGCTAAATCCTATCCAGTTAGAAAGAGAAAAGAATTTTTTTTTTTTTTTGATGCTCTATATTCCTTTGCCAATATTTTATTTAAATAGTTCAGTCTTAGTTTTCTATAATTAGTCTAAAATATCTTTTTGTTGTTGTCAAACTCAATTTAGACTCAAAATCACATTTGGTTCATTAAATTGTGGAGTGATATTGCATTATCACCCTATTCTATTCTTGAAATAGTCGATGCTATTGTTTGCCCTGTGGGAGATCTGAATGACGAGGGAAGAAGAGAGGAAGGGAGGAAAATAGAAAAGGAGACAGGAAGGAATGGAGCAAGGCCCCATGTTTTCAGCACATCTACAACAACATGTGTTCACTGGGGGCACAGACAACAAAAAAGCACCTCTTTAGGGAGCTGGGACATGGGAAGAGGGTGGGATTTGGAGGGACAGGGCTGAAACCATGAAGGAATGGGATTGTGGCTTGGGTGGAGGAGCTGAAACAAGCAAAGACTGGGACAGTCATATGGCCACACTGTTTTCCACCAGGCTGGGCCGCAGGTACTCGTAGGGTATGTCCAGGTTGGCATTCCGGGTCTCAATTTCCTTATCCAGGGCAGCCAGCTCCTCCCTGAACTTCCTCAGTACAGACTCAGGCCCAGGGCCTGAAAAATACTCCTCCTCATGCTGGCCCAAAGCCACCTAGAATGGAGAAAAGGGAGGAACTAAGAGCCTTATGACCCCCAGTTTGGCATGCCACACCTCCCCAAAGCTGCCTCCTTCCTCAGGAACCCAGGCACCTGGCTCTCACCATAATGACCTGGCGTCTGCCCAGCTGCCAAGTGATGGACATCTGGAGAGCAGCCTGATGAAAGTTTGGCAGTGTTGCCATCACTGTCTCCAGCGTTGCATCCTTGGTGGTCGGCGGGGGCAGCCGCATTGTGCAGGGTGCATTAGGGACCCAAGTGAACCAGTCCAGCTAAGGAGGGGCAGGGATCCAGAGTCCATGTATGTTAAGCATGAAATACCTTTAGCCCACCTGCACACAACCCCCTCTCCCACTCCAGGCCACAAATTCCCAGCTGCCTGCCTCTGGTAAATACCTGGCCTAGGTGGGTGGAGGAGTGTTGACCAGTGCAGGTGAAGACGCACATGGTGACAAAGTGACAAATCTGGTTCCGAGAGTGTAAAGAGTCAGGAAACCCTGCAAGAGGTGAGGAAAGTTAGAGCTGAGGCCAGGAGTAGAAGCAGAGCTCAGAGAGACAAGGCAGAGATCCATGAGAAGGGGTGCCAGGAACTAGCAGCAACTCTTGTGAGAATTAACATGAGAGTGGGGTGGGCTAGGGAAACGGGGAGCTCTGCCAGAAGAGCCACTCAGTGGGGTGCTGGTGCAGCTCATACGGGCTCATAAGAGTCAATGATGTTAACTTTTCAGCTGTTGAGCAAGCTGGCTGACATCACATTGGTAGCCACAATGGGAATATTTACACCATGGAAATGGGCAAATGCTACAAATCAGGGCTTTTTATCCAGAGAGCTGGTTGTTAAACATTTATGAGCAATCACTGGTCCCACTGCATCTGGAACCTGGTGGGAATTTCAGTGTATAAGATGGGACCTGCCTCTAGCTGAGAGAGAACAGAATCTGGGAAGGCCTTTAGGAGTTGTCATAGGGGTTGGAAATGCTTCTGGAAGATTCCATAGAAGTAGAGAAGATTCGAACAAATCTCTTGTGTTTTGTGTCTGAGATCTCATAGCAGGAGCTCCTCTTACCTCGATCCTGGGCCCCTAGCAGCCCAATTTCAGTGATCTCTCGACACCAGTTCTGCAGCTCAAGGTCATCTGTTACATCTACATCTGTCTTATAGTGTAGATTCACAATTCCCTCCACATACCTGCAGCCAAGGGGTCAGGGCAAGAGAGGTCCTGACCTCCACCTTCACCCCCACCCCACCAGCCCTGCCTTCCCCCTTGCCTCACCGAGAGATGATTTCCCAGAGCTGCAGTGCATCTTGGGCATAGAAGGAAGACTTGACTCCCAGGAGCCCCCGGTCAGCCAAATCATCAGGGGGACAGAATGATCTGTAGGTTAGAAAGGCTCCAGCTTGCTTGAGCAGCTCCACGTGGCCTCCCCCACCTGTGCTCACCACCTGAGAAGCAAGGACAGCAGGGTCAGGCAAATCAAGCTGCCCTGAGGCCAGAGCCAGAAGGGAGAGTGAACCTGCAAATCCCCCTTTGTCTCTCCATACCTGGTCGAAAACTCCCATGTCAGAGACCAGCCCAGTCCTGGCCCGGACATTAATTTCCATAGTGTATCGCAGGTGGGGGATTATAAGCTAGAGGGAGAAAAGCAGGGAAGGGCAAAGTCAGAAGAGAGGTGTAGCAGGGCCCTGTGGGAAACGGGTTGAAAGCAGGAGAGGCATCAGGTGTTCAGGAAAAGCATAGACTTGAAGTTCGGTGGCTTCTCAACACCGAGTTTTCAGTTGATTTGCATCACCTAATTCAATCCACAAACCATTGATTTAGCACTTTATGATAATTGAAATAGCTCTCCTTTTCTTTTTATATTCTTTTCATAGGTTTAGACCAATGTTTCCCAACCTTTTCTTTATCATCAGCCCCCTAAGGAGCCTTCTGAGACATTTTTTCCTAATCTTACTTCCCCCATGAAATTTTCATGCTACATATATACTGTCTATCTGTTTATGTACTGTATCATAACCGTGCTTTATACATAAAAATAACAAGACTTTTTCAACCCTCGCAATCATTTTCACCCCCTTGGGGGGCATAATTGCCCCCACTGAGAATGTACGATCTAACCCCTGCCTACCTCCAGAACCTCATCTCCTCACTCCCCTTTATTCTGCTCTTCAAACAAGCCAAGCTCATTCTTGCCTCAGGGTCTTTGCACGAGCTGCTCCCTCTGCACAGAACTCTGAGTGCACCCTTGGTCATCTCACAGTGACTCCCCCTTATATTCTCATTCTGTACATCATCTCCTCAAGGGAGACTTTCTTGGCCACCCAGTCTAAACTCGCCCTCACATACCCTGCTTTGATTCTCTGCATCATACTTACCACAGCTAATATATTACAATACAAACTCTATTGTCTGCTTGCCCCTATTGGAAATGAAAATCCTAAAAAATCAAGACCTCGCCTGATCCAGATGTTACCACCAGCCTCTAGAATGGTTCTCGTCACATAGAACGCACCCAATAAACATTTTTAATGGGTGAATATTTTGCTCTAATTGTCTGTAATAAACAAGGCTACTGTCGTGGGCCTGAGCCCCTCTAACTAACCTGTTACTATTTTAGAACTCGTCAAAGATTGGCTGGAAAAAAGCCTTTTACCTTATTTGCATGGTCCCCTCTAATTGGATGGAATCTTCAATCATTTGCATGAACTGTTTATATACTCTATGAATATCTGTGCATACAAAGAGTAAGATTTTTTTTGTCCCTTTCCCCAAGAATTATCTTCACCCCCTTGGGAGGTGACATTGCCCACTGAAAATGCAGCAAGACATGCTCGCCCTCCCTCACTCCCTTGTCTTCTACTGGTTGGTTCTCTCCAGATCCTGAGATTCCAGAAAAGAGGAAGCCTCCAGAGGTCGGAACGTATATTAAGGCAGGGAGAGAGGCAGGCAGGAGAGAAGAGAATAAGGTGTTACCTTGAAGATAGGATGTATCGATGGAAGACACCTCATGGTGGCCACAGCAATGACCTCAGCCATCAAGTGCCCCCTCAGGAAATGAAACTGCAGCTGATGAAGCTGGAAATCAGAGCTACGGACCCAGCATTTGGCCAGGAGCCAGACCATTGGGGGATCCGTGGGCAAGAAAAGTGGAGGTGGGGGGGATCCCAGGCTTGGAAGTTGAAGCTGGAGCAAGGACAAGAGGGAGAAGAGGAGAGAGGAGATGAGTGCCAGGTGCCCAGTGATTCCCCTCCCTGCCATGTATAACCTCTGCCTTTGTCCTTCAGATCTGCTTAGCTTTCTCCATCTTGCTGCTGCTCTCCCCTACAGCTACCAGTCCTTCCCCTCCTTTTCCTACAGGTGCGTTAACACTAGCAAGCTGCTCTGCCCTCAGCCTCCTGCAAAAACTGCTCTTCCACTACCTTCTCCAGCCGCTCTTCACCTCTCAGCCCTCTCAGTGTAGACAAGATTCAAACCCCCTGCTTCCCTCACCCCACACTCTTTCAGAAATCTCAGCCACTCTCCAATCTTCCAACAGGACCTCTACGCAGAAGACTAAGTCTCCAGTTCTCAGCTGCCTGCTAGACAATTTGAATGTCTCCCCATTACCTCAATATTAGCAAGACAAAAGCCTACCCAGGCATCTTTCCCTCTTTATTTGCCCTATCTCTGCTGGTGCCTGGCCTGACTCCCCCTTTTTCTCTCTCCTTGAATCTCTCTGCACTCCCACCCACTTTTCCCCTCCATCCCTTCAGCCACTACACATTTCAGCCCATCACTTCCACCAGGTCACCCTAATCCCTATATCTAGTGTCTCCCTGCTCCAATCCATCCTAAACACAATTGCCTGTATACTGTGTCCACAGCATTTTTCATAGCAGCTTTCACCAGCTTCCCATATTCATCCTCCTTATTAGCTTGGCTTGATCTGGCCCCTCTCACCTCACATTACTTCCCAACACTCCAGTCTGACTGTCCACTAGGAATCTCCTGACCCCTCTACCTCAGCCTCTCTGCTTAGCCCATCTTGCCCTTTGGGACAGGTTTTTCCCCTCCGTCCTGTTTGTCTAAGTTCTGACCCTCTCCAAGGCTCATGACCACCCCGCCTCCAGTGATCCTTCCTTCCCAGACTGTCTCTCTCCTCAGGGACTTCATCAGTACTGGAGCTTATTCAGACTTACCCAGTCTGTCTCTCCAGCCGGACTGAAAACCCTTTAAAATCAAAGACTGTCTATTTCCTACATTAATGTCTCCCCCAATGCCTTATCACAATGCTTTGGCAGAGAATGGGTACTAAGTGAATTTGGACGAGGGGCTGAGCTGAGAAGGCCAACCCCTGGAGAGCAGAAATTCTCAGTCCTCTCACCTGGATGACCATGGGCAAGAGTTTCCCATCAGGCTGCAGTTTCAGCATGACCAAAGGGGCAGCCAGGTGCTGCTGGCTACACAGGATGACATTGGCCTGGATCCCATCCAGCAGGGAGTAGTCAGCTTCAAACAGCGTGCCTCCCTGGATGAGGGGATATGGCAAGGGCTGCTATCAGCACAAGGCATCTTCTTCCCACCTTGATTCGCCAAAGGGAGAAGGGAGCTAACTTGTCTCCATCACTTACTTTGTACCAGGTAGTGGATCACATGCTGATTACTTCATATAATTCTTATATGTACTTGAATTAACCCCAGTTTTACAGAAGAGGAAACAGATGATTAGAGAGGTTGGGTATCTTGCCCGAGGTCACACAGCTTACAAACTGCAGAGCCAGGATTCAAATCCAAGTCTCTCTGACCCTATAATCCCATGAATTTTCTCTCAATTGTTTCACATTGACTCCTAATTAACAATCACACCCCCAACCTTCATTCTCTTACTCTGCACCCCACTCCTGAGTCCCTATCACCAAGGCCCAGTTACATTGCTTCAAGTTGACTCTGTCTCTTTCAACTTTGTACGCCCTCCCTCCGCAGCACACTATTCTCATGTGAGTAGGAAGGCCATGCAGGTGTACTTCTCCAGGATCTCTGAGGATTTCTCCTGCAGAATCACTTCCTGTGAATGGCAGCAAGCCAGGCCCACAGTGGACCCTGCAGCAATACAGATGATGCTGACCCCACCTCCATTTCACTGTTCTGCCTCCTTAGGGTTCTGATGTCCATACTTTGAGTTCCTTCTCCAGCTGGGCCTGCAGTTCCTCCATCCCTGGAGGGAACACTAGGCGGGCAGGAAGGTGAACGGAGCGCCTCAGCAGCATGGGGTTGGCACCATTGAGAAACTGGTATCCAAATAAGGCATCCTCCTTCCACGAGTCCTGCACCCGCTCTGGGGAAGGCAGTTGAGCATGCTATGGGATCTGAGCTCAGGTCCTTCTAACCGCACCAAACCATCCCCACTTGACCCCAGCCTACCAGAGAGACCCCAGCCTCTGGTCTCCTAACCCTGTTTCTTTCAATTCTCCTGGATTGGGTGGGATCAGGGGGTAAGAGTCCTGGGAGAAGTACTGGGGAGGAGGCAGAGGCCACTGACCAGCAAGCTTGCTCTGGCCACACCAGAAAATCCGGTTGAAGTCATCCAGATCATTCCAACAAGTCAGAATATTTGAAACGTCTTTGAGAGCGAGATCTGCCAGCCTTCATGGGAGGATTGGGCAAAAAGAGTTTGAGAGTTATTTTTAGAATCAAACATTACAACCAAAGGCACCTACCTTGGGCTGGTGCAACCCATGAGCCCATTGTCCTCCACTAGACCAGGACAGCCCCCCCTCACCCAGCCCCCCTTGCTCTCACCCTTTAGCCAGTGAAGCCTCAAACTCAATTCTCTTGTCCTCCAGAAATCGCTCATCTACAGGGAGGTCATTTATTTTGGCCACAGCCACATTCAGGATTAACCCCTCCTTCCAGTTACCCCACCTGTGGGGTAGAAATGAAATCAGACATTGGAACTGCAGAGGGTCAGCAGCTCACTGTGGGGTCGGGGAGTAGGGCTAACCGGTACAGCTTCCTTCTCTTTTCCAGCTCCTCTTCCCTGTGTTTCTTGAACAGACCTTGAGGGTCGTCCACCACTGTGCGGCCTAGAAGTGCAGAAGAAAGCACGGGCAATGACTTTTCCTAACAGCCTCTCTCCTGTCCCTGCCCAGAGTGTCTCCTCAGCCTGTTCTTCTGGCTTGTCGCTTCCCCCAGCCTCCATGCCACTCTGTGTCAGCTCCAACAACCTACCTCTTCCACAACCCCTGAAGACCCCTGCCCTCCAGGTTCCAGCCACCACGCCCTGCACGCTCTTCACACACACACGCCCCCCAGAGAAGGTCTCCTCACCCGCAGCCCCACGCTCACCAGTGCCCTCCGGTACGCTCAGGACGCCGTCGCCCTCCACCCAGCGGTAACAAGGGAACCTGAACTCGTCCCCACTGGCCCCGGGGCCCTGCACGGAGATCCAGTTGCAGAACCAGGCGTCATCCTGAAGGAGGTGCCGTTTGCGCAGTTTCACGAACAGCAGAGGCCCCAGGTACTCCAGCACGTCCTCCTTGAATTCCGCCTCCTGTGGGCGATAGAAGAGGCTGAGCATCCGTGGGACCTGCCGGGAGGGGTTCTCGGACTGAGCCCTGCTCCCCCGGACGCCCTTCCGCTGGGCCTCTGGGAGAGCGGCCCGAAGGGGGCCAAGAAGAGAAAGGGAGAGCTCACAGGGCAGGTGCCCCCGACCCAATTCTGTGTCGTCAAGTGAGGGGGTGGGGAAGGGGAGAGGAAAGGCGCACTGTTTGCTTCACTGTTTCCTCCCTATAGTCACTGGCTGTGCCAAGCTCTGGGCCGGGCCCTGGGAACCCGGCGCCGCGCCCTGCGCACAGTTGAGCCGGGAAACGCGCTGTTGACCGGGCAATTACAGCTGGGAGACCCCGCCGAGGCCGACAGCGGCCCCACGCGGCCTTCCCGGAGGACATTCCGTCGGGGCAGAGACCCGGAGGTGGAGATGACTTAGCAGGGAGAGTGACAGGGACGGAAAGGTGGGGGACAGGCGTGCCAAGCAGAGGAAACGGAGAGAGCAGCGGCGAAGGGAGGGCGGGCCGCGTCCTGGGGCGCGAGCGCAGGGCGCCCGGGGTGCGCGGCTCGAAGGCTAAGCCGAGGGCTTTGGATTTGGTCCCGAGAACAAGCGGGAACCGTTCGAGTGTCTTAAGCAGAGGGAACGTTTTAAGGGTGGGCCTGTGCCGGGGAGAAAGCGATCTTGCTGCAGAAGGGTTTGGAAGGTTTGGAGCAGAGGCGGCGCGGCTGGTTAAGAGGGCGAAGGTGACGCCGATTCGTGGGGACATTGGTGACCGGAGGGGGTGGACATCAGGACACGGATGTGGGAGCCGTCCAGGAGTTAGAACGGACTGCGCTCGATTCTCGGTTAGACCGAGGCGAAGAGGGGAAGGAGGCGCGAGTGCCACCGGGAGAGCCGGCAGGAGGGGCTGGGAGGTGAGAAGCGGGGAGGCCGTCACCCGGGCACGTTCCGCAGAAGTGTCCGTGGGGCGGACACAGGGATCCGGGGTTCTGGGAAAGAACGGAACAGGCGGGGATATCCGGGGGTGCGCGGAGGACCGGGTGGATGTGAGCGGAGAGGGGGTGGGTCGGGAAGCGGAGACTGCTCTCGTGTCTCGGCTTCTTCCTTCCACCTCCCACCACCTCGTGTCAACGGCCACCCCCTGAAGTGATAAAGGCCGCAAGGTCGCACACCCAGCCACGGCAGAGGCTTGAAATGGCATCTTTCAGAAACAGAGGCAACAGGAGGGCAGACAGGCGCTCGGGCGACCTCTGAGTTCCGAGACGAGAGCTCCGAGGACCGAGGGGCGTGCGGGAGTGTCCCGTCCACTCCGGGGAGGCCAGCGGCGGGGACCTAAAGCGGGCTCTTACGGTCTGGCGCCCACCGCCCCAGGAGTGGGGGCCCGGCCGGCATTGGACGGATTTGTGGCCGGGGGCGCAGCCCAGCCCGCCCGGCTCCGGACAGCTCACCGTGCCCCGCGCCGGCCACAGACGTGTCCTGAGCGCCGCCTCCCCGTGCTGGCCCACCAGCCACAGCTGCACCTGGTTGTTGGAGCCCGCGAAGAGCGAGGCCCCGGTGGACACGCGGACGCGGTAGGTACCCATCTCGCCCGAAGACGTTTCGCGCCTTCTGAGGTGGGAGAAGGGTGGACGCACCGAATAACCGAACCCGAGACCCCGCCCTCTCGGAGGTCTGGCCTGGGGTCTGGGCGTGGGTGGCAGGTCTCCAACCAATGCTGCCGGGCCTCGCGCTGGGGCCCCCAGTTGTACGCAGCCCAGAGCTCAGCGCCAGCCCAAAAGGCGGAGCCCTGGTGGGGACAGGGCGTGCAAGCCATTCTCTTGGCGGGGATAGCGGGCAGCAGATGAAGACTTAGGCAGAAAACGTGAAGGAAGAAGCAATCAACGCCTAGACCAACAGGCAGACACGGTGGGGTGGGGGTGTGAGTGTGGGTGGGACTCACTCTGGGGCCAAACAACGGCTGAGAAGCCCCCCTCCACCTACACGCTTACGCACACACTGGCCTCACAAGTTGTCTTACCCCTGCCTAAGTCATCCTTCAGGTTGCAAGGAAGGGCGAAGTGGGCGAGAAGACTTGGTACATTCGTGCCACCGAATTAATTCGACCAACTTTGCACACTTGCCCTCCCTGTGCCAGGCTCTGGGCCTCGTTCCTTTCGACCTTAAAAGCCTCTGGCGTCCCTGTAGCCTGCGGAATAAAAATCCAACCGTCTTGCCATTCAAAGCCCTTGCTGACCTGACCTGCTCTCCTCCCACCTCATGCCTCTGCACCCCAGCCTCATCTCCTGCGCCTCCACTTTGGACTGGAGCCCTCCCCAGAACCCACCATGCTGTCCACCCGGAGAGTTCGCTCCTGGAAAATTCTATGCACCCTTCTAAACCCTGATTAGACTCCAGCTTTTCCGTGAAGTCTTCCCTGGTAATTCCACCTCTCCCACCCCACCGGAACCAGTCAGCTTTCCTCTCCACTATTGCACTTTCCTCTTTGTGCATACTTCTGTTATTGCACCCTTAATACTGCATTGTGATCCTTTGTTTGTTTGTCTGTCTGTATCCCCCACTACTGTGAGCTCTTCGTAAGCAAGGGCATTTCCAGCACAACTCGCTCACTTTTGTTTCCCCTGGATTGTGGACACTGTCAGTTCTTGTGGGTGTCAATCAGTGCCTGCTGAAACACACTAAGCTGAAAAAATCAATGATAAAATCCTTCCCTCGGGGAGAAGGTAAACAAATAACTATCAGACAATAAAAATAGCAAGAGAATGTAAAATAAACTCAGGCGCCACCATGGCATTGAGTACTATGAGCCTAGTAAAACCAATGAAGTCAGTAGAAATATGTTTGTGATGCATATTTTCTGGTTTGTTTATGTTTTTAACGGGAAGTACATTCACGTGACTCAAAATTCAAAGGTACAACAAGGTATTCACTAGTTCCTCCCTCTTGGACCCAAGCCACCCGTTTCCTCCAACCCCAGCAATCACTGTTACCTTATGTAACAAGAGACACTATTACTGTGTCTCTTATGTACACATTCCCAAGCAAACACATCTTTTTATCCTTCTCCTGTACATGGTAACATACTTTACACTGTTCTGCACCTTGTTTTTTCCCTATTGCAACATAAACCAAGAGATCATTCCATATTAGTACATAAAGACCTTCCTTATTCTTTGTTAATGTTGCCATTGTTTTGCTGTAACACAATATACTCTGCCAGTTCCAATTCCTTATAAGTGGACATTTAGGTTGTTAGCAATCTTTTGTAACTATGAACAAATTTTTTGTTGAAATGAATAAACCCAGTGTATACATCGTTTCTCGTCTATAAGTGTATCTGTTGTACAAAATCCTACAGATGGAATTTCTGGGCCAAAACCATGTGTAATTTTGGCAGAAATTACTTAATTGCCCTCCAGAGAAAGTTATACCAATTTATACTCCCACCAGTGGACTATGTGTAAGAATGTTCTCCCTCACTCTTATCAGTGGAGTGTTAATAACCTTTTACCTTAGCCAATCTGATCGGTAAAAATGGTACTATAGTTTTAATTTTAATTTGCACTTATCTTATGAGTAAGGTTAAGCATCTTTTCATATTGAAGGAGCTATTTGTATGGCCAAGCAAAGACACTGCTGAATGCTGTGCTGCATAATGTGTGTATTAGTCCGTTTCTGTCACTTATAACAAAACACACGGAACTGGGTAATTTGTAAGAAAATGAAATTTATTGCTTACAGTTTAAGAGGCTGGGAAGTCCAAAGTCCAGGGAACACATCTGGTGACAGTCTTCTTTAGTGGTGACTTTACAGCAGTGCAGGGGTCTCACGTGGCAGAAAATGACGAAGCAGAGAGAGACTCTCACGTGCTCTCCTTTTTAAGCCCTCAGAACCATGCCCATGACTGCCATTGCACCATCAAATAGATTAATCCATTCACTATGGCATGGGCTTTACAATCTAATCATCCCTTCAAAGCCCCACCTTTCAACTATCACAATAGGATTTCCCAACCTCAACAGTTACAGTGGGGATGAAGCTTTAATGACTTTGGGTGGGGGCCATTCAATCCATTGCAATGTGGTTCTTCCGATAAATCTCTGGACCTTCCATAAAAGTTATGAAATGCTTGATGTGATGTGATTTTAAGTAACTGAATTTTGCATCTAAGTTTACACAAGGGCCATCAGAGACATCATGTTGGGATCTGAGATTAGAGGCAAGAGATACACTAAGGCCATAAATCTCAAGGATTCCACAGAAATCTGGGGGAACACTTTCAATTTCTTTAAGCCAGGAAAATTTGTGGGGTGGGTAGGAAATTTCCCCTAGAATGCAAGGGACAGGGATACCCCTAATTGAACATTATGCTATAGTTTGAGGTCCCACCCAGGATAGTTTGGACTAAAGTGGTATAACCAGCTACATGTTAATCCTGAGCTAGTAGTGTACTCTCCCCACTACTGCCACATCTTGGCCAATTAATGCCAGGGTATCGATGCTAATCCCATGCAAGCCTCTATGGTCCTAGGAAGTCCACTTCAAAGACAAAGGGAAGTTGTGTAACTACATTACAATCAGCCTTAGAGCCTTCAGGGAATGAATGGATGCACAATCTTAAATTGGACGTTTTGACAACCAAAAAGCAGTAAGTAATCTATGTATGCATCATTACATGAACTTAGTAGAACCACTGAGCCTAAGAAATTCCCTGGTGAAATAACTGGTGGCAGAAGACCTCACTTCTGATGTTTACCAGCCTCAATAGACATTCCATTTCTTAAGAGAACAGAATCTTTCAGGAAGCAAATATGATATGCTTGAAATTGATCAGCCTCCACTCTGTTTCTTCTGCTGAGATAGGATTACTTGGAGGCTGACTCAAGTGCATGATGCAGGCACTGGAACCTCTGGTTAAGGCTACTGCTACTAGAAACTAGAGATGTTCTCGGGGAGTACAGAACTGGGACTGAACAAGAGTGTTTGGGATTGTGGTCGGAATGTACCACTGAAATGTAAGCCTGAAGGAAAGAAGCAAAAGATTAATGGGAATCTTACAGGGGCCAGTGTCAGAAATCATAAATGACCTCCAAAGTTGTCCATGCCTCCAACTCTGCAATTGCACAACAATTCTCAAAGGTATTCAGTGATGACTCTTCAGGATTTGGACATCAGATTTTGGATAAACATATTCCCACAGGCAGGAGAGAAGATTACTCTGCCTATGTGGGTTAAGGCTGCAGAAGTCTTAGGATGAACAAAACTACCAGATGCTGTGGAATGCGGTTTGGAAAACTAGGATTAGTTAGAGCAAGATAGTAATGTGAGAGCTTAACTGGGAAAACTCAGACTTCAAAATAACTTGCGGGATTCTTGAATTCGCATGAGAGGAAGAGGACATCTACTACTTTAGGAAATAGACTAAAACAGAACAGGGTTGGTCCTGGAGGAACCACTTCAAATTTCCCAGCTGAAATTGATATAGATCTGGCTCAGTCTCTGAGGGCAAATTCTCAACAATCAAGATCTCAGGGGGAAAAGATGAATGGGTCTCCTACTTCTGGTAGAAGGTTCCCAAGAACAAGTGTTGGCATGCAGAAGCAGGCTCAAGAAAGCTGTCGGCATGGAGAAGGGCAGCCTATGTGATTGGCTACGGTGCACATTTCACTCTCTCTGATTCCAAGTGGAAGTGGAGACAAAAATTAGAAAATCTGGCCATTATTGACCAAGTCCTGACCGTTTGGGGCCAATTGCTACAGACGTTGTGGCTTGACTTCCTGGTCTGGTTGCTGCAGAGGTTGTGGGACGGAGTTCTGTTTCCATGTATGATTCTGGCCATTGGCCTTTCGTATATTTTCTCTCACTAGCAATGTACAGGAGTTCCAGCTGCTTTGCTTCCTCACTAATACTTGGTATTGTCAGCTTGTGGAAGAGAGGGGTAGTTTGGGATGAGGGAGATTCTAATAGGTGATATGCCATTGTGGTTTTAAGTTTTGCTAAGGACTAATTATTCTGAGCATATTTTCATGTGCTTATTTGACATTTGTATATTTAATTTGGAGAAGTATCTATTCAAACTTTTGCCCATTTTTTAATGTCTGTTTTCTCATTTTGAGTTTTGAGAGTTCTTTACATAGTTTAGATTTAAGTCCTTTGCAAATATTTTCTCTCAATAAGCAAGGTTTCAGAGGATGTCTTTTCATCCCCCAGCAGTGTCTTTAACACAGCAGAAGTTTTTAATTATGATGAAGTACAATTCATCAAATGTTTTATGGATTATGCCTTGCCTAAACAAAGGTCATAAAGATTCTCTCCTATGTTTTCTTCTAGCAGATTCATTATTTCACGTTTTATATTTAGGTCTGTGACTAATTCTGATTTAATTTTTGTATGATGTGCAAAGAATGGGTTAAGTTCCTTTTCTTGCATATGGATATTCATATGCAAACAATGTTATAGCACCAATTCTTAAAAAGACCATCTTTCCTCCATTGAATTGCCTTTGCATCTTTGTCAAAAATCGGTGTCTATTTTTGGTCTATTTTTCCATGACCTATGTGTTTATGATTCAGCAAATACCACTCTGATTTTATTACTATGGCTTTATAAGTTTTAAAATCAAGTAGTATGAGTCTTGTAACTTTGTTCATTACTAAAACTGTTTTAGCTATCCTATTTCCTTAGCCTTTTCCTATAAATTTTAGAATCAGCTCATTGGTATTGACAAAATTACTAACGAAAATCCCTGTTGGTTTTTTTAAATTGGGATTGCATGAATCTACAGAGATATATGAGGAGCATTAACATTTAACAGTACTGAGTCTTCCAATCCATGGACAAGGTATATCTCTCCATTTACTTGGTCTACTTTGACTTTTCTCATTAGTATTTTATCATTTCCTGCATACAGATCATGTATATATTTTATTTTGTTAGATGTCATCCCACTGTCTGCTGGCTTCTTTGCTTCTAACGAGAAATCCAGTCATTCAAATGGTTGTTCTTCTGTATGTAAGGTGTTGTTTTTCTTTACTATATGTAATGTGACTACTTTAAACAGAAGAGGTTGGTTGTTTTTCTTTTAATCTTTGGCTTGCAATAATTTGCTTGTTGTCTAGGCAAGGTTCATCCTGTCTGGGGTTTTCTGGGCTTTTTGAATGTATGAGTTTATGTCTGTCACTAAATTTGGGGAATTTTCATTTATTATTTCTTCAAATATATTTTCTGCACCAAGTGTTTTCCCTTCTTTTTTTTTTTTTTTTTTTTTAAAGATGACTGGCAATGAGATCCCAACCCTTGACTTGGTGTTGTCAGCACCACACTCTCCCAAGTGAGCTAACCAGCCATCCCTATATAGGGATCTGAACCCATGGCCCTGGCACTGTCAGCATCACACTCTCCCAAGTGAGCGATGGGCCAGCCCTTATTTTCCCTTCTCTTTCTGGGACTTCAATGACATGATCGTTAGAACTTTTAATATTGTCTCACGGGCCGAGCCCGTGGCGCACTCGGTAGCGTGCTGCGCTAGGAGCGCAGCAACGCTCCCGCCGCGGGTTCGGATCCTATATAGGAATGACTGGTGCACTCACTGGCTGAGTGCGGTCACAAAAAAAAAAAAAAAAAAAAAAAAATATTGTCTCACAAGTCACTGAGGTGCTGTTTATTATTTTCATTATTTTTTAAATCTTTTTTTTTCCTCTATGTTCATCAGATTGGGAAACTTCTAATTGTTCATTGATTCTTCCCTCTGTCATCTCCATTCCACTATGGAGCTATTCCAGTGAAATCTTTATTTCAGATATTGTTTTCTTCAGTTCTAAAATTTCTGTTTAGTTCTTGCTTCATGGAAATTCATTAGCTTTACCTCGTGGAGCTTGGTTATAATAGCTGCTTTAGTCCTCACCTAATAATTCCAGTAACTGAGTCATCTCAGGGCTGGCTTTTGTTGACTGCCTTTTTCTTGAGAATTGGTCATATTTTCCAGATTCCTTTTATGTCAAGTAATTTAGTCTGTTTCCTGGACACTTTGACTATTATTTTGAGAGACTCTGAGTCCTGTCAAAATCCTCTGGAGAATGTTGATGTTTGTTTTGTATGTTTTTTGTTTGTTTGTTTGTTTGTTTTTGTTCTAGCAGACAATTTACCTGGCTAGGTTCAAACATCAAGCTCGAGCACATCTCCTGTCTTGCTCTCTGTGGGCTGTGGTTTCAATGTTAATTAAGTTTTCAAAACATTTGCTAAGCCACTTTAGGTCTGTCCCATACATGCATCTCTTAGTCTGGGACTTGAGTGGTGTTGTATATCATAATTCAGTTCTCAAAGCCTTTGTTATGCTGCTTTTGGTCTGTTCTGTGCATGCACAGCTCTGGGATTAACCCCGGACTTGTATAAATTCATGCACAGAATTATGGGTTCCTATTCTCCAGCTCTCTCCTCTCCGGTATTTTCTTTACCCTCTCCAACTTCCAGGAGTCTGTTGTTCCAGTGCTCTTGCTTGAAAGAAGGAATTTCTCTTCACGTTTTAGCCACCTGTGCTGCCACCACACAGTTCTAGACAACTGGGACTGTTCCCATTCTAAAGTGGTAAGAGAAGAGAAAGAAAAAAATAACGGGTGTTCATCCCCATACTCTTTGACCACAAAGTCCCCTTTTTCTGGTTCTTCTGCCAGAAAAGCAGGTCTTCTCTCACAGTTTTAGGTGCCCACACCACCATTACACGACTGTGTGCTCTCTGACCAGGGCCACCCTATATTGTATATTGGATAAAAATATGTCAAGATGAAATTTTGAAAACTCATTGACAAATTTGCAGAACTTAAGGCTTAGGAACAGAAATTTTAATGTTAACACTTACCACTGTAAAAATCAATTATGTACATATAAGTTTTTTTCCTTTTCCCTAAAAAAATATTAATGGAATTTTTAAAATGAGTACATAATTGTCTTTTTTGCTGTAATCTTTTTTTGTTTTTCATTTTTTTAAAAAAAATCTCTAGCATGATTATATAGACAAAATTCAATAGAAAAAACATTTTACAGTCTCAAGTTTTTCTAGCCATGATTATTATCCTTATTCTTTTCATTTCGTGATTACTAAAACTAATTGAAGGATGTTAAAAATGATCTGCTTTGGGGCCGGCCCATGGCTCACTCGGGAGAGTGCGGTGCTGATAACACCAAGGCCCCGGGTTCGGATCCCATATACGGATGGCTGGTTCGCTCACTGGTTGAGCGTGGTGCTGACAACACCAAGTCAAGGGTTAAGATCCCCTTACCGGTCATCTTTAAAAAAAAAAAAAAAAAAAATGATCTGCTTTGATTGTCAAATAAGCTAGGTACACAATTGCCCTTTGCTTTTAATTGTAGCAAGGATGGCTCCTGTGGTTAAAACTTTACCTTGGACATTGTGACAGATTGTATATTCCAAATGTGGCTTCCTCAACATGTCCCATCCCACACAGTCTTCTTGTGGTGGAACACTGACTCTCCTCCTATTGAGTGGTGCACTCTATATTCAATCTCCTTGCTCCTGAGTGTAACTTTGAGACTGTCCAGACCATTTGAATACAATATAAGTGATAGTCTTTGACTTTCAAGGCTAGGTCACAAAAATTCCATGCATTCCCTCCCACCTTGTTCTCTAGAAACCAGCCACCATGCTGTAAGGAAGCCCAAGTCACATGGCAAGGCCATATGTAAGTGTTCCAGCTGATAGTCAGCATCAACTACCAGATGTGTGAGTAGGAAAGCCTTCAAGATGACTCCAGTTCCAGTCACAACCTAACTATAATCACAGGAGAGATTCCAAGTGAGAACCACCTAGGCTAGGTAACCCTCCAGAACCATTTGAGATCATAATAATAAAATGATTGTTAATATTTTAAGTCTCCAGGTTTTGGTGTTATTTGTTACTAGCAATAGATAACCAGATATATTTGATACCAGGAGTGGGATGTTACTGAAACAAAAATCTAAAACATGTGTCACTGGCTTTAGAACCAGGAGGTTACAGAAGCCTAAAGGGTCTCAAGGAGTGTTAGTGAAAGCCTAAAGCACTTTGAGGAGGCTGTGGTGAGGGCTTAAAGTGAGGAAAATATTATTAGAAGCTGGAGAAAGAGTTATATATGTGGTGGAAATTTTGTTATGTATGTAGCATTATTACATAACGGGAAATATTTGTCCCCTGAAGTAACATGGTAAATGAGAAGTGTACTTAATAACTCAATGATCTAAGAAAATTTCAAGACAAAATATTGAAAGTACCACCTGACTTCTCGCCACCTATGACAAAATGCAAGAGGTAAGAGAAAAGTTAAAGACATAATGTTATGTATAAATGATCCATGACTTGCTGAGTTCAAAAATAAAGCTGTTTCTCATTCTCAGTCACTCTGGATGTAACAACTCTAAAATTAAGAAATGACTTCTGAGGGCCGGCCTTTGGCTCACTTGGGAGAGTGTGGTGCTGATAACACCAAGGCCACAGGTTCGGATCCCTATATCGGGATGGCCAGTTAGCTCACTTGGAGAGCGTAGTGCTGACAACACCAAGGCAAGGGTTAAGATCCCCTTACTGGTCATCTTTAAAAAAAAAAAAAAGAAGAAAGAAATGATTTCTGGGCAAAGATCAAATCCAGGGCATTTTCAGGAAACATGGCTTAAAGATTAACCCAAAGTTATAACTGTAAAATAATTTGTTAAAACCTCAGAAAGATTTAAAGCAGTGCTTTAAACAAAGCCTTCTAAGAAACTTAAGGACATGCCTGGCAAAACATCTCTGTTAAAACAATCAAGCTTTTCATATGACCCAGCTATCCCACTGCTGGGAATATACCCAGAGGAATGGAAATCATCAAGTCGAAGGTATACCTGTTCCCCAATGTTCATCGCAGCACTCTTTACAACAGCCAAGAGTTGGAACCAGCCCAAATGTCCATCATCAGATGAGTGGATACGGAAAATGTGGTACATCTACACAATGGAATACTACTCAGCTATAAAAACGAATGAAATACTGCCATTTGCAACAACCTGGATGGACCTTGAGAGAATTATATTAAGTGAAACAAGTCAGGCACAGAAAGAGAAATACCACATGTTCTCACTTATTGGTAGGAGCTAAAAATAAATAAATAAATTCACACACACACACACACACACACACACACAAAAAAAAAAAAAAAAAAAAAACGGGGGTGGGGAGAAGATATAACAACTACAATTCCTTGAAGTTGACATGACCAGCAAACAGAAAGGACATTGTTGGGTGGGAGGGAAGAGAGGGAGGAGGGAGGGAGGTTTCGGTGATGGGCCACAATAATCAACCACATTGTATATCAACAAAATAAAAATTTAAAAAAAAAAAAAAACAAGCAAGCTTTTGAGAAGATTAAAGGCAGGGAGTCCAAACTAGAGAAGGATTTATCACAAAGAGATTTGTATAGGGATTTTGTCTAATAGGTTAGATTATAATTGATAAGTATAACACTCACATGGTTGTTTTCTTTAATTATATGAGCTGGAACTAAAAGGAACAGAAACAGTACAAACAGAAAAGAGACCTCTAGACCCACAAACTTCCATACGCAATAATCAGGCTGAGTAAGCTACTGCTTATGGAAAAAGAAGGATGACTTAGAAGAAAAAATTAGGGTCCTAGAGGGTAGAGCCAAGAGCCACAGTAAACTCACAAGCACGAACTTTGGCGAGAGTGTGAAGATTTGTTTTGACTACACCTGTTTTGTTGATACAGTAACAGCATTCTTCGTTCAGGAACATGCAGGTGCTGCCTCTATCTGCAGTGAGGAGGTTCAAGGCCCATCAGTTTTGGAGAGCTACCTGGGCCACCGAGGTGATCTGGCACTGCAGGGAGGCCAGAGACCCCACTGAGGCCTCAATAGCCATCTGGAGTCTTTCAGAAAGGTCTCTGGTGGAGTCCATGCCGGAAAGGTTAGCAATGGTGATGAATGAGCTTTACCCGGGAGAAGGAATCTTGACCTAGATGAGGGCCGATCTGCAGGTGTGCTGGGAGGAGACGCTCCTGTGCCTGGATTACGCTAGTCTGGTTACTGAAAACAGAAAGGACCTGAGGGATGACCCGTGTGTAGGCCCTGTAAATGTGAAGGGAAGCGGCGGGGCAAGACTGGAAGGGCCAGTGGTACAGTTTGGCATCGACTCCGGTGGCCCAGCCATTGTCCCAAGGGTCTGGAATAGTTAAATAATAAGTGTTTTTTCCATTAGGGGTGAGGCGGTATTGGTCCCGTTTGGTACCTGCAGTATCTAGCTGGGCAGTGTGCACTGTGCAATAATGATAAGGGCAACCGTTAGTTTGAACCCAGTAAGTGTGGCAGTTGTAATGTGTTTGGTCATAAACAAAACAGATAGTGGGGTTTGAGCTTCCCTGTGGGGCAGAGTCAAAAGCAGGGATAGAAAAATTAACTGAGGCCTGGCAATTGCAAAATTCTTTTGTAAATTCACCCTTCACAAACCACTATTACTACTTACTCAGACCTTCTGCAACGTGCTTGAACTTTTTTTCTTTGTCCCCATACTTCTTTCCATTCTGGAGCAATCCAGCCACTCTATTCTAGAACAAAGTTCACTACACAAGATGCTTTCCCACACAAAAGTATTTTTCCTTTTTAACCTTCCTAACCACAACTACATCTTCATAGCTTTCTCATATCTCCTCTTTTCCTACAATCTTGTTTCCTTTTTAGCAACAATACCAGATTAGCCTCATTTGCCTAAGAATTGCATACAGAATGATCTGGTTTTGGCTGCATTCACAACTTTGGCCTTAAAACCTTCTAGCAGAGATAAATGCAACCCTGTTTGACCAGTAAATCCATGGGGAAAATGTATGCTAATAGTTCTGATAACATTTCTCATAGCAGTCTGATTTTCAAAAAGCCTTTTTACCCTTTTTTGTCCAGTAAGCTTCTGCTTTAACACTTGCAGAACTCTGAACAGATAGACACACTTTGTCCAGATATGTAGTCAACTGGAACGTTTCTGTTTCTCAATCTTTCCCTCTTGGATCATCAGGCCTTTAATGACCAAGAGGCACAAACTTACTCCCTCCCAAGGAGACAGAGCTTTTCCAAACAAGACATGAGGTTCACTATACTAGGAGGTGAGACATACGGCAAAATAAAAACCTAAAAAGGAAAGGCCATCCCCCAGGTCTCCATTAATTTGGTTGTTGTTACCCTTTCAAACAATTAGATTATGTCTTAGCTACTGAGTTCCATTAAGGCATAAGTTGAAACTGTTTAGTCATTGCAGGAAATATTTCACATTACACTTTTAACTCAGAATGTTACACATACAATGTTGCTAAGCTCACCTTGCTGTTTTTAAACAAATCCTGGACTCTGAGAAGTATGTGCCTCAGGGTCCTCCCAAGTGAAGGCAAAAAGGAAATAAGAGTCCGCTACCTGGAGCATGACCCTGGGCTTGGCGTGGGTGGGAGGGGTTTCCGAGTCTGGGCCCCGTCAGTCGTCATCCAGGCCAAGGAGCTGGAAGGCAGGCCTTACCTGCTCGGAGTTTCCTCGTGGAGGTGCCGGGAACCCTCCAATACCAGGGCAGTCAGATTTCCAGTGGCCTATCCTCCGGCATTGAGGACAACGGGGTGTCAGTACCTTTGGATTTGGACATTGACAGGCCCAGTGTCCGTCATCGCCACACTTGAAGCAAGCCGGGGGGGGGGGGGGGGGGGGGGGGGGGGCTGGGTTACCCCTTTCCCGTTGGCTCCCGGGGCCAGCCAGCTGCAGGGCTGCTACCAAGGCTTGGGTCTGGAGTTGAACCTTCTGCTGGACCCGGGCTTGTCTTTTAATTTTGGCCGCTTCCTCCTGGGCATTACAAACTTTAAATGCCATTCTCACCAGGTCAGGAATGGGAGTTTGAGGGCCCTCCTCAGCCTTTTTTAATTTTTTGCGATATTGGAGGCTGAATGAGAGATGAAATGGGTGGCTAGGGCAGTAGCTCCTGCCAGGGTGGAGGGGTCTAGGAGGGTATACAGAAGTAGGACCTCAGTGAGCCTATTCAGAAACACAGCAGGATTTTCATCTGGACTTCGGGTGATTTCCCGCAGTTTGTTATAATTGACGGCCTTATTAGCAGCCACCTGCATTCCTGTGATGAGGCACTGAACCATGGGGTCACGGCGTCGGCCATCTTGACCATTCTGATAGTCCCACCCAGGGTCTGCAGCGGACACCACCTGAGCCCCTACTGGCATAGTCAGATCAGTTAAATGGACCTCATCTGCATGTTCTCAGGCAGCAGCCTGGATGCATTCCCTTTCCTCTGCTGTGAGGGTTGTAGTCTGGACGACATGTAAGTCGTGCCATGTTAGGTCATATGCTTGAACTAAATATTGGAACTCTTTGGTATAGTTTCCCAGGTTAGCAGCGTAGGAACCTAGCCACTTTTTGATTTGGGAGAGGTCCTGGAGCGAAAAGGGTGCATGAACTCGAACCACTTCATCGGTGCCAGCTACCTCCCTTAAGGGGCAGACCAGGTCGGGGATAGGTGGGATTACTCGGGACCGTGTCCAGGCAGAAATGGGAGGCAAGCTGGGGGGTGAAGGTACTGGGGCAGGTGCCGAAGGAGTAAGGGAAGGAAGAGAAAGAGTTGCCGGCCCCCGAGCCGGCGGGCTGGCCAGGTTTTCAGGGGGTTCGGACAGAGGAGAAGGGGGGAGGACTCAGGGGCCTTCGGGGCCGACGGAGCCGGTGTGGTTCAAGTGAGGAGGACTTTGAAATGGGTGGATAGGTAGGGGAAGGGACGCGAGCACACTGGGGGCAAGGCTGCCGTGGGAGCCATATCAGAAACAAGTAGGAAATCAGAGAAGCAGGTAGAGGGTTGGGAGGAACAGGTCAAACAGTCAAGAAATCAAAGTTGGGCTCCAGGAGAGCTCAAAGGAGGAGGGAGAAGTTAAAGTTGAATTCAGAAAGTAGAAGCCAGTTAGTTCAATATGAAACGCGGTCCAGTTCCAAAGCGGAAGTTAAAAAGGGTCAGGAGCTTAACAATGGCTGTAGAAGGTGGAAGGAGAAGCAGACAAGAAGTTAAGGTTGAGCTCCAGGAGCTCGGACATGTGAGCGGGACTCCAGGAGTTCAAGAAGGAGAGGCCGGTGCACTTAAAATGAATTTAGATTGGGCAGTTCCCATAACTCCTGCCAGGCAGGCCTGGAAAAAAGGCTCAAAACAGGTAAAGGCAAGGGGAAATAACCGTGGATCCTGGCTAAGACAAAGAAGAGAGAAAGGGAAAAAGAAAGTAAAAAATTCGGTCCAATCCAGGTGCGGGAACTTAAAAGACAAGAGCCGGGTAGAAACCAGTGAGCACATGTAAAACGGGTAAAGGGAGCTCCAGGAGCTCCAGAGATGGGGACAAAATAGTTACAGTAAATCGAAGGCAAAACAGGCAGTGAGTAAAAAAGGGGGTAACAAGTAGTGGATAAAGGGAGCTCCAGGAGCTCTGGAAAAAAGAACGAAGCAGTTACAATTGACAAAAAGCAAGACTAAAAAAGGGGAAGGGCCCTCGGGTGCCAGGAGTGGAGCAGCCACAACTGAGCTAAGAACCCGGAAGGCAGAGGGTACAGGAAAAAGGGGTGAGAGCGTAGCCTCCAAAAGCCTGCCTGTAAAAACTCTGGACCGCTTGTCCTGGCGACTACAGAAATTATTTAAATTTGTGAAAACCTGATAGACGGAAATGCCCTGAAGGAGTCGTTGAGACTGATGGTTTAATTGATATGGGGGTGAGGTGGCCCTCAAATCCTGTGCGAGGCGCCCAGCAGTCAGCCCAAAAGGGGTTTTAGGGTTAGATTTTGGTCGGGCAGTTCCCACGATTCCTGCCGGGCAGGCCAGGGATTAAAACAGGTGTCCCCCTTTGGAATCCCGGGCTGTGGACAGAGGGAAGGTGGCTGTCCTGAGGATGGGGACATCTCCCGATCCCCAGGCGCCGAGCGGGAGTCACCTGGTGACTCGGTAGAGTAGTCCTGACGCAGCCGTGCCTTTTCAGGCAGGACCATCCAGATCAAGGCACGGAATCAGGGGAACTCACCCGGTGTCTCGAGGCGTGGGGCTCAGATGAGGTCCTGGTAACGAGAAGGAGGGAGGCCTCCCACGGGAGCGGGGCCTCCACCTACTCCCGGGTTTCAGCACCAGATGTCCTGTTCGAATTGGTGGTGGTAACAAGAGGAGCCAGGCAAAGGGTTCGAGGCAAGCTTTAATGGCAACGCTTTCAGGCGAGGCGCTGTGGCCCGCAAAGGAATGAGGCCGGGGAAGTGGCACCCAGGGTGGATTCAAGCGGGTATTTATAGGGGAGGGCTGTTGGTGGGTTTTTTGCCCATATATGGTAAGGAATTGGGCAGAGCTCCGTTTCCGGTTCCCGCCTTCCGGGGAGGGAGGGGTGGAGTTAACAAGACGGAGGCTCCGTTCTATTTTGTTGCCGCTTTCCAGTCCTCCCGATCCCGCCACCGGCCCAACAAAAACAAAGTTGCTTAGAGAGTTGGATCAGTGACTTGGACAGGGAGACATAGGTTTTTAGAAACTTCAGAACCTGAGAAAAGAGTTGACAACTGGAAATTTTCTAGTGAAATTCCAAGTAATATGGTGTCATTTGAAAAATCATACTCAATCTTGCAAACAATTTACATGGAATTAGATGTTTTCAGTTCAGTTAGTTAACTTTGGATTTAATATAGGGGGTGTATTTAAAAGTGAAGGATGAAGTAAGAAGCTTGGACAACCCAAACCCATCTAAGACATCATACATGCATGACTGTGGAATTTTGGAAACACTTCAGATTCAATATAAGGTAACCTGGGCCATAGACTCCAAGAAACAAGATTAAGAAAAGCCAAACACTTGTAAATGTTGTAATTTAAGACAGAGTATGTTAACAGAAAGGGGAGCCTGAAGCACAGGAATATGTCAGATCACACATTCATCAGAATATTTGACAAATGCCACTACCTGACACACCTGGGAGGAGATGGGTGAAAGCTTTTCCAACTCTTTCCCCATGGCAAAGAATGGATGTGGCTCAAGGATGGGTTGTGTAGAGGTCCCTACAGCCTGTCCCAAACACAGAGCACACAATGCCTAAACACACAAAAGTTCAGCATCTGCCATTTTCTATTCACAACATGACACATCCCTTCACTCCACACTATGCCTGAGAAAGTTGGCTTTTGTAACCAGGATGAGAACACTACTTCTCAGTCCAAAGAGATACTGCAGATGTTTCTGATTAAAAAAATGGATGATCAAACTCACCCTTATTCATTCCACATAATGACAGTAAGGGAATTTTTTTAAACATATAAAAACCCACAAGAACAAATACAGCAGGAGAGGTGACAATTGCAGACAATAGATTCAACAAATTTTATCAGCTGGAAGCAGTCAGGTGATAACTTCCTTAAAAGACAAGAAAAGATGAAAGCTAGATGCATAGAGCCGGGTAGAGCTGGGGTTATGAAATCCCCCAAAGCAAAACTGTTCCTGACACAGAATCCTAAAAAAGCTCAGAAATTGAGGACCACGGGCCAAGCCTGTGGCGCACTCGGGAGAGTGCGGCGCTGGGAGCGCAGCGACGCCCCCGCCGCGGGTTCAGATCCTATATAGGAATGGCCGGTGCACTCAATGGCTGAGTGCCGGTCACGAAAAAGACAAAAAAAAAAAAGAAATTGAGGACCAGCCTGTGGCTCACTTGGGAGAGTGTTGTGCTGATAACACCACGGGTTGGATCCCTACATAGGGATGGCCCGTTGGCTCACTTGGGTGAGCGTGGTGCTGACAGCACCAAGTCAAGGGTTAAGATCCCCTTACCGGTCATCTTTTAAAAAAAAAAAAAAAAAATTCTAGAACTGAGAGAATATTAGTTCCAGATTAATACAACCCACCAAGTGCCAATAAAATGAACATAAACAGACGTAGACAAAAGTATACCATTGTGAAATTTTAAAGAACGATGGGGACAAAGAAAAAAAAATTCTAAAAAGCTTCCAGAGAGGGGGGAATAAACATAGGTCACATACAAAGTGAGTCAAATGGCATCAAATTTCTGAGTAGCAACACTGGAAACTAGAAGAAATGGGAAAATGTCTACAGGATTTTGAGGGAAAATAATTTCTGACCCCCATACCTAGCCAAATTGTCAAGCAAATGCCAGAATAAAGTTATTTTGGGAAATGCAAGAAATAAACCATTTTACCTCCTACATACTGTTGGGTCCCTGGAACTGAGAACCTGACTTTTAGAAAGCCCCCACCCTTCCGTTTCATTTCTCTAAGTTTCTGTCTCTGGAAGTCTCTGTTCCCACCAGCAGGCTGAGCAGGCTGTACCCGGAGTGTAACATTGTAACCGTTTCCCTCCCTTAGACCAAGGTTTCTGTCTCCCCAAGTCTCTGTTCCCATGAGCAAGCTGTACCCGAAATGGAACATTGTGACCGTCTTCCTAGGCTAGGCCAGACGTCAATCTGAGCCCTATAGAAGAAGACACCCGACTGCCTTGCTAATAGAATCTTCTTTTCTTCCTTCACCTGGCTTCTGTCCTTCCTCGGTGACCTTACACATACCCTTTCTCAAGAAGCTATTGGAGGATGTGCTCCCCCGAAATGGAGAAATAAGTCAAGAAAGGGGAAGGCATGCGATCCAGGAAGCTGAGGAAAGACAAAAGGAATTCCCGAGGATGATGCGGAAGGGAAGTTCCAGAATATAACCATTTCAGAGCATGTCTAGACAGCAGTCAATCCAGAGTGGAGCCAGACATAACTCTCCAAGAATGAGTACATGAATGAATGATGAATGAATCTTACCTTGATTAAATATAAAATATTAAGATGTAGAAATATCTTTTTATTTTTTTAAATTTTCATTCATTTTTTCTTGCAATGAAAAATACATAACATTAAATTCACTGTCTTAGTCATTTTTAAATGTACAGTTCAATAATGTCAAGTGTGTTCCATTGTTGTGCAACAGATTTCAGAATTTTTTCATTTCGCAAAACTGAAACTACACACCAACTTCTTCTTCCCCCTTTGCCCAGCCCCTGGCAAACATCTTTTCATTTTCTGTTTCTGTCATTTTGACTGTGTTGGCTACCTCATATGAGCAGAATCATACATTGTCCTTTTGTGACTGGCTTATTTCACTTAGCATAATGTCTTCAAGGTTCGGCCATGTTATAGCATGGGACAGAATTTCCTTCTTTTTTAAGGATGCACAATATCTCATTATATGTATATACCACATTTTCTTTATCCATTCATCTGCCAATGGACATTTATTTGGGTTGCTTCCACCTCTTGGCTACTGTGAATAATGCTGTGATGAATACAGGTGTGCAAATATCTCTTCAAAATCCTGCTTCAAATTCTCATACATATACCAAGAAGTGGGGCTGCTGGATCATATCATAATTCCATTTTTAATTTTTTCAAGGAAAAAATTTTTCCGTACTGTTTTCCATAATATCTGCATCATTTTACTTTCCCAACAACAGTGCACAGGGTTTCAATTTTTCTGCATCTTTGCCAACACTTGATAGTTTCTGCTTTTTTTTTTTTTTGGTTATGAATATTCATGAGATACAAAGCTGATTGTCACCCCTCGTGCCCATGATGTGAGGGCCAGATTCATACTGGCAGCATATTCATTACCACAAATTGCATTTGTACCCCGTGTGCCCCACCCAATTATCCCCATCCTCCCTCCCCTTCCCCCTTTCCCCCCCACTCCACTTTGTAGCCCATGTTCTCTCCCTCGCCAGTCCAACGCACCACTGTGGTCTTTCTTTCCTTCCTTCTTTCTCTCTTAGCGCCCACATGTGAGTGAGAACATGCGGTATTTATCCCTCTGTGCTTTGCTTATTTCACTCAACATAAGTTTCTCCAGGCTCATCCACGTTGTTGCAAATGGGAGTATTTCGTTCTTTTTTATGGCAGAGTATTTTTCTGTTCTTTTGATAGTGGCCATCCTAATGGATGTGAAGTGATATCTCACTGTGGTTTTAATTTGCATTTCTTTTATGATTAGAGCAGTTGAGAGCAGTTGGGCATCTTCATATGCTTGTTGGTCATTAGTACGTCTTCTTTGGAGAACTGTCTATTCAAGTCCTTTACTCATTTTTTAACTGGGTTATTTTCTATTCTTGAGTTATGAGTTCCATATATGTTCTGGATACAATCACTTATCAGACATATAATTTGCAAATATTGTCTCTTAGTCTATGATGTGTCTTTTTAATTTTTTTTTTAATGATGTCCTTTGAAGTGCAGGAGTTTTTAAATTTTGATGAATTCTAATATATCGATTTTGTTTTCTTTTGTAGATTGTGCTTTTGATTTATATCTAAGAACTCTTTGCTTAACCTAAGGCCACAAACATTTTCTCGTAAGTTTTCTTCTAAAAGTTTTGTATTTTAGCTCTTACGTTTGGGTCTATGATCCATTTTGAGTTAATTTTTGTATAATGTGAGGTAGGGTTCCAAATTATTCTCTTTACAAGGATATCCAGTTGTCCCAGCACCCTTTGTTGAACAGACTATTCTTTCTGCATTGAATTGCCTTGGCACATTTGTCAAAAATCAATTGCTCATAAATGTAAGGATTTATTTCTATCTAGACTTTCAGTTCTATTCCATTGATTTATATGCCTGTCCTTATGCCTGGACTACATTGTCTTGAGTACTCTAGCTTTGTAGTAAGCTTTGAAATTGAAAAGTGCAAGTCTTCCAACTCTGTTCATTTTTTTCAATGTTGTTTTGGCTATTTTGGGTCCTTTGTAATGTCTGCTGGAGTTTTGATAGGATTGTGTTGAATCTGTACATCTATCTGGGAAAAGTTTTGTATTCTGCTATTCAAACTAAGAAGTAAAAAAAGCAACCATAATACTGAGGTGCTCTGTTTATGTAATAAAAGCAACAGTTCAGAAAAGATAACATCCAAGAAGTATGCAAAATAATCTCACGCAATATTGGTGGTTTTTTTCGTTTTTTTTTTTTTAAAGAGTCCTTATCTTTTAGAGATATATACTGAAATATTTATTGATAAAACAGTATGTCTGGGCCATTTTTTAAAAAAAGAATAACAAAAGGATTAAAAAATAAAATAAAATGAAACAGTAAGTATATTGTCTGGGATTTAATTCCAAATAATCTGGGTTGGGAGAGTTTTTAGCCATGTGTTGATAATTATTGAAGGTATGGAAGGGGGAATCCATAGTATTATTCTCTTTAATTGGGATATGTTTGTAAATTTTCATAATAAAAACATCAAACAAAAAAGTAGGATCAAATCATGACATTATCCTCAGATTTTTTTCCCCTAGAATTAATGCTTTCGCCTAAAATAGTCTAATAATAAGACTTACAAATTTGGCTGGCCTTGCAGACTTGGCTGTCTAGTTAGCTCAGTTGGCTAGAGCATGGTGCTGATAACACCAAGGTCCAGGTTCCTGTACTGGCCAGCCACCCAAAAAAGAAAAGAAAAGAAACACATAAAATTATTGTAGAGATGTCACAACAAAAGATAAGGAATAGAATATATTTTCCCCTTGAATCCTCTCTGCTCTATAGTAGTTTAACTCTGTTTTCTCCTATGTCCACTGCAATGCCAATTAATCATGACATGGTTATAACTAATCCCAAACTCTCTTTTCCTGCTGTCTGCTGTCTAGTCAATTCCTGGCTTCCCCACCTGTTCCTTTACTTATTTGTTTCATTCATTTCACAAAAATATGTGTCTACAGTGTTGTTACAAGAGCAATTGTGTCACCTATTCAGCCTGACCCAGAAGTTGAGAGGTCTTTTTGAGTGCCAGCCCTCAGAGTTCTGCAGAAACTGAAGAAGTGACGCAAGCAGTAAAACGAAGTTGGAATTAGGTTTGTTTGGGTTTGGTTTGATTGCATTCCAGTGGTCAAAGGCCCCACCCTTAATGACTATGTGGAGAGAGATGAAAGGAGAGACAAGCTTGATGGGAGCCTGACAGTCTTTCAATCCTGCCACAACCTGGACCTTATCTTTGCCTGACATATATGGCATTCTTGTTTAACAGGTATCTTTTCAATTAAAAGTTATAAGTCTCCTGTTAGTTGAGATTATTCTTGTTTTTGACTGGAGAAAAAGGAAGAGGCAAATACTAATTCTAGAATCTAATGCTTTAGCAGCTAAGCAGGAGTTTGCGGAAGTGGCCCATGCTGTGGATATAGGTGGGGGGCAGGCAAGGGATGAGGCTCAGGAATGGGATAAGGGACAGAGTTCATGTCAGGGATGGGGGACAAAGGTACCTGTGACTTGATGACATAAAAAGCTAAAATTCACAAACAGCTATAAAGGACATTAGAGGGATAATTGAGGAAATTCAAATATGGACAACATATTAGGTAATAATACCCTCTCAATTGTTAAAATTCTTGTCTGATAATTGTATTGTGATTATGTAAGAGGATGTCCTTAGTCTTGGGAAATACTGTACAGATATTTAGGAGTGCAGAAGCATTTAAGGGTAAAATATCATAATGATGCAACTTACTCTCAGATGCAACAACACAAAAGAATGGGCTGGACTGCAGGGCACCCCTGGAACCGCACACCCTCCCTCCCCTGGCCCCTTGCGAGCAAGGAGACTTTGAGGGGTGGCTCTCAGAACACAGATCCTGTGGAGGCTACAGGTGCCACTTCCCCTGCCTTTGTCATCAAAGGCTCACATTGATCTTCAGCCCTTCTGCTTGGTTCACTTTCCCACTTCCAGTCTCCACCAGCCTGGGCCCTGGTGAAAATCTGTTTTCAAACGCTGGATGAGTGACCTCTCTACAACCTGCCCAGGGGATTTCCCTAAATAGGGTTTCCCTGCAGCACCCTCTGGATAATGTATGTTAGGCATTCTTTTCTCCTTGTGTTTCCTAGCAAAATGCTTGGCATAAAGGAGGTAACAGTGAACAGAAAGTAAATGAAATGTTTGCGTGTGTGATAGAGTGCAAGAGGAAGCAGCCCATTTTCAGTCCTTCGTGATTATGTTTGGTCTCCCTAATCTCATGCCATTCTAATGTTTCCCAACACTTTATCTCAGTTTTGCTTTGTGT
The DNA here is from genome assembly GCF_027409185.1 of Cynocephalus volans. Taxonomy (NCBI): domain Eukaryota; kingdom Metazoa; phylum Chordata; class Mammalia; order Dermoptera; family Cynocephalidae; genus Cynocephalus; species Cynocephalus volans. The sequence continues at coordinate 32,487,800 of NC_084469.1, forward strand.
TTCTTCACCTTTCTGACCCCAACTCCTTCAAGTCTACCATATCCTCTGTTTCTCCTGCTCCCGTGTAGTAGTAGCACAGTGCTTAATCCACACTTTTAGGTCTCGAACACTAAGAATCTAAACCCATAACATTCTGGTCATTTCAGCCCCCATCAACCAGCCTGGAGGTCACTTGCTTTCATTTGTCATACTCCAACTACCATCTCTGTCTATCCGTCCACCCAGTGAGCCATTAATTCATTCATTCATTCCCCAACCTGTACATGGTACTTCCTGCCACACATTAGGCTAGGTGCTGGAGAGAACAAAATGAAAACTACACAGTCACAGTCTCCAAGGATTTCTCAATCTCCCAGGAAAGAGAAGGGTAAATGGAGAAATGCAATGAAGTGAAATCATTATATTATTTTAGAGTATTAATAGGAGCCCAAAAAGAGAGCTGCCGGGGTCATGAAGGGGGTGGGGAGAGTGGGAAGATACAAGGATATCAGAAGGGCTTTGGAGAGCAGTGCCTGTTGTCTGGGCATTTTGGGGGCTAGGCATTCTGGATAGAAGGTTGGGGAGCTCCATCAATACTAGGGGGCTGGGGCCAAAAAGCAGGACATTTTGATGTTTGCACTATAGCAAACGAAGTATTTAAGCTTAAAAAATTTTTTTAAAGCTTCCTAATGTTTCAAATATTTAAAACTCTGTGGAAATGTTAACAGAAGAGCAGTAAAACAGACATCCATCTACCCTTAACTTACACTAATCAAATATTAGTATTTCGCCACATTCAATTTCTCTACATCTGTATTTTGTCTTTTTTTTTGGCAGCTGGCCAGCATGGGGATCTGAACCCTTGATTTGGTGTTACAAGGCTGTGCTCTAAACGACTGGGCTAACTGGCCAGCCCTCTGTATTTTGTTTTGTTCACTGCTCTACCCCCAGCTTGTAAAACAGTGCCTGTCACTGAACCAAAACCAAATTTCTGGTTTTTATATTGTACCATAATCATGTGAGATGTAACCTTTGGGGGAAACTGGGTGAAGGGTATTTTGTCACCCCATCTTCTCTGTACCATCTTTGCAACCTCCTGAGGATCTATAATTATTTCAAAAAGTACTATATCAATGAGAAGACGGTGCCTAGTACATAATTGGTACTCAGTAAATATTTGCTGAGTGAATAAATCCCCATGACAGTGAAGTTAAGTGATTTCTATTAATATATTAACAACCATCATGTAAAAAATAAAAGGAAGGATTTTTAGACATATTTGCTTGTGTACGCATACAATATCTCTGGAAGAATATGTAAATACTGATCATACCGGCTGCTCTAGGTAGAAAATCTGAGTGGCTGGAGAACAGGGGTGAGATGACCTCAAACCTTTTGTACCTCTTGAATTTTGAACCATGTGAACATATTATCTATTCAGAATACAATTTAAATTAGAAAAACTTCTGTTCTAGCCTCTTCCCCAGGGTCAACATCAACTTTATCTATCTATGGTTTCCAGAAATCAGGTTCTTTCCCTTTTTGAAAAAAATCATTATTGGAAGAGTTTTCACATTTCTCCACCTTTGGCCTTGCAGCAATCCTTACTTAAGCTTTTAAATGGCCTTCTCCACCTAAAGGAAACTCCTCTTCAATTTGTATGAGAAAAAAAAACAAATAGCTATCATGCATTTTAGAAATAATTAGGAAAACCTGAATATCACAATATATACAATATCACTGAATTACTATTACTTTTCTTAGGTTTGATGGTGGTATTGTGATTGTGTGGGGAAATGTCCTTAATCTTAGAAGATAATGTTGAAGTATTTGGAGAGGGCAGAGCCATGATTATCTGCAACTCAATTTCGCATAGGCCCATGAAAAAAAGAAATGTGTATAAATATAAATGTATTACACGTCTACACATCTATATGTATAGTTATACGGGAATAAAAGCTAACATGGCTAAATGTTAAGAATTGCTGAATCTAGGCAAAGATTACATACTGTACTATTCTTACAACTTTTCTGTAGGTTTGAAATCTTTCAAAATAACTAGTTAGGGGAATGAGGGTTTAAGCCCTAACAACGTTTCCAAAAATTAGCTCAAAAACCACCCCCTCAAAGAGGCTCTTCAGGATACATGCAGTTGGGAGAAATGATTCCCTTTTCTGCATTTCCAAGGCATTTTACTGTACTTACGTTCATACACCAACAGAGTCCTATGGATTGAACTGTGTCCCCCAGTTTATTAGAAACTTAATCCCCACTATGACAGTGTGAAGAGTGTGGGAAATCCTATTATGGTAGTTGAAAGGTGGGGCCTTGAATAGGTGATTAGATTTTAAGGACCATGCCATAGAGAATAGATTAATCCATTGATGATTTAATGGATCATAGGCATGGTTTTGATGGCTTTGAAAGGACAGTGACTGAGGTTAGTCTCTCTCTCTACTCAGGCATCCACCATGTGAGACCCTGCATTGCTGTGTTGTCACCAAGAACAGGCCCTCACCAGACATGTTCCCCAGACTTTGGACTTCCCAGCCTCTGAAAATGTAAGAAATAAATTTTATTTCTTTACAAATTATCCAGTTTCAGGTATTTCTCTTGTAAGCAATAGAAATAGACGAATATACTGAATGAGTGAAAAATTCATGGGGCGGGCCGAGCCCATGGCACACTCGGGAGAGTGCGGCGCTGGGAGTGCAACGACGCTCCCGCCGCGGGTTCGGATCCTATATAGGAATGGCCAGTGCACTCACTGGCTGAGTGCCAGTCATGAAAAAGAAAAAAAAAAAAAAAGAAAGAAAAAGAAAAATTCATGGGGCCCTCGCTCAAACCCATAAATCTTGGTTGGCACCCTCTCCTAGACACACCTCTAGATTCCTGCTCAATCATGCATCACAAGGCCTGGAAGAAATATTAGTGCTTAAAGGGACCAAACACTGGCTGGGAAATGTCCAGATCCCTCGAGTGGGTAGAATGGGAGGAGGACTGGGATAATGTTAATGAAAGGACAAGACTGGGAAGAGCTCATTCTCCATACCCACTGTGGATGCCCCCTTGAGATGCCCAAAGATAAAATTTCACAGAGTTCAATGACTAAATTCCTCTTTTCATAATTTTCTAAACTTTCATTGCAATCTCTCAGCCTTTTTCAGACCAAGGGCTGTGTGTGCATGTGTGGATGTGTTTACACAAGTTCAGTCACTAGGACAATTAATGCCATCAATTCCCCACACATTTCCCACTTCTAGATTACAAACTCAAAAGCAGGGCTACATCTTCCAACTCATCGCAGTCTTTACTAGACAGGCAACCCTGCATGTATTTAGCATCAGAAATGAAAGAGGGCAAAAATTCTAAAATTCTGACACTAAATTGCTGAGTGACAGGACAATCTATTACCCCTTTAAGTCAATGCCTCCTCCTCTGGACAATGGAGACAACAGGACAGATATGGAAACATTTGGGGAATACTACAGATACCTTGAAAAGCCCAGAAGACACTTGGGCTTCTGGCTAGGGACCCAGTTGTGGCAAAAGGCAGAAGCAGCAGTCAATATCTAAGGACATAACTTTATTGGAAACGAGGGTTGGAGGGTGTAGAAGAGGGCTAGGAGTCAGGCTCTGTGGTAGGTGGTGGCTTCTCGTCATCAGGGGGACAATCAATGAAATCGGCCAGCATGGCAGCTGTGTCATCCTCTTCCTTTTAAGGACAAAGACAAGATTTGAAAGAGACACACACACACAGAGGGAGTGGGTCAGTCTGGGGCAAACCTCTTCCCTAACATGAACAGCTGCAACCCCTTCTCCCGCCAGGCCCACCTGCCCACCCCAGAGGTGCTCTCTTTGCCCGGCCCTCTCACCTTTTCCTGGAGAGCTGCAGGCTCTGACTCTGTCTCCATCACTTCTTCTGTAGATGTCTCTGGTGGGGGTGGTGTCTTGTTATCCGCATCCTCAGTCCCCTCTTCCAGCAGGGTTGGGGGAGCAGAAGGCTCTTCTTCAACAAGCTCCTGAGGAGGTGACCCTGCTGCAGGGCTTCCCCCTTCCCTCTCCACCTCCCCCTGGGAGGGGAGTACTTCAGGGGCCAGGGTAGGGGCTGTCTCAGCCTCATGGTCCTCCTCTGCCCCTGGCTCCTCCACTTCCAACAGCAGCCTGGGTTCTGGTTCTGGCTCAGGCTGCACCTTGGGGGACTCCGGGGGAGGCAGAGCCGGAGGCAGGGTGGGAGGCAGAGGTCCACCCTCTTCTACCTCCCCTCCTGCTGAGCCAAACTCCAACTCTTCGACCTCTTCCAACTCTTCCTCCTCCTCTTCCTCCTCCTCTTCTTCTTCTAATTCACCTTCTTCTTCCTCAAATTCCTCCTCAAACTCTTCCTCCTCCTCTTCTTCCTCTTCAAAATACTCTTCTTCATCCTCTTCCTCTTCCTCAAAGTCTTCTTCCTCCTCCTCTTCCTCTTCCTCCTCCTCCTCCTCTTCCTCTTCCTCCTCCTCCTCATCACTGCTGTTGATATTAATAACCGTCAAATCCTCTTCCAGGGCTGGAGGCCCTCCCCCACCAGAGGTCCCTTCAGGGACCAGCTGGGGTGGAGGAAGTGTCACAGGACCAGGAACAGGTGGGGGTGGGAGCGGAGGCGGTGGGAGAGGCCCTGGGGCTGCAGAAAGCTCTTCGGGCTCCTCCTTGGCTGGCACAGGAGGAGAAGCTGCCGGTGGCCCAGCGGGGGCTGCAGGTGGAGGTGTAGTGCCTGAAGGCGGTGGGGGTGGCAAAGGCGGCAGCCCCTCAGGCACTATCACCACACTGTCATCAGAGTCACTTTCCAGGGAGATCTCTACGTCGGATGCCTCCTCCTTATCATAGTGGACAAAGGCTGGTCTGGGCACTCTCCCCCCAAAAGTTTCATCCGGGGGTATAGCAGGTGGAGAAGTCCCACTAGGAGCAAGGACAGGGTCCTCGTTTGAGCCTGCTCGGTGGTTCTCAGGGCCAGGAAGGAGCCTGGGCGGGACAGACACCAGGCCTGGGACAGAAAGGCCTAGGTGGTTGGCTGTGGCTGGAGGTCCAGGGCGTGCTGAGGGCACGGGGCCTGCGGAAGGCATGGGGCCTGAGGAGGACATGGGGCCTGCAGAGGACATGGGGCCTGCAGAGGGCATGGGGCCTATGGAAGGCATGGGGCCTGTGGAAGGCATGGGGCCTGCAGATGGAACAGGGCCCGAGGGATGGAAGGGAGGGGCCCTGAACGGAGATGGGGCCTCAGGAGGGGGACCCGGGGCAGGCGTGGGGCAGGTGGGGCCCATGGACTGCAGGGGAGGAACCCGGGGGTGGGTCAGAGCAGCACAGGTCACCAGTGCTTCTGAGCAGAAAGAGGAGACCTGAGGAAGGAAGAAAAAGAGAGTGTGAGTATCAGCAATACAGGGTCACATGGGGCCAGAGAGGCAGGATCCATCAGCATCAGAAACAAGAGAATCCAGTAACCAAAGTGCCCCAATCAGCACTTACCTCAAGGCTGTCTTCTCGCTGGCCAAGGGAGAAGGCTTGCAGGGCACAGGTGAGAGGTGGCGGGCAGCGAGGAGAAGGTGCCAGCAGCAGTGCCAGCAGCAGGCGGTAGAGTTCACGGCGGCAGCAGGAGCTGGTGTATGGGGAGCTGCCTAGGACCTCACCCTGCTGGACACCCATGACCAGGGGTAGGACCAGATCATGCAGTCTCTGGAAAAGACAGAGAGCACACCTAGAAACAGCGCCAAGACTACCCAACCCTTCTCTGGCCTACTCCCAGGTTGGAGTGGACCAGCTCTGAGGCACACACCCCACCATGTACAGAGCGGTGGCCCCTTCCCCAGCCCCTACGGGACCAGGCTCCACTGACCCTGTGAGTCTCCTCCTTGATGAGAGGCCCACACATGAGGACGGTCCGACTGAGGCCTGGAGAAGGAGAGTGGTGTGTAAGAGGCAGGCTGCTAACAGGATGAACAGCACAGGCTTCTGAAGCACACCGGCCAAGGTGAGCACTAGCTCTGCCACTGCCACCTCAGGCAAGTCACCTCACTTCTCTAAGTCGGCTTTCTCAACTATAACTGCTACCTCTACTACATAGGGCTGCTGACAATACTTAAGTGAGATAATATAGGTAGAACATTATAAATGTACATTTATATAGTTGGGGAGAGTTGGCTCTTCCCTTCACACGGGGAGGAGTGACAGGCAGTGAAATACACAGGACCCAAAGGAAAGTCACCCATTAACTGCACAGTATCTGTCTAGTAACTTCTGTTTACAGCTTAGCAGTTGCACTGGAAGCAGAAGCTCCAACAGGCAGCCTGCCTGGGGAGAATGTAAGCTCCACAGGCAGGGGTTTCCTCCCAAGTGCTACTACTATACCTGGTACATAGAGTGGACGTGCAAAGTGTTTGCTGAATAAATGAGATAACTGAGACCTTGGAGGAGCAGTGTAAACTGTCAGAACCCTCAGTCTGACAGCAGGACCCATGATTCCACCTGAAGTCCTGGAGCTGCATGGCTGCTTCTGCTTCTACTCTTTCTCCTGGCCTCTCTGTAGGGTTTTAGCTGGCTCTGCATTTTATATACACCCTCTATAAAGCAGGCTGGTTTTGGGTTATCACTCCAGGCCATCGCAGAGCCCTAAGGGTCTGGGGCACAGGGTTCACCCACCTCTCAGTGCTGCTACACACACATCGCTGTTGGCATTGCTATCTCCTTTCCGGTGGCTGGGCGGGGCCGTAGCCTCCCCTAGATCTAGCTTTAGCTTCTTGGGGGCGCTGGGCTTCCCGGTTTGTAAACCCCCATCAGGGCTCCCCCGGGGGCTGCGCAGCTGGTGGTGGAGAGAAACATAAATCACACACACAGATACACAGGAAGGAAGGACAGAGTTGGGAGACAGAGTCTGGTGAGAAAGCACATTTGGACAAAGGGCACAGGATGAGAGTACTGGGATGGGAGCCGAGGCCTCACTCACCTTCAGGGTATCAGCTGGTGGGGAGATGTCACTGAGCAGGTGGGTGAGCAGGGCCTCTCCAGAGGCTCCCCCCTGAAGTATGCCTGCCGAGGCCCCACAAACCTGTACCCACAGCTCTAATACAGAATACACCTTGGTCCGAATGGTACTGTGATATGAGCAAAGAGGGAAGGTTACAAATGGAGAGCCAACATCCCAGAAGACCAACCCACCCACATACGCTCACCCCTTCTCCTCCTTATTCCCTTCCTGGAGGGTCACCTGTAAGGCCTCTCCTGGCCTGGAGGGAGGGTATCCCTATCAAAGCTCCAGGCATTGAGGACCTGGGGAAGCAGGCGGCTGATCAGGGCCCCAAAGCGCAAGAGCCGGCCTCCACACCTGGGGGCAGAGACGGAAAGGTGACCCTTGTTCCCAGCATGTCCCAGTCCATTCACCACACCTTGCCCAGAGCCACTCACGCGAGGATGAGCGCAGAGAGCAGGTCCAAGGCTTCAAGATGGATAGATGGCAGCAGTAGAATCCGCAGGGGACCATCTCCAGGCAAGCTCTGGAGAAACAATTGGAAAAATAAGGAGCCAGAGAGAGAGAGCCAGAAGAGGTGACAGAGGGGGTGTGTGTGACCAGGTACATAAATACAAATAGGTAAGGAACCCACCCTCTGACCTAAGTCCTCCAAACAAAATCGAACCTCCATCCTCTAAAACAGACCCTGGACAGCGGGTAAGGAGAGGAATGGATGAGCCTCTCAACAACGACTCAACAGATCCCCAAATTCACCCTCCCCTAGGGAAGCATTAGCCACAAGCAGTCCCGCTGTATGAGAACAAATCCACTCTGACAGTGCGCACATGTGCTGGGGAAGCACCGGGAGTGATGGTACTTAGATAAAAATAAGGATCTGTGTGGGACAACTTCAGGGATAACATTGTTTGAGGAGCTTTAGGTCCCACACTACTTTCTAGTTGCCAGGGGTCCTAAGCAAGGGCTCAGAACAGAGGACAGGTCTCACTTACAATATTCTTGCCACTGACACTGAGTGTCCGGCAGATGACATCCAGGATTTCCTGCACAGGGACGGACACAGGAGCCCCAAACTCTGAGCTAAAGAGAATCAGAGCAGGGAGCCCCTCAGAGCAGGCTCCCCAGCATGACTCCAAACCCACCTTAATCTCCTTCCTCATGATGAAGACGCCTCTCCCATCTGAACCCTTCCTGCTCTAGGCCCCTGCTCCAACACCCACACACACCTGAGCATGAGCCCCAGGCAGCGAGCCAGTCCTGAAAACCTCTGCCGAACCTGGAGAAGGACATGGGCACCACCATCTTCTGAGGGCGAAAGTAGCGTCTCTACTCCAGGGACTTCATGCTGCATAGGAGCTGGGCAGAAACACAGCCTCCTTGTACATTGTCTCTCTTCCATCCCCTCCTTTTTCATTAGTGGTGAATGACCCGCCAATATTCTAATCCATTCTGCCTAGACTGATCAATTGCCTCACCCACCTCTCTGGGCCACCCCGTTCCCTCCTGCCAAGCTCCCCAATCACTGTTCCACTGACTACCAGCCATGGTCCCTACCTGTTTCTGCTCCCTCATACAGGACCCCCAGCAGGCTGTGCAGTGAGGCCAGCAGGCTGTGCAGCTCCTGCTCCCAGCTCTCAGTGTGCTTCAGGCCCTGGGAAAAGCCAGCGCCTAATGAGGGCAGCCTAGAATAACACTCACAGGCCAACTGCAGAAGAAAGGGCAGAAAGGTGGTCAGACAGGAATCCAACCCAGCCACAGAACCCCCAACCCCACTAATGCCCAAAAGAGACAGAGATCAAAGAGAGCTCTGAGGGAAACATGAGAAGGGACAATGAAGCCAAAGAACTCAGATGGGCGTGTGAAGGCAGCAGTAGAGGCCTGCGCATTTGAACAGGGACAGAGGTGAGAACATGGTCCCAAAGCAGTAATACACAGAACAGCTAAGGAGGAGCCATAGGAGATGCTCCAGGCTCAGATCCCCAGGCTCTCCATCTCCCTCCCTTCTTTTACCTGCTGGAGCTGAGGGCTCAAGGCATCCACGCGAGACAGGAAAAATGAGGCTAGCTTGCCCTGGACGAGGGGGAAAAAGGAAGAGGCTAGTGAATCAGCTCCAAGAGCCAGAAACATACACCCTGGCCATTCCCAACAGCAAACCCTAAGCTCAGGTCTTTTTCTTTCCTACAGACACAGGAGGCAAAGCACTCTATAGGGCACTGACGCCTGGGACGAGACATGCTTTGGTGGTAGAAACACATCCTGAATGTCAGCTCTGGTCCTCAGATTCCTGTTTAGGGGGAAAGGGTCTGGCCCCTACCCCACAGACAGCTGGGTTCCCTCCTGCCAGTTTTTGTAAAATGATAGTCATCTCCCTCAAGCCAAAAGGACACAGAGTGCTGAAAAACAACAATCCTTACACTCCAGCTGTCTACCAACTTAGACAGAGACACGAGAGTCCAAGCTGAAATTGAGGCACTATCCAGAGGTATGAGGGCAGGTGAAGGTCAAAGAGAAGGGTGGGCTGGTGGGGGAGAACTAAGGCAGCAAATCTCACAGCAGCAACCTGTCAGTCAGCAAACATCTTCTCTGCCTGCTATGTGTAGGCACCAGAGCAGGAGGAGTGTTTAACCTGTGGGCCACAATTTATTTGGGGGTGAGCTCAAAGGGGCCTGTGAACATAGATGAGAAAAAAAAAATTACATCGTTTTCACTAATGTATCAATGAAATGAAGTGTTTCCTTCAATTATAAATGTAGACAAATAGTCACAGTAATATCAACAGTTCCTGTGACTATCACCAGTAAAACTCACTTATTTTCATTTCACAATATAATTTTAACATATCTTGTCTTTTTTGTGACCGGCACTCAGCCAGTGAGTGCATCGGCCATTCCCATATAGGATCCGAACCCGCGGCGGGAGCATGGCAGCGCTCCCAGCGCCGCACTCTCCTGAGTGCGCCACGGGCTCAGCCCTAATTGTAACATATCTTGAAATCTTGTTCACATGCATCATTAATTTGAAATTATGGTAGTTATAAGACCTGCCTCTAGATCTTATTATTTAACATGTTAATAAAGAAGCACATACTATTCTATCACAATTTTTAAAACTATCTTGATAACTACATTTCAACAGAATCAGTTTCCCTTGCAATTCCATGCATTTTGACAAGTACCTGGAACCAAACTGGCACTGCTCAGAGTGGGGACAGAGAGGGAGTCAAGAGGAATGACACTCAGGCTAGGGAGGATGGGACTGAGCTGAGCTTAGAAAAAAGTAGAATCCATATAATGAGGCCAGACAGGAAGAAACACCGGGGAAAGCTATAGAATCGAAGATGTCAATGGAGAAGCAGACTGAAGCCTTAAATCCCAGACTAGGGAATATTGACTTTTTCCATGGGGTGGAAGAATCACATGCACAAAGGTAAACTCATGGAAGACAAATCAGCAGACACATCAGGCACATGGCAGCAGACTTAGGGAGGAAACTAGGAGCAGAAGCCTACATCAGTGTGTGGTTCAGAAATCAACATTCCAAAGACTCTCTCCTACCTACCCTGTGGCAGGAACTACATTTAGTTTCCCCGTTACGCTTCAGGATTCTTACTGACCATGAGACAAGCACTGTTACAGCTGATCCCAGGCAGGAGAAGATCGAGAATGATGTCCCATGGGATTTGGAGAATATTTGCATGTCTGATGTGGTAGGGTCTCAGAACACTTCAAACCAAAGAAGAGTAACCACCCAAGGTCTCCTGATTCACCAGCTTCTCCAAGGACGATGGTTCTTAGAGGGCTGCCAAAGCCCCAGCTATAGTGGCACTTGGCTCTTTTGGCCAACTTACTGCTCATGCTTTCCCTGAGACTCCAGCTCAAAAAGCTGGGCTGAGGCCAAGAGAAGTCTGCTTATGTGACTGCAACAAAGCAGAGTACAGTGAAGTGACAAGGCTCTGACCACGAAGTCTGCCCTGACTGACCCACAAAGCAAGGTAATGGCTCACTTGGAACTCAAAACATGCGTGTATGCACGCAGACACACACACAGAGTATGTCCTGGGTATCTCTCAAGAGTGAAGTTAGTCTTCTCACTTATTCCAAGGAACTATTAATCAATTTGGCAGTGAGGAGGGAGTAAGGTAAAGTCTCTGCAGGGATTGACTTCATGGGCTCAGAATGCTTGAGACATATCATTTGGGAAGTGTAACCCTGAACTTGGAAACTGTAACAGCTCTCTGGGAGCATCTGAGGCATGAAAAAAAGAAACACTTCAAAACGGCAATTATTGAAATGGCAAAATGGAAATTACTAAGTTTCCTTAGTACTGGTCTACAAAATTTTTCCAAGTACAAATTGCCCTGGGGCCTTTGCACAAAACAGTTTACCTGAGGTGCTGGCAACAGTCAAAGCCAAAATCCTCAACAGAGAGTTCTCTAATGACACTTTATTCTTAGAGAAATAAAGGTAGTCATACCCTGGAGCACTGCATGAACGTTTTATTGTTTGGTTTGAAAAACATACACCATATCTTCAAAACTACCGTGTCTGACAAAAAAATTATACATGGATTCTCCTGACTACTCACACTGAAAATTAAGAGGCAACAGCAGAGGAACACTTGGCATTCTAGTCTCCATGAATTTCAGATTTCTACCCTGGAGGTAACACTCAATTCCCCCAACCCCGCCTACATGGGGGTAAAGAGAGGTGATACCAAACACAGCTGAACTGAAATAGACATTTGCAGTAAAATCTCACAAATTTTCAGTCAGGGACAAACGGTTAGCCTGTATAATGTATGAAGTTTACTTACAGAACATTTTGTAAGAAAGGCAGTTTTTACTAAACAGTAAAATTTCAGTTAAAACAAAAAGCTTTCAGGTTGGCTGGTTAGCTCAACTGGTTACAGCACGGTGTTCATAGCACCAAGGTCAAGGGTTCGGATCCCTGTATGGACCAGCTGCCAAAAATAAAAAATAAAAAATCTTTACCAATGTTTGGTAAAATCCATGAGTTACTCCAAACACATTACTGACAAAAGTCTTGTCCTGCCTACCCAAAGATTTTATTAGCTGTGATTAGTGGCATTCATATGAAAACAAAGAATCAGTAAGGACATGACCCCATGCTCACTGAGAAATATCATCACCTCAGGGACTTTTCAGGTACTGCAAGTAACCAGTTACCAAAGCCATAACAAGGACCACTTCCTGACCACAGCACACATGCCAATGGAGCTCCGCACCTAACTCAACCTTCTCAAGCCAGCGATCTACACAGTCGCTAACAATTGATCAGAGCTGCATCAGTGTTGAAACCTATCTGCCCTGGTTTTGCAATTACCACACATACAAGCTTGTGTTTAAGTCACTTAATCCCTCTGAGCTGGTTTCCTCCTGTGTAAAATGCAGTGATACCAATTCCACAGAAAACTTAAAATGATAAAATGAGACAACACATCTTAGACACTCATCAGAGTACCTGGCACATAGTGGATACCCACTAAATACCAGTTCCTTTTCTTCAAGAGCTTGCTTTCTTGATTTGATCATAAAACCATGAAATCTTACTTTCAAGACAATTTGAATGGCAAACTCCCCCTTCATTGATAATACTGATAGCTGACAGTTAAACCACACCAGTTATAAAAAATATTACTAATTTGCTACAAATTACAGCTCTCTATAGATTCGTGCTTCTGACTAACGGGCTGCCCAATGGTTTGTCAAACCAAAGATGTGTATAACAAAGTGAGAGAACATTTAATCTACAGAGGAAAATCTACTTCTCTTAAGGAACAGCTGCCATCAAAAAAATGTTTGGGGGCCTGCCTGAGGTCCTGAGGCATGGGGCCAGGGACCGACCCCTCCTCCCGTATCCAGGCACACTGCCGCTGCCACGGGCCTGCCTGGGGGCCTGAGGCGTGGAGCCAGGGACTGACCCCTCCTCCAGCAACCAGACAAGGAGCACAACAAAAACACCATTTCCATGTAGATGGCCCACCACAGACACCACAATAGCCACAGCGGCCGCAAAAGCAGCTAGACGCCACAACCACCGTGCAGATGGCCCACCAGCTACTCGAGTACATTGACACAAGGAGAGTCATCAGCGGAGACCAAAGAAAAGAAGAGGACGTCTCTCTCCACAAAGCCCATTCCAGAGTGACAGAAGCAGCATCTACTCTAAGATAATAGTGAGGGACCTGAACACACCTTCTGAGCACTGGACACATCATCTAGGCAACAAATCAACAGAGTAACCATTACTCTTTCAGAAGGAGAGAAGAAATCTAGGGTTATCTCAGGTGGGGGGGATGGAGGGAGGGGATGGGGAGAGATTTGACAAGGAGCATAAAGTACGATCTGTAATAATACATATGCTAATAGTAGTGACTTGATCAACTTACATCAACACTGAACCTCAAAAATATGTATACTCAATTATGACTCAATTAAAAAAAAATTAGAGAGTAGCCTTACAACCCCAAGGTCATGGGTTCAGATCCCCCTACCAGCCAGCCATTAAAAAATAAAAGGGCTGGCTGGTTGCTCAGTTGGTTGGTATAGCTGACATCCAATTATACTGCAAATAGCAAATGTGCCAATTACAAATGGCCCTTCAACTGTTACTGCTTTGATAGAATTTGTAAACCATATCTGTTATTGTATATCCTTGTAAATAAAACTGTGTAATTCTTTCACTGACCTCCTCCCTCATACACCTGACCCACATACACCCTGCCCATCCGATCTAGGAAGGCTCTGCTGTACAGTCATCTTGTGTGGGTCATGACAACCTAGAGGAAGGAGTGGGGAAGTGACAGAGGGATTTAGTCAAGAACATAAGGAGAAAGAAGTGTTGAGGGAGTTATCCTAGGCAAGGAGTGAGTCAGGAAGGCTTCCTGGAGGAAATTACAAGAGCTTCAGGAACAAAGAAAGGATGATATAAAAATGGGCAGGGCATTCTAGAGATACAGAGAAAGCAGGGCAGAAAGAGGAAGGAGACCATGATGAAGAGCCTGGGCTTCTGCATCAGACATAGGTTCTGATCTGTGCTAACCTTAGGCAAGTTACTTAATTCCTATTTCTTTATCTATAATGATTAGATGAAATAATTGCTACAGGGCGGTATAATCATAGCTGTGGAGAGATAGGTGACTTTAAAAAACAATCCGAAAATAGGTGTTTAGAAATCTCAGGAATGGAATTGAGGTAAGAAAGCTATCATGACTTATGTTGGTGGGAAGAGGAATTTCCATGAATACTTACTTTGAGAGAACCACAAGCCCGAGGAAAATAGATCATACAAGCCTTCATTCCCTCCAATGCTGATTGCTCACACTGTGGGAAAAACAGAAAGTAAGGAAGAAGGGACAGGCTGACAGCCCAATACCCCTGTAACTCCCCATCTCACCCCTGCTCCCCGCAAGGTCCCTTCTCCATAAAGTCACTTTTTCTTGGCCCCTCCCTCTTCTTACCTCTTCAATCCTATTCCCCAGTCACTTCCCATCACATTCTTTAATCCAAACAGTGGGAGTGAGGGCAAGCACTTCCAGGGTCCAAAAGGTGGGGGGACTGCGGAGGTGTCTCACCTCTAGTCTGAGGCCCAGCAGGGAAGTGAGAAGGCCAGGGAGGTGGTTAATGGAGATGTCCCGGAACAGCGTAGGAAGCTGGGCTGCATATCGGAGCAGGTCCCTCAGGACAGCCACAGCCAACTCCATTGTGGGGGGTGGGTCCTGGGACTAAAGAGCAACAACACCACAACCTCACCTTGACTTTACCAAGACAAGGAATGGGGATAGAATAATATGGGGCTTTTGAAAAACACCACAGTTAATGTCAATATTACCATCAAATCCACTATCTGTAGGAAAAAAGGGCATGAGAGATATGGAGTATCCAAAAGTAACATATATGTTGTTTCTGAGGCGGGTTTTTTGGCAGCTGGCCAGTACAGGGATCGCACCCTTGACCTTGATGTTATCAGCGCCATGCTCTAACCAACTGAGCTAACCGGCCAGCCCCAAAAGTAACATATTTGAAAGAACAAGGGTCTACATTTTAGTATTAAGGGTATCTGAGGTCCTAGGAATTTGTTTGGGGGAAAAAAGCAACAAAGCCTCACCTTAAAGATCTGACTAACTAGAAGACATCAAGAGTGTTTTGATTCTCTCACACTATATTTCTCTTCTAGGAACAGAGAAGAGTACTTTTCAGACTGAAAAATAAGTCTCAGACACAACAAAACTTCCCCATCTCTCCAAGCTTGCTTCTAGGTGGCTCGAACCTACCCTGGAACTCATAAAGAAAAAACTATTTGGATTTAGATGGACTTTGCTGGAAAATTAACATGTATCTAAGGAAAAAGCATTTGGCACGTGTCTCCTGCTAGACCAGAAAAGGCCATGTGTCAACAAAACAAATGAGAGTGCTTACGAGGAAAGTAAGAATAGATGGGCCTACCAACTACAAATGGGCCTTCAACACTGTCCACAAATCCTCCTGCATTTCTCCCTGGCTAGCTCCCTCCATTACTCAAATCTCCTCCAACTTCGAACTCCCAGCTTCTCCCACCACCGTCACCTCTTTAAAATCTTGTCTACAACTTCAGAGAGAAAACCAAAGCCCAAAGATGGGAAGAGCCTTAGCTTCCCACCCCCAAGCCTGAAAACCTAATCCTCATACTCATCCACCCACTCTCCTCCCTCCTACTAGAGGAGGTACTCCCTCCCCTAACCAAGAACAATCCCTCCACCATGCTGTAGACACCATACCCTCCCTTCTTCTCAGAACCTCACACAGCAACTAGCTCTCTCTCTCCTGTATTTCTAGCCAGTCCCTCTCAAAAAGATTCTTCCCACTGACATTTATATGTGCTCAAGTATCTTCCATCTTAAATTTTTTTTCCTTAGAAAAAGAAGCAAAAAAGAGAGAAAGAAACAAAAGAAAAAAAAATTCTTTCCTTGTGCTCATACTCCACTTGCTAAATCCCAGTAACTGTCAAATTTCTCTCCCTTATCATTAGAGCCAAAGGTCTTGAAAGGACAGCCTGTCTTCCCTACCTCCACTTCCCTTCTCCCATTCGCTTCTCATCCCATGCCCATCTGGTTTCAGTGTCTACTGCTCCACCAAAAACACTTTCACTACGGCCATACAACCCTGGAGATGCTACTCTGATAAACAATTTTCAGTCTACGTCTTATTCCACCTCACAGGAGCATAAACAGAAATGACTCCTCCCTCTCCCCTTGGTTTCCATCAAACCCACAGCTATCTCCTTTCTGCACTCTGTCTCAGTCTCTTTTATAAGATCATCATTCTCTACCTGACCATTAATGTGGTGTGCCTTAAAATCCAGTCCATACAAGAACTCATCTTGATAATCGCATCCTCATCCTTGGCTTCAACTCCCATCTAAATGCTGAAGCCTCTTCCCCCTTGTAAAACATACCATCTCAAGGCCCCCACCCACTAGAGACCATACTGAGACACCTGGCTATTTCCATTCACACCAGATTAGAGATGCTTACTAAGAGGGCTTCTACTGAATGCCCAAGGCCATAGACATGGTATTTTCTCCCCTCCCCTCTGAAACTGGCTGTCTTTCAATTTTCTAAAATCCAGAAGTCATCCTGGATGCGTCCTCTCCCTGACACTAATCAATCATCAGGACATGTCCACTTTGCCTTTAAATCTCTCAAACCCACCTACATCTTGTCAGTTCTACTGCCACCACCTAGTCCAAGCTACCATGAATGTTCTCCTAGATTACTTACATAGCCTTCTCTGTGGTCTTTCTGCTTCTGTTCTGCTCCCTTCTAATCCTTTCTCCACACAGCAGCCAGAGTAAAATTTTCAAATGAAAATGTGATCACCACCACCTCCTCCTCACCGCTACTACCTTCGATGAATTCCCACTGCTCTGAGAATAAAAACCAAAATCCTCAGCATGGTATACAAGGCCATACATGGCGTGGTCCCATCTACATACCTCCCCGGGAACATCTCATCAACTGCAGCCACACCAATGTGCTTACAATCTTCAAATAAGCCAAGCTCCTCTTCTCTCAGGACTTCTGCACACTTAGAACACTTTCTTAGCCTAATTAACTCCTATTGATCAGTTCAGAAAAGCCCTCCCTGAACCTCTGACCCCGATCACCATCACCCAAACCACCCCAGTTGGGGTCAGATTTTCTTGTTATTTGTTCTGAGAACTACAGTCTTTACCTACATAGCACCTACCTCAGTTTATCATTTCACACCCATTTGTATAATTATTCAATTAAAGTGTCTTCCACTAGAAAAGGGATCAGCAAACTATCGTTTGTCAGGGTCTGTTTTCACAAGGTCCACAAGCTAAGAATGGTTTTTACATTTTTAAAGGGTCGGAAAACAAATAAACAATATGCAACAAAAACCATATATGGTTCACAAAGCCTAAAACATTTATTATCTGTAAGCATTTACTTCATAGAAAAAGTTTCCCAACCCCTGCACTAGACTCTAAGCACCATGAAAGCAGGGTCCATGTACACCTTATCACTGTCTCCCCATAGCTTAGCACATCATCTGCCAAATGTGCTCATAAAATGCTTGCTGAATAACTAAGATTTCATCAAAGGATGTAAATGTGTGTAGGGAGTGGGGAATTAAAATGTTAAAAGAGAACAAAAGAGTAAGCCAAAAAAAAAAAAAAATCAAACCTAGAAAAAAGAACTTTAGAGATGTCACTTGTTAGAAAAGCTAACAAAGAAGTGAAACTGTCAGAGGTTACAGAGTATGAAAGGTCAGACGAATTAAAATAACCCCGTGGATAAAAATATCAAAAAGTTTAAAAAGGGGGCCGGCCCGTGACTCACTTGGGAGAGTGTGGTGCTGATAACATCAAGTCAAGGGTTAAGATCTCCTTACTGGTCATCTTTTAAAAAAAAATTTTTGGGGGGCCGGCCTGTGGCTCACTCGGTAGAGTGCGGTGCTGATAGCACCAAGGCCACGGGTTCGGATCCTATATAGGGATGGCCGGTTTGCTCACTGGCTGAGCGTGGTGCTGACAACACCAAGCCAAGGGCTGAGATCCCCTTACCGGTCATCTTTTAAAAAAAAAAAAAAAAAAAAATTTTTTTTTAAATAAATAAATAAATAAATAAAGTTTTTTAAAGGATATTTCTTTTTTTTTTTTTTTTTCCGTGACCGGCACTCAGCCAGTGAGTGCACCAGTCATTCCTATATAGGATCCGAACCCGCGGCGGGAGCGTCACTGAGCTCCCAGCGCAGCACTCTACCGAGTGCGCCACGGGCTCGGCCCTTAAAGGATATTTCTATTTGAAGCTTGTCCTCCCCTCCCCCCAGTATCAGGAAACTGCTCCTGATATTCTGTCTTCAGAACTAAATGTCCAAACCACAAAGAACGTACCACATCTAAGATGGAAAAAGATGGGCAGGAGGAGAGAGAGGAGGCTGAATCCTCACCTGCAACACCTGCTGAATGCTCCGAAGCCAAGAAACACAGTGCTGCTGGAACATCTCTGTGGGGCTCTCCCCTACCAGCAGGGACAGCAGACACAGGCCCTCAAACCTTACAAGGAAGAAGAGGGTGATGACAAGTGGGTGAAGGCTAGGCTTCAGGGAAAGCAACTGACTGTTCCTTTATTTTCACTGGGCTATAACAAGACTACACCCCCAGATCCACTGTGGTTTCTAACTCCTAAAATACTTGGAGGACTTGGAGTGAGTGGGAGCAGCAAGGAAAGAAGGGAGCTGATAGGAAACTTGTGAGCTGGAAAAGGTGGAGTTCAACTCAAATGAGCTCACTCTCTTGGGAATGGAGAAATCTCTTAAATACATGGGGTGCTGACAATGGATTGAAAGATGTACATATAGCCCCCTTCCTAAGAGAACATCCCCCTGGAGAAAAAACAGGGTTAAAGACTTACCGAGTTTTGATGGAACTGAGACGTGCATTACTGAGACTCACCAATGCCCCAAGGGCTGAAAGGTTCTAGAGGAAAAAAAACAGGGAAGTGAGTCAGGAATAGCATGTTAAATAGGACACAGGAAAATTCTCCAAGCCCTCTACTGCCCAGCATCTATGAAGCCTTTCTGAAGTCACACCTACTCTGAGGCCAAAAGACCATCCCTAGAGGCCTTTAGCCTTTGCCCTTTTTTCTTGTGGGTAACATACACAGCAGCCTATCCCTCAGCCCTTCCTCAGGTTATATCTTGCCTGACCCCTTCCCCCATGCCCCACCCAATAAATTAGTGCTAACCAGAGGACAGCCCACCTCATCCCACTACCAGACTTCAAAAATGGGCTGCATCACCTCTGTATCACCGGACAGCACCTAGCACAGAGGAGACATCCATAAAGGCTTGCTGAATGGACAATGAACTCATCTGTTATCCTTCTTCTTTCACTCCCAAATGAATCCTCCTCCCCCTATTCCTGGCCTCCTTATAGCTATAAGAATGCCAGCACACACCTAGTCAACCAGAGTCCTCCTTCCAATCCTTCCCTCCTTCCCTCACATTCTGGGAGCCCATGCAAGATGTTTCCTCATAGCCCTCCTACAGGTAAACTCTCCATCCCGAAGGGCCAGACTCCTCTCATGGCACCTGTATATCTCCCTAATAGTACACACCAGTCCTTTCTTTCTTTTTTTTTTAAAGATGACCGGTAAGGGGATCTTAACACTTGACTTGGTGTTGTCAGCACCACACTCTCCCAAGTGAGCTAACCGGCCATCCCAATATAGGGATCCGAACCCGTGGCCTTGGTGTTATCAGCACCACACTCTCCCAAGTGAGCCACGGGCCAGCCCTACCAGTCCTTCATTCAACAAACACATATTACGCACTGGGTTTGGTGAAGGAATACAGAGCTGAATAAAATAAATAAGGTTCTTTCTCTTATGGAGGGAAATGTTCATTTACTCAATATTTATTTAACATCTTCACGTGAGACAGTTTTTAGTGCTGGGTAGCTTATTTTCTGGTTAGAGAAGACCAAAAATAAACTGATAAAGTAAATACATAGTATGTCTTATGCTGCTAAGTGCTATAGGGAAGAATAAAGCAGAGTAAGGAAGGAAAGGAATGCGAGGGGGAGGGAAGGGAGAGAGTACTTTATGTAACAGAGTGAGCACAAAAGTCCTCTCTAAAAAGGCCATTTAGGGAGAGCCCTAAAGGAAAGTGAAAACAAGACATATTATCTTCTCGCCCTCACACACTACTGGTAAAATGTAAAATGGTGCAGCCACTGGGAAAAACAGTCTGGCAGCTCCTCAAAAGGTCATACACAGAATGAACATATGACCCAGCAATTCCACTCCCGGGTATATACCCAAGGAAATGAAAACATATGTGCTCACAAAAACTTCTACAAGAACATTCATAGCAACATTTTTCATAATAACGAGAAAGTGGAAACAACCCAAATGTCCATCAACTGATGAATGGATAAACAAAATGTAGTATATCCATAAAACAGAATATTATTCAGCCATAAAAAAGAATAATGTTCTGGTAGCTGGATGAACCTTGAAAACTGAATGCTAAGTAAAAGAAGCCAGACCCAAAAGGCTAAATATTGTATCATTCGCTAACATAAAATAACCAGAATAGATAAATCTATACAGATAAAAAAGTAGATTAATGGATCCTAGGGATGGAGGCAGCCAGAAGGGGGTTGGTGGGCAATGAGGAGTGACAACCAACGGGTACAGGGTTCCTTTATGGAGTGATGAGTGTTCTAAAACTGACAGCAGTGACGGTTGCACAACTCTGCAAATATAATAAAAACCACTGAATTGTACACTTTAAATGAGTGAATTTTACAGTATGTGAATTAGAACTCAATAAAGTCATTTTCTTAAAAAGGCATACTGATAACCATAAAAAAAGTGTTTCAGGCAGAGGAAAGAAAAGAGCAAACGTTGTGAGATGAGAGCACATTCGGCATATCTGAAGAACAGCAAGAAGGCAACTTGTCGTTGTATGAGAGAGAGGCAGGTGGAGAATAGTAATAAAAGATGATGGTCAAGGTAACAAGGCCAGATCTTGTACAGCCATATAGGCGACTGCTGACTTCTACTATGAATAAGATAAAAACCACTGGGGGAAAGGGCCATTGAACAGAGGAGTGACAGATTATCTGACTTACAATTTTTTTTTTTTTTTTAAAGATGAGCGGTAAGGGGCTCTTAACCCTTGACTTGGTGTTGTTAACACTATGCTCTCTCAAGTGAGCTAACAGGCCATCCCTATATAGGGATCCGAACCCGTGGCCTTGGTGTTATCAGCACCACACTCTCCCAAGTGAGCCACGGGCTGGCCCTACAATTTTTTTTTTTTAAATCAACAACACTTGAGTTACCCTGTTGAGATGGCAGAAGCAGATGAGGTAGGAGACTACTATAATAATCCAGGCAAGAGATGCCACAGCTTGAAGAATGTGGTAATTCATGGAGACACAAAGCAGTCAAAATCTGGATATATTTGAAGGTAGAGCCAACAGGATCTGATATGAAATTGGATATGGATGGAAGATAAAGAGAAGAGGCAAAGACAACTCCAAGGTTTTCCACTTGAGCGACTAGAAAGACGGAGTTGTCATTTACTGAAAAGAAGAATAAAGGGAAAAAAGCAGGTTTGGGGGGTGAGAGTTTCAGTTCAGTTTCAGATAATGTTAAATCTGTGATGTCTATTAAACATC
This sequence comes from Cynocephalus volans, assembly GCF_027409185.1. Lineage (NCBI taxonomy): Eukaryota > Metazoa > Chordata > Mammalia > Dermoptera > Cynocephalidae > Cynocephalus > Cynocephalus volans. The sequence continues at coordinate 32,509,487 of NC_084469.1, forward strand.
AAAATGGAGATGCCAAATAGGCATTGGGTAGACAAGCCTGGAGTTAAGAGGAGAAATCCTGTTTAGAGAAATGGATTTGGAAGTTGTTGGCCAGGAGACTGGATCAGCTCACCAAGGCAATGAGTTTAAACAGAGAAGAGAAGCAGTGTGAGGACTGGGTTTTGGGGCACTCAAATCTTTAAAGGTCAGAGAAATGAGAAAGATCCAGTTTTTACTGGAGAAGACTGGAAAGGAGTGACCAGTGTGGTAAGAGGAAAATCAAGAAAGAGACGTATCCCAGATGTCAAGTGAAGACAGTTTCTCAAGAATGAAGAAATAATCAATTGTACCAAAACAGATCAAGTAATATGAGGACCCAAATTTGACCTTTGAACTTAATATCTTGATGGTAACCAGTGACCTTCAAGAGTTACCATAATACCCAGCAAACAGTTGTTTTGGCATAGTTAAGCTGAAAACCTAAATGGAAAGAGTTCAATGGAACAACCATCACAGTAATAATCCATTCAGGGAAGAACCTTTAATGGATGCTAAAACCAATGGGTGAAAGGCTCACAAGACACAAGACATTTACTCATCTCCCCACAAGACACTTAATGGAAAAATCATAACTTTACAGTGAAGAAACCTGGCAGATACCACCCTAACCTAGTGATCAAAGTTAACATCACCAGTAATTACACAAATGATATCATGTGCCTCCTGATATGAGGCAGCAAGAATGACATTATTTCTGCAGTATTCCTGCCAAAAACGCATAACCTGAATCTAATCATGAGGAAACAGCAGACAAACCATACTGAGGGGTATCCTACAAAATAACTATCCTGTGCTCTTCAGCTGTCAAGATCATAAGACAAAGACCGAACTATTTCATATTAAAGAAAACTAAAGAGACACGACAACTAAGTGCAACGTGTGGACCCTACAGAATTCTGGACTAGAGTTTTTTCTCTTTCGCTATAAAGGACACTTTTAGTGTCTCTAGTTAGGTTAGAGGCTCCCTGCTATTCAGTTCCCATGTTTCACAGCACTAGTTCATCGCCATCACGTCTGTAATTGGATCGCCTAGTACAATATTTAGTCTTCAGTAAGAACTCGATAAATACTTATTTGTTGAATACGTCCAGGCTGGCCGGTTAGCTCAGTCGGTTAGAGCGCAGACTCATAACCCCCAGGTCTTGGGTTCGGATCCCTGTCCCGGCCAGCCGGAAAAAAAAAAAAAAAAAAAGGAATACGTCCCTTAACTCAGTTGAAACAATCCCCCAAACAGATACCATCAGAAGGGAAAGAGGATGAAGATCATACAGCTAGTGAGTGACAGAGTCTGAAATATAATCCATTCCTGTGTGCCCGGCAAAAGAGAAGTAGGCCCATTTTTTCCTCTGGAGAAATTCACAGCGGATAAAGGAGAAATATTTAAATCTCGTCCAGACTGACAGCTGGATGCGCTTTCTGCACTCAGCCCTCCTCCCCTGCAGCGGCAGCACACCGTAACCCCGCACACGTGCCGCGCCAACCTTCCCACAGGGCCGCGGGGATTCGAGCCACGGACTCACCTGGGCCCCGCCCACCGTCCCGTGCAACCTCAATAGGCACAAGAGCCCGGGCAAATGTGGGACCGAGGGGACTGGGGGATGTACGGGAGCAACGACGGACCCCGTTCGCGGCTGCAGCAACCCAGAAACGCTCTCCAGGAGCAGCAGGCGGAGACGCGGGCCCGAGACCGCCACCGAGACGCCCCCGGTCCCTCCGGGAACCCCAGCCGCGGTGCCCGCGGAGGGCCCACTAAGAACGGCTGCCGCCATCTTCCCCCCGGTTCTAGTGGTGGCGTGGCGCGATGACGCAAACACACCGCGACGGACGCCTAGTGGGAAGGGGGCGTGTGGAGGGGGCTGTGGTCCTGCGCGGTGGTTGAATGGAGGTTGGACTGCGGGCGTGAGTGGGAGGGCGCATGCGCGGGGTGGAGGCGACCCGGGGCCGGGGCGGCGGGGTTTTATTGCGCTGGGTGTCAAAGGATGGCCTGAGAGGCGGGCCGGGGGTGGGTCGGAGGTGCTCCGGGATGCTGAAGGAACACGTGGTCCGGACAAAGGGCGCCCAAGTCCGAAAGATTTTCATTAAGCGGAGTCTCAGGACACCTTTGCTCTAGGAATCAGTAACATCTACCCGTGGAACCGGCCCCCTTGTCTGAAATCACAGACACTTTTAAGTACATTTGCAACTTCAGAAATGATATAATGTGCGCGCCTTGCAAAAACAAATTCAAACATACAGAAGGGCATAGAGTAAACAGAGGAAACCCCTCTTCTCAAAGGTCCTCCCCTAGTAACGGGTATCCTTTCCTGACATCAATCTGTGCACAAACACAGACATACATCGTTTATTTTACAAAAGCAGGGTCTGCACTTGCCTGTTTTCACTCGATATATATCGTGGGCGTCTTTACGCTGTTTTAAGCTGTGTGGTACAAATGAAATAGGTGCACCATGATTTAACAGTGCTATTGCTGAATACCTAAAGCTGCTCCCGTTTTTCACTAACACAAACACTGTAGTGAACACCTAATATCTTTGTGTTCTTGTGTGAATATTGGATTCAAATCCAAGTGTCATCTTTTTCCTCTTACTATCCTCTATCCAATCCTTCAAGTCCTGGCATTCTGCCTCCAAAATACATTAACCCAATAGGGTTAATTTTTCTCCATTTCTCCATCTCCAATGCCACTCTGATCCAAGTCACCATTCTCTCACCTGGTCTCTTAGAAAGGTTTCTTCATTACTCTCTGCTTCCCTCTTGGCCCTCTATAGTCCCTTTTCCACACAGCAACCAGAGTGGTCTTTTCAAATGTAAATCAGTTATGTCACTCCCTGCTTAAAGCCCTTCAGTGGCTTCCAAATATTGTGAGAATGACATCCCATCTCTTCACTTAGGCCTACTAGAATCCCCATGATCTGACCCATACCCGCCTCTCTGACTTCAACACATACCTCAAGTACCACTTACTCTTTTTTTCCCTGTCCTTGAGCCAAACTAGCCTTCTTTCTTTCCTCCAGCCAAGACCATTCCCACTTCAGGACCTTTGCACATGCTACAGATTCTGCTGGAGAAACTTTCCTTTGATTCTTTGTGACTGACACCCTGTTGCCCTCTTCAGAGAGGGCTTCTCTTTAAACTTCACTCCAACCCCCATCGCCCTCTATGACATTAACCTGCTTATTTTTTTGTAACTCATATCACTATCAGAAATTTATATACGTTCTTATTTATTGACTATTTCTTCTGTCTAAAATCTAAACTCCGGGGCTGGCTCGTGGCTCACTCAGGTGAGTGTGGTTCTGATAATGCCAAGGGCACAGGTTCGGATCCCATATAGGGACGGCCGGTTAGCTCACTGGGTGAGCGTGGTGCTGACAACACCAAGTCAAGGGTTAAGATCCCCTTACCGGTCATCTTTTAAAAAAATAAAATAAAATAAAATCTAAACTCCATGAGAGAGCTTTTGTCTTCTTCACTATTTTATTTCCATTATCTAGAACAGTACCTGGCACATAAAAGGTGCTCAATAAATATTTGTTGAGTGAAGAATAAGTATTGGATGAAAGAGAATGCTTATTTTTAATTTTCATAGGAACTGGAACTGGCAAAATGCCCTCTAGAAAGAAAGTTGCATCAATTTATACTCTTGCCAATCATCTAGAATAGTGCTGTATACCTTATACACCGTCTCAATACTATTTATCTTTTTAAATTTTGTCAGTCTGAAGATGAAAAATATCTTCTTTTAACTTGTTTTCCCTAATCATTAATGAAATTAAGTAACTTTTCATATGTATAGTAGATGTTTATATTTATTCTTTATTAATTGTTTTTATGTCCTTTACCCATTTTCCTATTTGGTTCTTTGTCTTTATTTTATTAATTTGTAGGAACTCTATAGATTTGGGGAATTATTGGATCCCTGCACCTGCCAGCCACCAAAAAAAAAAAAAAGGTATGGGAAATTATTGTTGTATGTTATATGTGTCGCAAGAGATTTCTAACAATTTGTCTTATTATTTTTTTAATCTCAGTTTTTTTTAAGTAAGATGTAATTAAGGGCACAGACTCAAGCTGTGTTCAAACACCAGCTTTGCCTCTATTTGTGTGTCCTTCCAAATTATTTAACTGTGCTCCTATGTCTTCATCTTTAAAATGGGGATAATCAGGGAGCTGGCCAGTGGCTCACTTGGGAGGGTGTGGTGCTGATAACACGAAGGTCAAGGGTTTGGATCCTCAGACCAGCCAGCTGCCAAAAACAATAAAATAGGGATAATTATTATAGAACTTTAATTCATACGGTAGTGAGGATTAAATGAGTTAATATTTGTAAAGTGCTTGGAACAATGTTTGGCAAATGGTGAATGTTTGGCACATAGTAAATTCTCTAAAGTGTTAGCTATTATTACTTATATCCATGGGGTTTGATATTTTGGGAGGATTTCCCCAACTCCCAAAGTTATTTTAAAAAAAACTTATTTTCTCCTAATACTTTCAGGGTTTATTCTGTGTATTTAGATCTTTAAACCATCTGCAATTTGTTTAAGGTGTGAGACAGAGATCTAACTTTTTTTCCCCAGTGGATAGTCAATCGTCCCTACCCTATTTAGTAAATATGCCATTCTTTCTCCATTGACTTGAAATGCTACCACGTGGGTCAGGTCTGTATATGGACTCTCTATTCTGTTTCATTGCTCCATTTAGTATTATTGTGCCAGTAACATAGTTTTAGTTATTGTAACATAAATTATCTGGTAAGACATGTGCCTGCTTTAATTTTTTTTTTTTTTCCAGAATTTTTCTGGTGGGGCCGGCCCGTGGCTCACTTTGGAGAGTGTGGTGCTGACAACACCAAGTCAAGGGTTAAGATCCCCTTACCGGTCATCTTTTAAAAAAATAAAGAATTTTTCTGGCTATACTTGAAAGTTGATTCTTTTGATTATGTTTACAATCAAGTTCCTTCCCCCCCAAATCCCATTCTTATGTTGATATGGCATTAAATTTATAGATAATTTGGGGATAGATGACATCTTTATAGTAATAATTGTTCCTATCCAAGATATGGTATATCTCTTTCATACTTTCAGGTCTTCTAAAGTTGTTTTTATATTAGTACCTTTTAATACAATAGATTTCATGCCATGTTGACCACTACCTTCCAGTCTCAAATGTACTTTAGATACAGATCCCATTACCTTCTAGTCATGACCCTTTGTCCAGGGTCAAATATGGATAAAAGTGATTCATGAGTCTAAAAGAAATGTGTGATCTAAAAGCTTGAAAAAAGGCTGGCCAGTTGGCTCAGTTGGTGCTGACAATACAAGATCAAAGGTTCAATCCCAGGACCAGCCAGCCACCAAATAAATACGTAAATAAATAAGCTTGAAAAAAGTGAGGAGTAAGCCTAGAAGGTGGTGATAGAACTGAGGCACGGGGAGGTGCAGTTGGTGGGCAAGGCTGAAGTGAACCTTAAAGATGATCTCAGAAACTGTCTTGTGCATATTAGTTTTTGCTGCATGGAAAAGTGGAGGGAGAGGTATGAAGTTAGTTCATTTGGGGAAGATGGGGAGAGTATGGGAAAAGAGGTGGAAGAAGGAGTAATGTCTTAGCTCAATAAGTCCAGAAATGTCAGTCATCCCTCATCCTCCCACAAGTCCACTCAACTTTACCCCAGGAATGCCTCTTCGGTCCGGCCCCTCTTCTTTCCACTCTAGCATGCATCATTTATCTACAACAGTCTGGCCCCACTCCCTCCACTCTCCGCATTGCCCAGAATCGTCTCCCCCAAAAAGAAATGTCGTCATGCTGCCCCCTCTGCTTAAAAAACCACGATTGGTTCCATGGGTCCTCCTGCTGGGAAGGGCTTCAGTCTTATTCCTTCATCTGCTATACAAAACCCTCCACGACCTGTTCCAGACTTCCTCTTTAGCCTTATTACTCTTACTGCCTAACTCCATAAACACTTCAGAACAGGACGTGCCTGACCTTGCTCTCTCTTCGGAATGCCCTTTCTCAATTTCTGCCCATCGTTCAGAAAGCTTGTCCTCAAATGTCCCCTCTTCTGGACAGCCTGCACTCCTTCCACCCCCACCCTAGCCAAGCCCTGTTAGTCGGTTTCTCTTCTGAGTCATCCTTCTATTATAGCATTCCTGGGATCATAATACCTGTTTATGTGTCTCCTCAATTATACTGGGAAGGCAGGGGCCGTGGTAATTCTTCTGTTCCCACTGCTTGGCATACTGACTAACACAAAATAGGCATGGATGGATGGATGGGTGGATGGATGAGTGAGTGGATGTTAGCTGGGATGAGCGGGTGGAGATGGATCGTCATGACAGGAAATAGAAAAAGGAGCCCTGCGAAGATCAAAGACAGACACTAGAGGGAGCTGAGACACCACAATAAAAAAGCGGGAGTGGGGACAAAGAAGGCCGCCGGCTCTGAGCGGGTGAGCGGCGCTCACTAGAGCAAGCGTCACGCAACTGGAACCTCTGGCCCACGTGTGCGTCCCCTCATCCTCCTCCCCAAACTGTGCTTGAGCTCATTCCACCCTCACCGAGAAAGCAAACAAGAGGGAGGGAATCCCTGCAGGGTTCTGGATATGGGAGCCAATCAGAGGACTTTGATCACCTGGAAGGTGGCGCCTTCCTTTAAGCGGGCCCAATCAGCTTCTCAGGGGTTGAGGAGGGGCGGAGAGATGGGCGGGAAAAGCAGGAGGAGGGATTGCGCGCGCCGGGGCGGGCTCCCCCCAGGGACGGAGCGCGGAGGGGCGGGGGCGGAGCCAATCACCGCGTGAGTCTGTGAGGAGAGGGCGGGCAACGCTGCGGCGCGCGCGATCCGGCTGACGCATCTGGGCCGGTTCCCCAGGACCCGGGGTGGGGGGGCTCGGAAGGGAGGGGGAAGAGGAGAAGGAGCTGAGGGCGCGCGTGCGCAGTGGCGCGGGGAGGAGCAGGGACCTGGCAGCGAGCGAGAAGGCTGCGAGCGAGCCGCGAACCGGGAGGGCGGCGGACGGCGGGCGGCGGGCGCGCGCACCATGGGGGAGAAACCCGGGACCAGGTAAGGGAAGTAGGGCCACGCGGCGGGGCATAGGCGGCGGCGGCTTGGGGCGAGTGTCGGGATGGTCCCCAGACGAGGACACCGGGGAGAGAATAGGGGGCCGGACGCCTGGGTCCCTAGGGGTCAGCCATCTGGGGCTGCACGTCCAGGTCTTCGAGGATGATGGGGGGGCGGTGGGACGCGTGCATGGGCCCCCTCCAGAAAGCGGCGGTTGCAGGGGATCAGGAAACCAGCGTTGGGGTTCTTGCAGGGATGTGGGAGCCGGACGACTGGGTTCTCCTTGCAGGCTGGGATGCAGGGGCGGAGGAAGGAGGAGCAGGTGGCCGGCCTCAAGGGGTTGTGTACGGGGATGCTCGATACCTAGAGGGTATCGATGGAGAGCCTATGGAAAGCCTCCTGTTCAATACCCCACAGGCAGCCGGGCTGCCCTCACCTGTCCCAAGGGCCAAGTGACTCCGCTTCCAAACTTCTGCCTTCTGCTGGGTTGCTAGGAGCAACCGCTTCATCTTAGGGGAGCAGAGTGCATGGCGACCCTCCCTGAAACTGGCCCATATCCTTCTTCCCCGAGTTGGGGGAGTCCGTATCTGCCCTAGGCACGCATCCACTCCCCGGATGTTTTCTGTGTAATCGAGGCTCCTTTCTTCCACTGACACTCTGAGTTCTCTTTTTTGGTCTCTAGCTAAATCCACTTCCTGTTGCGACCCAGCACCCCCAAGAGGGCAAGGGGTAGTGCCTGAGTCCCAGGGGAGCAGGAGCAAAAGAGGAAAAGGTTAAGGCTATATTCCTCAACCCAGAGGAGATCGGGAATGGGGGCCTGGCTGTCACTTCTGCAAAACATCATATCAACCCCATCACTCCCTGCACGTACAGTATGAGAACCCAGATTTCTGAGCATCAAGTAGACCAGTATCAGAGAGAGATGATCAGAGGGAAGACTGGTGTTCTGGATTAGAGGTTAAACGCCCCAGAGAAAAGGGAAGTCGCTGACATCAGGGAGGCCTCTGATTTCCGTTATGTGGTTCAGGGAGGGGGACAGATGGACCAAAGGGGGACTGCTGACTTGGCACAATTCCCTCCACCCCCATCAAATTCTGGGCCACAGGAAATGGAGAGAAGAGCAGGAAGTGTGAAGGGGCATCTGCTTCAGCTGCCCCCACTCACTGGGCACCTCCTTGGCCAGCCTCAGTATATGCACACTGCTTCTCCCTGGCCTGGCAGGAGGTGGCTTGCTGAGTATCTAAAGGGCAGGTGCCCTGCAGCTGTGACAGGGCAAATTGCCCCAGAGCCACACTCCAGTTGGCCAACTGATTGTGACTGTTGCAGTCCTCTGCCAAGGCTTCTAATGGGAGGAAACACTGGGACAAAGAGGAAAGCCAGAAGCGAGGGCGTGAATGATGCTATAGCAATCATCCCCCAAGTTAGAGTAGGTAGAGTGCTTATCCTAGCTGCCACCATATCGGTGTTTACTCTCCTTTATTGGTTGAGGATACCTGGGGGCCTCCATACTCTTTGCCTTATAACCTCTGGACAGCTTGACATTCTAGGAAGAACAGGCAAGTGAAGTGTAGCAGAAATTTGGGTGGTATGGTTGGAGAAGGATGGGCCAGTTGGCAAGGATTTCGGTTTTTACTATCTGGGGACCCTATCCAGGGATTGCTGCTGAGGCAGAGTGGATTGGCTGTACTAAGGTGATACTCAAAGAACAGGCCCACAGGTGATCAGAGCACTGGGGCACCAGACATTTCCCTACACTCCCAGCAACCGGTGGAGTCCAGGCTTAGATTGTTTCATCAGTGAGAAGTAGGGACTGGCTGTTTAGCTTAGTTGGTTAGAGCTCAGCCTTATAACACCAATGTCACAGCCAGCTGCCAAAAAAACAAGACAAAAAGGGCCGGCCTGTGGCTCACTCGGGAGAGTGCGGTGCTGAGAACACCAAGGCCCCGGGTTCGGATCCCATATACGGATGGCCAGTTTGCTCACTGGCTGAGCGTGGTGCTGACAACATCAAGTCAAGGGTTAAGATCCCCTTACCGGTCATCTTTTAAAAAAAAAAAAAAAAAAGACAAAAAAAAAATTGTTTGTTGAACATAAGAAGTGAATCCTCTTCAATTCAAGAAACCATTGATTCCAATTACAGAGATGGATATTGTGATAGTTTAGTGATTGAGAGCATGGACTCAGAGCCAGATTGCCTCAGTTTTTATGAGTTCCACCATTTATGCTCACAAAATACTTGACCTCTTCATGGTTCAGTTTCCTCACCTATAAAATAGGGATATTATTACCTCCATCATTGGGTTTAGGGTATTAAATGATACAACACACTTGGAACACTGCATGAGTAGTCACCCAATAAATGTTAGCCAGCATCATCATTTTCGTCATATGGCTGGCATTATGCTGGGATCCTGCAAGAATAAGGCCTCCGAGGCTCACAGTCTAAGGAGAGAGACAGACAGACGGTACACAGCTAACCACCCTTGCATGCGATCACACCACAAGTAAACATGAACAAAGTGTGACAGGAACCCAAGAAAAGAAGTGACCAGAATCTGGGCTGGGCCTGCTTCCTAAAAGAGATGATATCTGAGCTGGGTCTTGAAAGACTAATAGGCTTTTAAGCTGCTGAGATCAGAGAGGGAGACAGTTGGATGTTAATGGAATAGGGTCAAAACTTGGGTAGTGCCTATAGTAGAAAACATTTCAGAAGCAAACGCTAGGGCCATTGTTCTTCTGCGTGGTCCAGCTGTCATTGGAGCTGGAGACAAGGTGGAAAAATGGTTAGTTCTCACCCAGACACTGCTGCAACCTGCCTGTTCAGGTCCCCTCTGGAGGAGGTTCTTTGAGAAGAGACTGGGTGATTCCTGGGGCAACCATTGGCTATTACTGTGGAGGGAGAGGGCCTAGTGAGGGTGGATGAAGGTCAAGAGAAGGGGCATTTGCCCTGGATACCATGTTAGAAATATTAAGGACCTCCTGGGAAATGGGAGGGGGTAGAGCTGGGCAAAGCCCCAAAGCCTCCGGGCAGGAATTCTGGGTGAGCTCTGCTTCTCAGGCTGGGGAGGGATACGGTCCTGGTGTGGGGGCTCCCTGCTGAGTCTGAGGGAGGCAGTGGGGTTTCCCTTTCTGTTTTGTTAGGGTCTTCAAGAAGTCGAGCCCTAACTGCAAGGTGAGTCTCCCAAAGTGCTTATCCTCTTGACCCTGACTGGGCCCTAACAAAGCGCAGCCTGCCCCTAGACAGTCCCCAACCCCTAGCTCCCCACTTCCTGTGACAGCTAAGAGCTGACTTCCTTCCCTCCTGAAGCCCCTTGCTGCAGAGGCTGCTCAGCCTAAGCCAGCCACAGGGCTGGGTGGGGACAGGCCTGGGTGCCTAAGCAAGATCAAAGGGGAGGAGCCCAAAAGCAAGCCCTGTGCCTATAGCCTTCTTAGGAGCAAACCCAGGGTGCCTGGGGCTGGGGAAAATTAACAGTCCCCCCTCCCCCAGCCTATGGCCTCTTTATTCCAGAGCCCCTTGAGGGCACTAGTGAGGCTGGCAGCTGCTCTCTAACCAGCTGGTCAGGCAGAGTCCTCCCTGAAGACACACACACACACACACACCCTGACTGGTGGGCAAAGGTGTGAAAAGCGATTAGGGAGCCTAAAGGTGGGTAGTCCGGGAAACCCTACCACCCTCACCTTCCAACACTACTGAGAGGAAAAATGGAGAAACTCCTTCCTGATAGCCCCACCTGGGGAGCCCAAGGCAGGACAGCCACTTTTCAGGGTGCTGATGCCCTGTCACCATCCTCCTCAATCTTCCCTGTGACCCCTTGACATCCTCAGCTCACCGTGTACTTGGGCAAACGGGACTTTGTAGATCACCTGGACAAAGTAGATCCTGTAGGTAAGTTTTCCCAGAAAGAGACAGCTCATCCCCCAAGAGGGGAAGAGGTTCCTGGCCTCAGGAATGGGGGAGAGGTCCTTTCAGGAAATGAGCCTATGTGTCCCTTTCCTAGATGGCGTTGTGCTTGTGGACCCTGACTACTTGAAGGACCGCAAAGGTATTGGCCCCAAGTCCAGGGGCCTGAGGGGAGGTAGGGAAGTGAAATGGGCTGGCATTGGAAGAGTGCCCCAGAGAGATGAAAGGCTGAAGCAGAAGCCAGGAGTAGGATTCAGGCAAGTCATGCTGCTGAGGAAAGAGCCGCGGCTACTAGGTACGGGGGGATTGGAGAAAGGGGTTCCTGACCATCCCACCTTGCCCTCCCTTGCCAGTGTTTGTGACCCTCACCTGCGCCTTCCGCTATGGCCGTGAAGACCTGGATGTGCTGGGCTTGTCCTTCCGCAAAGACCTGTTCATCGCCACCTACCAGGCCTTCCCCCCAATGCCCAACCCACCCCGGCCCCCCACCCGTCTGCAGGACCGGCTGCTGAGGAAGCTGGGCCAGCATGCCCACCCCTTTTTTTTCACAGTGAGGATGCCCCCACCCTCTGCAGGGCAAGAGGTCTGGGACTGTGTTTGGGGGGAGAGGCACTTGTTATGGGCAGATCTGGAAGAAATAGTGAAGCAGGGACCCTAAATTCACCTCCCTTTCGGGTCACCCTGTATTCAGGAAGCCCTAGACTCTCTGCCTCCTCCTTGGGGCCCCTGCCTTCTGCCTTTCGCGTCCCGGAATCCTTTTTCCAGCCCCTTAAGTTGAGACTGGGAGGAAGATCTGGAAGCGTCCTGGAGGTTCTGAAACCTCCCCATTCCTCTGCCACAGATACCCCAGAATCTGCCCTGCTCTGTCACACTGCAGCCAGGACCAGAGGATACAGGGAAGGTATGAGAGAAACAGTTCTGAGGGCTGGTAGGGCAGAACCAGGCCCAGCAGGAGCCTGGGAGCACAGCTGGGCTGGAGGGTGAACCATGGAGAGGAGTCAGGGTGGGGCCTGCGGGCAGGGAAATGTCCCCCATGGAAGTGGGGTGTATGTGGTATGGTCACTGTCCTCATGTGACACTGCCTTCTGCTCTCTTAACCTGTATGTGCCTGGGTATGGGGGCTCTCTTTGCACTACCATGACCAAGTTTCTGCCATGTGCCAGGCCTTGAGGAGGCAGAGGAGAGACTCGGTTCTGTGTTCCTCAGACCATGATGGGGCAAGAGTCCTGCCCAACACGAGGGAAGAGGGAGGAAGGAAGGGGAGTGGTGGTGGCGGCAGGAGCCTTGGGTAAGATGTGTCCTTTTCTCCCCCTCCTGAGGCCTGTGGGGTAGACTTTGAGATTCGAGCCTTCTGTGCCAAATCACTAGAAGAGAAAAGCCACAAAAGGTGAGGGAAGCAAGCTCTGTGGTTTGACCACTCCCTCCCTGCTTCAGGAGCCCCAGGAGGTGGGAGCCGTGGTTTGGGAATCTGAGGACTAACCTCTCCCACCCATCTCACCTCCACCCCAGGAACTCTGTGCGACTGGTGATCCGAAAGGTGCAGTTTGCCCCAGAGAAGCCCGGCCCCCAGCCCTCTGCTGAAACCACACGCCACTTCCTCATGTCTGACCGATCCCTGCACCTGGAGTCTTCCCTGGACAAAGAGGTGGGGAGTGAGAGGGTGACAGAGATGTCACAACACAGGCCAAGCCCTGGGGGGGAGGGGCAGGACCACATGTCAAGATGGTGTTTTTATTTTTTTGTTTTATTTTTATTTTATTAATTTTTATTTACATTCTATGATGTTGCAGAGAAGTTGGGAGGGAAAGGGGAAGGGAATGTGATGGAAGAAGGAGAAAGGAGGTGGGGCAGGATTGAGGCCTCTGGCTCCCCCCACATTCCCACAGGGGAGACCAGGGGCTTCCAGCAGTGGCTTGGTCATTGCTGGGCTGGGTGCAGGTATCAGGGGGATGTGGCAAAAGCCCTCACCTCCTACCTCCCCAGCTCGGGAACCCAGGACTCCTCTTGCTACGGCTTGGTGGTCGTCGCTGGGCTGGTTGCTCATGTTGGGGTGGCGTGACTAAGGCCCTCGAAGATGGTGTTTTTAAAGGAGGCAGCCTTGGCTGGATGTGGAACATTGCTAGGGGCTTGGGTTTAGAGAGCAGAGCAATGTGTCTGTGTCGGGGAGCACGCTAACAACGGGACCAGTGAAAAACATGCAATTCACGCAACCCCCTCCCTTCAAAAGCTGTACTACCATGGGGAACCCCTCAGTGTCAATGTCCACGTCACCAACAACTCCACCAAGACCGTCAAGAAGATCAAAGTCTCTGGTAGGAGGAGGGGGCTGGAAGGGGGTCTCGGGGGAGGGAGTCACTGCAAAAGTGGCTTGTGCTATGATCTCAGCCCAGGCCATGTCCTAGTGTGGGAGACCCACCACAGCACAAAGAATTTAGACTATTCCAGACTAATACATGGGGCCAGTGTTTATTGTTTTGGGGAGGGCCATGTGTCAGAGGGGTAGGGGGTGGTGGTGTCCTAGAGCCTGGGGCACACACCGTGTGGTCTGGAGTCGTAGCGTGGTGGTAGTCTGTGCCCCATCCAGAGCTGCTTGACTCCACCCTGCCCCACAGTGAGACAGTATGCCGACATCTGCCTCTTCAGCACCGCCCAGTACAAGTGTCCCGTGGCTCAGCTTGAACAAGAGTGAGTATCAGAACAGACCTGAGTCCCTGCCTTAAAGGAGAAAAGTAGGACCAGGATAATGTGAGGTAGGGGGTTAGAATTCCCTCTGAACCATCTCCACTTAAAAGGGCATACCCTCTACAGCTGGGTAACTCGGAGCTGCTAATTTTCTTGAGGAGCTTGAGCCAAAACCCTTGTGACTTATGCCCTAAGAGAGAAGGGGCTAGTAAGGGGCAGATGCTGCTTGGGGGTGGTAGGCTATCTTCTCACCCAGCCTGGCACCTCCAGGAGTCCTGTTCTCTTGTCCCCACCCCAGTGACCAGGTGTCTCCCAGTTCCACGTTCTGTAAGGTGTACACCATAACCCCGCTGCTCAGCGACAACCGGGAAAAGCGCGGTCTTGCCCTGGATGGGAAGCTCAAGCATGAGGACACCAACCTGGCTTCCAGCACCATGTGAGGGGGGTGGGGGGCTCAGTGCCCACTGTGTGCCAGGCTCTGTCATAGGTGCCAGGAACAGAGGAGAGAAAAAACCTCTCACATTCTAGGGAAGAGAAGACAGACAAATCAGATAAATGGTAAAGTATATAGCAAGTTTAGTGACAAGTGTTAAGGAGAAAAAGCAAGGCAGAGAAGGGAGATATAAAGTGTAGGGTGGAGGAGGGTGTGTTAATTTTAAATAGGGTAGCAAGGGAAGGCATAAGACAGAGGTGACTTCTGAGTAAGGACCCAGAGCGAGTAGGCAGCATGGACATGCTGGGAGAGCATTGCAGGCAGAGAAGGCACAGGCACAAAAACTCAGGGGTGGGACCAGTGGAGTGTTTGAGGAATTGCAAAGTTTGGCAGGAGCACCCCCACTGGCACCTCTATGGGGTACACACTGCACAACCACACAGCAGCCCTGGAGGAGAGGAGTAGGAGGTGAGGTCAGGGGCCTAATGAGAGCAAGCCAGTGCAGGGCTGTTCAGTGAGGCTGACTTGAGCTTTCACCACGAGAGGTGAGAAGCCACAGGAAGGTTCTGAGCAGGGGGATTCCATGGCATACTTCACCCTATGCCGCTGGAGCCCTGGGGCTAGTGTAAGTGTGTAGTCCTGCTCAGAGTCCTGGTGGGAGCCCCAAGCGTGGGCTGGGTGACAAGGCAATGGGCCCTGATCAACTCCCCCCACCCTTCTATTGCAGCATGAAGGAGGGTGCCAACAAGGAGGTGCTGGGAATCCTGGTGTCCTACAGGGTCAAGGTGAAGCTGGTGGTGTCTCGAGGCGGGTAAGTGTGGTGGAGGAGCCCAGGTGGGGGTCACAGTGGTTCTCTCTGGCCCAGTGTCGCCATCATCTTCATGCTGCCTCTCCCCCTCCCCAGGGATGTCTCCGTGGAGCTGCCTTTTGTTCTTATGCACCCCAAGCCCCATGACCACATCACCCACCCCAGACCCCAGTCAGGTGAGCATGCCACCCACACCAAGCCCCCGAAGGGAGGGCCTGAAGCAGGCCTGTGGAGAAGAGCTGGTCCTTCTCGTACCACCCACCCAGCTAGCCTCTGTCCTTCTCCCCTCAGCCGCTCCTGAAATAGATGTCCCGGTGGACACCAACCTCATTGAATTTGATACCAAGTAAGAAACTTATCCCCCTACTTTGATTCTCTTTGGACAAAGATTCATGTAACATTCAAATCTACCTGCTACTTCCTGTTTTTTTTTGTGGGGGGTTGGGTGGTTGAGGCATCAAACAAGATGACTTAACCTTGGGCTGCCTGCTACTGTCCCTTGTTGCAAATACTTCTAGTCCCATTGCTGCTCTAACTCCTCTGTCCCTGGGGAGGAAAGCGGGAGGCCAAGAAAAGGGTCAGAAGCCCTCACCTCATACCCCTCCTTTCCACCATCAAGCTATGCCACAGACGACGACATTGTGTTTGAGGACTTTGCCCGGCTTCGGCTGAAGGGAATGAAGGATGACGACTACGATGACCAATTCTGCTAGGAAGGGGGCTGGAAGAAGGGAGTGGATGGGTGCTGGGAGAGGTAGGGGCAGGACCAAGGTCCCCACTGTTGTTGGGGGTGTCCCAGCCTCTCTTCCCTCCCCCTCCATCTGGCAGCTTCCTCAACCAACCCCTTCGCTCCCTCTCCCCCATCCCCCCAAGATACGCACTGGACCCATCTCTTGTTGAAAGTGGGCATTAATATTTTCACTACAGCTCTGCTTCCCCAACCCCCCAATGGGTGGCAAGCTGTGTTCATACCTAAAATTTTTGGAGGGGGATGCTAAAAAAGAGTGATGGTAGGGAAAGCGGGGAGAAAGAACTCCCACATTCAACCTCACACCGACAACCCCCTCCCATCACTATCTCTGCCTCCCATTCTTTCAAGATGAGACCCTCGAGTCAGGGGAGGCCATTTCTTTGTTTCTGAGCATAAAGAAGAAAATAAATGTTTTAATAGGCATGAGTGTGTGTTTTCTCTGTGGTGTTTAAAGAGCATATAGTGTTATAGCGTATTATTGAATATTACATGAAGGTCAGGATCGTGCAAGATTTATATAAGAATCTACGTATAAATATATATAAATATGTATAAATAATACTTAAAAAAATAAAGAGCGTATAGTGTGCTCATCCATGATCCTGTTACCTTGTGGGTGGGGACCCCAATCTCTTTTCTGCACCTGAATGCCACCTGACACACAGTCTATCAATGTGTTTATTGAATGACTGTGCTGTCCCTATGTTCCAAGGTAAACATCGAAACCTGATGTGGTCAGTCCAAACTCGAGGGTTCATCTTGGTAAAGCCACAAGGTAAACTTAGTCATTTACAGGGGAAATAATAACTAACTTCCCTGCAGACCAGATCTCTCGGGAGTTGGGTAAGGCAGCTCTTCCCTGTTGCAGCTGACACACATGACCACTTTGTGACCTGCTGTGACTGAGTTGTGTTCGTTTCCACTGCTCCTTATGGTTGCCAAACAGTCTGTTCCCTGGGCTCAGTGGGACCACATGTGCAGCCCTCACCAGATAGAAGCCACACGACATCTATGTGGAGTCTGCTATTTACATTCTAACAGAAGCCAAGGCTTTGGGCAGCCAAGAGTCATGCTGCTGCAAGCCCAAGTCCTAGGAACTATGTCCTAATGCTGCTCTGTGACACTCATCAGGGACTACCTAATGCTTGGCCAAAGCCCCAGGCTGGGCGGGAGGAGTTAGCAGCTCTGCACAGACACTCCTCACCTCCATCACCCACTCCCATTTCTGTATCCCAACCTTCCTCTCCTTTTTCTTTCAAGGCTCCTTCATTCTTTCCATGAACAAGCTTGATTTGAGTCCCTACTATGTGCCAGGCATAGTATAGGGATGTAGCAATAGAACCAAAACAAACATTAAATTATTCCCGAATGATTAAATATCTGTGTTCCAAAAGAGAAGTACAAGAGCTACAAGAATGCATGACAGGGAGTTCTGACGAGGCTGGGTTTGAGGCAGATTTCCCTGGAGGAAGTGATCTTTAAGCAGAGAACTGAAGGACGAGGAGTTGGGACCATGCAGGAATGAGCATCCTGGAATGGCAACATCATGTGTGAAACCAAAGGAACAGGGCAAATTTCAGGGACTCAAAGAGGCCAGATGTACTGGGACAGAGACAGCCAGAGGCAAAGTAGTTCCAGATGAGGCTGGTGAGGCAGACGGGGCAGCTCACACAGGCCTTTAGTCCATGCTATGGCTGACAGCAAACAAACCGTTCTTTACCCACAGGCTTCACGTGCTGCCAAATTGCCACTGACCTTGCTTTACCTCACCACAGTAGCAGCCTACCCTGCACACCCTAGACTTTATCATGTGGAGGAACTATCCCTCTACAACCTTCACTTCCAGTACCCCTCTGACTCCCGTGAGCTTGCTGCTCCTTCACCTCTAAGCCCATGGATTTCAAACTTTCACAGGTGAATCAGAACCCTCTGGGAGACACAATAAAGATCCAGAATACCCAGCACTACCTTCCCAGATTCTAAGTCAGGAGGTCCCAAAAAGAATCCATGAATCTAGATT
Organism: Cynocephalus volans; assembly: GCF_027409185.1. Classification (NCBI taxonomy): domain Eukaryota; kingdom Metazoa; phylum Chordata; class Mammalia; order Dermoptera; family Cynocephalidae; genus Cynocephalus; species Cynocephalus volans. Next base: position 32,527,171 of record NC_084469.1, read on the forward strand.
TTTAATCAGCACACACTTTAAGAAACAATGGCTTTGGTTTTTTTCTAAAAGTTTTATTTTTGATTATACATATTTACGGGGTACAGAGTCGACTATCAGTATTTGTGTATAGTGACAATCAAATCAATACTACTAGCATATTCATCATTACAAATCATAATTACTTTGTGTCCCTTACCCAATTAATTACTCCCTAACCCCCTTCCCTTGCCACTGCTTTTTTAGCTTTTTATGTTTTTAATGTTTTTTAGAAAGTACATGTACATGGTTAAAAAAAAAAATCCAGGTCCAGCCCGTGGCTCACTTGGGAGAGTGTGGTGCTGATAACACCAAGTCAAGAGTTAAGATCCTTGAAGCAGTCATCTTTTGAAAAAAATCCAAATAGTATAAAACAGTAAAGATTGAAGACTCTCTTCTATCCCCCATCTCCAATCTTCCAGTTCTTTTTTCCAGAGGCAATCACTATCACCAGCCCCTTGATTATCCTTCCAGAGATGTTCTTCATATTCAGTCATGCATATGCGAATGTACATATTCACTATCTTATTTTAAAAACATATAGCACGGGGCCGGCCGGTGGCTCACTCGGGAGAGTGCGGTGCTGATAACACCAAGGCCCCGGGTTCGGATCCCATATACGGATGGCCGGTTGGCTCACTGGCTGAGCGTGGTGCTGACAACACCAAGTCAAGGGTTAAGATCCCCTTACCGGTCATCTTTTAAAAAAAAAAAAAAAACATATAGCAGCATACTTTGAACTCTTCTACACCTTGCTTTTTTCACTTAATAGTATACCTAGGAGAGCGTTCCTCAATACACACGGATCCACCTCATTCTTTAAAGAACAGCTTTCCATTGCCTAGACGTCATTTGTTTTTACCAGTTTCCTACGGATGAACATGCAGAATGTCCACTATTTTGCTAATTCAAACAATATTACAATAATTGGACCTGAAGATATGTCTATTTGTACATGTGAAGTGTACCTGTGGGACAAATTCTTAAAAGTAGAATTGCTGGGTCAAAAAGGGTGAACATCACTTTGATTACTGCTAATCTAGCAGGTAAAATATAGTATCCTAATTTTAATTTGCATTTCTTTGATTACAAGTGAGATTAACTCAATTTATTAAACTGTTCTTTTTTTTTAATGTACTCTCAGAATGCTTTATATTTTAAAGAAATTAGCTCTCTGTTGTATACTTTACAAATATTTTCCCCAGTTTGTCATGTCTTTTGAATTTGTACCTAGTTCTTTTTTATGTTTGTTTCTTTAATTTTTTTAGCATATTCATTGTTACAAATCATACTTCTTTATGCCCCTTATCCAATCGCCCCTTTCTCTTCCCCTCCCCGCTCTAATAACCATAGATTTGTTCTCTCCATCTGATAGATTAACTGTTCCTCTGTTGGTTTGTTGCCTAGATGATCTGTCCTGTACTGAGACAGGTGTGATGAAGTCCTCCCCTATTATCATAAATCAGATGCTGCTACTATTACTCTGGAGTGTGCTTTGTGGAAAGGACCTCTTTTTTTTGGTCTCCACTGGTGCCTCTCCTTGTGTCAATGCAGCTGAGAGTGTGGCATGCCATCTGCATAGTTGCTGTGACTGCTGCTATAGACACTAGCCACTTTTGCAGCAGCCATAGCAACTGAGGTGGCCATGGTGGGCTACCTGCGTGCAAATGGTGCTTTCGGTGCTTTACCTGGTTGCGGCTGGGTTCAGCTTCCTGGCCCCACGCCTCAGGACCCTGGTGGGGCTCTGGGGTGGTGGCAGCATAGTTCTTTTTTATTTTAGAGTGTACAATTCAATGTCATTTGGTACATTCACAGTGTTGTGCATCCATCACCTTCATCTAGTTCCAAAACATTTTTCTTCCAGTAGTTTTTTCTTTTTATTCCGCTTTTTCTTTTTCTTCTTTGTTACTTTTGCTTCTAGTATTTTTTTTTTTTTTTTTTTTTAAAAAGATCCGAACCCGTGGCCTTGGTGTTACCAGCACCGCACTCTCCCGAGTGAGCCACGGGCCAGCCCCTGCTTCTAGTATTTTTAATAATACACACATTTTTTATTTTAATGTAGTCAATTATAATCACTTTTTTATGGCTTCTTGGTTTTTTGTCACAAAGCTCTTGGCCCTTCTGTTTTCTCATAATTTGACACTTTTCTTTCCAGCCTACACTTTAAGATCATCATATCAACCACTATTTCATCAGCACACTCAACTTTTCCTCACAAGTGCTCTCAGACCCCACCCTTAGATCTGTCCAACTATCTCCCCTGCCCCTTCTCTGCTCTGACACAGGGTTGATGTGCACTGCCAGAGAGAAATTCTACCCCACACTTATTCATCCATTCAACAAATATTTTTGAACACATCCTAGATGTCAACACTGTGCTTGGCACTAGGTATGGATTTGGGGTCACTAAACATTTATGGTCTCTAACTTAGGCTGGGTCCTCAATGCCTGATAACTCTTTGTCCCTCTCCACATCCCCTGGTCACCTGCCTCTCCTGCTCCTGTCCTACTCACTTAATTTTCCACTTTCCTCATGCTCACAGTGACTTCTATTTTTCACAGCGATTAGACAATGAGAAATAATTTCAATTTCCTCTTGCTGACAAACACTGACATCTACACCAATTCTCCTACACAACCAAGGTTAAGATGCCTTCTCTCATTCAATGCTAATTCCTCCACCTGTGCTCAGATCACTCCCCTCCCAGCAACTCGAAGACCTTGATTCATCAAACCGCTCCCCTCTCTTCAACCTCTGTCTCTCTGTACCAGATTTTCCTTCATGGTAAATACACCCACGAAAGTCTCTTCCATTGAAGGAATGGAGCGAAGGAGGGAAGGAAGAAAAAAAAAACAGGGAAAAACTCTCCTCCACTCTTAGGTCTCTTTCACAGTAAAGTGCATCTGTTTCCTCTCTCACTTTTTGTTCTTTTTAAATTTACTTTTCATTTTCAAAGTTACATATGCACATAGTTTAAGAAGTTAAATAGTACTACAAGACCTACTACAATAAAAAGCAGACTCCCTTCCCCCTCTAATTACCTTCTTCTCAGAGACTACTTTCACCTCCTTTAGATGTTTCCTTTGGCATTTACCTCCATATCTCTAAACGTGCCTATTGTGCCACTTCTTGACTTTTGTTTTAAGTGTCATCTACTGGCTTCCCACCATATAAGGTGAAGCTTGAGCTCACTTTTGCCCCCCTGCCCCACCACAGAACACTTTCCATCCTTCCCCCACACCCTGTACTCCCAAGAGAATTATATCAATTGGGGTTAGATCAATATTCACTATTTAATTAAGCCTATGTATATGTTATTCACAGCTGAGTCATGTGTACGTTATGATTACCTTTTTCTTCTTGCACAACTTTGTTTTCCCAAAACAATTGCTATTTTTAATGTGCTTATTCTCTGAATTTATCACTAACTCAGCCCTATACTCTTCTCCAAAAGCCTATATATCCTCTCAATTCATTCAAAACAAAACAATGTTAATCTCTTTCATCTCCCTGAATAAACCTCTCCAGGATACTTCTAACCTACGCCATTCTGAACTGAACATTCTTCGTGCCTACTGCCCTGGATTTCCCTTAGCCATAACCACGGGGTTCCTGTTTACCTCTCATGAGTTGAAAGCCTTAGGTGCTGAATCCCATATCTTTCTCTTCTGGCCTAACTCTAGTACCTTCCAGAGAAAGGGTGCACAGAGGAGAAAAATTCTGAGACTTCGTACATACCAAAATGTCCTTATTCTACCTTCGTAACTGAGTCTCTGGTTTTGTGAGGCTCTCGATATCTCCTAAAATTTATTCTTCCATGGTGACAGAATAACAGCTGGCCACCTAGGTAAGGACTGGATTTCCCAGAACCCCAGAATTAGGTGAGGACATATGACTAAGTTTTCTTCAATGAAATCTGAGAAGAAACAATATGGGCCAGCTCCTAGCCAGATCTCTGAGACAGAAGTGCCTCCTGCCCATTTTCTCTTCCCTTTTCCTGCCAGCTGCAGCCCAAGGATGGGAGCAATACAGGTTTGACAACACAAACAATGCCCTAGAGCAGTGTTTCTGAAATTTTACTATGAATACAAATCACCTGGGGATCTTAAAACACATATACTGATTCAGTAGGCCTGGGGCAGAAACTGAGATTCTGCATTTCTAACAAGTTTCCAGATGATGCCGATGTTGCTGGTTTGCATACCACACTTTTCAGTATAAGACCCTAAAGGATGGCAGAACTGCACTGCTAGCCTTGGTCCCTGTGTGATGTGTGGAGCACACTAACCTACCCACACTGAACTGTTTTATGAGAAAAAACTAAGTTTTATTTTGGGTCATTGCATTTTTAGCCTTCACTCTAACACAGCTGGAGCATAAAATTCTAGATTGGAAATCACTTTTTCCAAAAATGCTGAAGGCGTTACTCCACCGTCTTCTCATGTGGAGTGTTACTACTAAAAGGCCCAGCACCATCCTGACCACTGATCCTTAGCATGTGGTCTGTTTTCTTTCTGGAAACTTTTGCAAGACCTTTTTCTTTGAGCCTGGTGTTCTTTTAAAAAAAAAAAAAGAACATGGAACGTTTCACGAATTTGCGTGTTATCCTTGCACAGAGGCCATGCTAATCTTCTCTGTATCATTCCAATTTTAGTATATGTGCTGCCGAAGCAAGTACGAGCCTGGTGTTCTGATGTGCGGGTCTATTTTCCTCCTTTACACTGGGTACGTGATGGGCCCTTTCAATATGGAAACACAAGTCCTTTTTTCTCCTTCATTTTCTGTGATTTCTTCTAAACTTTAAGCTTCCTGGACTTATTTCTTTTCTTTCCCATATGCCATCTCTTTTCGTTTGCTTTACTTTCTGGGAGAGTTCCTCAATTTCTCTTCAAACTTGTGATGGATCTAAGAGCTTCAATAGTTGTTCTGGGTGGCTGGTAAGCTCAGTTGGTTAGAGCACAGCCTTATTACCCCAAGGTCACAGGTTCGGATCTCCATACTGGCCAGCCACTAAAAATATATATATACATAGTTGCTGTTTTCCCCCATTGATTTTGGACTCTGTCATTCATGTTAGAAAATTTCTTCAAAGATCAAGAAATCCTTTGCTGTCTGCTGATATTTAAGAGTGAGGTGCTAAGTTGACTAGAAGTTCCAGGTACACAGTTGGGACTTAGCAACTGTGAGTTTCATTATGCAGTGATCTGGCTAACTGCTTTGTTGGAGAACCCCTGATGTTAACACCTTAAGTCTTTTCTCTGACTAATCAAATTCCCTGGAGAAAAGTCTTCCAGTCTCTGACCTGGGAAGTACTGTCACGTGTCACTTAACAGAGATACATTTTGAGAAATGCATCTTTAGGGCCGGCCCGTGGCTAACTCGGTAGAGTGCGGTGCTGATAACACCAAGGCCCCGGGTTCGGTTCCCATATACGGATGGCCGGTTCGCTCACTGGCTGAGTGTGGTGCTGACAACACCAAGTCAAGGGTTAAGATCCCCTTACCGGTCATCTTTAAAAAAAAAAAAAAAAAAAAAGAAATGCATCTTTAGGCAATTTCATCATTGTGTGAACATCATAGAGTGTACTTACACAAATCTAGATGTAGTCTACTTCACATCTAGGCTATATTATTAACAGAACTATTGTTCTGACCACCATTGTATATGTGGTCCATTGTTGACTGAAATGTCATTATCTGGCACATGACTGTATAAGCCTGGTTGCCAAAGTTCTAGAAACCACCACTCAATATATAAACTTTCATTTATTCTCTGTTTTCAATGCAGTACTGTGACCAGCTTGCCCTCCAAGCTAAAAAACCCTGTCTTCCATCTCCATCAAAGAAACCTCCAGTATTCTGATAGGTTGGGGGAGAGTAGTTGCCAAGATATATGGAGTCAAGGACATCTGGCAGTCTTTACTTCAAATAATCCTCCCAATTTTAGTACCACCTTCATGCCAGTTACATGCAATGTCACTAATTTAAGGGTCAATCAGGTTCTTCTAAGCTGTCTTCACTGCTGGTTTGGTTGTCTCTTCATTGCTAAATCAGTTACCACATAGTCTCTCTTTTCCAGCTTCTATCTAAAGTTTTGCTATTAACTCTTCTCCCTTTCTCTCTGACCCCTTTTTGTTTTTGTTTTTGTTTTTGTTTTTCGGTAGCTGGCTGGCACAGGGATCAAACGCTGAACCTTGATATTAGCACCATGCTCTCATCAACTGAGCTAACCAGCCAGACCAAGGCCCCTTTTTAAAATAACTTTGTTATTTTACTAGGATTTAGGGAAGGATACAGTTAAATGTTTGACCCATCAAGTCTCCACTCACGTGCTAACCCTGTGAAAACTGGTTTTATTCTTCATGATCTTCTATAAACTGTCAAGAGTGATCTTTCAAAAAAGGTAAATCTTGTCAAAACACACTTCTTAAAAATCCTTTAAAGACTCCCCAAATGCCTTCAGAATAAAGTCCAAATTACTTAGCTTGCAAGCCTTTTCCTGACTGGGATGCCCCCTGCAGTCTCAACACTGTCACACCTAACCACCACCACACTGTATTCACTCTGGGCAAACTGAACCCCTTGCTGGACTCCAAATGTGCTAAGCCCCTTCACAGCACCACGCTCTTGCCTATGCTGTTTCTTTTCCTTTTCCACGCCAACCTCTCATCCACCTAGTTAACCCGGTAAGATTCAGTTCAAGCAGCACTTCCTCCGAGTATCCTTTCTCTGCTCCTTGAGATACACCCTAAGCATATCTCTACAAAACACCTATCCCACTATCACAGGAGAGTCCACCTTATTCATCTTTGTATCCCCAGAGTCCAGCACGTAACAGGTAACCAGAAAGGGAAAGGGGAAAAGGCTGGAAGGAGCCAACATCTGAGAACATATCGATAGTTGTGTTCCAGGTGGACTCACGGTCAGGAGGAAGCGCTAGGGAAAATAACATAACACTCACTAAAAGTCAAGCTTTCCTCGAGCTGGGTGGGCCGACAAAGGGCCCATGGCATCCAATAGGGAGGAAAAGCCCAGAACTCCCACCATCATCACCTAGCAGTCAGCAGAAGCTTAATAAATTCTTGTTGAATAAATTAAATACAGGCCATAAGACAGTGTCATGAAGGTGGGCAGGTGTGACTGGCCTCAGTCTAGGGGATAGTTCAATATCACCTCTCACCACAGGAGGTCCGGAGGTGTAGGCGCAGACCCGGCCAGGGGCAGGTTACCCTGTGAGTTGTAGTTCACCACAAGTGGACCCAGAAGGGCGACCCTGCGCAGAGCATCCTGGGAATTGCAGTGTCGGCTAGAGTGCCCCCCGCGCAGGCGCAAACCTATAGTCACTTCCGGACTCAAGCGTTGCATTTCGCAGGAGAAAGTCCCGTGAAGTATTCCCAGAGTGACAATGGCTACCTACAGTCTGGCGAACGAGCGACTACGCGCCCTGGAAGATATCGAAAGGGAAATCGGCGCCATCCTTCAGAATGCAGGTCCGGCGTGCGGCCACGGACGGCAGGCAGCGAGAGTGAGACCAAGCCTCGCGCACATGCGCCGAGCGGAGACTAGGAGAGGGGTTGGGGAGGTTCCCGAAGTGCATGCGCCGCCAGGGCGAGGCGGGGGGCGGGGTGGGGGCGGAGCTATGCCGGCGGTCTCCAGGTAGCCCCGCCCTCTCTCCGCCCTGGCAGGTACGGTGATCCTAGAATTGTCCAAGGAAAAAACCAACGAGCGGCTTCTAGACCGGCAGGCGGCGGCCTTCACCGCTTCGGTGCAACACGTGGAGGCGGAGCTGTCGGCTCAGATCCGCTACCTCACCCAGGTGGGTGTGTCTGGGAGGTGCTGGGCGCAGACCCCAGCTCTCCGCCTTACCCTTAGCCTTCGTAGGTCCCAGGCGGAGCATTAACTGGACAGAACCAGACCTCCCAAGCAGGCATCACCCCCCGAGCGTGCTAGATGACCCTGGCAAGACCCCACCATTCCAGGGCCGGTTTTTTTCTCTAAAAGGAACGCATTAAAGGTGGCCCTGCCTACCTCACTAGGGTAGCATCACATGAGCCATTGGATGGGAAGTGCCCGGGTGTGTAAACAGTGCTAAAGCCACAGAACTTACTTTGTCCTGAGAAATTTGGCCTGACCTCAGGGGCATGAGGCCCCAGATGCTTACATCCTGAGAAAAGGGACAGGATTGAGAGGGTTCTGAAGTTGTTCCATTTACTAATTTTTACAGTGTGCCAGACACTCTGCATTATCTTATCAATCCTACAACAACTCTAGGAAGTAGTTATTGTCACCCCCATTTTACAGATGAGGTTAACAGAAGTTAAATGATTTGCTCTAGGTCACCCAGTTACCATGTAGCATAACGGATTCAAACTCAGGAAAGAAATGAGACAGGAGATCTGATGCCTGGTTGGGAGATGGGCAAAAGAGTCAGTGCTCCGTCAAGCTGTCTTAACTGTCCTGTAGGTGGCCACAGGGCAGCCCCATGAGGGCTCCAGCTACTCTTCAAGGAAGGACTGTCAGATGGCTCTGAAGCGAGTGGACTATGCCCGCCTCAAGCTCGGTGATGTGGCCCGAACCTGTGAGCAGATGCTGGAGAATTAGGCCAAGAAGGTTGATCGAGAGCTTGGAGGGAGACCATCACCTGCAGAACAGAACCTGGGAACCTGTAGGATGGGAAACATGGGCCGACACATACATGCCCTCCTGGTCAGAGTATACTAGGACAAAGGGGCAAAAGGTGGGAATGAAGAAATTAAAGCCCAGCCTTCCCACAGCTATCCCCTGGCTTCACCAACACAGTGCTCCTGCTCGGCACTTGACAAACATGCCAACAAGCTCAGACAGGAGATGGAGATTCAGACACCCAACCCACTTCTTCATGTATTTCATGCCGCTGCCCCAGGTTTCCTGCACACTTGGCCCAATGAAGATACATTCTTCTTCATTGGAAAAGACAAAAACAAGAACTAAGGGTTTTCATAATAAAAACAGTAATAACAAAAACAAGGAGATCTGATTCTCATTGGAGTGTATATGAATGATGCAAGTGATTGAGGAAGTAAAACCAGACTGTACAGCATCAGCAGCACAACAGCCACTGATGAGGGTGGGTGGGAAATCCCAGGCCTTCATTGTGGGAATGGGGGAGGAGGCAGGAGAAGAGTACGGCTGGGGAGGAACAGCTCGTGTTGTATAAAGAGAGACTTGGGACAAGCGGGAACCATTAGCACAGAAGCTGAAGCCAGGAATCATAGTAAGGGGGCATGGGCCTGAGTCCAATGTCTGCAGAAAGAAGAGTCAATAATTATAAAAATAATTTTTAGTAGCTAAAAAACATAGAATTTGTACAAGTTATCATTACTCAATATAAAAGGCAGATTATATAATTTTTTTTAAATGGGGGTATCTAAGAGGGCAGTAGCTGGTTAGTCAAATATTAAACAACAGATATGTATAGAGTGCCAACCATATGCCACAAATTTGCCTATTGTATTAATTACATAGAGTATCAAAATAAGTCACAATCTCTACCATCACAAGCTGCCATTCTTGGCTCAGGCGTTGGAGTCTGGTGTCACAGGTGTATAATGAAGCTGCGAATCTGGAAAGGATAAAGAGACTGAGAGATGAGCTCTGAGATCAAGGGGAGTCGGAGGGGGTGGGGGTGATTGCTTAACTAAGTAATCAGACTCCAAGACATTAATCCTATGACTTGGTACACAGTAGGTGCTCAATAAAGATTTGTGAATTGAATGAACAGTCCTCACCTTCCTCCACAGCTTCATCTCCCACTAGCCTGGTCTAGCTGCCATCTTTTTTTTTGGCAGCTGGCCGGTATGGGGATCTGAACCCTTGACCTTGGTGTTACATACCACACTCTAGCCAAAAGATCTAACGAGCCAGCCTTTTTTGTTTATTTTGTCTTTGGCAGCTGACTTGTCCAGAGATCCAGAGACCTAAACACTTGACCTTGGTGTTATCAGCTCTACACTCTTCCATGTGAGCTGCCAGCCAGCCTCTCACCTCCTTGATGCTGTTACAAGCATTCACTGCCTGGCTTTGAAGGCCATGCACTGGTTCCTGGGCCTGTGATGGCCCCCTCTCCTCTCTGATCTCTGGCTAACTCTTTCCTCACAACCCATAGGAGGTCCATGATGCAGAGAGCCTTAATATTTGTGTACCTGGGTCAGATTTCTAGCCACCTGATAGCTACTGGGGTTAGGATCCCTACCAGAAAGGCTTTGGGTCCCTGGGGGAGGGGTTCAGAGGTCCAGTTTACCTGGAAAGTACTTCAGTGACTGCTCCCTCCTCCTCTTGCACAGCACATAGAGGAGGACTCCAATGAGGATGAAGATAATGACCAGGAGAGTCAACACCGGCACCACGGCTGATGTGCCAGCTGCGAAACCTGCATTTTCTTCCAGCTGCTTCTGGTTCTCTCCAGCCTCAGGTCTAACTCCCAGACTGTGGCCCACAATGGGAGTCGTGGTTTCATTGAGGTTGGTGAGCTCTTTATCCAAGGATGGTGCTGCTGGTAGAAAGGTGGGGTGCAGGGAGGATGGCAGGAATGTCTGGCCAATGTCTGAAGGATCAGGAATTCCCGTGGGCTCAGGAATCTGGGTGCTGGGGAGAGGTAAATGCTCCCGACTCTTTGAATTAGTGCTTCCACATTCTGGAGAGGAAAGAAGTGAGGAATCAGGGCTATCGGGAGAAAAGGTGAAGAAGCAGATAAAGGTGTAGGGGTGAAAAAGTAATATCTTTTCCTCACCCATCACAAGGGTCATGGCTGACACCCTGATAACAACAAAAAAAAAAAAAAACAGATTAACAAGAGAAAAAGCATGGGCCGGCCCATGGCTCACTCGGGAGAGTGCAGTGCTGATAATACCAAGGCCACGGGTTCAGATCCCATATAGGGATGGCGGGTTAGCTCACTGGCTGAGCGTGGTGCTGACAACACCAAGTCAAGGATTAAGATCCCCTTACCGGTCATCTTTTAAAAAAAAAAGAGAGAGAAAAGCATAACGAAGGTCTTGCTTCTGCAGTTTTCTCAATTGCCAAGATGCCATATTTGGGGGTATCATGTTCTGAGCCCCAACAGAAGGAAGGGGAGCGGGTCAGCAAGAACATCAAAGGGACAGCTGAAGGCCAGGGGAGGAAGGCAGTGGCAGAGGGGAGGGGTGGGGGACAAGGAAGTGAGCAAACCACAAGATGCAACCACTGGGACAAGTAGGTGCTAGAAACTGGGAAGTCCAGAGACCTGGGTTGGAACCCTGGCTCTGCCACAAAGTGGCTGTGTGACCATGCCCCTTGACTCCAACCTCTCTGGGACTCATTTCTTTCAGCTGTAAAGTGAAGCCAAGGTATCTGGGAAAATTAAATGAAATAAGGTAGGGTGAAGTAGTCTGAAGGGTAGTATGGTACCACCAATGCTACACCAGACAACTTTAGCTAGGATATGGAAGAACACTTTGTATTTTAATGGTTGTATTTATTTTAGAAGAAAAATACAACCAGTGTGTCAAGTTTGTGACTTCACAGATATTATTACATGGGGCAAGTTGCTATTTAAGTTTTTCAAAACTGGTTTATGTAGACAAGATTTATTCATTTAGGGTTGGCTGGTTAGCTAAGTTGGTTAGAGCACAGTTTTATAACAAGTTCAAAGGTTTGGAATCCTGTAGTGGCCAGCCACCAAAACAAACAAAAAGAAGATTTATTCATTTCAATGTATGCAAGTTTTACCTCAAAAATTTTTTAAAAGAGCATAAAATATGGAATTCTATTTAATACACATGCTGAAATGTTTTGAGATGAAGTATAATGATGCCTGCAACTTATTTTTAAATACATCAAAAAATAAGGTGGATTTATGATGGCTAGATGGATGGATAGATATATGGATGTATAATAAGCAAATATAGTAAAATACTATAAAATCTATATTGTAAAATATATGTTTGCTATATTATGTAAATATGTAAAATGTAAGTATGAAGGTACTTCAAAAAGTTCATGGAAGAATAGAATTAAAAGCTAATAGGAATTCTTCCATGAACCTTTTGAAGTACCCTAATATATATAAATCAAATATTGTAGAATCTAGGTGGTTCATTGTACAATTCTTTCAACTTTTGTATATGTCTAATTCATAATAAAATACTGGAAAATAAAAACAGTGCCTTGATTTCAAGAAAAATATTAAGAAAATAATACTTGTAGTACACGTGATAGAATCAATCAGTAAACACCATGAAGGTGGTGGTGAGTGATGTTTGCTTTGGTACAGGGACTTCAGTGAAAGTACTTTGGCCAGTATCAGAAGGTTCTAGGAATGTCAGAAGGAAAACGGCCGAGGCAAAGAAAATTGTATGCTGGAGGCCACTGAGGCAGAGCCTGGGGAGTAGGGGGCAAACTCTCACCTTTGCCATCAAAGCAGCCAATCAATTTACGAACCCACCGGTCTTCCGGGCCCCCACATACACTCCGGAGAGGTAGTTGGAACCTGCAAAGGAAGAACCTGGTCTCAGCTGCGGCTCCTCCTTTTCCTTCCCCAGCTCTTTCCTCATTCCAGGGGTCTGGAGTCATCCCAGGAAAGAGCTTTCTGCTAGGACTGGCACTGGGAAATCCCCAGGTAGGCAGGACAGAGAAATGAAGATGCAGAGAACTGGGGCAAACAGAACCCGAAGAGGGGGTTAGGTCCCCACAGAACAAATTCAGCTTTGACCAGACGGGGTCCTGGAGGCACCTGGTAGGGAGGGACTGTGCAGGCGCCGCCGTCCCAGGGGCAGACGAGAAAATTACCTGATGTAGCGTGGACAGCGATGGTAGGCTTTTAGGTGTTGTTGGAGATGATCCATGATTTGAGCCGATGGGGGGGAGTCAGAAGAAAATATCCTGTCACAGGGACAACTTCCGGTGATGCTGCCCTCGTTCCCATCGCCTGAGCGGGATAGAGGTGGTCGGCACAGTTCCCCAGGCCGAGGGTCTACCCGCCCCCAGCCCCCGGCCCCCGCTGTCACTTAGCCTCCAGCCCGCTGCTCCATTGCAGCCGCTCCCCTAGACGCCGGGATCTGACCCGCAGGCTCAACCCACACACCAAAAACCCCCAAACGTCCATAATTCCCCCAGGACCCAGCTGTCCCTCAGCCTGTCCCCAGCCCCGCTGGCCTTCCCCTTTTCTCGGCCGCCTTGGGAACCCTGGCAGCACCCGGCTACGCACTTCATCCAAACTCAACTCCGCGGCCCTAGTGTCCCCTACCCCTACTCGTTCTCTCCCCGGGGCTCGGGGATCTGAACCCCCAGCCCCGCCGCTGACTAACCTGGCGGAGGCAGCCGCGCCAGCAGGAGGAGTAGGAGCGCGCGGGCCCCGGCTCCCCAGACCCGCCTCATCTCGGGGCTCGGCAGAGTTTGGGGGGATGGAGCCGCCGCGCCCTGACTCCCAGACAGACGGGCTCCGCGGTGTGACGTCCAGTCGGTGTCTCAGCGGCTGTCGCTTCCCCCGCCCGCCTGCCCGCCTGCAACTCTGGAGGAGACGGCGGCCGTCGGCGCTGAGTCCCGGCTGGGCAAGCGCGGCAGGCGGCGGCGCCCTCCCGCCCCGCGCTCGAGCTCGCGCCGTGGCGAACGGCCCGTGCGGTCGGGGCTGTCGAGCTGCCCGGCGCCCGCCGCCTGCGGAAGTCCCCGGAGGCGGAGCCCGCTCGCCCCGCGCCCCCGCACCGGGCCCAGGGCCTCGGTCCAGGGGGCGCCCGGAATGTCCGAAGAAACCGAAAGAAAAGTCGGGCGGCGGGGAGAGTCGGGGCAGCCGGGCAGCGGCCCGACGGGCTGCTTCGGTTCGGTTCCGGCACGTCAGCCCCCGCCGGCCGCTCCAGGTGGGTCCGCGGACCCGTGAACCTCCCCCTCCCCCAAGACGCTCTCACTTCCTCGGGCCCGGCCTCTAGATGCTGCGGAATCCAGTCACGAGGCCGAGGTGAAGAGGTCGGGACAGCCGCCAGGCTGGCGTCCAGCCGCGCACACACCGGCCGGGCCGCCACCCGCGACGCGCGATCCCGTGGGGGCGTGGCCACCCGACGGGCGCGCCGTGGGCTCGGGCAGCCCTGACGTCACCATCGCCCCTTCCCCGAGGTATTTACCTTCGAAAAGTGGTGGCGGCTGCAGGTACCGGAGGAGTGGGGCGGCCCGCGTGGGTCTACTGGGGCTCAGCGCCAAACCAATCCAAGCCCAAAGGACGCCCCAGCTCCTGTTCTACCTCTTCCCGCACCCCACAGAGGGATCCAAAATTCTGCCTTCCTCACCCTACGCTTCCCAGTAGGATTAGCCCTCCCTCATCTCTATCCGTAATTCAAACCCTACTTTTGATGTTTGAATCCTGTTTTGAGCCCAAAATACCATCTCATCCCGGGGTGGTCATCTTCAACCCTAATCGCCCACTTTCAGGTCGAGGCTCTCATTTTCATCCCTGAACTCCCATCCTCAGTCCTGAAAACCCTATTCTCAGCTCCTAACACTCATCCGTATGTCCCACCCTAAGTGACCCTCAAACCCCTCCCCTCCCCCATTTTGTGGCCCAGCCCCAAACTCTCTTACTGCTACCCTGTCCCTCACCATCTATTTCTTCCTTTGCTCAGTCTGGGCCCAGACCCAGTGCCCCTGAAGACATGGAGTTTGTGTCTGGATACCGCGACGAGTTCCTTGATTTCGCTGCTCTGCTCTTTGGCTGGTTCCGCAAGTTCGTGGCAGAGCGCGGGGCTGTCGGAGCCAGCCTTGAGGGCCGCTGGCGGCAGCTGGAGGCTCAGATAAGAAGGCTGCCCCAGGACCCTGCCCTTTGGGTGCTCCATGTCTTGCCCAACCGTAGTGTGGGCATCAGCCTGGGGCAGGGGGCAGACCCAGGCCCTGGACCAGGCCTGGGAGCTGCCCGGCTCCTGGGAGAGGAGCCTCCACTCCACCTGCAAGACCTGAGCCCCTATATCAGCTTTGTCAGCCTAGAGGATGGGCAGGATGGGGAGGAGGAGGAAGAGGAAGATGAAGAAGAGAATGGAGAGGAGGGTGCAAGCACAGAGAAGGTAGAGCCGGAGAAGGACAGGGAGTCAGCCCCTGCCAGCAGGGAGTCCCCCCAGGAAGCAAGCCCTCCAGGGGAGCCAGAGGAAGCTGAGCAGGAGGGAGGAGGTGGTCACGATGGCTGCCGAGAGGACAAGGCAGAGGATGAAACAGGTCCTGAGAAGAGGAAGGGATGGAGGAGTGGTAAGAACCCAGGGCTGGCTCTGCCCAGCCAGACTCCCCTTCTGAAGCCCTCCCCTGCCACTCAGAACCTAGCTAGGAGGCACACAGTGGTGGTCTTCAGGCCAATCTGGCAGCTGGTGGGTACAGGGATCAGACCCTAGATCTTGGTGTTATCAGCACCACGCTCTAACCACCTGAGCTAACTGGCCAGCCCAACCCACAGTGTTTTTTAATGATCAACATTTAAACATTGAAAGAAAAAAAATCCAGAAAACTGGATTTACACATCTTCCCAAGAAAAATCTAGAGTCCTGACCACCAGCCTCCATTTCTGCATGGTAGCACATTTTAGTACTGTGTAGCAGCTATCCCCTTTAGACGGGGCATGACCTCTCTACCTAGTCCCCTCTCCTCATTGAGAATACTCGCCTAGACCCTGTAGACATTTGAGTTTGGTACCCTTGACCCTGACCATCTTTGTCTCACACGGCGCCCTTCTCCCCCACCCCCAACTTTTTCCTCTTTCCCCAGAGGCTGCTCCTCTTCACGTTTCCTGCCTTTTAATGGTGACAGATGAACATGGCATCATCTTGGGCATTGATCTGCTAATGGATGGAGTGCAGGGGAGTGCAGGCCAGGGCTCAGGGACCGAGAATCTGGCTCCTCGGGCCTATGCTCTCCTCTGCCACAGCATGGCCTGCCCCATGGGCTCTGGGGACCCCCGAAAGCCCCGACAGCTTACTGTGGGAGACACCCAGCTGCATCGGTACAGAAATCTGGTTTCTGAGGGTGGGGAGACCTGGGGCCTGGACTCCTGAGCCCCCAAACCTGATTCTATCTCCACCCCCATTCAGAGAGCTGAAGAGCCTGGTCCCAAGGCTGGGCGTGAAGTTAGCCAAGACCCCAATGCGGACGTGGGGTCCCCGGCCAGGCTTCACCTTTGCCTCCCTTCGGGCTCGAATCTGCCATGTTTGTCACAGGCACAGCTTTGAAGTGAAGCTAACACCGTGGTGAGCAGCCTGCAAAGATGGAGGGAGAGGAAGACCCCCAACAGTCAAGCAGAGAGAAAGCAGGCCGGTGGGGGGCCTAGCAGACAGACACAGTGAGATGAAACAAGCAAGCTATTACAGACCATTAGAGGGTATAAGACAAACAGATCAAATGATATATAGGCAGCTGCAGGGCAGATGGACAGCAGATAGGACCTACAGAGATCAACATTAGGTGCATACCACCCCCTGTGTCCCCAGCCCCCAGTGCAGTGCTGTCCTGTATTGTGGAGAGGCTTGTCTCAAGGCTGACTGGAGGCGATGTCCAGATGATGTGAGCCACCGATTTTGGTGTCCAAAGCTTGCGGCCTTCATGGAGCGGGCGGGGGAACTAGCAACTCTGCCTTTTACCTACACTGCAGGTAAAGGAGGACAGAATGGGTGAGGAAAACTGGGGAAAGGTCTTTGGGACTGGACAGGGTCCTGGGGTTGAAGGCTAAGTACCTGGGGCTGGAGTCTAGATCCTTGGAATAAGGGCTGGTGGTAGGTGTCTGGGGTTAGAGACAAGGTGTAGCAGAGGACTGAGTACCTGGGTCCCTGGTAGAGCTTAGGGGATTTGGGAATAAGGATCCAAACATATACTTGCTTCCCAACTCCACCACTAATTGGCAGTATGACCTTAAATCACTTTACTTCTTGGAGCCTTCATTTGGGTCCTTCAGGGAGGGAGGCTGAGGAGAGCTAAAGTCTGGGGTCCTACCCACCAGGCCCTCACCACCTCACCTCCTCCTTCTCCAGAGGTGACCAGTGAAACCTTTAACAAGGAGGCCTTCTTGGCCTCTCGGGGCCTCACTCGTGGCTACTGGACCCAGCTCAGCATGCTGATTACAGGCCCTGGCACCCCCAGGCACCCCTGGGGCAGCACATCAGCCCTCAGTCTTCTCAGTGGTGCGTGGGACCTCACTTCAGGCATGGGACCCTCAGCCTAGAGAGAGGGATTGGGGAGAAAATGTCTGGATCCAAAGATAACCCCTCTACACACACACCAAACCCCTACCAACACCGCCAGGGCCGTTTCAGACCTTTCCCCAGCCCTCAGAGGAGTCGCCCCTGCCAACCCCATCCAGAAATCATGTCTCTAGGCAAATCTCCATTCCTCTTGCTGTAGCTCCAGGCCTTCTCAGGAAATTCAGCTCCTTTGGAAGGGAGAGAGATGGGTGAGGTTGGGGTTTCCCTGATTCCAGGCCTCTCTCCTTCAATCTTCTCAGGAGATCCCTACCACCTTCTCCAAGGGGATGGGCCTGCCCTGATGCCTCCTGTGCCCCCAGATCCACCCAGGGGCCTCTTTGGTGAGCTGAGGGGGCCCTGAGGGAACTAGGGATAGGGACAGAAGCCTGAGTGGCTGAGAAAAAGGGGGCTATTAGACTGGAGGGGTTGGGGGCCAGGCCTGGGCCAGGTCCCCCAGTAACCCACTCTCCCCAGGCTCGTGGCAGGACTACTACACATGGCGGGGCCTCAGCTTGGACTCCCCCATGGCTGTGCTTCTCACCTACCCGCTGACAGTGTACTACGTCATCACTCACCTGGTGCCCCAGTCCTGTAAGGAAAGCCGAGCAGGAAGTGGAGAGGGTGTAGGGACAAGAGGGGGAAGAGAGGGAGACCATATCCTTAAAGAACTGGCTTCTCATGTAGTCCCTGAGCTCAACATCCAGAACAAACAGTCACTGAAGATCCACGTGGTAGAGGCTGGGAAGGAGTTTGACTTGGTAATGGTGTTTTGGGTAAGTCCCTCCAGGCCTGAAGGTTGGGCATGTGGGTGTGGGGGTAGACACAGGACGGGACCCAGGTCTGTCCTTCTCTCTGTGCTTTAGGAGCTCTTGGTCCTGCTCCCCCATGTGGCCCTGGAGCTGCAGTTTGTGGGCGACGGCCTGCCCCCTGAGAGTGACCAACAGCATTTTACCCTGCAGAGGGTAAAGCCTGAGGGGGCCCTGCTCTTCAGCCCTGATCCCCCTAGTAGCCTCCCGATCAGGCCCTGCCCTTCTGCTCCCTGCTCCCCTACCTCACCTGGTGCATCCTACACTACATACCCTGACTTCCAGTGGGTTCCCCACTCAACTCCTGTCCCCTCAGGATGGCCCCGAGGTGTCTGTCCGTCCTGGTTCTGGGGTATCAGCACGACTCAGCTCTGCAACCAAGGAGAAAGGGGGCCGCAGGGACCTACAGATCAAAGTGTCGGCAAGGCCCTACCACCTACTCCAGGGGCCCAAGCCAGACCTGGTTATTGGTAAGATCCTGGGGCTCAGGGGTAGGGGTGTGGGGAAGGTGGGAAAGAAGTAGACCATGGGAGCCAGCTTCTCCCTGGTCTCTGCAGGATTTAACTCTGGCTTTGGTCTCAAGGACACTTGGCTGAGCTCTCTGCCTCGGTTACAGGTGGGGAATGGGGGTAAAAGGGGACTTCTCTCACCTCCTACCCATCTCCCTCCCCCTTTTTGAACGTCTCTGGGCTCTCCTCTTCACCATCATCTGTTCCACAGACACGGGGAGCGCCTCTGGGTCATCTTGCCCTTCTCTGTATCTGCCTCCTGCCTCTCCCACATCCCGGCCTGTCCCGGGGCCTTTGCTTTTAACCCTGTCTGCCATCCTGGTGGTGGCTCGGATATGTCTGAGACCCCGCCCCACCCCAGTCCCTCCGAGTGCCAGCCTTCTTCACCGAGAGCAGCGAGTATGGCTGTGTGATGGACGACCAGACCATGGCGGTGGCCACAGGAGGGGGCACCAGCCCTCCACGGCCCAACCCCTTCCGCTCCCCCTTTCGCCTCAGAGCGGCCGACAACTGCATGCCCTGGTAAGGCCCGCGAGCCTCCTTCCTGACCCTTAACTTCTTTTACTCTCTGGCTCGGCATCCTCAAAGGTCACTCCTACCCTCGTCTCTGCTCTGCTGGGACCCTCCCTTACCCAGCCCTGCCACCCGCCTTCTCTGCCTCCACTACTCACCACCCCCCGGCTGCTCTCGACAACCCCCAACACAGCCCTCTTTAGATCCAGCTCACAAAAATCTCAACTCCTCTTTTTTTTTTTTTTTTTTTTAAGATGACCGGTAAGGGGATCTTAACCCTTGACTTGGTGTCGTCAGCACCACGCTCAGCCAGTGAGCAAACCGGCCATCCCTATATGGGATCCGAACCCGTGGCCTTGGTGTTATCAGCACCACACTCTCCCGAGTGAGCCACGGGCCAGCCCCTCAACTCCTCTTTGCACCCCGCAAAGGACCCTGCTACCTGCCACCCTCTACCTGGCCGAGCCCGTGGTCTAGCCCCGCCCGCTGGCACTGGGGCCCCCTGACCGCGCCCGCCGCTCCCCTCCCCCCCAGGTACTGCAACGCCTTCATCTTCCATCTGGTCTACAAGCCCCCGCAAGGGGCTGCGGCCCGCCAGGCGTCCGGCCCCGCGCCCCCTGCCCCGGCTCCTGCCGCTTCTCCCGCCCCCACCCGAAGGCGCCGGGGAGAAAAGAAATCGGGGCGCGGGGCCCGCCGGCGGAGATGAGTGCTGAGGCAGCAGCAGTCCGCCCCCTCCCCAAACACGCTTCCGAAAGAGAACATGATAGACACCCGAGGCCACGGAAAGGTAAATAAAATCATCTGTTTGAAACCACTGAGTCATGGACTCTCTGATGCCGCGCTCATAATTGGGTCATTGTACTGGGAAGAGAGAGGATTTAGGGATGACTTTCCCCAGCTCCTTTCAGTCCCTCCGACGGCTGTCCCTGCTCTAAGTCAGGGATCCTGACCCTCCTTGGTCACCCAAATCTCTCCTAATGTGTATGCAGGTAAGTCATTTTCCAGCCCTGGTAACCCTCAGGAACCCAACCCCAAAGCAACGAAAGACCAAGAAGCAGCAGGTGGTTTCTCACCAGGGGGTGGGGAAAGCAGACAACCTCCTAGGGACGCACAGGCCCCACGCACCCAACTCCAGCTTCTCTCATCCCTCACATCGGATAAACACTCAACTCCTGCCGAGCTGGTCTCCTAAAATCCATCAGTGTATGTCCAGTCTGCTGTAAACTCCACCATATCTCATCTCCACATGGCAGCCAGCATATTCCTCCTAAGACAGACGTTCGAAACCCAGTCCTCCTGTGCTTAGGTCCCTTCAGTGACTTCACTCCACCCTTAAAATCCTCTTGAGTGTGGGCAGGATTTAGCGACTTCAGAGTCACTAAGTATAGAGTTACTAAGTGTAGAAAGGGAAACACAGTGAAGAAACTTGGCAGACACCCCCTTAACCGAGTGATCAGGGTTAATAATAAGTAATAAGTTCTGTTAGCATGATGTGTCTGTCCCCTGACATGGTGCCATGCGAATGAGACATATCACCTCTGTGGTATTCTTTCCCCAAATCCACAACCTCATCTAATGACAAAACACCAGACAAATCCAAATTGTGAAACATTATACAAAATATTTGATACTATTCTTCAAGAGTATCAAAAGCCATTAAAGGCAAGGAAAGACTAAGAAACTGCCACATATTTGAAGAGACTTAGGAGAAATGACAACTAAATACGACCTAGTATCCTGGATTGGATCCTGGAACAGAAGACAGACGTTAGTGGAAAAACTAGAAATTAGAAGAAACTCTGTAGTTTAGCTAATGGTATTGTATCACTGCTAACTTCTTAGTTTTGATAAACATGCCGTGGTTATATAAGATGTAACATTAAAGGAAGGTGGCTATATGGGAAGACTCAACTATCTTGTAACTCATCTATAAATTTTTCTAAAATTAAATTTATTAGTAGTATTTTTTTTTTTTTTTTTTACATTTTAAGATGTTGTGGAGCAGCTGGGGGTGGGGAAGAGGGGAGGGGGAGGGAAATAGGATGGGAGGAGGAGAAAGGAGGTGGGGCATGGTCACCAGTGGCACCCCCGTCATTTCATCATTCCAGCAGGGAAGCCCTGGGTACTTCCAGTAGCCGTTTGGTGGTTGTCGCTGGGCTGGATGCCAACGTTGGGGTGGCATGGCTGAGGGCAACTCCTGTATAAATCTACAATTATTTCAAAATAAAAAGTTAAAAATCAAGTTCAGACTCAGGATTGCTTATAAGGTGCCTCTTTTTGTCATTTCTTTTATTGTAAATATTTTATTACCTAAGTTTCAAAATATGCATGAAAGTCCAGAGACTTGTTATGATAAATCTCTATACACCCATCACCCAGATTCAACAATTATCAACACTTTTCCCATTTTATTATTCCCATCTCCAGCTTTTTTTTCCAGAATGTTTTAAAGCACACACCAGACATAAGTCATCTCACTTATATGCATTTATAACTAATAAGAGCTTTTTTCAATGTAACCACTGTTACTAACAGACGAGGCTCGCCTTGCCCTCTCACACTAAACAAATGACTTGAAAGTCCAAAAATTGGTGCAAGGATTGGGAGGTTTATTCAGATTACCGGTACTCAACTAAATGTTTAACCAAGCAAACAAAGAGAAAAGAAGAGCAGTGGGGTCCAGTTTATCCTAGTCCCTATCGGCGGGGCCAACCCGCTATTCCACTGACACAGTAATTGATACAAGCAGTCCTCCCCACTGTTGTTGGCACAAAGAAGAAAAGTACCAACTAGATTTAAGTCAGGCAAACAAAGTATAGCCAGGAGCCCTCCAGGGTACAACCTATACAGAACAGCAGAAGAGGGCTCAGAAAATCAGAAACAAAGCATGGCCGGGATCCCTCCAGGTTGCACCTACATTGTAGCAGATACAATCCAACCAAATAGCAGAAGAGGGCTCAGAAATTCAGAGAAAGGGAAAGGGAATTTTAGTGATTTCCGGACTTCCAGTCACTGTGCAGTGTGGGGATGAATCCCCACCACTCCCTTGAATCCCCTGTCAGGGAGAATCTGCTCAAGCAAGATCTTTATGGTGTAGGTCTGGCCTTCCCACCTCTGCTAGTGACCCGTCAGGGCAAGCCGTTGCCAGACAGAGGGAGCATGCCTCTCACAGGATGAGAGGAGTTTAAGCTGTAGTTGTCCGGCAGTCACTTTGAAGAGGAAGAAAAGGGGGGAAAAGCAGAGTAAAAGAGAATAAAGCATAGCCTTGTCAGAATTTAGGCCAGGGACTCCAGGTGAGACTTACCAGCAGAGACATGGGAGCAAAATAGTCCCAGTGTCCACTTGCCTCTCACAGCTAGAGTCTTCTCTGGTGCCCAAAGCTTTCTATTTTTTGCCAGTGACTAAATTAAGCACTTGGATTCCAAAGTCATAGAAATGAACAATGTACCCAGCAGTAAAGCCAGTTAACGCTTATTAAAAGAGGAGATAGACTTATGCATAAGGAGGGCGTATTAGTCCATTTTGTGTTGCTATAACAGAATACCTGCAACTGGGTGATTTATAAAGAAAACAAAATTTATTGCTTACAGTTTCTGAGGCTGGGAAGTCTAAAGTCCATCTGGTGGTAGCAACAGTGAACCAGGAGTCTTACATAGCAAGACGGTGGAAGTAGAGAGACCAAGAGAGACAGACGCCCCTCCCTCTTCTTTCAAAGTCCTCAGAACCACACCCCTGATCACCATTTTTAATCCATTCGCCACTACATGGCCCTGTAATCTAATCACCTCTTCAAGGCCCCACCTTACAATTACCATAATAGGATTTTCCACCTTCTTTACAGTAACAGCGGGGGGCTAAGTTTCTTTTTCTTTTGTTTTAAAGATGACCAGTAAGGGGATCTTAACCCTTGACTTGGTGTTGTCAGCACCACGCTCTCCCAAGTGAGCTAACCGGCCATCCCTATATAGGGATCCGAACCTGTGGCCTTGGTTTTATCAGCACCACACTCTCCCAATTAAGCCATGGGCCAGCCCTGGGGCTAAGTTTATAATACATAAAACTTGGGGGACACAATTCAAGCTTCAATAAGGTTTAGGGGGACATAATTCAATCCACTACATTCTGCCCCTAGCCCCCCCAAAACTCATGTCTTTTCACATGCAAATACATTCATTTCATCCCCAAAGTCTTAACTTGTTTCAACTCAAAAGTCCAAAGTTCAAAGTCCCATCTGTGAATGAAGTCAATATAAGTTAATCACTTCCAAGATACAATGGTGGAACAAACATAGGGTATATATTCCCATTCTAAAAGGGAGAAACAGGCCAAAAGAAAGGTATAACAGATCCCAAACAAGTTCGAAATCCAGCAGGGCAGGCATTAAATCTCAAAGCCAATGAATCGGGTACCTTTACTCCATGTTCGATGTCCTCTACACCCTGGTGTGAGGGTTGGGTCCCCAAGTCCTCTGGCAGCTCCGCTCCTATGGTTTTCCTGGTCTCAGGTGATGCTTTAGCTCTCACAGGCTGGCATTGCACCCTGGTAGCACCACAGGTCTGGGGTCTCCATGGTGGTCTTGCTCTCACAGCTCTACTAGGCATGGCACTGTTGGGGTTTCTCTACCACAACTTTGACCCCACGTTTCCACTTGAAAGGATGAGTCGACACCAGTTGACGATCCACCAGAGAGGGCTCGTTTATTAGGGGGCACACACACATATATATAGGGCTTTTAGGGAAGGCTGATTGGCTTAGAATACAATCCCTACTTAGCATACCGCATGGGGCTTGGGGTGAGCTGATTGGTGTGCGATTCGTGCCGGCGGGAAGGAGAGTACTGAAGAGAAGGGCAACCAGCGCCATGATGGGGTGTGGCCGAGAAGGGCTTATGTGATCAGGGTGTGATCCCTTGG
The DNA here is from genome assembly GCF_027409185.1 of Cynocephalus volans. Taxonomy (NCBI): domain Eukaryota; kingdom Metazoa; phylum Chordata; class Mammalia; order Dermoptera; family Cynocephalidae; genus Cynocephalus; species Cynocephalus volans. Next base: position 32,551,143 of record NC_084469.1, read on the forward strand.
GGCATTTGGGTTCTTACATTCCTTGGTGTGATCCCTTGGGGCATTTGGGTTCTTACACCACTCAGCATTGCTCTAGTGAAAGCTGTCTGCAGTGACTCTGCCCCTGTGACAGATCTCTTCCTGGGCCCCCAGACTTTTCCATACATCCTTTGAAATTGGGGTGGAGGCTCCCAAGCCTCCACAGCTCTGGCATTCTGCAGCCCTGCAGACCTAACACCACATGGATGCTGCCAAGGCTTCCAGCTTGTATTTTCCAAAGTTGTATGTCCAGCCACCCCTGGGGCCAAAGCAGCTGGGATGCTGGCGCTGGAAGCAGCTTCCCAAGGTGGTCCTGAGCAGTGAGCCTGTGGAGGGTGCCTCAGGCCGGTTCCCCAAGACCATTTTGCCTCTCTAGGTCTTTGGGCCAGAAACGGAAGGGTTGGCCCCAGAGGCTTCTGCAATGCCTTCAGGGACCTTTTCCCCTTCTCTCGATAATCCCTTTTCTTTGTACTAATCTTCTTAGCTAATGATCACTGGGCTGCACCATTGCATGCTCTCTGCTTCTCTACCAAATGACCAGACTGCAAATTTTCTAAAGTTTTACATTCTGCTTCCTTTTCAAATTCTGGCTTTACATCACGCCTTTGCTGCCATAACTCAGCATAGGCTATTACAAGTAGCCATGCAATTTCCTTAATGCTTTGCTGCTTAGAAATTTCTTCCGCCAAATACTCGGGCTCACAACTCTTAGGTTCCAACTTCCACAGAGTCCTAGGGTATGGACACAATGCAGCCAAGTTCCTTTCCAGTTCACAGCAAGGGTGATCTTTGCTTAAGTTTCTGATAAACTCCTTCTGATTTCCATCTGAGACCTCCATAGAACGGTCTTTACAGCCCTTATTTCTATCAGCATTCTGCTCGCCACCACATAACCAGTCTCTAAGACATTCCAAACTTTCCCTCATCTTTTTGTCTTCTTCTGAGTCCTCCAAACTCCTCCAATCTTTCCTCAACACCCAGTTCCAAAGCCATTTCCACATTTTCCAGTATCTGTTATAAGCAACACCTCACTTCTCTGGTACCAATTTTCTGCATTAATCCGTTTGTGTTGCTATAACAGAATACCTGCAACTGGGTGATTTACAAAGAAAACAAAATTTATTGCTTACAGTTTCTGAGGCTGGGAAGTCCAAAGTCCATCTGGTGGTGGCAACAGTGAACCAGGGGTCTTACATTGCAAGATAGTGGAAGTAGAGAAAGCAAGAGAGAGAGAAAGAGACAGACTCTCCTCTTCTTTTAAAGTCCTCAGAACCACACCCCTGATCACGATTTTTAATATATTCACCACTGCATGGCCCTGTAATCTAATCACCTCTTCAAGGCCCCACCTTACAATTGCCATAATAGGATTTCCCACCCTCTTGACAGTCACAGTGGGGCTAAGTTTCTAATACATAAAACGTGAGGGACACAATTCAAGCTTCAATGAGGTTTGGGGGACATAATTCAATCCACCACAGGGGAAAAGTGACAGTAAAGCCAGCCCCGCAAGGGAAGCTATTCAGGGTCTTTTCAAGGGAAAGGAGTTAAGGGGTACAGGTCAGCGTCACTGGAGGTGGTCCATTCTGTTCTTCCTGGTTGCGTTATGGGTGCATGCTCAGTAGGTCCGAGATGGCGGCGGTGTTCATCTTCCCCACAAGAGGGTCACTGTAGCGGTCACCTTGAAGCTTTGGGTGCTGGTGGGAATTCCTAAAGAGGTTTTAAGGTTAATCTGTAACTTAATTTTTACAATTGTGGCAAACAAGCCTTGAGGAGGAGTTTTGCAGTTCTGTAGATATGTTTCCTCTCTTATCTCAGTCTATTTTATCAGGACAGGCCATGGTGTAATCCTTTGCCCTGGGGGTTTCATGACTGAGGAGTAGAAAATTAAGAAAGTGTCTTCTGCGGGGAAAATGGAGTCAGTTTGGTTCACAGGCCTAGACTTACTCTGTTTCACCACCATGCTGTTATCACACCCAATTAAATTAATAATAATTCCTTAATATCTTATAATGCCTGGTTCATGTTCAAATTTCTTCAGTTATCCCAAAGATGCCTTTTATGGTTGGTTTGTTCCAATCAAGAAAAAAATAAAGGGCCAGCCCATTACTCACTTGGGAGAGTTCAGTGCTGATAACACCAAGGCCACAGGTTCGGATCCTATATAGGGATGGCCGGTTCGCTCACTGGCTGAGCGTGGTGCTGACAACACCAAGTCAAGGATTAAGATTCCCTTACCAGTCATCTTTAAAAAAAAAAAAGAAAAGAAAAGGGAAGGAAGGAAGGAAGGAAGGAAGATGCACCCATTGCTTTTGGTTGTTATATTGTTGGAGTGAACAGGACTGAAGCTGTGTTGGGACCTAAAGCTGCCAGGGCTGCAGGAGGTGGGGGGTGGGGAGGATTTTTAAAAGGACAGTTTTTTTCTCTCCACTCCTGCTTCCCATCCCCTGACTTTCTTGTCTTGCTCACTAAGTAGAAAAACAAGGCCGAGAAGCTAATTAGTACTTCTCAAAGCTAACGGTTCTTTCTTTGAGACTTGTAGAGTTTTGAGAACTGATCAAGGCCAAACGAATGGAAGCTGACCTTGGGCACTAGCCAAGTACACTGGCGCAAATCAAAATCTTGCAGGGTCCTGAGATAACAGCGAAGATGAGAACAGAAACCAGATGAGGCATTGGCGAGACCTCGTACCTGGCTCACAGACACGGACCCCTCGTGACTCACATCTCCTGCTCTCCTGCTTTTCACCTCCCACATTCCATTCCCTCAACCCTTCCTTTACAAACCCCTCAGTAAATGTAAATCTTTGAGATGGGGTAGCCTACCATCTCCTTCAGCTGAATACATCTGCTTTTCTAACACCAACCATTTGACTTCTGAGGCTTTTTCTTTCCTTTTCAAAGGGGCGGGCAGCCGGACCTGAGTCTGGTAACAGATTTTTGCAAGCCAGCCAGGAGTTGAATGCCTTGGGAGGCCTAGCCCCCCATTTCAGTGGGAGAGAGGCTGGGTCTGCCTGTGGTGCCAGCTACCTGTGGTGGGTTGACCCCAAGGCTGGGCATCTACGGATCCCTCCCAGCAGGTGCTGGACCTTGTTTATTCCGGGGAGGGCTCTCTGAATTCCAGCAATGGCATTGACCACCAATTCCCTGCCTTTTGGTTGGTGAAGAAAAGCAATGTTAGTGAGGAGCCCACAGGCCCTTTTGTGGGAGCCAATCGGCTCTTTTGAGGAGCTGACAGGCTGTTTTGTGGGAGTCGGCGGACTCTAGGGTTGGGTAAGTTGCCCCAGCATGCATGCTTGAAGTCCTCTATTCACACTGTTTGTTAGGAAAAGGTACCATTAGTGTGGAATAGGACTTCTTGAAACTCAGACCAACCATTTGTCTGGAGGAGTGCTCCATTTGGTATGTGGCTGTTTTGTTGTGCACATCAGAAGCTATTTACCTGCACCGTTTGTTTATGACTTAGCTTGGTGTTTGGAGACAGCTGTAGGCCATAGAACCCAGCATTTTGTCTGTTTGTTTGGAAGTGCTTCATCTGTTTGTTTGACTTTTCTCTGTGTGAATGTGAAAGTGAAACTAATAACATGGGTAGTTTCTGCTATTTCTGGCTCAAAGTCCTTTGGGCTGTATTCTGGAGACTGGCCAGCTTTAGTTATTCACCCATGACTAAGAAAGGAATGATGCTCTATTGCAATAATGTGTGGCTTATGTATGTGTCAGATTCTGCTGGAGAAAGGTCGCCACTAAATGGATCTCTTAATTATCATACTTTGGTACAATTGGAATTGTTTTGTCAAAGACAAGGCAAATGGGGATGAAAAACCTTATGTTCAGTCTTTCGTGCTTTTACATAATTAGGACTCTTTGAGAGAAGGATCAGGGTCCAAATTAATGGTAAAATAAGGTGGCTCCTCCCAACTATCTGATAAGCCACCTTGTTATCCCCCTTTGCCAGACAGTGAGAATAAAAGAGGATAATGAAATGGAAAATCAATACTTGTTAGAAGCTTTGAGTCCCATGGGACCTGTAGTGGCACCTCTTTCTGAGCCACTGTCTGAGGCACCTCGACTTCAGACGGTGGCCCCAGAGCTTCCTGATGATGTGTTAGGTGGGGCATTAGCCCCACTCCAATATGATCAGGGCCCAGGAATGGTCTCTCCTTCTAAGACCCAGCAGGGCACCCACTTTGGCCCAGGTGCATACCCAACCATAGGAGGGCAGGGCACTCCACTAAACCTTTCAGACCCACTAATTCTTTCCTTACAGGAGCCCCAGGTACAATTGACAGTGGGGAACAAATCAATCAGTTTTCTATTGGAGACTGGAGCCAGTCAGTCTTTAACACTACATTAGCTAAAAGTGCTGGAAAGACAGTTCCCGTAATAGGGGTTACAGGTAGACCCCAACAAAAGCCTTTTCTTCAACCTCTGGAGTGCCATCTGGGGGACATGACATTGAGACACAGCTTTTTGTATATGCTTCAGTGTCCCATCCGTTTGATGGGAGGAAATTTACTATACAAAGTGACTTTTTCTCCTGAGAAACGATATATGCAGATATGAGTGCTTCCCAAGCAAGCCTTGCGGTTCCAGATTCCCTTCCTGGAATCAGACCTTCAAAATGTGAACTGTTTCCACCCAAAGTCTACGATCAAGTGAGTAAAACAGTTTGGGCTAATAGGGTCCCTGGCTGAGCCAAAAATATAACTCCTGTATCTATAGAACTGAAGACAGGGGCAGGAGTTCCTAAAAAAAAAAAAAAAAAACCCAAAAGTGTTTTCCAGTGTTGCTGGACTGTGTTGCCTCAGGGATTTGGAAATTCTCTGGCAATATTTGGCGAGATGCTGGCTAGAGACTTAAGACCCCTTCGGCTTGATGAAGGAATCATTGCAATATGTGGATGATCTGCTTGTTGCTAGCCCTACCTATGACAAATGCTTAAAGAACACCATTATCACATCTGGGTTCCAAATTATTTAGGCTAATTTTGTGACCCTTATATGAGGCATTAAAGGCACTAGACACCAATCCTCTATATTGGACTAAGGAATGCCAGCAGCCATTTGAAACTGTAAAGGAAAAATTGATGATGGCTCCTGCTTTAGGCCTTCCCAAGCCTTAAAAGCCTTTCAGCCTGTATGTATATAAAGAACAAGGATTTGGACTGGGAGTTTTAATACAGTTACTCAGAACCGTGCCCCAACCTGTAGCACACTTCTTTAAACAGCTGGAACAAACTACCAAGGATGGCCACTTTGTTTAAGGGCTGTAGCTGCCACCTGCGATATGTTACAAGAAGCAGAAAAAATTTACTTTGGGACAACCTGTTGCAGTGTGTGTGTCCCATCAGGTGCTAGGTTGCTGGCTTACTGCTGGGCATATAAGCAGTCCTTTTGAGGACTGGAAAATAGATTTCATTCAGATGCCTAAGACAACAGGAAACTTTAAATATATGCTTGTTATATGATGGATACCTTTTCAGAGTGTGTTGAACCCCATCCAACAAGAACAGAGAAGGATTCAGATGTTGCCAAAATTTTATTAAAGGAAGTAATACCTAGGTTTGGCCTTCCAAACACAATTCAGAGTGAAAATGGACCAGCCTTTGTTTCAGAAGTCACACAGAAGGTAAGCAAGGCCTTACAGATTAAGGAAACTACATTCATCATGGACACCTCAGTCAACAGGTAAGACTGAGAATATGAACGATACTCTGAAAAGACTATAACAAAACTTTGTCAAGAGAATCATTTAACCTGGGAGGAGGTGTTGCCAATTGCCTTGCTTAGGGTCCAGGTTGCACCTAGAAGTGGACTTAAATTGAGTCCTTTCAAGATTGTACATGGGAGACCCTTCCAGGACAGGTTAGGATTACTAGACCCAAGGATAGAACATGACAATCATATCAAACAATGTATACAACAATTATGTCAGGTACTAAGCACTCTTCATGAGTTTGCTCTCTCCAGGTTCCCTGTTCCACCTGATGAGATTTTGCACCCTTTCCAGCTGGGAGACAAAGTCTTATTTAAAACCTGGAAAGAACAGGGTCCAGAACACCAGCTAAAAGCAAAATAGCACCAGCCTTTGATGTCTTACTAACAACTCATAATGCTTTAAAGCTTGCAGGAGTCAAACCGTGGATATATCGTTCCAGAGTAAGGCTTGCTCCTGAAGAAAAAGATGATGTACCCAAGTCTGCCAGCTAGTGGGCTTGTGAACCAGGGAAAATTTGTCTGTCTCTTTGTGTTTGAGTAACTAAGTTTGTGCTTTTTGATCACTAAAGACCTGATGACTAAAAAGAAAATAAATTTTTCTCCTGAGTTTCTCCTGGTAAGCTTGAGAAACAGAAAACTGGGATCCAGAACAGTTATAATTGGCTAAGTCTCTAAACAAAATTTATCTATGCACAGAGTTCTGCAAATATTAAAACAAAAAAACCTGTTAGAGGGCCGGCCCGTGGCTCACTCGGGAGAGTGCGGTGCTGATAACACCAAGGCCCCGGGTTCGGATCCCATATACGGATGGCCGGTTCGCTCACTGGCTGAGCGTGGTGCTGACAACACCAAGTCAAGGGTTAAGATCCCCTTACCGGTCATCTTTTAAAAAAAAAAAAAAAACCTGTTAGAAAGAAAATCAAGGTCACTTGGAGATTTTGTTTTTTCTTATACAATTCAGCCAGTCTTAGAAAGAAAATCAAGGTCACTTGGAGATTTTGTTTTTTCTTATACAATTCAGCCAGTCTTAAGTAAATGTAAATATTTGAGAATTTAACCCCAAACTCATTTAAAATTAAAACTGAAGGGAAAAAAAGTAAAAAGGTTTTTTTGATAATCAGACCGCTATGAGAAATGTTTTCAGAATTATCTGCCTGGGTTTACTGGTCAAATAGGATTATATTTGTCTCTGCTAGAGACTTTTTTTTTCTTTTTTTAAAGATGACCGGTAAGGGAATCTCAACCCTTGGCTTGGTGTTGTCAGCACCACGCTCAGCCAGTGAGCTAACCAGCCATCCCTATATGGGATCCGAACCCGTGGCCTTGGTGTTATCAGCACCACACTCTCCCGAGTGAGCTACGGGCCGGCCTTCTGCTAGAGATTTTTTAAGTTAAAGTTATGAATCCAGCCTATAACAGAATGATCTTTGATTATAAAACTTTAGGCAAGTGGGGCTAATTTAGCATGTTGATGAAAAAGAAATCAGTATGTAAAAAAAAAAAAAGAGAGATATGAAGAAAGGTTTGGAGATGGAGATGTAGTTGTGATTAAGAAGGTTAAAAAGAAAAGAAATACTTTTATACAAAAAAGCATTTTATGTAATAAAATTTTGTCCTAGAGCAAAATACTAGTTGCTTAAAAAAGAGGAAGTATAGGACAAAATTTTAAAAAATCTAAAACATGTCATCAAATGTCTGAGTAACCCATAATAATGTTATGTGAAAGGTAAATTTATGGAAAAATTTTGTGTGTGATTAAGTTGGTTATAATTTAAAGGAAATTAGTTAAGTCTTTCTAAAGATTGAACTTTGAGATTAAAAAGACACTGATACAGAACTGAATTTCCCCTATGTTAGAAGTTTTTCTTAAAGTATAGATCATATTCATAATAAAATTGCAAAGGTTTTGATATTTCTCTAAAGGCATCTGCAATCAGATTCATGGAAAAGACTCTAACAATACTCTTAAACACAAGTATCAAATAACCTTAACATCAATGGACAGAATAAAAGTTTTTCAGAACTCTAGTAAGAAATCTGATGAGTTTATAGAACTACTAATTAAGATCAAGCAAAGCAAAAATTAAGTACACAAAGTATCTGATAAAGATAATGTTTTGTAACTTTCATTGTTTGTTCTTTACTTAAATGTTTTTTCCCCCCATATTTAAGGAAACTGTATCTCTCAGCTATCTATAACTTACAGCAATTTGGTAAAATGTGCTCTATAAACAAAGATGGAAATATTTGCCTTTTTTCCCTCTTTGATTCCTCCAAAATTTGAAAACTGTTTGTGAGTATGCTTCTGATTTTTATGGTAATATGGTTATTTAAATAAATGTAATAAGAATTTGCTCTCTCTTTATAACAGGATACAATTGGAAAGGTTGATTATAAATAACATGCCTCTTCTAAGTTCCTGACCCCACGTTGTTTTGCCCTAATTTGGCCTAACTGCTGTTTCATCTCCCCTCCAACCCCATATGGGACATGTCTACCTGGGAATGAGTCTTCCCAGCACTGAGGCGTCCATTCAAAGAAAAGTGAAACCTTTTTAATCAGGAAATTGATCATCAATGCTTTTATGAAGAATGATTTGATCAAAAAGGGGGAAATAATATCTTGTCTACAAAAGCAGTTCTCTAAAGTTTCACGGCCTTGAAGGGAGTGCTCATGATTTGGATGAGACATCCTGTTCCTAAACAAAGGATTCATGTAAGTTCTTAAAATTCTTGATGTACTAATTAATGTATAGCTTGCTAACTGTGATTAAGCTACCTGCTGTCAATCAACTCTTAAGATGATAAATGAGCAAATGCCCTTGGTCCCTCAATCACTCCAGCTGGGCACCAAAAGCTATGTCCTCCATCATGTCAAATAGTTCCATTCCACATTACCCCCTACTGCGCCCTGAAAACAGCTTGAAGCAGTCAGATGAGTCGGCGGCCCATTCCATAGAAATGGAAGGAACTATTGACAGTGGGTAATTGTTGGAGTGAGCAGGACCGAAGGCATGTTGGGACCTAAAGCTGCTTGGGCTGCGGAGGAGGGAGAGGATTTTTAAAAGGACAGTTTTTTTTCTCTCCACTCTTGCTTCCCATCCCCTGACATTCTTGTCTTGCTTGCTAAGTAGGAAAACAAGGCTGAGAAGCTAATTAGTACTTTGCAAAGCTAACAGTTCTTTCTCTGAGATTTGTAGAGTTTTGAGAGCTAATCAAGGCCAAATGACTGGAAGCTGACCTTGGGCACTAGCCAAGTACACTGGCGCAAATCAAAATCTTGCAGGGTCCTGAGATAACAGCGAAGATGAGAACAGAAACCAGATGAGGCCTTGGTGAGACCTCGTACCTGGCTCACAGACACGGACTCCTTGTAGCTCAGGTCTTCTGCTCTCCTGCTTTTCACCTCCCACATTCCATTCCCTCAACCCTTCCTTTAAAAACCCCTCAGCAGGGCCGGCCCATGGCTCACTCGGTAGAGTGCGGTGCTGATAACACCAAGGCCCCGGGTTCGGATCCCATATACGGATGGCCGGTTCGCTCACTGGCTGAGCGTGGTGCTGACAACACCAAGTCAAGGGTTAAGATCCCCTTACCGGTCATCTTTCAAAAAAATAAATAAATAAATAAATAAATAAAATAAAAACCCCTCAGTAAATGTAAATCTTTGAGATGGGATACCCTACCATCTCCTTCAGCTGAATACATCTGCTTTTCTAACACTAACAATTTGACTTCTGAGGTTTTTTTCTTTCCTTTTCAAAGGGGCGGGCAGCCGGACCTGAGTCCGGTAACGATGTCTCTTAAGTCTCTTTTATTCTACAACAGACCTCCCTTCCTTTTATTTTCATGCCACTGATTTGATAAGAAACTGAATCATTTGTCCTGCAGAATGTCCTCAGTCTGGAGCTGGCTGATTACTTCCTTGGGGTGTTTTTTAATTTGTACATTTATCTTCTTTAGTTCTCATAAACTGGTAGTTAGAGCCAGATGACAAAGCTTTTTTGATGTGGTCCCTGCCAACCTCATTAGGGTGATCTCATGCCACTTCCTGCCCCTCTCTGCCCTCCAGCCAGACACCTCTGAACAAAGACACCGCATTATCTCATTGTGGAATTTCCCCTTTTCTTGCTCAACTAAGTCCTATTCCGCCTTCAGGTCTCAGCCTAAATGTCATTTCTTTAGGGAGGGAGGCATTTGATGACCCCAAGATGAGATTACACTCTCCTCCATTAAGCCCTCATAGCACCTTGTATGTCCCCTTGGGTGACCTTTATCACACTTAGACAGTAATTTCTTGTCTACCTTTTCAATTGTAAACCCAGAAAGAATGGGAGCTACATCTGTGCCTCAGGGTCTAGCCTGGCCCGGCACACATCAGGAGCTCATAAACTGCTTATCAGATTGCCCTCCTCCCCATCCGTTCCACACTCCCTCCTCGTCTTTTGTCTGAGCTTCACACCCTACAGCCATAAAGGGGAAGCCTAGGTCCTCGGTGGACAGAGGGGAAGTAGAACTTTCCACCAGTCCCTCGGCCAGAATATAACCTTTCCTTAAATTCCATCTACTGAATAAAAATATGAAAGGATAAGGTTATCTCCCAGTGCTGGGATTACTAAGGTTTTATTTATTCATTTTGTTTAGCTGTACTACTCATTTTTCTTCCATGAATACACAGTACTTTTGTAATAAAAATGTTTAATGTAAGGCCGGCCCGTGGCTCACTTGGTAGAGTGCGGTGCTGATAACACCAAGGCCACGGGTTCGGATCCTATATAGGGATGGCCGGTTTGCTCACTGGCTGAGCGTGGTGCTGACAACACCAAGCCAAGGGTTGAGATCCCCTTACTGGTCATCTTTTAAAAAAAAAAAAAAAATGTTTAATGTACAAATGGCTCTCTTTAATAATTCACTTACCAACTACTGATTGCATGCACACAAGGCTTTGTGTTGGGTCTTACAGATGCAAAAGGGGGAAAGACAGATGATGGCCCCTGCGTCCATGAAGATTACAGTCCAGGGCAGGGGGCAGTAAACTATGGCCTGTAGCCAAATCCAGTCCACCATCTGTTTCTGAATAGCCTGAGAGCTAAGAAATCAAAAGAAAAGTGAAAGGACGAGTCGACACCAGTTGACGATCCACCGGGTTTATTAGGCAGCACACACACATATATATATGGCTTTAAGGGAAGGCTGATTGGCTTAAAATACAATCCCTACTTAGCCCCGCATGGGGCTTGGGGTGGGTGTGGCTGAGAAGGATCAGGGTGTGATCCCTTGGGGCATTTGGGTTCTTATATTCCTCGGTGTGATCCCTTGGGGCATTTGGGTTCTTACAAAAAGGAATATTTCATGATAAGAAAATTACATGAAATTTCAAATTGCTGTGTCCATAGATTTATATTGTAACAAAGCCACAACCATTTCTTCATGTATCATCTGTGGCTACTTTCAGGATACAAATGGCAGGGTTTGAGTACTGTTCTGTGACAGAAACCTATGACCTGCAAAGCCCAAAATATTTACTAACAGGCCCTTTACAGAAACCGTTTGCTGACCCTTGGTCCATGGCAAGATTTTCAAAATGCAGGATTATGAGATTTGGGATCATGAATTCAATTTAGTGAGCCTCACACAGCATTCATTTTTTACTGAAATAGAATGGAGTAAAAATATTAATCACATGTATCACAGGTAGTTAGAGTAAATAAAATAAATGTTTCATAAAATATTAACTCTAACTACCTGTGATACATGAGATTAATATTTTTACTCCATTCTTTTTCATTTATATATACAATATATGCTTATACCTGTGTCATGTGCCACATTGTGATGTACAATGTATTTCTTACTGTGGACCATGATCAAAACATTGGAAGGTCACTGGCTTGGAAAGAAGCCTGGAAGAAACAGAGAAGTAACCAGTACAGTGTGACTGGTGCAGTGACGGAAGAGTTACACATTCTTAGGGACACATAGGAGGCACTTAAGACAACCTAGGGGCTGTCAGAACAGGCTTCCAGGAAGAGATGACATCTAAAAAGTGGCATGAAGGACAAGTAGGAATTAGCCAGGTAAAGAAGAAGAGAAAAAGAGTAATAACATGTGCAAAGGCCCTGGGGCAAAAGTAAGCAAGACACTTGGGAGACATTACAAGAAGGTCGGTGTCGTTAGAGTTTAGAATGAGATGGAGCACTCTTACCCCCATCACTCTCTATCACATTACTTTTCTTTTCTTTGAGCACTTATCACAGTTATTTCATTATCCCATTCATTTGTTTATTTACTCTTTGTTACACACACACACACACAAATAAGTAAATTCCATGAAAGGGGAGTCTTTGTCTTTTTTACAAATATGCCCTAGCACAGTGCCGAGGATATGAGAGCCACTTCACAGTCACTAACGGAATTTTAGAAAGATATTCCTGCTATCCCAGAAAAGAATAGACTATAAGAGGGTAAGACCGGAGCACACAGATCAGCCAGGAGGCTTTTCTAGTAAAACAGGCAAGAGTTGATGGTGCCTTGATGTTGGAGAGAAACAGATAGATCTCAAGGCTAATGAGGTAGAAATAACAGGTCATGATCAATGAATAGATATTGAGGGAAGGGAAGGGCAGGCAGAGAGTCAAAGTAATGAAGGATGGCTCCCTGGTTCCTGGCTAGGGCAACTGGATAGAAGGAGGTGCCATCTGCTCACAGTGGGGACACAGAAAGAAGAGGAGTGGAGTTGGGGTATGATGGAGTTTGGATGTGCTGTCCCCTCCAAAACTCATGTGGAAATTTGATCTCCAATGCGGCAGTGTTGGAAACTGATTGAGTCATGGGGGCGGATCCCATGAATGGATTAATATTCTCCCTGCGGGATGGGGGTATTAATGAGTGAGTTCTCACTCAATTAGTTTCCGTGAGAGCTGGTTGAGAGCTGGACGCTGGCACCTCCTCTCTCTCTCTCTTGCTTCCTCTCACCATGTGATCTGCTGCCTGCCACTTTCCGCCATGAGTAGAAGCAGCCTGAGGCCCATGCCAGGTGCAGCTGTCCTAGAATCATAAGCCAAATAAACCTCTGTTCTGTATAAATTACCCAGTCTCAGGTAATTCTGTTATAGCAACACAAAACGGACTAATACAGGGTAGTTGGAAGAGTGTCAGAGAGAAAGATAAGGAATTTAGGATGCAACATGTTAAGTTTGAGGTGCAAGGACATCCTGGTGGAGACTCTGGCAGTCAGGTGGTACATGAGATGAAACCACATGACTGGGAAGGTAGATGAGGGCACCTAGAGAGAATGGAAGAGGCCTTAAACACAGAATCCTGGTGAACACCAAAATGTAAGGATGGTCCGAGGAAGAGGAGCCCGAAACGAGATGGAGAAATCCAGAGAGCAGCAGGAAAACCAGGAGAGCTCAGAAACAAAGAAAAGGTGGTTAGCTATGTCAGATGCTGCATAGATCAGGTAAGATAAGGGTGGAGAAGTGTCCCCTGGACTTAGCAACAATGACAAAAAAGAGTATTCAGTAGAGTGTTGGTGGTAGACATGAGAGGGTGAATAAGTGAGAGGGGGGCCAACTGGAGGCATCAATTGGGCAACTTCTGAAATACAGAAAAGACTACAAAGAAAATTTTAATGACCCTCAATCCCAACACCCAGTGATAACCACTGTTGCCATTTTGGTGTACTTAACGTATAACAGTGTACATATTTTTACAAACTTTAATCATACTGTACATAATGCTAACTAGCTTGCTTTATTAATGTAACAATATGTTCTGAACAGTTTTTCATGTCATTAGACAGTCTCTCTTCATGGGTGGCTGTATGCTAGTTTATGTTATGAATGCAACATACCCTACATTAGGACATTTAGGCATTTCCTAATTTTCTCAATTATAAATGAAGGAGGAAGTAGAAAGTGTCCCAGCTTGCAACCAAACTGGAACCCAAAATACTCTGGGTCTGCCTGGTAAGTGAGGAGTTGATTTGCCTGAGATCCTTTGCTTTGGGTTTCTAGCCAAGGAAGGCAGAAGGTAGTTTGCATGTACTTGAGTAGAAGTGTGTGATGCAGAGGTCAGTATGGGTCTGTGTGGGGTGAGTCCCACCCCAGCCTCATGAACTCTGGTCTGAGCCCTACAAGAGAGGAACCACAGGCAGAGGCTGAAGGAGGCACTGTAAAGAGCCTCTACACCTGTAACACCAAGGTCAAGGGTCTAGATCCCCATACTGGCCAGCCACCAAAAAAAAAAAAAAAGGAAAAAAGAGAAAAAATAGAGCCGGTATAGCCAGCAGCACACAAACAGCAGAGTACAGCATCCGGATCCCAGTAGTCATTGTCACACAGAGGGGGCAACCCTAATTCTCAAGGGATACAGTGTGGCTTTGAAGGCACTGAGAAATCCAAAGGAATTCAAAACAGTGGCTCTGGACATGGGTGACTGTTGGGTCTGGAAGCTTTTCCTTTCTCACTGGAGCATTACTCAGGTGAAACAAGAGCCAGTAAGCTATGGGCTGTTATTAATGGCCCCAGTGATTACCCACATGCTAGGGAGGCCAGGGGCTTTGTTTAGTTTCCCAGTGTTTGGATATTTTCCTATTATCACTCTGTTACTGACATCTAGTTTGAGTCCATTGTGGTCAGAGAACATTCTCTGTATGATTTCAATGATCTTAAATGTGTTGAGATTGGTTTTATGGCACAGGACATCATGGTCTATCTTGGTACATGTTCCATAAGTACTTGAAAAGAATGTGCATTCTCCTGTCATTGGGTGCAGTGATCTATAAGTATTGATTACATCCTGTTTGCTTATGCATTGAGTTCTGCCTCCTTGCTGATTTTTGTCTAGTTGTTCAATCAATTGCTGACAGGTGGGCCACGGGTTATGAATTTAGATAAACCTAGTTTGAACCCAGGCTCCATTAGTTAATAGCTGGGTGGTCATATGCAGATTCAGAATTAGACTCCAGAGAAACTTTTCTGAGATACAAATTCTACTAGCCTAGTATGGAAAATACAAATACCAAACATTCATATAGGGCTTACTCTGTGCCAGACTATGTTCTAATCACTTTATATCAATTTAATCCTCATAGAACAAATGAGGTGTTATTATTCCTGATTTTACAGATGAGAAAACTGAGACACAGGGAGATTATATAACTTAACCAAGATCAAGTAAGAGGGCCTGGGAACAAACCCAGGCAATCTGGCTCCAGTATACATGCTTTCAATCTCTTTATCATACTGTTTCTTGGAAAATGATGCAATTTCCCAGGATGGATAAGAAAGGCTGACTATAAAGCCCTTCCTTCCTAGAAGTCAGTCTCTCTTATACCAGGCATTGATTAGTGGCCATGCAAAGAATCAGAAACACATCTGTCAAGTTTTATTTGAAATACATAGAGAGATTTAAGGGAGGCCCAGAGAGCTCCAAGAGCTTCAGGCAAGATCACTGCTCCAGCATTGCCACACTGCCCACCTCACCACCACAGCAGAAAGAGGAATGGAATATGACAAAGACAAGGCTTAGGAGTCAGACCAACTAAGTTAAATAAAGGCTCCCGCACTTACTATCTTCATGACCTCTGGCAAGTTACCCAACCTCTCTATAGCTGTCTCCTCATCTGTAGATGGGGATAGTAACAGTACCTATTCCATAGGAATATAGTGAGAACAAAGGCAATTAATAAAAATAAATGCTTAGAGGAGTTCTCAGCATGGTAAGTACTCAGCAAATGTATGTTGTTTTGCTATTGTTATTGCAAACCAGGAGACCGATCCCAAGACAGATGATGACTAAAACCAATTTCCCAATTTTTGCAAAGAGATCATGCCTGTTAAGAGCTGATTTCCCAGAAGTCCATACTTGCCAGGACAACCAACAGCACCTTGACTTATCCCAAATGACTCTGTTCATCCCCACTTCAGTTGAATCTCCTATCTCTTCCCAACCCTGCTCCCAAATCCTTTCATTGGACCCTCTGTAACTTCAGGTATGTTATCAGTAAAATCCCCCAAATCATCGACCTCTTCTCTCAGTTTTCCCTTTGCCTTCTTGCTCTTATAGAAACTTGTCTCTCCCCCAAAGACACTGCTCCCTTGAAATCCTCTGGGTAGGTAGCTGTTTGTTTTCTCCCACACACCACATACCTGGAGGTGAGGCAGGTGTCTTTCTTGCTCCTTGCTGTTGCTTTCAAAAACACTTCTCCTCTCTCCAAAACCAAAGCTACTTTGAAGCACATGCCAACCAACTGTACCACGCACTACCCCTCCTTGTGGCAATCACCTTTCAACATCTCCCAACTTCATCAAAGCCTTAAGCATTTGGCTTACATTGACTTTGCCACCATTAGTCATGTCTTCATTCGTGTGGACTAAGACATCCACCTAGAGAATCCATTCAGCACCCCGACCTCTCAGGTCCTTGTCCTCTGCGCCGTAGTGCAGATGCTTCTTCCAATCCACTTCAGCCACACACTCCCATGGTCAAACCCCAGACCCTGTCATTACCAGTAACTGCACCCCTTCCAATCTCCCAATTACAAGCATCCCACCTCTACCCATCTTTCCAGCCCTTTCTCTGATACCCTCACAACAATTCTTCAACCCTCTGGGCTCCATAGTCTGTTGACCGTGCCGTATTTCCACTACCCATCACCTCTTTGTCTTCGCATCTCCTCTCCCCTAGTTTAGATCCAATTGTCCATTATTATAATCATTCCTTAGCGTTCACTCTTAATTCCCTTGTCCTTCTCCCTCCATCTTACTTGCTTGCAAAGCTACAAGTGTGGTTAAAGCAAATTCCCCAACCATGAGACTTTCCCTGAGCTACTGAACATGGCTGGAGAGAAATAACTATGCTGACTAATCTCACTTTGAATTTGTAATGACACATCACATGCAAGCTCTCAGCACAGCCCAACAATCTTACTCAGTTTCCATACTCAATTGTCTTCCACTCTCTGAAATGACGACTTGATACCCCTCCTCTCCTTAAATGGCAACACACACCCCTAATCCTCAGCTGATGATCGTAATTCTTATTTTGCAGAGAAAAATCATGCTTTACGTGCCTGTTAACAGCTGGCTTACCGGAAGTCCATACTTGCCAGGGCAACCATCATCACCAGACGATGAAGCACACAACTCCCTCATCTTTCCACCAGTGCTTCTTATCATGCCTATTCCCTGTAAATTCCTTTTCTCAATTTCTATTTTGGTCTTTCACGTTGAATGTGTTCCTCAAATGTTGGGTCATCCTTTCTTCTCCATTCATGTCTTGTCCACTCTAATGAAAGCACCTTTGTTGACATAACCTTGCCAGATCCAATGGTCAGTGCTCGCCCTCTGAGCAGCACTCAGTAGAGCTGTCACTCCCTCCTTGAAACAGTGTTCTGGCCTCCAGGACATCACACTCTCCTCATTTTCCTCCTTTTCCAGTGGATCTTTTTGTTGGCTCCTCCTCCCCTTGACATCTGTCTGTCCCACCTCTACCCTACAAATCTGTCTTCGCCATGCTTCCTCAGGTTTATAAATGGCTCCACCATCCCATTACTGGGTCCAAATCTTAGGGTTCCACCATGGGTCCTCTCTTTCCCTCATTCCATACATGCAACCCCTTAGCAGGTCCCAACAGCTCTACCTTCAAACTCTACCCCAACCCTGATCACTCTTCACCACCTCTACCTTTCCCACACTGGTCCTGGCCTCCACGATACCTCACCTGGACTACTGTGATAATCTCACCAGTCTCTCGGCCTTTCTACAATCCATTCTCTTTATAACAAAGGGTAACTATAAAACCTGAATCAGATGATGTCAGCCCCTGCTCCAGAATCTCCAGTGGCTTCCCCATGACACCTATGACAGTACTCAAACTCTCACCAAGACCAACATGGGTTGGGGCCCTACATCACCTCCCCAGCTCTTCTCTCACTCCCCAAGCTCCAGCCACTTGGCCATTCTTTGCTGTGCCTGCAGCAAGCCAAGCTTTTTCCCTCAGGGCCTCTGCACTTGTTCTCACATCTTTCCTGAATGTCACTGCCTCAGGGAGACTTTTTAAAATAGCTGCCAATCTCTGTTAGTCTCTCTCCTTAACTTGTTGTATATTTGTGGGTTTACCTGTTTATTGTCTACCTCTCCCAACTGAGTCCCCAGCATGTTGAAAAATGCCTGGTATAAAGTGAGTACTCAATAATTCTTTATTGGATGTAAGAAAGGAGAGAGGGAATAGAGAAAGAAATAAGCAAGTAAGCAAAAAGCCTCAGAAAACTGGTTTTGGTTAAAGCCAGCTTAAATCATCAGCCCCTCCTTTCTTCATGTTGCACCAAGCAGGTCGATCGTGTAGCACAGCAATCACAAGCACAGGAGTAGGCCTGAGTGCAAGCTCTAGCTTGACTAGTTTCAGCTGTGTAGTCCTAGGCACGTTACCAAATCTCGCTCTCAGCCACATCCACTCGCTCAACAAATATTTACTGAGTGTCTACTTTGACACAGGGGCACTATGCTAAGCTGATTGTGAGGATTATATATAATAATGTATGAGAAGCCCCTAGCACCAAGCCTAGCTCATTATGAAATGCTCCATAATCTATTGTTATTTATGCCCATGCTTCAAGTTTTGCCATGATACATTCTCATTGTCTGTTTATAATCATCTGTGTTTGCAATCTGGATTTTCTTGT
The DNA here is from genome assembly GCF_027409185.1 of Cynocephalus volans. Lineage (NCBI taxonomy): Eukaryota > Metazoa > Chordata > Mammalia > Dermoptera > Cynocephalidae > Cynocephalus > Cynocephalus volans. The sequence continues at coordinate 32,569,564 of NC_084469.1, forward strand.
TGCTCAAAGAATTATTTAGGGCTGTTTGGGGATTTTTTAAGAGGTTGGTTTTTGTTATTTAAACACTGGTAAATTTCTGGTTTGTTACATTGTGGTCGGAGAATGTGTCCAGTACAATTTCAGGTTTGGGGAATTTCATAGCAAAATATTTGATCTCATATTTGTAAATGTTTCATTGGCATTGTAAAAGGCCTGTTCTCCACTTATGAGATACACAGTTCAATAAATATCACTTGAATGCAAGCTCCAAGAGGATGTTCACTGCTGAGGGATGTATTTACTGGTGATATATTCCTGATATCTAACAAAGGGCGTGGCGCACATCATAGACATTTGATAGATATTTGTTGAATGAGTGGCTAATTTATCAATCAAACTTATTGTCATTTAGATTTTCTATACCTTTGCACCTTTGAATATTTTTTCTTCCTTCATGTGCCAATAACTGATGACTTATGTTAGTTTCCCACTACAACTATATTTCTGACAGTTCCCCAGTGTATTCCTAATGATATTGGTTTTATATATTTCAATACGATATAAGTTAATGCCTGAAAATTTATGGCTATTATATAATCATTGTAAATATACCCTATATCATTATAAAGTAACTACTTAACAAAACACTATCTAGGTAATATGGCTTAATTTTATTATGCATTTATTATTTTGAATTATCAACACATGATAATAAAATGAAAATGTACAAAAATGAACAGTAATTTTCCTTCCTCTTTTGTCTCCCATCACACAGTTCCTCTCCCCTGAGGAATTCACTAGTAACTCACTGTTAACAGAATTTTGCTGATCAGATTTGAAAACATTTTTAATGCTTTAATTAATTTTTTTCAGAGGAGTTAAAAATGTTTACTTGAATTGTTTTGGCCTATATTTTTGGTACAATTAGTCATCTTATTTTACGCTGTTTTTTAAGCTTCTTTGATGTTTTATACTCCATTTTGTAGACTGTTTTCTTTGCTTTTATCTTCTCTGGTGTTTTGGAAGGCATACTAACCCATATTTTTTACGCCTCTAATATCTCCTTTAACGGTTTCAAAATTATTTTTGCATTTCTTCACTTGTTCGAGTCAAGAGTAAAATAACATGAGTCCCCCAAATTAAATCAAGAAGTCAAGCATATTAGCATAATGTTGGTAAAATTTGGGGTTATGGATTTAGGTTTTTGTTATTCTAATCTGGCCCTATGGTTGTAAGGAAGAGTTGCCCATCTGCTGTGGACTGAACTGTGCCTCCCCCAAATTCATATGTTAAAGTGCTAATCCCCAGGACCTCAGAACATGACTGTTTTTGGAGATAGTCTTTAAAGGGGTAATTAAGTTAAAACGAGGTCATTAGGGTGAACTCTAATCCAATGTGGCTAGTGTCCTTATGAAAAAAATGACATTTGGCCACATATATACACAAAAGGAGGAACATGTGAGGACACAGAGAGAAGACAGCCATCTACAGTCAAGGAGAAAGGCCTCACACCTTGATCTCAGACTTTTAGCCTCCAGAACTGTGAATAAATGTCTTTTGTTTAAGCCACCCAGTCTATGGTACATTGTTATGGGAGCCCTAGCAAACCACTATACTACCCAAAATAACTCAAGGAAAAGGGGGACCCATGTGGCAAGCCCCTCTTGTCTTCCCACAGGGTATGTCTCTAATGACCCTCCAGGGAGGAGCCCCTGTTCCCAGCTGGGCTGCCATCTGCTGGCAGCTCTTCTTTGCCACTCAGCGGTCCCTAATGAGGATGTACTGATGGCTTGTAGATCCCAATGAGCAGGAGGCAGCCTTCCCTGTTCAGGATTCCACCTCACTAGCCTCTCTTGAAATGAAAATACACTATGTCATAAAGGTTGTCTTTACTGCAACATTTAGAAAATTTCTCCTGGGGTAAGAAGGACAGAGACACCAGGCGTGGAGCTCCTGCTCCAGCAACCTTGTTCCTGGCACTGCACCCAAGATGAGAACTCACTTGCAGATAACTCACAAATAGCTCCAAATTCCTAATGCTCTGCCACTGCCCACATTCTCTCCTAACCTTGCTGACTTGCTGCCTTTTCTCAGGAAATGCCACCCCTTTCTCCCTATGGAAAGAATCTATTCCCAGTACCTTCTTGGGTCTTGCAAATACTACAGCCAAATGTATTTTTTCCTGGTATCTCAATGTCTACTCACCACAGACCTAGACTGGAGGGTGGGTGGGGGACAGTGGGTCTCCAGAGGTCTCAGCTGTGAGAGGGAAGAAGAGAGGAATGCCAAGGGGCTTCCACTAAGAAACCTGAATTCAAATACTCTTTATCCTCTGAGGATTGTTTTCCTTCTAAAGACTCCATCTGGTCCTCTTAGGGGCCAGTAACCCCTGCCTGTCTCTCTGACCTCATCTTGGATCCTTCTTCCCCATTCCAATCTTTTGAAAGTTGGGTAAACTTTTGGTTCTTTTTGATTTCTCAATGCAAGCTCTTCTCCCCTCAGATGGACTTTGCCTGTTCCCTCCATCCAGAATGTGCTCTGCCTCCAACTCATCATATGGCACCTCCTCTGTCTTTCCGGGCTTGTCCAAGAGGGTCCCCTCTCTGAGCAGAGACGACAGAGCATCATGGTCAACAGCACAGACTCTGGGGCCAAACTGCCTGGATTTGAGTCCAGGCACTCCCGGTTTCCTTATCTGCAAAACAGGCATGATGATGATAGTTCCAATTTCTCATAGGTTTGTTATGACAGTTATGGGAGTTAATATATGTAAATTACTTAGAACAGAGCCTGGCCTACAGGTCAATCATGATTATATCGGTTAATATTATATCCTGCAGGCCCACTGCTAATATTTGTAGGGCCCAAAACAGCAGCCCAAATGGAGGCCCAAATATCATAAGTCTGAATGTTTAAATGAATAAATTAAGCTATGCCCAAAGCCTGCCCTACACTCTCACCTTTACCCTCCTCACCTGAGACTGTCCTCACAGTCCAGAGACTAAAGGAGCCAAACTCTTTCCCTGGACCAGGGCTGCTACCTGCCAGCCTGAGGGTTGGCCTAGAACTGCTGGTGCAGGGTGGGCAGAAACTGGCTCTGGGCCCAGACTCCCATGTCATTGACAAGACCCACCAACGCACACACACCCGCGGACTCAGCTTCACATCCATTTCAACTTTCACGTCTTTCTCCCATGATTCCCGCTGGCTCAGGTGGTTACTAAACTTTGAAACACTTTCTCACAAGACCGGAAAGGAGATTTGGGACTTGTGTTTCAGTATTTGTGATATGCAAGGCCCTCTACGTGCTTGCCCGTAGTGTGGTCCTTGGAACAGCAGCATCAGCATCACCTGGGAGCTTATTAGAAATGCAGAATTTCAGGCCCCACCCCAAATCTACTGAATCAGAATCTGCATTTTAACAAGATCTCCTGAAGAACTGTATAAAGTTAAAGTATGAGAAGCACTGAACCAAGCGGAGAACCACATAGGAGCCCTTCTTTGCCCAGGTCTAGGTGTGGTTTTGATTCCCTGGCCACCAAATCTAGAGTAGCCACTGCCCCATCACTCTTGATCACATCACCCTGTTTATTTCCTTCATATAATTTAGCATAATCTCTCATTTCTAGTTTATTGTCTGTCTCCTCTAACTATAATATTAACTACAGGGAGGTTCCTGGTCTGTCAAGCTTAGTACTGTATGCACTGAGTCCAGAACTGGGCTCATGCAGAGAGGGTGTTCGATCTTGAATTAATCTAAAACACCTTCAATTGTAACACTGTTATCTTGCATACCACTAAGAAAGAACACAGCCGAGCTTCTGGTCAAGATGGCAGAATGCACAGTCCCCAGTGTCACTCTCTCCCACAAATCAACAAATTTGCAACTATTAAAAAGCAACGACAGCCAAGCTGGGACTGCTAGAACTCAGGGGAAGAGGAGGAGAGACCTAAGGAGTACTTGAGGGCAGGAGAAGCGACAATGAGAGAAAGAACCACTTCCACTATTTCAAGCCCCAGCTGTTTCAAGGCTGGAGCTGGTGAGCACACGGAGCAGGAGCTGACAAAAGCCGCAGTTGTACCCTTTGGATGAAGTTGCTTGGAGGCTGCAGGGGAGAAGAGGGCCTTGGTGGCCCCCAGGCCAAAAAGGCCACTAATAGGGTTCCCGTGGACCCACATAGAAGTGAGGGGCCACAACAACTGAAAAAAGGGGCCATTTAGAGGCAGGTGAGACATCGCAAGGGACTGGCACATAGCCCATCCCATGGGAAGTGTTTGGAGTGTGGGCAGTGGGGGAGATGGGCCCACTGGGGGAACACTGGGGCACAGCATGGACAGCTGATCTGTCCCCCAGTCAGCACAGGACCACTCAGTGGAGACTGGTCAGGAGTACAGAATTGCAGGGGGAGCAGTTTGCTGAAAAGACTCAGGCCCAGAACAGAGTTTCTACACAAGCCAGGTGCACCAGACCTCACAAGACCCAGAAACACCTACAAAGACAACCATTAAAACATGAGCTGCACAAAAAGCCTTCCATAGGGAATCAGCAGCAAAGCAGCAACTTAGCTCAACCACAGAGCACAAGTGCTGGTCCCCACAGGAAGTTCCCCCATTTTAGAAGTAAACAAAGGACAACAAATTAGTTCCAGTGCAGAGTTTAAGTGGTGGGAACAGTGAATAATCCAGCACACAACTGAAAGAAAAAACAAAGTACCCACAACCAGAGACAAAGTTTGATATTAATTAGTAAAGGTCTCACTTTACCAAAGAACACCTATAAAACCTAGGAGGACCAGAAGCTCCCTGGGCCTCCAAGCCAGGGAGGAGGGGAGGGCTGGGGGCCTCAGCCATGCCCCCCAACACCCACAACCAGCCCAGTGATGACCACTGAACTACTGCAGGAAACATCTCAGGCTCCCGAGCCAGGGTGGTGGGGGAACAAGGGCTTCAGCTACACACCCCCAACATCTGCAACCAGCCCAGCAACAACCTCTGAATCACCTCTGGAAGTCCCCTGCTGTCCAGAGCCTGGGCAGTAGGGGGCCGAAGGCTTCAGCCACACACCCCTGACATCTGCCTTCAGCCCAGCAATGACCAAGCCACCACTGGGAGCTCCCTGGTCTCCCCTGCAGGAATGAAGGGGGTGCCACAGGCCTCAACCACACCCCCCCTCATTCCTCCTTCTCCCACCCTATTTTCTTCCCCCTTCTCCTCTCCCCCTCCCACCCAACTGCTCTGCAACAACATCTTGGATGTTGGAGCCGGGGAATGGCCCCTCCTCCCAAAACCAGGCAAAGAACATGCCAAAAACACCACTTTCATGTGGGTGGCCCACGACAGCCACCACAATAGCCACAGCTGCCACAAAAGCAGCTAGACACCACAACCACCATGCAGATGGCCCACCAGCCACTCCAGTGCATTGACACAAGGAGAGTCACCAGCAGAGACCAAAGAAAAGAAGAGGACGTCTCTCTCCACAAAGCCCATTCCAGAGTAACAGAAGAAGTATCTGCTCTACCATAATAGTGGGGGACCTGCACACACCTCTCTCAGCACTGGACACATCATCTAGGCAACAAATCAACAGAATAATCATTACTCTTTCAGAAGGAGAGAATAAATCTAGGGTTATCAGAGGTGGGAGGGGGGAGAGAGAGGGGGATGGGGAGAGATTGGATAAGGGGCATGAAAAATAAGTACGATTGGTAATAATACATATGCTAATAATATTGATTTGATCAATATACGTCAATGTTGAACCACAAAAATATGTATAATCAATTATGATTCAATAAAAAAAAAAAAAATTTTTTTTAAAGAATCATATAAGGGCCGAGCCCGTGGTGCACTCGGGAGAGTGCGGCGCTGGGAGTGCAGCGACACTCCCGCCGCGGGTTCGGATCCTATATAGGAATGGCCGGTGCACTCACTGGCTGAGTGCCAGTCACGAAAAAGACAAAAAAAAGAATCATATAACCTAGAGAATTCTCTTTATTTAAAGGTTCGAGTTTCTGAAGGACTCTTGTAAGAGGATGAATCTTCTTTCAGAATAATTAAAAACTAAATTGGAAAAAAAAAAGAAAGAAAGAATGCTGCCAGTTAAACCATAATACAATGCTTTCTTAACACTTACATTTTTAATTTTATTCTAATTAAAAGCTCTTTTAGGCCTTTTTTTTTTTTTTAATCATTTTGGTACATACATGCAAAGAAAAATGTAAGTTAAATATTTTTTTCTTTTTTTTCCCTTTAGGCTACAACTGCATGCCGATACGAGGGTACTTCAAAAAGTTTGGGACAAAATGAAATTAAAAGATAATACAAATCTTTACATGAATTTTTTTTTTTTTTTTGAGGCTGGCAGGTACAGGGATTGAATTCGGGGCCTTGGTGTTATTAGCACCATGCTCTGACCCAATGAGCTAACCAGCCAGCTCTCCATGAACTTTATGAAGTACTCTCATAGAAGTAAAATAAATTGGTTAAAATATTCCAAAAGTTTCTTTAAAGTCTGACTCTTCTGAATCACTTTCTGACTATCGACATCTGTGTTTTTCCACACAATATTTTCCTCTGTGCCACCAAGGGTATCAGTGAAGCAGCATTTCTTAAAAGAATGTTCCACTATTGAGGGCTGGCCCCGTGGCTCACTCGGGAGAGTGTGGTGCTGATAACACCAAGGCCACGGGTTCGGATCCCATATAGGGATGGCCGGTTGCTCACTGGGTGAGCGTGGTGCTGACAACACCAAGTCAAGGGTTAAGATCCCCTTACCGGTCATCTTTTTTAAAAATAAAAAAGAATGTTCCACTATTGTCTCCAAGATTTTCTTCCAAGCTGCTGGGACATTCTTGTTTTACCAGATGGTGTCCACAGAATGACATCTTCACTGACATCAAATTTTCACCCCAGTACGTTGTTTCCATGCTTTTTAAAATATATTACCTCTTTGTTTCAATTTCAAAACACAATGCAATATTTTTGAAAGCTTTATTTTTTAGAGCAGTTTTAGATTCAAAGCAAAACTGAACACAAAACTCCCATATACTTCCTGTCCCCACACACCTACATCCTCCTCCACTATCAAGATCCTGCAGCACAGTGGCACATCTGTTACAGTCAAAGAACCTATATTGACACATCATTATCGGCCAAAGTCCATAGTTTACATTAGGGTTTTTTTTTTTTTTTTTTTTTTTTAAAGATGACCGGTAAGGGGATCTTAACCCTTGACTTGGTGTTGTCAGCACCAGGCTCTCCCAAGTGAGCAAACCGGCCATCCCTATATGGGATCCGAACCCGGGGCCTTGGTGTTATCAGCACCGCACTCTCCCGAGTGAGCCACAGGCCAGCCCTACATTAGGGTTTTAACTCTTGGTGTTGTACATTCTGTAGGTTTGGACGAAGGTGTAATGACAAGTGTCCATCATTATACTGTCATACAGAGTAGCTTCACTGCCCTAAAAATCCTCTGTGCTCTGACTGTTCACTCCTCCCAACACCCACCCCCCACCCCAGGCAACCACTGGCATTTTTAGTCCAGAGTTTGCCATTTCCAGAATGCCATATAGTTGGACTCACACAGTGTGTAGCCTTTTCAGTTTGGCTTCCTTCACTAATTAATATGCATTTAAGTTTTCTCCAGGTCTTTTCATGGCTTAATAGCTCCTTTCCTTTTAACCCTGAATAATATTCCATTGTCTGGATGTACCACAGTTGACTTATCCATTCATCGACTGAAGGACATCCTGGTTGCTCCCATGGTTTGTCAATTATGAATACAGCTGCTCTAAATATCATATGTTGGTTTTTGTGTGAACACAAGTTTTCAAGATATTTGGATAGAAATACTGCCGAATAGTATGGTAACAGTACGTTTGCTCCACATCGTCACCAGCATTTGGTGCTGTTGGTCTTTTGGAGGTTGGCCATTCTTTTTTTTTTTTTTTTTTTTTTTTCCCCCCATGACCGGTACTCAGCCAGTGAGTGCACCGGTCATTCCTATATAGGATCCGAACCCGCGGTGGGAGCGTCGCCGCGCTCCCAGCGCAGCACTCTACCGAGTGCGCCACGGGCTCGGCCCGAGGTTGGCCATTCTAATACGTATCTCGTTGCTTCAATTTGCAGTTACCTAAATGACGCATGATGTGGAGTTTCTTGTAGGCTTATTTGCCATCTACATATCTTCTTTGGTGAGGTGTGTGTTCAGGTCTTTTGCCCATTTTTTAATCGGGTTGTTCATGTCCCTATTGTTTTAAGAGTTTTAGAGTTATTTGTATATTTTGGGGGAACAGTCCTTTCTCAGATATGTCTTTTGTGGATATTTTCTTCCAGTCTGTGCTGTGGCTTCTCTTCTCATTGTCTTGACAGTGTGTTTCACAGAGTGGAAGTTCTTACTTTTAAAATCTAGCTTCTCAGTTATTTCTTTCATGGATTGTGCCTTTGGTGTTTTATCTAAAAAGTTATTGCCAAACCCAAGCTCATCGAGATTTTATCCTATGTTACCTCCTAGGAATTTTATAGTTTTGTGTTTTGCATTTAGGACTATGACCTATTTTGAGTTAATTTCTGTGAAAAATATAAGGTCCGTGTCTACATTCACTTTTTTTGCCTGTCGACGTCCAGTTGTTCCAGCACCATTTGTGCTGCAACATAAATGGAAAGAGACTATCTTTTCTCCATTGTACTGCCTTTGCTCTTTTGTTAAAGATTAGTTGACTATTCTTGTGTGAGTCAATTTTTGGACTCTATATAGTGTTCCATTGGTCTATTTGTCTTTTTTTTTTTTTCCCCACCAATACCACACTGTCTTGACTACTCCAGCTTTATGGTAATCTTGAAGTTGGGTAGTGTCAGTCCTCTAACTTTGTCCTTCTCTTTCAATACCGTGTAGACTATTCTAGGTCTTTTGTCTCTCCATGTAAACTTTAGAATTAGTTTGTCAATATCCACAAAATAACTTGCTGGGATTTTTGGTTGGAATTGAATTGAACATAGAGATCAAGTTGGAAGAACTGACATCCTGACAATATTGAGTCTTCCTATCCATGAACATAGAATATTTCCCCATTTATTTAGTTCTTCTTTGATTTATTTCATTGCAGTTCTGTAGTTTTCCTCATATAGATCTTATACATATTTTGTTAGGTTTAGTCATGTACAGCACAACAACATTTCAGTCAAAAGACCATATATACAACAGTGGCTATACCATATAGCCTAGGTGTGCGGTAGGCTATATCATTCAGGTTTGGGTAAGTACACTCTGTGACATTCACACAGTGATGTAATTGTCCACTCATTCCTCAGACCATATCTCCATTGTTAAGCAACACATGACTGTATATCTAAGTATTTCATTTTGGGGGGTGCTAAGGTAAATGGTATTGTAGTTTTTTGGAAGACATTTTAAACAGCAATTTAACTCAAAAAGTATAGTACCAATAGGCTACATAACTCAACTGAAGCGATAATAATATGAACAGCTATGCCTGAGTTCTCACATATGCAGGCAAAACCTACCATGCTTATAAAACACCATTGATTATATAATATATCCTAATTTCAGAGGCAATAAAATGTATAAAATGCATGACTTAGAACTGATGGAATATGGTAAATGTTTAAGGAATGAATGGCACTGACTCAGTCTCACACCATCCCTGTAACCAACTTCAGGTCCAGAAATAACTAGCAAATTTCCCATTTGTCTCAATTTATATCCTAAGAGAAAGCAAATCTAACCGGCCTAGCCATTCAGTTTGTGGTACAGTCTACGGATTGCTGGCCGCTGTGTATTACTTAGGATATAACTTTGGCTGCTTATAACAGAGACCCAAATTAACCATGTCTCAAACAGGATAGAAGTTTATGTCTTGCTAACAAACAGCAAGGAGATAGGTGGCCCAGGGTGGTAACAATGTTTCTGCTCCTCAAAGCTGTCCAGGGGCCCAGACTCCTGTGATGTTGTGGATTCACCATCTCTAGGGGTTGCCCTCATGCACAGTCCAAAAGGCTCAATTCCAGGCCAGCACTCCAGCCAGCAAGAAGGAGACAGTGAGGACATGCTCATTCCTTAAAATACATCACTAGTTTTGTTTTGTTTTACTTTGTTCATTTTTTGTTTTTTCATCTTTTTCTTTTTTTATTCGTTGCTTTTTAAAATATATTTTTTATTGATTTTTTTGTGTTTTATTTTGTACATCACCATAGTTGAGCATATCATTTCTGCCCCCTCTCATAAGCCATAATTTATTCCCATGGCCACAGCTAGTTTCCAGAGAAGGTGGGAATTATAGTCTTTAGCTGATCATCCATGTGCCTGGATAAAAAGTTTACTATTATATTAAAACAGAAGGATGGGGCTGACTCACTATCTGTGCCATATACTGGGCCAGGCATCCATCTCTGATCCACACAGCTATGGCTAGGGATTATGGGGTCAAGGAGTTTAGACAGATTCCCTGGAAAGGACATTTGTTGGATGCCTCCCCATCATTCATTTCATCTTTATTCCTTCTTTCCTAACAGGCTGGTGGTTTAGATGGAATTCATAACTCTTCCTGTTCTAGAGTGGTCCCTGAGTGACTTAAGTCAAGTAGCATGTTCTACCTCTTGGCCACAGTGATCTGGGTCAGGGACAAGCACAGAACCCAATCTCAGCCAAGGTGAAGTTTTCTGGGGTGTATAGGAAAGAAGCTTCCACTCTCATCAGGGAAAGCTATGAGAAGAGATTCTCTTCCTCCTGACAGTGTGATGTAAAGACATGAGGTCTGGAACTGTGCAGCTAATACTGCTATCAAGAGGATAATCCGCTTAAAGAGGAAGTCAACACCAAAAAAGGCACAGCAGAGAGAATGGCAGAGAAAAAAAAACAAGAACACTGATGACATCTTGAATTTCTGAATCAAACTGTACCTGAAATTAGTTCTACCTTTGGGTGTTTTGATTGCCTGAACCAATAAGATCCCTTTTTGTTTCAGTAGAGTTGGGTTTTCTGTTTCCTGATATAGTTCCTTAAAATGAACTCAAAACCTAGCAGGTAATAAGTGAATGACAACTTTACTACTGTTAATATCATTTTCAGAATTTACATTATATATTTTCTCTTTAAAATATTTTCTTTAGGATATGTAGAGTTCCGGTCAAGATGATGGAATAGATGGTCCCCAGAGTCACTCTCTCCCACAAGTCAACCAATTTACAACTATAAAAATGTAACATCAGCCAAGCTGGGGCCTCTGGAGCTCAGGGGAAGAGGAGAAGAGACCTACGGAGTGCATGAAGGCGGGAGAAACTATGATGACAGAAAGAAAAAGCTGCTCTGAGCATTTCGGGCTGTGGCCACTTTAAGACTGGAGCTGCTGAGCACATGGAGCAGGAGCCACAGAAGCCGCAGCTGTGCCCTTCAGATGGAGTTACTTGGAGGTGGCAGGAGAGAAGAGGGCCTTGGTGGCACCCAGGACAGCAGGACCACTGATAGGGTTCCCATGGACCCACGCAGGAGCGAGGAGCCAGAACAGCTGACAAAAGGGAGCCATTCAGAGGCCAGTGAGTCATCACAAGGACCAGAGCAGGGCTCGTCCCATGGGAAGTGTTTGGAGCATGGGCAGTGGGGGAGATGGGCCCACCGGGAGAACACTGGGACACAGCAAGGACAGCCGATCCGCCCCCCAATCAGCACAGGATCACTCAGAGGAGACGGGTCAGGAATGCAGAATTGCATGGGGTGCAGTTTGATGAAAAAACTCAGGCCCAGATCAGAGTGTCTACACAACCCTGATCCACCGGGTCTCTGGAGAGCCAGAAGTACCTATAAGGTCAACCATTAAACCCTGAGCTGCAACTTCCAGTCAAGATGGCGGAATAGACGGTCCCTAGTGTCACTCTCTCCCACAAATCAACCGATTTAAACTATAAAAACATAGCATCAAGTGCATATAGAACGGGGAGACGTCCAGCGGGGGAGGCAGAAGCTCCACGGAGACCACATGACCCGTGGGGCCATGATCCAGCAGATAGGCTTCACCGCCACCACCCAGCTCCATTCCCAGCCCAGCCCAGTGTGAACAGAGTGAGGAGACGTCTGGCAGGGGAGGCGGAGGCTCCGCAGAAACCACACACCCTGTGGTGCCGCCACTGCATGATCCAGCAGGTAGGCTTCACCACAGGCACCAGGCTCCATTCCCAGCCCGGCCTAGTGCACTCAGAGCAGGGAGACGTCTGGCAGGGGAGGCGGGAACTCCATAGGGACCACACTGCTGCCGCATGATCCAGTAGCCCAGCCCAATACGTATGGAGCACAGAGACGTCCAGCAAGGGAGATAGAAGCTCCGTAGAGACAACACACCCTGTGGGGGGCCGCCACTGCGCGATCTAGCAGCAGGTAGGCTTCACCACCGCCACCCGGCTCCATCCCAAGCCCAGCCTAGCGTGCACAGAGCAGTGAGACATCCTGCAGGGGAAGGGGAAGCTCTGAAGAGTCCACACACTCTGCGGTGCCTTGGCGTATCCCAGCAGCCTGGGCCAGAGTGCACAGAACAGGGAGAAGTCCAGCACGGGAGGTGGAAGCTCAGCAGAGACCACACACCCTGCGGTACTGCGCGGTGATCCAGCAGCCTGGCAGAGTCCAAGGTGACAGAGAGGTGGCTCCCTGGAGAAGCCCAAGACCCGAGGCAACCACACACACAAGGCAATAGTGGCCAACTGAGCAGTCACTGAGGTAGCCATACCAAATTGGCAACCACAGCAACATCTTAGTCAGTCAATAGTGTCAAAACTGTGGACTGTGAAACCCCCTGCCACAATGAATAAACATCAAAGAAAAGACACCAGATATATGAAAAATCAAGAAAGTACACCACCAAAGGATAATAACTCTCAAGCTATAGATCCTATAGAACAAGAAGCCCTTGAAATGACTGACAAGGAATTTCGAGTGATAATTCTAAGGAAACTGAATGAGATACAAGAAAACTCAGCTAGACATCATGATGAAACGAGGAAAAGTATACAGGATCTGAAAGAGGAAATGTACAAGGAAACCAATGCCCTGAAAAAAAATGTAGCAGAACTTGCCAAACTGAAGAAGTTATTCAGCGAAATAAAAAACACAACGGAGAGTTTAACCAGCAGGCTTATGGAAGTTGAAGAGAGAACCTCTGAACTTGAAGATGGGCTGTTTGAAATAACACAAGCAGACAAAAAGAAAAAGAAAAAAGAATCAAAGGCATTGAAGAAAATCTGAGAGAGATATCAGACAACCTTAAGCACTCAAATATCTGAGTCATGAGTATTCCAGAAGGGGAGGAAAAAGGAGATTGCTTTGAAAACATATTCAACAAAATAGTGGCAGAAAACTTCCCACGTATAGGAAAAATCACAGATCTTCAGATCCAGGAAGCTCAATGATCTCCAAATGTATTCAACCCAAAAAGGTCTTCTCCAAGACATGTTATAGTCAAATTGGCAAAACTCAAAGACAAAGAGAGAATCTTAAAAGCTGCAAGGGAGAAGCATCAAATCACCTATAAGGGAGCCCCAATCAGGCCAACATCAGACTTTTCATCACAAACCCTAAAAGCCAGAAAGGAATGGGATGATATATTCAAAATACTAAAAGATAGAGATTGCCAGCCAAGAATACTCTACCCTGCAAGGCTATCCTTCCGAAATGAAGGGCAAATAGTATATTTCTCAGACAAACAAAAACTGCGGGAGTTCACCACCATACGACCACTCTTACAAGAAATTCTCAAGGGAGTACTGGGTTTGGTTCCTGAAAAATAACTACCACTGCCATAAAAACCCAAGAAAAATCAAAACCCACTAGTATAATAAAAATGGCATTCATGAAGAGAAAACAAACAAACAAAAAGGCTCTCTACAACCTAAGGAACCAACAAACACAGAAAACAAACAGTAAATCAGAAAGCAAAGAACAAAAGACACCTAAGACAACCAAACAATAATCAATAAAATGCCAGGAATAAATCAACACTTTTCAATAACAACTCTTAATGTAAAAGGCTTAAATTCCCCAATCAAAAGACACAGACTGGCTGCCTGGATTAAAAAGGAGGACCCAACTATATGCTGCTTTCAAGAGAACCACCTCACCCATAAAGACTCACATAGACTAAGAGTGAAAGGATGGAAAAAGATTGACCATGCAAACAGAAAAGAAAAATGAGATGGAGTAGCTATTCTAATATCTGACAAAATAGACTTTAAACTAAAAACCATAAAAAGAGACAATGAGGGACACTACATAATGAGAAAAGGACTGATCCATCAAGAAGACATAACAATCATAAATATGTATGCACCCAATGTTGGAGCAGCCAGATTTATAAAACAAACTCTATCAGACCTAAAGAAGGAAATAGACACTAATACCATAATAGCAGGGGACCTGAACACCCCACTGTCAATATTGGACAGATCATCTAGGCAAAGAATCAGCAGAGAAACACAAGATCTAAACAATACTCTAGACCACTTGGACTTGGCAGATATCTAAAGAACATTCCATCCAGCAACCTCAGAATATTCATTCTTCTGGGCCGAGCCCGTGGCGCACTTGGTAGAGTGCTGCGCTGGCAGTGCGGCGACGCTCCCGCCGCGGGTTCGGATCCTATATAGGACTGACCGGTGCACTCACTGGCTGAGTGCCGGTCACGAAAAAACGACAAAAAAAAAAAAAAAAAAAGAATATTCATTCTTCTCATCAGCACATGGATCATTCTCCAGGATAGACCACTTATTAGGTCACAAATCAAGTCTCAAAAAAGTTCAAAAAAATTGGAATTATCCCATGTATTTTCTCAAGCCACAATGGATTAAAACTAGAAATCAATAACAAATGAAATTCTGGAAACTATACAAACACATGGAAATTAAACAGCATTCTACTTAATGACATATGAGTCCAAGAAGAAATCAAGCAGGAAATCAAAAAATTTATTGAAACTAATGAAAATAATGATACATCATACCAAAACCTGTGGGATACTGCAAAAGCAGTATTAAGGGGGAAATTTATCGCATTAAACGCTCACCTCAGAAGAATGGAAAGATGGCAAGTGAACAACCTAACACTTCACCTTAAAGAACTAGAAAAAGAAGAACAATCCAAACCTAAAGTTAGCAGATGGAAAGAAATCCTTAAGATCAGAGCAGAACTTAATGAAATTGAAACCCAAAAAACAATACAAAAGATCAATGAATCAAAAAGTTGGTTTTTTGAAAAGAAAATAAAATTGACAAACCATTAGCATGGCTAACAAAAAAAAGAAGAGAGAAGATTCAAATAACAAAAATTAGAAATGAAAAAGGTGATATTACAACTGATTCATCTGAAATACAAGGAATCATTCGAGACTACTATAAACAACTATATGCCAACATATTTGAAAATCTGGAGGAAATGGATAAATTTCTGGACACACACATGCTCCCAAAACTGAGCCATGAAGATGTAGAAAATCTGAACAGACCAATAACAATAAAGGAGATTGAAGTTGTTATCAGAAGGCTCCCAACAAAGAAAAGCCCAGGACCAGATGGATTCGCAGCAGAATTTTACCAAACATTCAAAGAGGAATTGACACCAATTCTTTACAAACTATTCCAAAAGATTGAAACAGATGCAAATCTCCCAAACTTATTCTATGAAGCAAACATCATCCTGATACCAAAACCAGGTAAAGATATAACCAAAAAAGAAAACTACACGGTGATATCCTTGATGAATATAGACGCAAAATTCCTCACTAAAATACTAGCAAACAGAATACAGCAACACATACGTAAAATTATTCACCACGATGAAGTGGGATTCATCCCAAGTATCCAAGGTTGGTTCAACATATGCAAAACAATAAATGTGATACACCATATTAATAAAATCAAACACAAGGACCATATGATCATTTCTATAGATGGTGAAAAAGCATTTGATAAAATTCAACACTCATTCATGACAAAGACCCGCTATAAATTAGGTACAGATGGAAAGTATCTCAACATATTTAAAGCCATATATGATAAACCCACTGCCAATTTCATCCTGAATGGGGAAAAGCTGAAAGCTTTTCCTTTAAGAACAGGAACTAGACAAGGATGCCCACTCTCACCACTCCTATTCAACATAGTTTTGGAAGTACTAGGCAGAGCAATCAGAGAAGAGAAGGAAATAAAGGGCATCCAGATTGGAAAAGATGAAGTCAAACTGTCCCTGTTTGCAGATGACATGATCCTATATATCGAACAGCCTAAAGCCTCTACAAAAAAACTCTTGGAGTAGATAAATGATTTCAGCACAGTAGCAGGATACAAAATCAACACACAAAAATCAGTAGCATTTCTATTCTCCAATAGTGAACATGCAGAAAGAGAAATCAAGAAAGCCTGCCCATTTACAATAGCAACCAAAAAAATAAAATCCTTAGGAATTGAGTTAACCAAGGATGGGAAAAATCTCTATAATGAGAACTACAAAACACTGCTGAGAGAAATTAGAGAGGATACAAGAAGATGGAAAGATATCCCATGCTCTTGGATTGGAAGAATCAACATAGTGAAAATGTCCATACTACCCAAAGTGATATACAAATTCAATGCAATCCCCATCAAAATTCCAATGACATTTTTCTCAGAAATGGAAAGAACTATCCAGACATTTATATGGAATAACAAAAGACCATGCATAGCCAAAGCAATGCTGAGCAAAAAAAATAAAGCTGGAGGCATAACACTACCAGACTTTAAACTATACTACAAAGCTATAATAAGCAAAACAGTATGGTACTGGCATAAAAACAGACACACTGATCAATGGAATAGAATAGAGAATCCAGAAATCAACCCACACACCTACAGCCATCTGATCTTTGACAAAGGCACCAAGCCTATACACTGGGGAAGAGACTGCCTCTTTAGCCAATGGTGCTGTGAGAACTGGATATCAATATGCAGGAGAATGAAACTAGACCCATACCTTTCACCATACACTAAAGTCAACTCAAAATGGATTACAGATTTAAATATACACCCTGAAACAATAAAACTTCTTAAAGAAAGCATAGGAGAAACACTTCAGGAAATATTACTGGACATAGACTTCATGAATACGACCCCAAAAGCACGGGCAACCAAAGGAAAAATTAACAAATGGGATTATGTCAAACTAAAGAGCTTCTGCACAGCAAAAGAATCAATTAACAGAGTTAAAAGACAACCAACAGAGTGGGAGAAAATATTTGCAAAATATACATCTGACAAAGGATTAATATCCAGAACATACAAGGAACTCAAACAACTTTACAAGAAAAAAACAAGCAACCCAATTAAAAAATGGGCAAAAGAGCTAAGTAGGCATTTCTCTAAGGAAGATATACAAATGGCCAACAGACATATGAAAAAATGCTCAACATCACTCAGCATCCGGGAAATGCAAATTAAAACTACACTGAGATACCATCTCACCCCAGTTAGGATGGCTAAAATCCAAAAGACTCTGAATGATAAATGCTGGCGAGGTTGCAGAGAAAAAGGAACTCTCATACATTGTTGGTGGGACTGCAAAATGGTGCACCCTCTATGGAAAATGGTATGGAGGTTCCTCAAACAATTGCAGATAGATCTACCGTATGACCCAGCAATCCCACTGCTGGGAATATACCCAGAGGAAAGGAAATCATCAAGTCGAAGGCATACCTGTTCCCCACTGTT
Source organism: Cynocephalus volans (assembly GCF_027409185.1). Taxonomy (NCBI): domain Eukaryota; kingdom Metazoa; phylum Chordata; class Mammalia; order Dermoptera; family Cynocephalidae; genus Cynocephalus; species Cynocephalus volans. The sequence goes on from NC_084469.1 coordinate 32,587,279, forward strand.
CGTCGCAGCACTGTGTACTATAGCCAAGAGTTGGAACCAGCCCAAATATCCATCATCGGATGAGTGGATACAGAAAATGTGGTATATCTACACAATGGAATACTACTCAGCTATAAAAACGAATGAAATACTGCCATTTGCAACAACATAGATGGACCTTGAGAGAATTATATTAAGTGAAACAAGTCAGGCACAGAAAGAGAAATACCACATGTTCTCACTTATTGGTAGGAGCTAAAAATAAATAAATAAATTCACACACACACAGAAAAAATGCCAAGTGGGGGAAAGAAGACATAACAACTACAATTCCTTGAAGTTGATACGACAAGCAAACAGAAAGGATATTGTTGGGTGGGAGGGAGGAGAGGGAGGAGGGAGGGAGGTTTCGGTAATGGGCCACAATAATCAACCACATTGTATATCCATAAAATAAAATTTAAAAAAAAAAACAAAAAGAAAAACCAAAACCCTGAGCTGCACAAAAAACCTTCCCTAGGGAAACTACAGCAAAGCAGCAATTTAGCTCAACCGCAGAGTTCAAGTACTGGTTCCCACAGGAAGTTCCCCAGTTTTAGAAGTAAGCAAAGGACAAAAAATTATTTCCAGCCCAGGCACACCACCAGTACCTTGGGACCTACCTGGGGACACAAGGCATGGATCTGGGGACTGGACCCCCCCTTCCACAACCAGGCACCCCACGTCAGCACCTCACGGCTTGCCTGGGAACCCAAGGCATGGAGAAGGGAACTGGATCCCTCTCCCACAACCAGGCACACTGCCAGCACCAAGGAGCATGCCACAAACATCACCTCCATGTGGATGGCCCATCACAGCCACCACAATAACATGGCAGCTGCAAAAGCGGCTAGATGCTACAACCACCACACAGATGGTCCACCAGCCACTGGACTGCATTGACACAAGGAGAGACACTAGCAGAGATAAAGAAAAGAAGAGGATGTCTCTCTCCACAAAGCCCATTTCAGAGTGACAGAAGAAGCATCTGCTCTATGATAATATTGGGGGACCTGATCATACCTCTCAGCATTGGACAGATCATCTAGGCAACAAATCAACAGAGTAACCATTATTCTTTCAGAAGGAGAGAAGAAATCTAGGGTAATTAGGCGGGTGGGGGGAGGGAGAAGGAGATGGGGAGAGATTGAACAAGGGGCATAAAGAATAATTATAGTAATATTGATTTGATCAACATGTCTCAATGTTGAACCCCCAAAATATGTATAATCAATTTTGATTCAATAAATAAAATAAATTTTTAAAAAAATTTTTTTCTTTAGGCTTCCAGTCAAAATGGTGGAATAGACGGTCCCCAGCGTCACTCTCTCCCACAAATCAACCAATTTACAACTATTAAAAAGCAACAACATCCAAGCTGGGGCCCCTAGAGCTCAGGGGAAGAGGAGGAGAGACCTACAGAGTGCATGAAGTCAGGAGAAGCCACAATGAGAGGAAGAAAAAACCACTCTGGCTGTTTTGTGCCCCAGCCACTTCCAGGCCAGAGTTGCTGAGCACATGGAGCAGGAGCCAGCAAAAGCCACAGCTGTGTCCTTCATATGAAGCTGCTTGGAGCTGACAGAGGAGAAGAGGGCCTTGGTGGCCCCCAGGCCAACAAGACCACTAATTGGGTTCCCATGGACCCACATAGGAGCGAAGAGCCACAACAACTGAAAAAAAAGGAGCCACTCATAGGCTGGTGAGTCATCGCACAGGACTGGTGCATGGCCTGTCCCGGGGAAGCGTTTGGAGCATGGGTAGTTGGGGAGACAGGCCCACTGGGACATAGTATGGACAACTGATCTGCACCCCAATCAGCATAGGACCACTCAGAGGAGACTGGTCAGGAATATAGAATTGCATGGGGTACAGTTTGATAAAAAGACTGAGGCCCAAACCAGAGCTTCTACACAACCCAGCTGTACCATATATCACTAGACCTGGAAGTACCTATAAAGTCAACCATTAAAATCTGAGCTAGACAAAAAGCCTTCCATAGGGAATCAGCAGCAAAGCAGCAATTAAGCTCAATCACAGAACTCAAGTACTGGTCCCCAGAGGAAGTTCCCCCATTTTAGAAGTAAGCAAAGGACAACAAATTAGTTCCAGTGCAGAGTTTAAGTCGTGGGAACAGCAAATAATCCAACAGAGAACTGAAAGAAAAAACAAAGTACTAGCAACCAGAGACAAAGCTTGATATTAAGTAATAGATATCTAATTTCACCAAAGAACACCTATAACACCTAGAAGGACTGCAAGTCCCCTGGACTACCAAGCCAGAAAGTAGGCTCAAACATGCCCCCTGACACCCATAACCAGTCCTGAGGGTGGGAGACGAGGGCCTCGGCCACACCCCCCTGACACACACAACCACCCCAGTGATGACCACCAAGCTACTGCAGGAAGTGCTGCAGCTCTCCCAAGCTGGGACCTTGGCCACGCCCCCCTTGACACCCACAACGCACCCAGCAGTGACCATCAGCCACCACAGGAAGTGCCCTGGGCTCTCCAGAGCCAGGGCAGAGGAGGGCCAAGCACCTCGGCCATGCCCCCTGATGTGCAACCAGTCCAGTGATGACCACCAAGCTGCAGCAAGAAGGGCCCTGGGTTTCTGAACTGGGGTGCTGAGGGGCAAGGGCTTTTGCCACATCCTTCAACATCTGCACCCAGCCCAGCAATTACCAAGCCACTGCTGGAAGCCTCCTGGTCTCAAATGCGGAGGGTGCCACAGGCCTCAATCCCACCCCTCCTCCTTCCTCCCTCTTCTATCACATTTCCTTCCCCTTTCTCTTCTCCCCCTCTGTCCCAACTGCTCTGCAACAACATCCTAGAATGTAGAAAAAATATATTAATAAAATTACATTTTCTTTAAGAATAAATAAATAAAACAAAGGTTGCTACTGAGGAAAATAAATAAATAAATATTTTCTTTAAACTTACATCCAGTTTTGTAACCAGATTTATAAAAATTATTCAGACTTATGCCAAGACTTCCCATTTTGAGGTTTTCATTTTACTTCATCTCTCCGTGAGCTAACATTATTTCAAAAAAAAGGAAGAGACACAGTGGTATTTGTAAATCAAAACATTCTCAGAAATGTAATTCTATTGCCCTTTGCACATAAAAATCAACTTGGACATGTGCACAGTAAGTGAGTGGTAAGTTTTTTGTTGTTGATATAGAGACAAGCTTTACTCCTTTGTTTTCTGGCATTTAGTATTGCAGGGAAGTCTCTGGCCAGACCAACTTTTGCTCCTTTCTAAGTAGCCCTTTTAATTCTGCCTAGATGTATTTCATCAGGATGCATCTAGGATCAATTGACTTTTAACATTTTACCTGAGAACAGTATACCTTTCAACCTGCTAACCCGAGTGGATCTAAGCTCAGTGAAGTGTTATCCTAGTGAAGATGTTTTAACTGCAGCGTCACCTCTGCCGGCTCTGTTCTTCTCTTTGGGAGCAGCCAGTTTCCTTACCCTAAATCTGTGTTCTCTCCCATCATCTATTATTTTCCCTCCCACTCTTTTCATTGCCCATCCTTTTTTCTCATCTTTTGGTCCTTTTCCTCTGAATTTGAGAGTTTTCTCAAGTTTGTCGTCTGTGTCCCTCATTCACTTTTCCCCAGTTTCAATTCTACTCTTTAGCGCTTCCTAATTCTCCTTGTGCATGTTGAGTTTCTGAGCAATTCTCTCTTCTCTCTCTCAAATACATGCTAGCACCTTTTCATCTCACCCTTTTCTTTTTTAAGGCACTCTGCTCTTCCTTCCAGGAGAATTCTAGTGATGTCACCAAAAACCTTCCTGAAAAAATCCTACAGTAAATATTTCTCCAGAGCTCTGTCTCTTTCTTTCAGTCTTTGGGACGATGTGCCCCTTCCCTTGTTTGGAGAAAAATTTTCAGAATTCCTATATTGTCCCTATAGTGTTAACATTATTATTATTTCATCCATACAGAGTTGTATAAAACTAACATAACGAGTACGTGTGGACCATCCCACACACACAGCTTTTTTTTCTCTTTACTTATCTTCAAAAAAAAAGTACCATTTCTCAGACTCAATATTGATCAGCTTGTGGACAAATACACAGCTTGTTCTTGGCCCCACTCTCTGTGCATTGGGACAGTGGCTGGATCCCCTCTTCAGGACTACAGTAAGAAGGCTCACTATTCAGGGCATGACATTTGCTCGGTAGTTCACCATTAGCACTGGTGATCCAACAGTACCTCCCACCATCGCCTCCATGAGGACCCAGACTCTCTGTCGCCACTTCCCAGTCCTCAAGCTTCTTCCTCCTGCACTGTTTCAGAATAACTGCTCTCTACAAAATTTCCCTAATGGGCTTCTGCTCATTTATGGTTTCAGTTTCCTCGTGGCCTTTGCTCACTCTCTCCTTTCGTACATCTCTCAGTTTGGGGCCACCCTACATTCTGATGATTCTCTTAGGTTGTCTCACAGACAAATTTCCCATGAATGAAGAGCCAACCATTGATCAGCCATCATTCAGTCACAGTCCTTCTGTGGTCAGAGCTCTCACCTCAAGCAACCTTATAGATCTCTGGCTACATGTCTGCCTTTGGGTCAGCTATTCATTCCTCCATCAATCAGCTGTGGCCTGAATAATAGGGTCTGTGTCAGGCAGCTATTGCTGTGTAACAAAAAAAACCCCCACAAAGTCTTAGTGAATTACAAATATATGCATTTATTTCATTCACACGTGTATGGGTTGCTTGGAGGTCAGCTGATCTAGGCTGGGATCCAATCTGGGACTTTTCCTTGATCTTACACCTTCCTTTTTCCAGTGGGTTAACACAGGCATGTTCTCCTCATAGCAATAATAGTGGCAAGTGGCAATATGCAATGCCTCTTAAGGCCAACGCTCAAAACTGGGGTATTGTCACTTCTGCCCATATTCCATTCTGCCCATATGGTGAGAGGTACATTCTATCTCTAGTGGGAGGGACTACAAAAATAGCATAGCAAAGAACATGAACACGGGGAGGACTGGAGAACTGGAACAAATAGTCCCATTTTTACGGCAGGATCATGTGGTCATATCATAGGCTTTACACGTGGTAAACTGTCTGCACAGAACCTCTCAAAGGAAGCTGCACAGATGATGACAGGCAGTCTGTGGCTTCTCAGAAACAGCAAGTGACAAGTTAAAGGATACTTCTGCAATACTTAAAAGTAACCACTACCACTACTAGGATTTGAAACACTCCTTCTAAAACACAGGAGAATGTTACAAATTATAAAGAAAAGGGACAGAAAAACATCAGAAGCAACATGGAAATATTTTTTAAAGCATTAAACAACCCAACATATGCAAACCCAATTTATCAGTTATCACAATAACTGTCCATGAATCAGAGGCAAACAGCTGGGGGAGGTTCAGAGTATTTTCTTTTTTCAGGCATCCTCTGATTCGAGAGGTAAATTCTTCACATATTTTTCCTCAATCCAGCTCCTCTGTCTTATGATTAGTAGGGATTCCTCCCAGATTCTGGCATCAATTTTGAGTGGTAAGTTCTCTCCGTTTTCTACGTCTCTGTAGTGGTTTGAGTGGGCTACTGGGAGAAGCTACATCTGAGGTCACTGGCTGGGCACCACTTTCCGTGTGACATCCTCATCACGTGCCCTTTGAAGTCCTGCAGCACTTCCTGCTACCCTCATCTCTTCCAAGGCACTGCTCCATCCTACTTGGGCTCGGGTTAACTCTGCAGGAGCCTTCACTCTCCTGTTTACTCCTGAGACTCACATCTGGGTCTCAGTCATACAACCGAATCCCTACAGTATCCAGCACAAGGCTCTGTCCATAGCAAGAACTTAATGAATGAATCTCTGTGTCAGAAAAGACTCTTCACAAGGTGGTTGAGAGAAACACAATTCAAACAGGTTCACATAGTCAAAACTTTCCAAAGAACGATCGGGCTTCAGGCATAGCTGGATCTGCAAATTCAAACAATGTCATCCAGACTTAGTCTCTTCCCATCTCTTGATTGTTCTTCCCTCTGGATTGACTTCCCTCTAGAACAGGTCGCCCTCCTTTGTGGTGACAACAGGCCACCAGCAACTTCAGCACCCCAACAAAAACAAGTTCTTTGACCTCAGAATACCAACAACAACAACAACAGCAAAAAACCCTGAATTTGACTCTCATGGGACTGGCTTGGATCACATGGCCATTGCTGAATCACACACTGAGTCAGAGGGATGAAATGCTCTAATCAATCAGGCCTTGGTCTCGAACCCACCCTGAGAAACAGGTCGTGGCTTCAACAGGAGGAGGATTCAATAAACAAAGAATGAAAAGGAATGAAAGGACAAGGAAAGGCCACCCTCGTCTTTCTACTTTCTCTCTAGGAAGAACTCTCCCTGTTGGACTAATGGTGACGATGAGGCCACCACACATCTGCTTAGAGCTTCTTACTTTACAAAATCCTTCCCACATTGTTGCATTTAATCCTCACAACCAGCCCACAAGGCAAGTGGCAACATTATACTCTTTACACAGATGAGGCAACTGAGACCATGGCATTAAGGGACTTGGCTAAGTCACAAAGCAGGTAAGGAACCAGCAGAGGGGCTGTGGAGAGGTGTGTGCAGAAAGGACAAAGGCACTGACTCCAGGCAACTTCCTTTGTGTGTCAAGCTCCCCCACGACATCCTCCCCGTCACCTCACAGGCTGCAGCCCCTCCGCCTCCTCCTCGGTACCTGCGTCCTGTGCCTCTCGCCCTTATCATTCTGATCATGCCAGTTTCTGCCACACCTCTTCCCCGACCTTTGCTCCCCTGGACCTGAGAACCTCCAGCTTGCTTTCACTTACTGCCTGTCCTTCCCAGCATCCTGCCATGTGCACAGGAAAGTGTGCCCGCTGTGTAGGGCTCTCCCTCATCCCCCTCTCCCTGGTCTGCATCCTGGCCAACACCCTCCTGCTGGTGCCTAATGGGAAGACCACCTGGACCAAGGAGAACCTCACCTCGCAAGTCTGGTACATGGCTGGCTTCATCGGCGGGGGCCTGATGGTGAGGGAGCAGGGGCCGGGGCCGGGGCCGGGGCACCACTCTAAGGGGTTCTGAACAGTAGGGAGAGGAAGAGAGGGAAAAGGACAGTTATCTGGGAAGGGATAGCAATGGCATGGTGGGGACAGCTAGGAGCTGGCCAACCTGCCCCCTACACGCTGACAATCCTGGAAGAACCCCAGGATCCTGAGCTGAATGTCTGAGGGGAACGGGAGGGAAGGGAGCCTCACTGCTCCCAACAGCTTCCCTTCTAGATAGGCAGCATGTCCTTCCTGCCCTTCCCCACCCCCACTGTTGTACAAATGCTGGAAACACCTCACTACAAGGGTCAAGGCAGAAGCAGCGGCTGGCTGTGTGCAAGGTTATTCAGGGCACGGTAACAATAGGCATGGGGGGAGGGGTGCAGTGGAAATATCTGGAGCCAGGGAGTGACATCACAGATCGGTCACTCTACCTATCAGCTCAGTGTTCCCCTCCACTGCCTCCACCTGTCTGGATGTCCACTCTGGGCTGGGAGCTAAGGACGAACTCAGAACCTAGGTCAGTAAGGCAGAGAAGGTGCCCCAAATCCTCCTAGAGACCAGGATGAGTCAGAAGAAGTGGGAGAAGGGGAGACCCAGATATCTTGGACTTCCTAATACCCATCCTCCAACTTCCTCCCCATTTAGAGGAACTTTTGGATGTTCAACCTAGTTTAACATCTTCATAGGAGAAAGACAAAATATCTACCCAGCACAGTTCCCCACTTCTTAGGATGGTTAACTAATGATATTCTCCAGGACAGGTCTCACCTTTGTCCCTTTTGCTGGTCACACCTCTATTAGCTAAATGGGGATAGCTCTCCTTTGACCAACAAATCCCCTCTTACCCTCTGGGGTCTTCCCTCCTACTCCCTTCCTCCTGCATGGATTCATGGCTGTTGGACTCCATCCATCTGACCTCTCTCTCTCTGAGATGTCACACTCCTCCCAGACTTACACACTTACCCAGTGTCACATCATGCCCCTTCTCCAGCCTAAACCATCCCCACCTGCCCACAGTCTTCCACCCAATCTAACCAGCCTGCTTCAAAGGAGAGCTCTGAGGCTGCCCTCTCAACATAATCATTCACAGCTGCCTTCCTTCCACCTCTGTGCCCAGAGTCACTCTCAAGAAGGACCACACTATGCCACAGGGACACAGACAAGGTCTCTGCTCCCCTTGAAGCTTGTATTTCCATTGGTGAGGCAAACAGAATCAAAGAAGCAAGACTGTAAGCCCCATGAGAATAAGGACTGCCTGTTTTATTGGCTGCTGTGCCCAGTGTCTAGACCAGTGCCTTGCACTTAACAGGCACTCGATTAATAGTGGCTGAATAAATGAAGCAAATAAACAGGCAAGAAAATTTCAGATAGGAGTTGGTACCATCCAAAAAATAAAGCAGAGTTCTACCATAAAGAGCTCCTATGGCAAGGTGAGGGGGTACTTTTTATAGCATTTTCAGAGAATGCCTGCATGAAGTGATGTCTGAACTGAGATCCACACAACAAAAAGAAGGTGTGAGCGCTGCAAACAGACAGCCGGTGCAGCTGAGGTTTAATGAGATGAGGTCTGAGGTGAGTAGAGGCCAGATTGTACATCCTTGAAAGCCACAGTGAATAATTTAAATTTTATTTTAAGTACAACAGAAAACTACTGAAGGACTTTTAAACTTTTTTTTTTTTTTAAAGATGACCAGTAAGGGGATCTTAACCCTTGACTTGGTGTTGTCAGCACCACGCTCAGCCACTGAGCTAACCAGCCATCCCTATATAGGGATCCGAACCCGTGGCCTTGGTGTTACCAGTACCGCACTCTCTCGAGTGAGCCACGAGCCAGCCCCTAAACTTTTTTTTTTTTTAAATATTTTAAAACTTTTAAAAAGTTTTTTATTTCAGCCATACAGACTAGTGTCCAGATCCTTAGTATACACAGCTTGATGAATTTTTACAAAGTGAGCACACCCACTGAACCCAAAAACAAGAAACAAGTACCCTGAACCCAAAACAAGAAACAGATCATTACCAGAATCCCAGACACACCTCTCGCCAGGCACTACCCTCCATCAACAAGGGAAACCACTATCCTGTCTTTTAACCCCGTAGACTAGTTTGGCCTGTTTAGTACTTCATATAAATGGAATCATACAGTGTGTGCTCCTTGTGCGTGACTGCTTGAGCACAATACTACATTTGTGAGAGCCATCCATATTATTATGTGAAGCAGTAGTTTTTTTATTTCTTGTGCATTCCATTGTATAAATATACCTCAATCTATTTAAACATTCTACTGCTGATGGACATTTGGATAGTTCCCAATTTGGATTTATTGCAAATAATGCTGCTATAAATATTCTTGTAGATGTCTTTAAGTGAATAGACATGTGTGTTTTTGTTGTTTACCCAGGAGTAAAATTGCTGATTCTTAAGGTGTGCAAATATTCAGTGCCAATAGATACTGCCAAACAGTTTTCCGAAGTTCTTGTACCAATTTCATTCCCATCAGCACAATGTGACAGTTCTTGTTGTTCCACGCCCCACTGGATTTAAGAAGATCCCTCTGGCCATTGTGTGGAGAATGGATAATAGGATGTCAGCAATTGATGCAGAAAGCCCAGACTGAGGTCACTGTAATTGTCCAGGAGAGATGATAGTGGCTTGGACTAGGCCAGTGGCCATGGAGGTGGAGAAAAGTGAGCAGATCGGAGCTATAAACTCATTGTTTCCTCCTGTGTTTATGATGCCCCTTTTCTTGTCATTAAGACAATTAGATGGCAGAGGCTGAGACAGAGAAGCTCAGACCACAAAGGGAAGTAAACACTTTGACCAAAAAAATAAAAATATGAAACAAGTAGGCCATTCAAAATTGATAAATCCAAAAGGTAATTAATTCTAGGTGTCTTTGGTTCCAGGCATCTCCCAGTTGGTGACCTAACCAGAGAGGCTAAGCAAGGGGGTTAGCACCGGCACTAAACCTGCCATGAGACAGGAAGAGGGGACAGTATCCGGTGGAAAGTCAGTTTAACTCAGCAGGTGTTTCTCTGAGGTTTCTCTGAATGATATAATAGAACAAAAACTCTCAGCCCCTTTCTCGTAGAACAAAATGTGGCCCTGTATGGTGTGTGCCAGACAATACGGAAGCAAAGATCAAGACAGCTGGGGAAGGGCTGGCCAGTTAGCTCAGTTGGTTAGAGTGCTGGCTTACAACACCAGGGTCAAGGGTTTGGATCCCCATAAAAGCTAGCTGCCAAAAAAAAAAAAAAAAAAAATAGACAACTGTGGAATTCCAGAGATGGGAGATGAGCAAAGAACTTGGCCTGATGCAACAAAGAAAAGATAAGGCTGGAGTTGGAGGGTGGAGCCTCAAATACCTTGCTAGAGTTCAGTCTTGATGGGCTGCTCTGTGAAGAGTCCCTAAAGATTTGAGCAGAAGAAAGACCAGTTGAAAGCTATGTTTAATCTGGTGGTGGCATGTAGGATAGAGTGTGGGGTGGCATGGGACAAGAGCTATGGGAATTTCATAGGAATGCTGAGAAAATTATCCTCATGGGAGCTGATGAGGGATTGCATGTGGGGAAGAAGGAAAGAGGACTGACATTCAGCAGTCATTTAAGGAAAAGTCGAAAAGACTTGATGTCTGGCTGGGCATAGGAGGACTAAAGTTTTCTAGCCTGGGTGACCTGGAAGATGATATTTTTCCACTGATGGAGAAAAGACAGTCAAAGGGAGGTGGATTTGGGGAATATTGGGAGGTCAGTAAGAGGCTGGCTGAATTCGAGCTAAAATCAAGACTCACGTGAACATATCCTTCAGGCAGTTAGGTTTGGATTTGGAGGCATCACTTTTGGAGGTGATTATTGGCGGATGAAAAAGCTGATTCCCTGGAAGGGGATGGGCTTTGTGAGGAAGACCACAGAGAGAAAAAAAGAATAGGGACCAAATCTTGAGAAATCCTGCATCCACATCATAATATCCACTAACATACTCTTCCACATCCCACCATAATCCCAGCTCACAAGACACTCCAACACCAATATTCCTTCCTGATGCTGAGGGAATTTATAGTTATTGAGCATTTACTCCGAGCCAGTCTTGACACGAAGTAAACCTGCTATCTCATTAAATCCTGAGAACATCCCTGTGAGGTGGGTCTTGCAGACCCATTTTACGTAGGACAAAACTGAGACCCACAGAAAAGAATCAATTCAAAAAATGTGAGGTAGTGCAGGGTTGGCCTTAAATCCAGATCTCCTGACTCCCATTCAGGTAGACATCTACTAAGTGTCAAGATTTACGGGGAATATAATGATATGGGACCCTATACTTCAGAAGGCTACATAGTGATAAATTAAGATAGAGTCCCACAGTGCTCCAGGAGAAGCACAGACCAGGTCTTCCTATAGTCCAAAGGGCTGAGAGGAGATAAGCACTGATGCCAGTAAGGCCTTAAGGATCTGGGGGGACGCACTATGACACTGACTCTTGTCCCACAGGTACTGTGTCCGGGAATTGCAGCCGTTCGGGCAGGGGGCAAGGGCTGTTGTGGTGTAGGCTGTTGTGGAAATCGCTGCAGGGTAAGATCCAAATCAACAAGGGATTCAAGACTAGGTTTCTGAAAGTGTCCTCTCAGAGCCACAGCACCCTCTGTAGAATTTCTAGCTACAAGAGCCCCTCTGCAGAGTTCCAGGCTCTACGTCACCCCGCCCTCGCACCCGCACATTTTAGGTCTCACCGAACCCGACCAGAGGGGACTACAACCCCCATGAATCTCAGCGGCCTCTGGCTCTGAGGGTTAGCCTAATTCCAAGCCCCGGGGGTTTCATGGGAAATGTATTTTTAACCAGACTCAATCAGAGCGCGGTAAATGGGGGCGGGCGGGGAGGAGCTAGGTGCCGTCGGCCCGAGAGTGGGGAAGGAGCGCCCCCACTCAGCTCCCCTTCCCCACCGCATCCAGATGCTGCGCTCGGTCTTCTCCTCGGCGTTCGGGGTGCTCGGGGCCATCTACTGCCTGGCGGTGTCGGGAGCCGCGCTCCAAATTGGACCCAAATGCTTCATGAACGGGAAGTGGGACTACCACTTCAAAGGGACCTCGTAAGACCTTGTGCCCCCAATGTGCCGCCTCTCCCCACCAGCCCTCCCCACGTGGACCTGGAAACTTGAGCGGGACTCGACTTCGGAAGAGCTGCCTCCACGTGGGCCCAACAAGCCTTTTGCAAATCCCCTTCGACGGGGGCGGGGGGTGGGGACACGCCGCGTGGCCTCCTTTTCTCAAGTGACCCTGCCCCACCCACAGAGGCGCTTACTTGCGCAACCAGAGCCAGTGGGATCTGTGCGAGGAACCGCCTCACGTGGTCGCTTGGAATGTGACGCTGTTCTCGCTGCTGGTGGCCGCCTCGTGCCTGGAGATCGTGCTGTGTGGGATACAGCTGGTGAACGGGACCCTTGGTGTCTTCTGTGGGGACTGCAGGGAAAAGGAGGTAGGACAGCGTGGGGTGGACTTGGAGAGGGAACCTGCTCGCTCTTGGCTGCTTCCTCGATTTCTCTTCTCCGCAGGGCGCCCCTCACTGAGGCTCCACTGACCGCCCCGCATCCGCCTGCTCGCTCCTGCCCGTGCCCTGGACGGCTGGAATAAACTGCTCTGAGCTCTTCCTCGTCTCAGATTGTGCCTCGTGCGAGAAGGAGTGTGTGAGGTTCTCCACGTACACCGGGGCTTGGTGTAAAGCCACTCTTGTGCTTGGGGCCCCCCGCGCCGCTGCTTGTTATTTTCTTAACAAATAGTTATTGAACTGTCAGGTTGCACTGGAAACACAGTGGTGAACAAGACAGGCAAGTTCAAAGAACTTAGCATCCTAGAGGTGGGAGATGGGCAATTTTTAAAAAGAGGCAAAAAATTATTTCAATTGGTGATAAACGCTTTTAGAAAACACGTTGGTAATGGATAGATATTGATTGATGGAGGTACTAATTTTTACGATAGGAAGAGGCTGAGAAAGTGAATTTTGAGCTGAAATCGGGTGGACGCGCTGACCATCGAGATACCTGGGGGACTCCAGGGAGAGAGGACAGCAAGAACAAAGGTCCTAAACGGGAATCCGAATTTAGACAAGCCATTGTTTGCGTTTTGTAGGGGGGTGGGGGGGGAGTGGAAACTATGGAAAAGGGCCGAGCCCGTGGCGCACTCGGGAGAGTGCGGCGCTGGGAGCGCAGCGACGTTCCCGCCGCGGGTTCGGATCCTATGTAGGAATGGCCGGTGCACTCACTGGCTGAGTGCCGGAAAAAAAAAAAAAAAAAAACTATGGAAAAGACACGTTAGCCTCAAGCTCTAGCGTGAAAGGCGATGTAGCATTGTCGCCTCCTAATTTGGTCGAAGTTTTAAAATCTTAAGTTACTGGTGGTTCAGTAAGGAAAGAACCTGGCTCTTCACGGGGGCGGAGTGTCTGCAGACGGCCTCGGAAAGCCAGGGACTTCCTTTACTTGTCCGAAAAATGACGTTTACGTGCGTTTTTCAGGACTATGCGTCCGTCACTTTCAGCAGTCTGCCGAGGACCCCTGAGACCAAACCCGAATGTAGGCCTGGTTCAATGCCAGTTTAGGAGGGAAACAGGGAGACGCAGTTTTCCATCCCCCAAACAAGCGACATCAAAGCCAAGACAGAGCAGCTTTAATAGCCGGAGGTGCGACTGGCCTCCGGGCGGGGCAGCCGGCGGCGGTGGCGGTGGCGGTGGCGTCAGCTGCGGCAGCAGAATAGGCGCGCGTCGTTAAGCGCAGTGTCGTCGCGGAGGCCTCTGGGCCGCTCGATCTTGGTCTGCAAGCCGCACGCGCCTTTGGGGCACTCGTCGCTCCAGTCTCCAAAGTCTCCCCAGCCCAGGCCAGGCCCCTCCAGCTCCGCGCCGTCTGAGCAGCGGAAGCGTACGTTGTTCGCCGCCGTGTTGTCTCCGGGGGTCATGGGTGCCTCCACGCGAAGCGAGAAAGCCACTAGGAAGCCGCCGCCGGGACACCACAGCGGCTCAGTCCACGCGCCCCACCTGCAAGCGAGCGGGAGGCGTGCTGGCTCCGCTGGCGCCCCCTACCCACCTCTAGGCCTCCCCAGCCCTTGGAACTTTCGAAGCCACTTGCTATACGACCCGGATGGGTTGGGTCTAACCACCCATCGCCACCGAGGTGCGGAGGGGTCTTCCATACACCTCCCAGCTAAACAGCCCCATAGCTCTGAGGAGCCCGCCTGCAGAGAGGGGGGACGTGTAACAGAGGGTAGAGAACATACCCTCACCCTAGGGTACCCTGTTTGCCTCCCACCTTCCAGACTGGGATTCCACCACGTGCGTGTTGCGCTCAGCGTTCCCCCGCGCGCAGTGCAGCCGAATCCCATTCAGAGCCGTGTCGTCACCAGGAATGCCTTGGGGGGGCTCCACCTGGGTGGCGAGGAGAGGAGTTAAGACGAGTCAGGGGTCTGCCATTCTCTGCTCCGCGGTCTGGTGCCTCTCCGCCCCCTCCAGGACCTAGGCCTGAGCCCCCACCTTGAGCGAGAACCCGCTGGCGAAGAATCCGTTCGGACACATCTCAGGCCAGGCCCAGTCGCCCCAGGGACCCCCGTTGGTCACTTCAATGACCAACGTGTAGCCGCTGGGTCCGTCTGCGCACGCATGTCTGCAGCAGGTCGCCCACAGTAACAGCAGCAGCAGCAGCAGCTTGCCTCCGGAGCCCCGCTCCATCCTGTAGCGTCTGTGAGCCAGGCCTCTTACGTGGGTTTATACTAGCACAGTCCCTACAAGAGCTCTGATTGCGGAAGGACCTGCGGATTAAGTGAAACCCAAAACTAATCCGCTCCCGGAACTCGGCAGACTCGATTCAGTGCTCCGGAAGACAGAGGCTCCCAGCGCTACGGGAGGAGGGGACAGTGACAGGAGAAATGAAATAACCACCTGCTGAACGTTTACTATAGACCATGGAGTGTGGTTAGCGCATTGCAGACGTATTTTATTTAATCCTCACAACAATTTTAGGAGGTGGGAATTACCCTTCCTATTTTGTAGATGAGAGAACTGGGGCTCAGATATAATCAGGGAAGGTGACAGCAAGCAAGCTGGGAAACACGCCAGCACTGGGAGCAGAGACCAGGGGTAGGCATCAGGTGATCTCACGGGAATCCCCCTAGAGACGGGATTGGTCTGGAGCAGCCCAGAGACCTGAAGGATGCGAGGGGGTATCAGAGTGAGGATAGGGCAAGAATCCACAAACTGTAGGAGCTGGGGTCTTCTTAAAGATGGGGCCTTGACTCCTTAAGAATCTGGGACACCTCTCCCCATCCCAGAAGAAAATATACACTGAGAGACAGGAACAATTCCTAAGAAGTTTATGGACAGGGGACTGAGAACCCCTAGGAACAGATGACACTTCTTCCATTGATTCCTGTATCCTTGTATCCTTTCCCGGAATGCCTTGACACCCCATGACCGTCAGGTGGACTACTAATTTGCAAAACAAAAAACAAGCAAACAAAAAAACCTGACTAAATTCGTTGGGGGGCACCACCACTCCTGTGATTTGCCTGCCCTTATACACATTCCTTTGTTTATTCAATAGTATTTATTTAGCAATAATGTATTTTGGCCCAAGCAATATTCTAAGCGCTGTAGGCGACCAAGAAAAACAGGGGCCTTGTCTTCATTAGAGCTCACATTCCTGTGGGGGAACCAAATAATAAATTCTCTCCCAATGGAACCTGAGCTCTGTGAAGGCACTTTTGTATTCTAGAGGCCTCGTACAGAGCCCGGCATGCGGAAGTAGTTACTATTTTTCTTTTATTTCCTTTTTCTCTATTGTTTTGTCTTGTTTTTCTTTTTTGGAAGTAGTTAATAAGGTTGGTTTGATGAATGAGGAGCCAATTTGGAGTTTAAAAAGTTAAACCACAAAAATGTAAAAGGATAAAGCCTAAAGAATATGATTGAGAGGTTGTGTACCCAGATCAAGACAAGGTCCCCTGGGGATAGGATAGAGAATTTAGGAGTGGGTGTTCCCCGGTTCCCAGAGGCCCCTCAGGGTGCTCGAATCTAATGAGTAAGATTTATGAGGCAATTATGGTCAGCTTTTCCATTTACAGTGTTTTCACATACATTATCATTTAATCCCCACATGAGGCTTGCAAAGTACCTATTATAGTCCTCAATTTACAGTGGAAAGAACTCAAGCCCAGAGTTAATTTAGGGCCCACACCATTGCTCAGAGGAGCTGGTTCTGACCCCAGCTTCTCTTCCGAGTACCTCGGCTGCCACAAACTACGACCCGGCCCTACGGGGAATAGAAATATTGAGAGGTGTCATCGCCGCCACATCCCCCATATTCCCTTCATCTGATCCCGAACCATAGGTTAGCTGCCCTCTGGGGCAAAGGGCACAGGGGAGGAGGACTCAGTAGGCTAATTATTAACCCTTTCCGCCGTAAGGCACCGCGGGCTTCTCTCGCCTCCTGGGGGCGGAGCGACAGGGGCTAGCTAGGGGCTGGTGAGAGGGCGGTGGTCCCAGCAGCAGCCAAGGTGGTCGTGCTCCCCGCGGCGCTGTTTCCGCCACGCAATTCCTCAATCAACCTTCGCTCTGCTGCTGCTTTTTTCTCAGTGCTCGGAGCCCTTCACCTGCTCTGGGAGGAACCCAGGAGTCCAGGCCCTCGGGACCCAAGCCCCCTTCTCGAGCCCTTGCCGCTCCGCTTCTCTTCTCCCCGGGAGCCTTATCAGGCTTCAGATCCGGGACACAGGGACGCACTCCGGAGGGACTGCCGCCCTTCCAAGTACGCTCGGGGCAGGGCTGGGCCTAAGGATCTGGTGAAGGGCAGGTCCTCTCTCTCGTCTCCCCTCTCCCGCCAGAAGTTGGTAGTACAGAGAGACACCAGCTAGACTTCAGAAAGAGTTTCTTCGGGCTGATCCCGTGGCGCACTCGGGAGAGTGCAGCGCTGGGAGCGCTCCCGCCGCGGGTTCGGATCCTAGATAGGGATGGCCGGTGCGCTCACTGGCTGAGCGCGGTGCGGCTGGTCACAAAAAAGACAAAAAAAAAAAGAAAAGAAAAGAAAAAAGAAAGAGTTTCTTCAGAGCCCCACTGGGCTGCTTGCTCAGTAGGTCCAGCAGGCTAGGGGTTCTGCTCCCGCCCCTTCCCTCATGTCTACCCCCCCAGGTCCGGCAAGAGTCGGGCCCCCTGATCGCCCCTGGGCGGGAAGAGTCCCCGTGTCTGGGCCCTCAGGGGATACTGGGCCTCGTGATGCGGCGGATCCGCGCCAGCGTGAACCCCTAAAGGAGATGCGGACTTGTCGCAGTACGTGGCAGGATGGAGGGAGCTAGGTCAGGCGAGTGGTCTCCCTCCCCCAAGCCAGTCCCGCCTCCTTGTGGTTCCATCGCCCTCTCTCAAATCATCTCCCCCATCCCACCACCAAACACACAGGTTCCTAACTCTCCTCGGCTCCATCTTCGCCTACGCCACAAGCGAGGCCTTCACCAAGGTGGCAGCCCTCGAGGCTCGGGTGCGGGCGGCCCTGGAGGCGTGGGAGCGGCGCGCGGGCGGAGCTGCTGGAGCGGCCCGGGACCATCCCCCGGACTCGGCCCGGTCCTCGGGCTCACGGACGCTGCTCTTGCTGCACCGTGCGCTGCGCTGGTCCCAGGTCTGCCTCCACCGGGAAGCCCGGACGCCGGCGTGCAGTGCGGCGGCGCCTACCGCACGGTCCTGGCCCCGCACCACCCCCGGCTCCTCCGTCAGGCAGCCCGCCTCGCATTCCTCGCCTTCCCGGGACGCGGCCGCTGGCTCGAGCAGGAGTGTCTGGGAACAGAGAGGCGGAGGCGCGGGCCGCCGGCACCCTGAGGATGTCTACGACCGCACCCGGGGACTGCTGGCCGAACGCGATCTGCTCCAGCCGGCCTAAGGAATGAGGCGGCCGGGGACAGACCGGGAAGGCAAAGCCCTGGGACAGGCTTAGCGCAACCCAAGACCACGCCTCGGGCGCTCCCCCGGGACTCCAGGGGGCGGGCCGCCTCGATGTCCCGCCTCTCGGTGACGTCATCGCAGCTAAGGCACGCCCACGGCGGGGATGGTTTTGAGCTCCTTCCTCTATCCTCAGTCTCTGGAAGATGGGAAGGGCCGTGAGGAATCAGAAGTATTCTTAAGCAGCTGTCGATGTAGGGCATTCTGTGTGATGACGGCAGGAGCTTAAGGGAAATGAATATGTGGCTGGTGCGATGGTAGTGGGTTATCAGAACTTATTAACATTAGTGTCACTAAAGTTGGTATGCCACGCCCCACTGCTAAATTTGACTGACTTTTTAAAAAAAGAAGAAAAAAAGAAATGAATGTGAGAAGATGTGTTATCCACGCTCCCCCTGGCCTATCTCGACTATTCCCGTGCCAACTGCACCGCCAAGTCTCCAGCCCAGACCTGTTCTCTCAGCTCCAGCCCTATACAGCCAACTCTATCCTGGACACTTCCACAAACGCCGCAAACACCAACGCATCCAGCGCGGATTCCACCACCTTTCCCCCAAAGCTGCATCTCCTGCTGTGTTCTCTGTCTCCGTGAATAAATGGCACCCTCTCCCTTCAACTACCCGACCCTAAAACCTGTGCATCATGCCTCACTCCAAAAAGGTGCTCAGCTCGGCAATGCATATTTGTTAAATGACTCCTTGGCCACTCCCACAACAATAGTGACCATGAAAGAACTTGACCATTTCATACACTGATAACTCCCAAATTATAACTCTAATCCACTTTCTCCTGGATGCCAAAATATTATATATTTTTTGTTTGGCAGCTGGCGGATAAGGGGATCCCAATCCTTGACCATGATGTTACAGGGCTGCCAAAATACTTTACATATACAACTGCCTATTCGACATTTCCACATGGATGTCAACTAGGCATAGAAAACCTAACATGTCCAGACCTTAGCTTCTAATATCCCTTCCTCCCAAAATACTCCCTTCATAGTCTTTGCTTGCTCAGTAAATAACAACTCATTCTTCCAGATCCTTAAACCAAAAACCTTGTCATCCTGACTCTTCGGTTCCTCTTCACCTCATCATCCAATCTGAGAATCTGACCATTTCCCACTTTCTCTTTCTCCACTGCTACTGCACTTACCCAAGCCATCCTTAAATATCACTTGGATTATTACAATAGTCTCTTAATTGTCTCTCTGTCCATCCTTTCCCTTCTAACAGTGTATTTACAATAGAGCAGGCAAAGTGATCTTTATTTATTTATTTATTTATTTATTTTAAAGATGACCGGTAAGGGGATCTTAACCCTTGACTTGGTGTTGTCAGCACCAGGCTCACCCAGTGAGCTAAGCGGCCATCCCTATATAGGGATCCAAACCCATGGCTTTGGTGATATCAGCACCGCACTCTCCCGAGTGAGCCACGGGCCGACCCCAAAGTGATTCTTTAAAATGTAGATCATATCATGTCACCTTTCTGCTCAAAATCTTCCACTGGCTTCCTATTACTCTCAAACTAAAATTTTTAAAAATTTATTTTATGTGCATTTTTTTTGTTTGTTGTTGTTGCTGTTGTTGTTTGTTTGCTTTGTTTGGGTTTTTTGTGGCTGGCTGGTCCAGGGATCCAAACCCTTGACCTTGGTATTATAACACCATGCTCTAACCAACTGAACTAAAAGGCCACCCCAATTTTTTAAAGTTTAAGCAGGAGATTTTCTAGATCATGTTTTCAGTGAGAATGACGTAAAGTTTTGTAAAAGTCCTACACTTGCCAAATTGACCTAAATATTCATTAAATATGTCAGGCAGGGTCTTGCCTCAGTACCTTTGCACTTGCTGTTCCCTCTGTCCAAAATGCTTTTTCCCCTAGTTGACAAATGGCTTCCTTCCTTAAACTAGTAAAGGAAGAGCAAACTAAATCTAAAGAAAACAGAAGGACAGAAATAATAAAGATTAAACTAGAGATAGACAAAACAGAGAACAGAAAATCAATAGAGAAAATCAATAAAACCAAAAGTTAGTTCTTTGAAAATATCAACGAAATTGACAAACTTCTTTAAAAGTTTTTTTTTACAAATTTTATTTACACAGTAATTGTTTTGATGGGTTTTAGTGAATTCCTTGTATTTACATTTTATATACACATTTTACTTGAAAGGTGAAGAAACTGTACAATACAAAATAAAAAGAAGGGCCGACCCCGAGGCTCACTGGGGGAGTGCAGCACTAGTAGCGCCGAGGGCGCGGGTTCAGATCCTATATAGGGATGGCCGGTGTGCTCACTGGCTGAGCGTGGTGCGGAGGACACCGTGCCGAGGGTTACGATCCCCTTACCGGTCAGGAAAAAAAGAAAGAAAAAGAAATAAAGTAACTTGGGTCCAACTCAGGAAACAAATACATAAAAGTAAGATTAAATTTTTGCAGGTAATATAACCTCAATGAGATTACTGCCAGAGGTTACAGTCCCTCTACCAGGGACACCAGTACCAAGGAAGTAGTTACCAGAGTTAAAAGGTCATCCTAAAACCTATTAAAGATCCTCAATATTTTATTTAACCTATTAAAGACCCTCAATATTTTATTACATTATCAGTTTCCACTAAGCAAGCCCTGTGACAGGAGTTAACTTCTGAGGGTTCCACAAGTAGACCCTCAACTAGAATGACCCATGGGGTAAAAATATATGGTCATCCTCTGGTCCCATACTCCTAAAGAGGCAGTCACTACATTAACAAGGATCTCAAGCTTGTTAGTCTGAAGACTACCATTAACAAAAATAGTGTGCTTAAGAGTTGTTTCAAACCAAACGGCAACATAAAAAACACACTATAAATCTAATTATTAACCAAATAGCATGTTATACAGATATCACTAATAATACTCAAGTGATTTAGTTTAGGTTCAAAAGTTAAACACAGTATAATAAATTTAATGTCAATTTACCAATGATTAATGCTTCCTTTATCCACAATGCCATCAAAGTTAGACTCAGAAAAAAGTTAATTTTACCTTTTTATTTTACTCTTATTTCCACTGGTTAGAAAAAATTATGCGTGGTGTTTTACAAGTCATGGACTTAGCTATGTATTAAGATTTCATTTTTATTTATTTATTTTATTTTTTTTTTTAATTTTTTTTTTTTTAAATGACCGGTAAGGGGATCTTAACCCTTGACTTGGTGTGGTCAGCACCACGCTCACCCAGTGAGCGAACTGGCCATCCGTATATGGGATCCGAACCCGGGGCCTTGGTGTTATTAGCACCGCACTCTCCCGAGTGAGCCACAGGCCGGCCCAAGATTTCAAATTTTAAACAGAAATTAACAAATTTTATTTCTACAGACAGTGGAGGTTTTTTTGTTTGTTTTTGGTGGCTGGCCAGTAGGGGAATCCTAACCCTTGACCCTGGTGTGATGACATCACGCTCTAACTATCTGAGCTAACCGGCCAGCCCCTAATGGAGTTACTTTAACTAAAAAATTTAAAGTCTTGCCAAGTAGAATACTATTTAAGAACTCTCAGGATTCATTACTTTTAACTCTTACCAGTGAAAAATCTCATTTATATTTTTGGGCTCACTCTCAACGTCAAGTCTTCAGTCCATTAAAGTGCAAAGAACTTTCCTTCTACCAGTTATTTACTTTTCTTAATGTTAAATTACTAGATGAACAATTTGTTAGTCTAGAAACAGAAAGGTTAAAATTCTTTAAGTGACAGGAACTCCTTAAGGAGGAGAAAGAATTTCCCTTCAAAAACAATAGACACAATACTGTGGACAAACATCAAAACAATAATCTCCAACCAATATTTCCAGTTCCCAGGTAACCCAAATTTGCCCAACCTATGAATGAAGTTACATGACATCTTCAGTGACTTAATTACAATCAGAGTGCTTATTCTTGGTATCTTCAAAAGGTTAGAACTGGAGATAATATCTGTACTATAGTATTTTAGAGGTTAAATTAGTATTTAACAATCCTACTCTGACCTCCAAAGTACCTTTGTGATAATTATTTTTTAAAAAAGATGTAAAAATTTGGAATATCTCCAAAGCTATTTTAAAAATTTATTGCATTAAATTGTTCACTCCAAATTATGGAGTATGAACTAGCCATTGAAACTTTTTCCTTTGAAAAATGGCTCTACTTACAAAAAAAAATTGACAAACTTTAGATGGACTAAGAAAAAAAATAAAGAAGACACAAATTACTAAAATCAAGAATGAAAGAGAATCCCTGTACCAGCCAGGCACCAAAAGGAAAAAGAAAAAAAAAAGTAAAGAAAGAAAGGAAAAGGAAGAATGAAAGAAGGGACATTACTACCAAACTTACAGAAATAAAAAGGATTATAATGGAATACTATACAAAATTATAGTCTGACAAATTAGTTAACCTAGATGAAATGGACAAATTCCTAGAAAGACATAAACTAACAAAATGGACTCAAGAATAATAGAAAATCTGACTAGACCTATAACAAATAGAGACTGAAATAGTAACAATAATAATATAAACTTCCCACAAAGAAAAACCAAGAATGAAATGGCATCACTAGTAAATTCTATCAAACACTTAAAGAATTAATGACCATCCTTTACAAACTCTTCCAAAACAAGAGAAAGGAAGACCTCCTTACTCATTTTATGATGCCAGTATTACCCTGATATCAAAGCTAAAACAAACAAAAACTACAGACCAATATATTTTATAAATGTAGATGCAAGAAATCCTCAACAAAATACTAGCAAACTGCATATAAAAAAATTACACCCCGTGACTGTAGTGGATCGAATTATGTCCCCCCAAAACTCACTGAAGCTTGAATTGTGCCTCCAGGTTTCATATATTAGGAACTTGGCCCCCACTGTGACTGTTAAGAGGGTGGGGCTTTGAAGAGGTGATTAGATTATAGAATCACACCCTAGTGAATGAATTAAAAATGGCGGTCATGGGCATGGTTTGGAGGGCTTTTAAAAGGGGAGCATGAAGAATCTGTCTCTCTGCTCTCTCTACGCCATCATTTTGCAGTGGGATACCATGCCATCACTGTCACCACCATCACCACCACCAAGGCCTTCACCAGCTATGTTCTCTGGACTTTGGACTTCCGAGCTCCGGAAACTGTAAGGAATAAACTTCATTTTCTTTATAAATCACCTAGTTTCAGGTATTTTGTTATAAGCAACAGAAACAGACGAATACAATGACCAAGTGGGAAACAAAATTGGTTCAACACATGAAAATCAATATAATATGCCATATACATAGAATAAAGGGGGGAAAAACCCATGATCATCTCAACAGACTCAGCAAAGCATTTGACAAAATTCAACATTCTTTCACGATAAAAAAAAATCAACAAACTAAGAATAGAAGGGAACTTACTCAAACTGATAAAGGGTATCTATGAAAATCCCACAGCTAACATCATACTCGATGGCGAAAGATTTTTCCCTAAGCTTTCCCCTAAGCTTTTCCCCTAAAATCAAGAATAAGACAAAGATGTCTATTCTGGACATTATATTCAACATAGTACTGAAGTTTCTAGCCAGGGAAAATAGGCAAGAAAATGAAATAAAAGGCATCCAGATTGGGAAGAAAGACATCTCTATTTGCAGATGACATGATCATTTCTATGGAAAAGAACATATACATAGAAACTACCTTTTTGGCCGCTGGCGGGAACAGGGACCTGAACCCTTGACCTTGGCGTTACAAGAACACACTCTAACCAACTGAGCTAACCCACCATCCCTTTTCCCTCACCCACACACACAAAGCAGAGCTAATAAATGGTTCACCGAAGTTGCAAGACACAAGATCAATATAGTAAAATCAGTTGTATTTCTATATACTAGCAATGAACAATCCGAAAGTGAAATTAAGAAAACAATCTCATTTATAGTAGCATCAAAAAGAAAAAATACTTGGGAATAAATTTAACCGAAGTAGTGCAAGACCTGTACACTGAAAACTACAAAACATTGTTAAATGAAATTAAAGAAGACCTAAATAAATGGAAAAACATTCCATGTTCATTAATTGAAAGACTTGTTAAGATGGCAATACTCCCCAAATTGATCTACAAATTCAATGCAATCCCTATCAAAATTCCAACAGCCTTTTATGCATAAATGGACAAGCTAATTCTAAATTTCATATGAAATAGCAAGGGGCCTAGAATAGCCAAAACAATCCTAAAAAGGAAGAACAAATTTGGAGGATTCATGCTTCCAGATTTCAGAAATTACTACATTCAGGAAATACATAGTGACAATGATTGCACAACATTTTGTATGTACTAAATGTCACTGAAATTGGGTTTCAATTTCTTGGGTATGACTCCAAAAGCACAACCAACCAAATGAAAAATGGATAAATTGGACTTCATCAAAATTTAAAACTGTGCTTCAAAGGACACCAATGAAGGAAGCAAAAAGACAGTCCAAAGGGAGAAAAATATTTACAAATCATATATCTGATGTTTCTAGTACTCAGAATATAAAGAGAACTCTTACAACAATAAAAAGACAAATAACCCAATTTTAAAATGTGTAAAAGGGCTGGTCGGTTTGCCCACTTGGGAGACTGTGGTGCTGATAACGCCAAGGTCAAGAGTTCAGATTCCCGTACCGGCCAGCAGACGAAATATTAAAAAATACACAATTAGGACATGGAAATATGCTCAACATCACTAATCATTAGGGAAAAGCAAATAAAAAAGATGCACAATAACAAGTATTGGTGAGGATGTGGAACCCTCATGTTACCGGACTCAGGTCCAGCTGCCCGCCCCTTTGAAAAGGAGAGAAAAAAAACCTCAGAAGTCAAATGGTTGGTGATAGAAAAGCAGATGTATTCAGCTGAAGGAGATGGTAGGGTATCCCATCTCAAAGATTTACATTTACTGAGGGGTTTTTAAAGGAAGATTGAAGGAATGGAAAGGGGGAGGAGAAAAGCAGCGGAGAAGGAGACATGAGCTACAAGCGGTCCGTATCTGTGAGCCAGGTACGAGGTCTCACCAAGGCCTCATCTGGTTTCTGTCCTCATCTTCGTTGTTATCTCAGGACCCTGCAAGATTTTGATTTTCGCCAGTGTACTTGGCTAGTGCCCAAGGTCAGCTTCCAGTCGTTTGGCCTTGATCATTTCTCAAAACTCTACAAATCTCAAAGAAAGAACTGTTAGCTTTGCAAAGTACTAATTAGTTTCTTGACCTTGTTTTCCTACTTAGTGAGCAAGATAAGAAAGTCAGGGGACAGGAAGCAAGAGTGGAGAGAAAAAAACTGTCCTTTTAAAATTCCTCCCCCTCTCCGCAGCCCAGGCAGCTTTAGATCCCAACATGGCTTCAGTCCTGCTCACTCCAACACTCATACGTGCCTGGTGGGAATGTAAAACGGTGTAGCTGCCGTGGAAACGTTGTTGGTTCCTTAAAATAGTAAACATAGACTTACCATGGACCCAGCAATTACATTCCTAGCATATACCCCTAGGTGTACAAGAGAAATGAAAACATAGCGTGGTCATTCTAGCACAGAGACTCTCTAGTCCATCTTGTGGGCCCTTTGAACTACAGCTCCAATCAGATACATCAGTCCTATCAGGATAATAAGACTTTTTGAGGTCTTTTGCAGACTGTCTTTTGCTTCGTTTGTTGCCTGCCGCACTGCCATCAAGTGCTCACTGTCGCAAAAGGAGTCCCTATACGATTTCTTTTCCCTTCTGCCGTAAACCGAGGTGCAGCTTCGCTTCCGAGAAGCTCAGAGCGCGACTGAAGAGCGTGACAGTGCGTTTTACGGCAGTTGCTTTGTGGCAGCACCGGAGGAGGAAGATGGCGGCCACCTTAGCAGCTGCTAGAGAAACCCGGCCGGCACCGGCCTGGGGGCCGGAGGCCATTGCTCCAGACTGGGAAAACCGGGAAGTCTCTACAGGGGTGAGATAGGAGTCGGGGTTCAGGAGATGTGCACAAGGCCTGACGCGATGGAGGGACAAAACCCTGAGTGGGGTTGGAAGAGCTGGGGACGGAGAGGGAGGAGGGGAGGTGGACCGTGTTATGTTCTGGGCCGGGGGAGAGGTGTCCTGAGGATGCAGGAGTAGGGTGATGCGCTAGTGGTGGGAGGTGGAGGGTGGGCTGAAGCGTGGAATCCTGGAATCCTGAGGGGTCAGTGAAGTCCCTGGGCTTAAGACCGGGGTGGGTGTTTTGGGATTTGAGGGTTAGAATTACGGTATTCTGCGAGGTATTGAGGCCCTCATGAGATTTGAAAACGGGTCGGTGGCGCGCGAATTTTGTATTCTTGGAACTGGGTAGAGCAGTCATTGAAGTATGCAAAAGCTAGAAACTGTAAACGGGGGCTGGCAGGTTAGCTCTCAGTTGGTTAGAGCGCAGCCTTGTAACACCAATATCACGGGTTCGGATCTCCACGCCGGCCAGCCACCAAAAAACAAAAAGTAAAAGAAAATGTGTAAAGGCCTACACTCACGTCTTTTTCCCTTTTTGCAGACTACTATCATGGCCGTGCAATTTGAGGGGGGCGTGGTTCTGGGGGCCGACTCCAGAACAACCACTGGGTGAGCTCAGGACAGTTTTGTAAAAGATCTTCCCATCTTTCCCTTCCTTCCCTACCTGCCAGCCCGTCCTTATCCTCCACAGACCACTGTGGGAAGAGAGGTTTCTCCCCTCCCTGGAGATAAGGATTTGTTCCAGCTTCTACCACTTCCAGTTTCCCTCATCATTTGGTGAAATTCTTACACAAGCCTGTTCTGCATCCAGCCTGATTCCGTTTGGATGAGAACTACTGGACAATACTGGAATTCCTGTCGCTGATCCCTGAGGGAGTGGAGAGTGGTGGCATGGAGTTGGGAGGCATTTGGGGTCCTTCCCTCACTAGTCTGCCATCTTGCAGGTCCTACATCGCCAATCGAGTGACTGACAAGCTGACTCCTATTCATGATTACATTTTCTGCTGCCGCTCAGGCTCAGCAGCTGATACCCAGGCAGTAGCTGACGCTGTTACTTATCAGCTTGGTTTCCACAGGTGCTTGTGGGCAGGGGAGGAATAAGTATCTGAAGGGAGTTGGGACCTGAGGAGTTAAATGCCCTGACTCCCAGATCCTGACACCGCTTTCCCTGTGACTCCCCTCATCTAGCATTGAACTGAATGAGCCTCCACTGGTACACACAGCAGCCAGCCTCTTTAAGGAGATGTGTTACCGATACCGGGAAGACTTGATGGCAGGAATCATCATCGCGGGTTGGGACCCTCAAGAAGGAGGGCAGGTCAGACCCTCTTCCCCTCCAGAGCACTGGAGCCATGCCTTTTATATTCTCCTCACCTCAGCCATTTTCTATTCTCTTTCCGTCTTTACATCACTTACTCTTAGTATTAACTCCTCAGACCAATCTCTAAATGGACAGGTGAATGTACATGTGTTGTGGGGAGGGTACAACTGGTGACTCTTCTCCCTCCATCTGGCAGGTGTACTCAGTGCCCATGGGGGGTATGATGGTAAGGCAGTCCTTTGCCATTGGAGGCTCTGGGAGCTCCTATATCTATGGCTATGTCGATGCTACCTACCGAGAAGGCATGACCAAAGAAGAGTGTCTGCAGTTCACTGCCAATGGTGAGAACTTGGGCTTCTGGGCCTGCAAGCTTCAACACCAACCCCTCCCACCCCATCCATGCCAACATACCTCACTCCTTGCAGAGATCCCAGCATCTAACTCTGAACCCACTTTCTCCTTTTATCCATAGCTCTCGCTTTGGCCATGGAGCGCGATGGCTCCAGTGGTGGGGTGATCCGCCTGGCAGCCATTGCAGAGTCGGGGGTAGAACGGCAGGTACTTTTGGGAGACCAGATACCCAAATTCTCCATTGCCACTTTACCACCCCCCTGAATCCTGGGATTCTAGGATATGAGAGAGACCCCATACCAATGCAAAATTTAATAAACAGTTTGTCAGAGAATCTTTGTGCTTTGGGGTTCTTTTCTTGATCTCAAGCCTGAACTTGTCTGGCCCATACCTGTTTGTGCAAACCACTGCACTGAGTTCAGAGGGAGTTGGAGAGGTGACAAAGAGTTTATGAATGCCCCATTTCTCACTAAGCCTTTGCATGGACAGTTTCCAAACCTCCAGACCACCTTGCCCCACACTTTCTTCCCCCGACCATATCCAGGTCCTTGAGCTACCAGTTTTGTTGATGTGGGGGCTGTCAGCAATACTCCTTCCCTGTTCGAGCCTGGGTGGAACTCAGAATTCTCACTGAGAGTGGGCTCACTTTCTCCCACTCTCCCTTCCGCCAGTCATTATGGGTGACTACTGGCCCTAAGGCCAGGAGTACTCTCCTCCCACCCCAGCTTCATGGGTAAAGCAGTCTATAGCCCTTTGGGTGGGAGGCTTAGAATAGACGCTCTGAAGCTGTCCCCACTCAAGCCAGGGACGAAATGCAACTCAGTGGTGATCATTGACAGTGACACAGTCTGTCTTCCCTCAGTCTTCTCTTCTCCAGTCTGTGGATCAGAGAACCATGGAAACAATATTTGAAAACCTTATTGTGAAGCATAATCTTGTCCCGGAGGGTTTTGAAAAATAGGAAGAAGGTGTTCTGAGAAGATAGGGAGATCCTGGATTAAGTGAGGAAGAGCAGAGAAGGATCTCTGACCCCAAACATATGTACCTCAACCTTAAAATAACTTAAATAAAATGCAGAACTTTGCCAACACCTGTTTTCCCAGTCCTCCCTTTTTCAAGGTGTCATCTTTGATTCCTCTCTCCCTTGCACTCTACATGCAGTCTAATCTGGAATCCATCTACCCCTCACTATCTCCACACCACTGTCCTGTTCAAGCCACCATTATCTCTTGCCTGGAAGATGGCAACAACCTCTTAAATGGCCTTGCTGCTTCCACACTTGCATAGTCTTGTCCCCATATAGCAAACAAAGTGATCTTTATAAATGTTTCCATGCTCAACATTCTTTAATGTCTTATCATTCCACCTAGAATAACAGTTTGACTCCTTCCCATGGTCTGGAAGGTACCATGGCTAGGAGGTACCAACAGGTACCCTAACCATGACACTCTAGTCACTGTCTTTTTTTCTATTTCCTAGAACCTCTGGGATTTTGCATGTACACTTGCTGTTTTTTTCTGCCAGGGACTGCTATTCCATCATTTTTTTCTAATAAACTATTTTTGTGTGTGTGTGTGTGTGTGACTGGTAAGGGTATTGCAACACTTGGCTTGGTTGGTGTGAGCGCACCGGCCATCCCTATATAGGATCCAAACCTGTGGCCTCAGCGCTCCCAGCGCCGCACTATCCCGAGTGAGCCATGGGTTCGGCCCTCTAATAAACTATTTTTTAGAGCAGTTTAGGTTCGCAGCAAAATTAAATGGAAAATACGGAGATTTCCCATATACCTGTCCCCCCCACACATGCAATAGCCTCTGCCACTGTCAACATCCTGTGCCAGAATACCATTCTGGTTAGAGTCAGGGAGCCTACACTGACGCATAATCTCCCAGTTTTCACATGGCTATACTCATCACCCAGGTCTCAGCTCAGATGTCACCTCATCAGAAAGGCCTTTCCTGACCACCTGAAACTGAAGAGATGCCATCCTTCCCATCCCTCTTGCATTACCCTGCTTAATTTTCTTCATAGCAGCACTTAACCACTATCTTGCATTATGCTTATTTGTTTACTTGTTTATTGTCTCCCTCCCCCAGGGAATTCTTTCTTCCTGGTTTATTGATAAATCCTCAGTGCCTGGCATGGGGTAGACACTCCATGTTTATTGAATGAATATATTCCCTAACCCCATCTGCTGTCCTACCCAGCCCCCAACCTCCCCAAACTGCTCTTACCACATTCAACTCTGAAGCTAGGCTTCAGTAATCTCTTACTTTCCTGCTAGTCACTACTGAGCTCTGCATTAGATCAGCTGCCTCATATTCATCATTTCTGTGTCCCTACTCACACCCCATGCTATGTGTGTCCCACCTCAGCCCCATAACCCAGCCCTAGTGCCTTGGCCCCCATCTACTCCCCTTCCCCCCACAACTCCCCCCCCACACACACACACATACACACACTACTTGGCAACTGAACATATTTAATGAGAACGTAATGAGGGACTTGGGGGAGTTGGACACTGGGATCAGTGAGAAGTTGGGGGAAGGAAAGTTGCCAAGGCTTCCTGGAGATTCAGCCCCTGATAGTCCCCTTCAGATGGTGGAGTCATTGGCCGATGCTATGTCATGCAGCTGGTGGCGGAAGGAGAGTCGGGCTTTCCTGCTGAAGTAGGCACCAGCCCCTGGGGAGGGTATCCCTCCCTCAGCCACAATGGGGGCTACAGCTGGGCTGGGATCTGGAGGGACAGCAGGATTCCTGCCTAAAAGGGAAATTGGAGGAGGAAGAAGGAAGTTATAGGTCAGTGTTCAACTCCCCCAATTCCTGACCCAGGGTTGAGGAGGAAAGAAACTAGGAAAGATGCCGGGGGACCTTGGGGGAGCGGTGGTGAGGAGAGACAGTGGCAGCAGCAGGAATAGTGATAGGGGATGTGGAGAGAGCAGGGCTGGATTCACAAGCGTGCACCCTGACAGTTGCACAGGCATGTGCACCCCCAGAAGGGCCCTGTGCTTAGTGTGGTACTCTACTGTCACCACCTTGAAATTATTTTTAACAAGGGGCCCCACTTTTTCATTTTGCACTGGGCCCTACAAAGTATTTAGCCAGTCTTGTGAGGACATGAGGGATCCACTTACCACCTAGGGAGACATGGTCCTTTCCCCGTCACTGGTTTGAACGTTTATCTTTCTCCCCAGTGCAGTTGTCTATCTGTGTCTTTCTTGTCTGTCTGTCTGCCTGACAGCCCCCCTTTTCCCTCAGTCTGCCCTCATACCTGCTCCTCTTTCAGTCCCCCGCTGTCTCCGGCACCCACACCATGGGAAACACCATGCCCCCTTCAGACCCATCGCAACAATGGAGGAGACAGGATGCTGGAAATGGCCAGGAGGGCCCCAGGGGGAGGGGTGTGGTTTCCAAGCCCCCCCACCGTGGGCAAAACTACTACTTAGTCTCAGACCGCCTGGTGATTATAGGCGCCAGGGGGTGGAATGGGGAGAGGGGGGAGAGGGAAGGAGTGGGGGGGATACTCCCATTCAAACACCTATTGTTTTGTGCACCCTTAATTTGGGGGTTCTCTTTGATCTCCATGGAGAAGCAGAAGGAGATTGGAAGGGATGGCATGGCAGAGACAGAGGTAGAGGTGCTGTGACAGACAGATGCAGTAAAAATTCAGTTCAGCAGTGCCCGGCGACTTGGTGCCAGGCTGGACACTGCTAGGATTTCAGTTTTGTGTGCCCGAGATGTAGAATTTTAAAGGACATTCCATTTTTTTAGGACAAGAAACTTTACTACTCAGGGAAATGTTATGTTCTCATTACATGGTCTGGTAGCTCTTGTCCCCTTTTATGCAGATAGTTGTAATTGGTTAATTATGCTGTGCAAGGTCAGTACTAGGGACTTTTATATGTTATCTCATCTCATTTCATAATGTCAATGATCTTTTGAAGCAAGTATTATTACTATAATGATTTCACAGATGAGGAAAGGAAATCACCAAGAGATAAGGTAATTTGCCCAGGGTCACACAAGTAGTTAGCAGCAGAGCAGGAACCATGCACCACCACCCCCAACTCTACTCTGAGTCAGTCTGACCCCAGACTCCACTCTGTTAACTAGCACACTGAGCTTCCCAAGCATGTCCACAGGCTTTGATGCCCTCAGCAAGGTCTGGGGTGGCCAGACCCAGGCTGGGAGACTTGGGTCCAGAGCACCCTAGCCAGGGACTCTTAAGTGCCCTGGAGTGAAGCTGTGCAAATGTTCTACCATCATTCCCTAAGGATGCCATGATGTGGAAAAGGTTAGGAAGCACTGCTGACTATACTGTACTGCCTACTTAGACAGAAATCCATTTGCTTTTTATTTTTTAAATGAACTTTATTGAAGTAAAAATGTACATACAATTTAAAGCACACATCTTAATGTACAGTTCCAGGAGTCTTGACAAGTGTACACAACCATGTAATCACCATCCCAATCAAAATATAGGACATTTCCATCACCCCAGAAAGTTCCCTTGTATGCCCCTTTACAGACAATCTTTTCCCCATGCCCTGCCACAGGCAACTACTGATCTAATTTCCATTACTATAGATTGATTTTCCTTGTTTTAGAACTGTACATAAACAGAATCACATAGCAGTATTCTGTTGCGCTAGCTTCTTTCAGCACAATGGTTTTGAAGTTCATCCATGTCATATGTATTAAGTTTGTGCGTTTTTAAAAATAGCTTTATTGAAATATAATTCACACTCCATAAAATTAGCCCTTTTAAAGTATACAAGTCAGTGTTTTTTACTATATTCACAGAGTTGTGCAACCATCACAACTAATTTTATAATATTTTCATCACCCCTAAAAGAAACCTTTGTACACATTAGCAATCATTCCCTGTTCCCCCTTCTCATCAGCCTCTGGCAAGCAATAATCTACTTTCTGTCTCTATGGATTTGCTTATTCTGGACATCTTACAGAAATAGAATTTTACAATATGTGCTATTTTGTGTCTGGCTTCTTTCACTTAGCATAATGTTTACAAGATTCATCCATGCTGGTAGTAGGATGTATCAGTACAGTACTTAGTTTCTTTTTATGGCTGAATAATATTTCATTGTATGAATATACCACAGTTTATTTATCCATTCATGAGTTGGTGGACATATGTTTTCAATTCTCTTGGGTGTCTATCTAGGAGTAGAATTGCTGGATCGTATGGTAACTATGTTTAACATTTTGAAGAAATGTTTTCTAAGGTAGCTGCATGATTTTACACTTTATTCATTTTTATTGCTGAGTAATATTCTATTAGAATATAACACAAATTAATCAAAATAAAAAACTGCTCTTCAAAAGGCACTATTATTAAAGAAATGAAAAGATGAGCCACATTCTGGGAGAAAATATTTGCAATATATATATCTTGTAAATGACTTGTGTCCAAAATACAAGGAGACTTCAAAAAGTTTGTGGAAAATGAAGTTAAAATATAAAATAAAAGATATAAACTTTATTTCTCAACATAAGCTCCATCAAGCTCAAATGATGTACCAGCTGTTTAGTCCATCCCTAAAGAACTGAGGGTCCTGGAAATTTAACCGTGTCAATGCAGTCTTTTTTACATTTCTAACTGAAGAAAAATGGGTGTCTTTTAAAGATTTTTTAAGATTAGGAAACAAAAAGAAGTCAGAAGGAGCCAAATCAAGACTTTCAGGTGGATGCTTAATGATTTCCCATTGAAATTCTCACAAAATTGCCCTTGCTTGATAAGAGACATGAGCAGGAGCATTGTCATGGTGGAGAAAGATTCTCTGGCAAAGTTTTCCCGGGTGTTTTTCTGCTAAAGCTTTGGCTAACATTCTCAAAACATTCTCATAATAAGCATATGTTACCTTTCTTTGGCCCTCCAGAAAGTCAACAAGAAAATACCTTGAGCTTCCATAAAACTGTTGCCATAATCTTTGCTCTCAATCAGTGCACTTTTGCTTTGACTGGTTCACTTCCGCCTCTTAGTAGCCATGGCTTTGATTATGGTTTGTCTTCAGGATCATACGTGTAAAATCATGTTTCATCTTCTGTTACAATTCTTCAAAGAAATGCTTCAGGATCTTGATCCCACTTGTTTAAAATTTCCATTGAAAGCTCTGCTCTCGTCTGCAGCTGTTCTGGGCACAACAGTTTTGGCACCCATTCAGCAGAAAGCCATCAAGTGGAAAGTTTGCTCAAATTTAATTTTTCAGTCAGAATTGTGTGAGCTGAACCAACTGAGATGTCTGTGGTACAGTCTGTCATTTCTGCTGTTGATCGTTGGTCCTCTTCAATTAGGGCACGAACAAGATTAATTTTTTCCTCACCAATTGTGG
This sequence comes from Cynocephalus volans, assembly GCF_027409185.1. Classification (NCBI taxonomy): domain Eukaryota; kingdom Metazoa; phylum Chordata; class Mammalia; order Dermoptera; family Cynocephalidae; genus Cynocephalus; species Cynocephalus volans. The sequence continues at coordinate 32,621,288 of NC_084469.1, forward strand.
ATGGTCTGCTGCTGCAGGCTTTTTCTTCAACCTCATCTAGACCCTTCTTAAAACAAATTATCTATTTGTAAACTGCTGATTTGGGGGCGGCATTATTCCCATAAACTTTTCGTAAAGCACCAATGATTTCATCTTTCTTCCACCAAGCGTCACCATCAATTTGATGTCTGTTCTTGCTTCAATTTTAGCAGAATTCCTGTTCTGATAGGGGTTGTTTTCAAACTGATGTCTTATTCTTAGCGCCTCAAACTAGATACTGATCAGACAAGTTATAACAAGTTAGTACATTTATTTTGGTGCAAAGAATTTTCAAATTCATGCATATTTTTTCGTAATATGCATTTTCCATGAACATTTTGAAGACTCCTCATATATAGAGAACTCATAATAATAAGACAAATAGCATGATTTCTAAAAAATTACCAGAAGACTTGAATGGACACTTTACAAAAAGCAGCTATACAAATGGCCATTAAGGACATGAAACATAGTTGTATTAGTCCATTTTTGTTGCTTATAACAAAATACCCGAAACTGGATAATTTGTAACAAAACAAAATTTATTGCTTACAGTATCAGAAGCTGAGAAGTCCAAAATCCAGGGAACACATCTGGTGAGGTGACTACAGTAATGCAGGGTGTCACATGATGAGAATGGCGCAGAGTAGAGGGAGTTCCTCATGTGCCCTCCTTTTAAAGTCCTCAGAACCATCTTTAACCACCGTTAAACCATTTATTTATTCATCTATTTACTAGGGCATGGTCCTCACAATCCAATCCCCTCTCTAAGGACTTTCAACTACCATAATAGGATTTCCCATCCGCAACTGTCACAGTGGGGGCATTCAATCTACAGCAATGGTCAACATCATTAATCTCCAGAGAAATGCAAATAAAATTGCAGTAATGTGCCTGTTACACCTATCAGAATGGCTAACACTAATGATTGACAGCATCAAATGTCAGCCATGCTGTGGAACTACCAAACACTGATTTTGGTGTTTTTTTCCCCAACGCTTGACCTTGGTGTTACAAGGTTGTGCTCTAACCAGCTGAGCTAACCAGCCAGCCCAACTGGCATTGATTTTGAAAATGTAAAACGAAACAACCACTTTGGAGAAGAGTTTGGCAGTTTCTTTTCTTTCTCTCTCTCTTTTTTTTAATGGAGCTTCACGAATTTACGTGTTATCCTTGCGCAGGGGACATGCTTGTCTTCTCTACTGTTGCAATTTTAGCGTATGTACTGCCGACACGAGCACTTGGCAGTTTCCTATAAGTTAAACATACACTTATATGACCCTGCAACTCCACGCCTAGCTAGATACCCAAGGGAAAAGAAAATATATATCCACAGAGAGGCTTTTACAGTAATGTTTACTGGAGCTGTATTCAAACGGACAAAACTAGAAACAACCCAAACGCCTATCAAAAGAAGAAAGAAATCTGCTTTAAAAAAAAAAAAAAAAAAAAGTATCTTGTCTTTTAGTACCTGAACAAATTTCCTGTTTCCCCAAGACTGCAAGTTCCGGGACAGCAGGGTACATGTCTTTTGTACGCTCAGTGTCTGGCACAGAGCAAGTGCGCAATGGGGCTGTTTGGTGAACGAATGAAAGAATGCAAGTATTCACACATTAATTAAACATGTAGCCACCCTCTCCCGGGCCTTTTCTTCCTTCATTACTTCCATCTACATACGCTGTCTGGAGTAGGCCCTCTGTGGTTTGCAGCGGGCCCGGAAAGGGGGCACCAAGAGGTCCCCGCCAAGGAGGCGCGTCCCGCCTGTGTCCGAGGCAGCTCCAGCCGCTGGCGAGGCCCGGGGCCCGAGCGGAGGAATGCGGACAGCGTCGACCGCACACTGGTGGCGTCAGGGCACGCCCGGACCGACGGCGCGGGACGCACGGACAGACCGGCGGATAGCGCCCGCCCGACGCGCCGAGCGGGGCGCGCGGCTCCACAGCGCGGAGGGCGGCCCCGGGGGCCAAGGGCGGCGCACGGGATGGCAGGGTGGGCCGAGGGCGGCGGGGGGCGGGACAGGACGGACGAGAATCCCGCGGAGGTGAGGCCGGGGGCCGTCCCGCCCCCGAGGGCAGGCCCCGAGTCCCGGCCCCGCCCCGGCCCGCTGGGGTGTGGGCTCTGGCTCGGGCTCGGGCTCAGGGCTGCTCCCTCTGCTCGCGAACCCGCGCGGGCGCCGGTGCCGGGCTGCCAGGGTGAGGGGGCCGGGGAGGGGGCGCCGCGGGGGGCTCCGGGCCCCGGAAATCGGGCGGGGACGGGAAGGGGCTCGGGCTGTGGGGCCTCCTGACTCAGCCGCGCGCTCAGATTTCGGGGTTTCTTTCCCGGGCGGGAGAGCGCGTGACTTCCTCATTCCCGCCTGGACCCCCCGCTCCCAGCCGGCCTGGCCTGGCTTGAGCCCCGGCGGCCCGGGGCTCTCTCGACCACTCGGGGTCCCTTCCCCTGACTTCTGCGCTGCCCCACTTCGGGGCCATCCGGGCCTGGCTGGAGCTCCCCCGGGCCTTGGTTACGGGACTTGGGGTGGGGCAGAGGGATTCTGGATGAAGGTCTGAGGTAGAGGACGGAGCTGGGCAGGGGGGGGCGGCAGGGCCGGGGGTCGCGTTGCAGACCGATGGGGCTGTCATCAGAGAGAGAGGTGGGTGGGGAAGATGACCCCTCACGGTGTGGAGATGCAGGACCGTGAGGGGTGAGGAGGAAGGTAAGGTTCTGCAGGGCACATCGTCTCCCTGAGGCCTCCCCCTGTTCCTAGGATGACGGCGATCCCAGAGAGCCTCTTCTCCTCTGGGGACGAGCTGGACTCCAGCCAGTTACAGATGGAGTCCGATGAGGTGGACACGCTGAGAGAGGGAGAGGACCCAGGTACACAGGGAGTACGCCTTCGGGGAGGGGAGGACAAGGGGACTGGGGCCTCCTGGGGTCTACACTCTTCGGTTTTCTTTCCTCCCAGCTGACCGAATGCACCCTTTTCTGGCCATCTATGACCTTCAGCCTCTGAAAGTGCACCCCTTGGTGTTTGCCCCTGGGGTCCCTGTCACAGCCCACGTGGTGGGCACTGAAAGATACACCAGTGGATCCAAGGTGGCTGGGCTGGCACCAGGAAGGGGGGGTAAACGGAGGGCTGGCCAGAGTGGGGAGAAGGGACCCAATCAGGGGACATCGATTCAGTTCCTCACACCCCCCAGGTGGGAACCTGTACTCTCTATTCTGTCCGCTTGACTCATGGTGACTTTACCTGGACAACCAAGAAGAAGTTCCGTCATTTCCAGGATCTGCATCGGGACCTCCTGAAACACAAAGTCTTGATGAGTCTGCTCCCCCTGGCCCGGTGAGAGGAACAGGACTGCTTCCTGTGAAGGGCAGGGCCCCTTACCCTGTGACAGCCATCACTCCTTTCTGCCTGTCTCACCCCCAGGCCACAACTTTTCCTCCCCAGGCACTTTTCTCCCTCCCAGCTCTGGCCACTGGGCCCCCTCCCCTGACCTCAATTACCAGGAAACTTTCCCTGCTCAGCTCTCCCTGTCTGTGGTTCTGTGCCAGTATCCCAGCCGGGCTGAATGCCCAAAATGCCCTTGGCAGCCTCTCTGCTTCTCATGTCTCCATTCCCAGAGTTGGGGGCCTTTCTTCTGCCAGCCTCCTCCCCTCCTCCAAGACCCCATCTCCAGTGTTTCAGGAACCTGGGCACCAGCCTTCCAGCTCTTACCTGACCTCACCCCATCCCTTTCTTAGCTTTGCCGTTGCCTATTCTCCAGCCCGAGAGGCAGCCAACAGAGAAATGCCCTCTCTACCCCGAGCAGGTCCTGAGGGCTCCACCAGACGTGCAGCCAGCAAACAGGTGCGAGCAGACACCAAGTCCTCTGGGAAGGCATTTGGTGTGCAAATGGCTGTGGTCCGATCTATCTCTTTCTCTCCCCACAATCCCCACTTCAGAAATATTTGGAGAATTACCTCAACCGCCTCCTGACCATGTCTTTCTACCGCAACTACCATGCCATGGTAAGGTCCAGGAACTGGATGCCTGGGTCTTTGGAGGTAGAGCAGGGTAATCAGACAACCCCTAAGGGGGCAGAAGGCCAGGGTCGGTAGGGTCTGAGGGGCTGAAAGCCACGTCTCACCTCTGAGCCTTTGTCTTCCTGTGCAGACAGAATTCCTGGAAGTGAGTCAGCTGTCCTTTATCCCAGACCTGGGCTGCAAAGGACTGTGAGTGTCTGACACCCCTCACCAGCCTTTTACTCTCAATCTGTCACTGCCTGAAAATGGGGCAAGCAGTACAGGGTGGATTGGGGACCTGGAATCTTCATCCAGCCTCTCTTCCTTATTGTCCCTACAGGGAGGGGGTGATCCGGAAGCGCTCAGGTGGCCACCGTGTTCCTGGCTTCACCTGCTGTGGCCGAGACCAAGTTTGTTATCGCTGGTCCAAGAGGTGAGGGCTGGGGCCGAGCAGCTGGGCAGTGGGTGGGGGTGAGGAAGGAGATCTCAAGGGCAGGTAGGAATGCACGGAGCCCTTCCTCTCCAGGTGGCTGGTGGTGAAGGACTCCTTCCTGCTGTACATGTGCCTCGAGACCGGCGTCATCTCATTTGTTCAGCTCTTCGACTCTGCCTTCGAGGTGCAGGTGGGGAATAGGAACACAGAGACACGGTATGGGGTGCGGATCGATACCTCCCACAGGTAAGGCCTCTCCTGTGTGAGAGACACTTGGAGAATAGAGAGTCAGCCATGAGGGGAGTTGAGTAGGAGAGACCACTGGAGAAAGGAAGTCTTTGCCACCCCCCTGGATTCGGCCACAGTTTTGTATGTTGTTTTGTTTTGTTTTGGTCTTGGTTTTTGTGGCTGGCCAGTAAAGGGGTCCAAACCCTTGACCTTGGTGATATCAGTACCATGTTCTACCCAAGTGAGCTAACCGGCCAGCCCTCGGCCATAGTTTTGAACCGGGGAACTGGTCCAGCCAGATGCTTGGGACTACTCTTAGAGTCTGGGCCCAGAGAGAGGAGGTTAGTATAAGGCTGGGAAATGGGCTCCCAATATCAAAGAAAAGGAACCCCATTTATTCATTCAACAAACCTGAGTGCCTGGTACAATTCTAGTTGCTGGGACCCAACTGTGAATAAGGCAGTTACATGCCTTGTCCCTATGGAGTGATTAGGGACTAAGGGAGGAAGAGGAAAAGAGGTAATAGCCTAAGGGGAGAGGTCTCTGGACAAGACCATAGATTTGAAGGGAAAGGATTAGAGATCCATCTCATTGTTCCTGTCCAGGTCCCTGATTCTCAAGTGTAGCAGTTACCGGCAGGCACGGTGGTGGGGCCAAGAGATCACTGAGCTGGCCCAGGGACCTGGCAGAGACTTCCTACAGCTGCACCGGCATGACAGCTATGCCCCACCCCGGCCTGGGACCTTGTCCCGGTGGTGAGACACTGACGTCTCTTCTGAGCTTGTCTGTGGCCTTCTTGACCTGTTGGTATTTTCCGAGTCCTTGATCCTCTTTTTTATCTCCTCTGACCTCTTATGACCTCAATGATCTCCCCCACTTTGACTTTCTAACCTCCTTAACCCCCAATCTTTTAATCACATTGATCTCCATTCCCCTTCTGATCTTTCTGAACTTTCTGAACTAACCCCCAAACTTGATAATCTCTGACCCCTGACCTCTCTGACCTCCTGTGAACTTTTTAACCCCCTTTACCACACTGACCCTCTCTATGTCCTCTATGATCTCAAATTTCTCTGATTTATTCCTTCATTTACTAAACATTTTCTAAGCACCTACGACGTGCCAGGCCCAGTGCTGGCAATAAGACACAGGCTTCTCTGGTTTATGGAAGTAGGTGACCTAACCATGAAACTATGTGAACTTGACATCCTGGTGATAGATACAGGGTAACGAGCACAGAGGTGTCCATCTGCCCCAGTGTGGGAATGTCAGGACTGGCTTCCAGGAGGCGGTAGCCCCAAGGTTTGCCTTAGCAAGATAATGAAAATGGAGAGAGGCAGTCCAGGCCAGGAAGATAGAAATAGCCTGGTGTGTTTGGGAACCACCAGGACTGATTATTGTTGCAGAGTGAGGATAAGCAGTCAGAGAAGAGTCTGGGAGTCTCCCCTGCATTTGTTCTTCCAGGGTCCAGCATGCTAAGCTGAGGAGGTTCAACTTTATCATAAGTGGAGGGGAGTCATGAAAGGAATGTTTCTTGGAGTTAGTGTTGAGATTTTTTTTTTTAACATAAGAACTAATAATAGCTAATACTTATGTAGCATTTACTATGTGCCGGGAGCTAAGTGTTTTACATGTATTAACCTATTGGATCCGCACAACAACTCTATGAGACAGATATAGCAGATATCTCCATTTTACAGATGAGAAAACTGAGGGAAGGAGAGGTTAAGTAACTTGCCCAAGAACACATACCTTGTAAACAGTAGAAATAGGATTCAAATCCAGGCAGTCTGGATCAAGACTCTGCTCTTAACCACCATACTAGACTGTTAGTTATTTAAAAAGTCAAAGAATACAATAACACATTAAGTAAAAAACTGAAGTCCCTACTCATTACACAACTCTTTGTCCCCTCTTCTACTTTCCCCACGCCCCCTCCCCACAATCTCATTTCTCTTCCCAGAAGTAACCCTGGCAACAGTTTGATATTTATCCTCCTAGATCTCTTCTTGCATATTTTCATATGTACATGCAAATGTTACTTTTTGATTTAACATAAATGAGATCATGCGTCCTCCTCTGTGACTTATTTTTTCACTTAATAAATGTGTTAGAGATTAGACATTTAGGCTATTTTCCATTTTTCACTCTTACAAACAATGCTGTGATGAACACAGTCTTTGTCTAAGCATTTTATAGGATGTATTCTTAGACATAGAATTACTATATGTATTTACTGGTTTTGAAGGGTATGGCATTAAATGTTTTGGCAGATACTGCCAAATTGTCTTCTAAAAGTTCTATATAACCAATATATATTCCCATAGTCTATGAGAATACCTACTTCCCCATAGGCCAAAAGTGAAAGTTACCAATGATTTTAATTTTTGCCAATCTAATGGATTTTTTAAAATGTTATTTCATTTTAATTTCAATTTTCTTGTTTACTAGTGAAACTGAACATCATTTCCTATGATTGACAATTTTAACTTCCTCTGTGAACTGTCAGTTCTTATTCTTTACTAATTTTTAGTTGGCTTATATGTCTTTTTCTTATTGATTTGTTGGAGCTCTTTATGTATGATGTACTAATGCTCCCAGTCTTTAGTCAATTTCTTTAGTTTATTATGTCTTTTGTGATTTTTATTTTTACTTAGCTCATACTGGCAAATCATACTGACAAACCCCACTTTGATATATCTGATACCATCTGTCCTCTCTGATCATTCCTGGTCTTTGGCTCTGGTGTCACCTCTGACCCGTGACTGTCCTCCGGTCTTCACTCTCCAGAGCTTTCTGGCTTCTGACTCCCCTGACCTCCTTGGCTTGGCCTCCCCCCAGGTTTGTGAATGGGGCAGGTTACTTTGCTGCTGTTGCAGATGCCATCGTGCAAGCTCGAGAGGAGATTTTCATCACAGACTGGTGGTGAGTGGGGAAAGGCTCAAACAAGGAGGGGCAGGATAGGGCCTGTGGCAGATCAGTGTATAGGTCAGAGGAGGGAGTAGAAAGGGAAGAATGGCTGGTTGTCGGGGGCTTAGCTTGCCCCTCACCCTGTGCCCTGAATCCCAGGTTGAGTCCTGAGGTTTACCTGAAGCGTCCAGCCCATTCAGACGACTGGAGACTGGACATAATGCTCAAGAGAAAGGCGGTGAGGAGAGTGGTCAGGCTGGAGGGCAGGGGTGGTGGGGGTTGCCTGTGGGTGGAGATTGATCAGAGGAATGGTAGCGCGGGGCAAGGTAGAGAATTTGAGGCTTCAGGAGAAGGAAACATGCCAATTCTATCTCAGTGTCTGTCAAACATCACCTCCTCCTGGCTTCCTCTTCCCTAAGGAGAACTGACACCTTGCTCTTCAAGCTCCCTTCCACCTGACATGAACTTCTCTCCCAGTGTCATTACACTTTATTGTGTTGCCTGGGGTGTGCGGGTCTCTCTCTCTCTCACTGGTTGGTATCACTAGTTCCAGTACAAGACACAGTGCCTGCCAGGTAGGGGCATCCATGGATGCCAATAGGCAGGAGGAAGGATACATGGATGATGGAGAGTGGGTGGGAAAGTGGAAGACAGGTGATGGAAGGGAAATGGATGGAAGGATATGAGTTGGAAAGGTGGAGGGACAGCAGGGTGGATGGGTAGATGGATGAATAACAAATGGTAGATAAGGGGATGAGTAAATGGCTGGGAAGATGGAGAGAGAGACAGTGAAGGGCAGGTGGGGAGGTGTGTGGATGGATGAGTGGGTGAGCAGATAGATGACATTCAATGTAAGTTTGCTGCAAGCATCAAAGCAGGGTGTATATGGCAAAGCATCTAGGATCTCCAGGCAGGGTGGAGGGACGTACAGGAATCCTGTGCATGGGGAAGGGTTTGGGAGGGTAGAAAGGGACCACTCTGGGAGAGGCACTAGGACCTGATTCCCCCACTCATCACCAGGAGGAGGGTGTCCGTGTGTCTGTACTGCTGTTCAAGGAAGTGGAATTGGCCTTGGGTATCAACAGTGGCTATAGCAAGAGGGCTCTGATGCTGCTGCACCCCAACATAAAGGTGACTCTGGGGCCTCAAAGACACCTCCCACACCACGGCCCTCCTCACCACACTTCCCCATCCCCCCATCCCTCCTCTACCTGAAGTCCTCATCCTCCCATCTTTCCATTCTCCCTCCCAATGCCTCCTCAGTCTTCCCTCACCTCAACCCACCTTCATGAACTCCTCCATACCTGCCCCAGGTGATGCGCCACCCAAATCAGGTGACATTGTGGGCCCATCATGAGAAGCTCCTGGTGGTGGACCAAGTAGTTGCCTTCTTGGGGGGGCTGGACCTCGCCTATGGCCGCTGGGATGACCTGCACTACCGACTGACTGACCTTGGGGACTCCTCTGAATCAGCCACCTCACAGGTAATTCTCCCAAGGCCTTGCTGAGCTCCCCAAACTCAGGTGACCTAAATCCACACCCCTTCCCAGCTCCAGCCTTCCCCCTCCAGTCATCCCAGGCACTTCCCACCCTCAGAGTTCCTCAGCCTTTCTGGGACCCTACGAACCCACTTTGAAAATACTATATAACGCAATCCTTCCCCATTCCTCTAAGGACATCAGATGCAGCTGAAGGAGAGGGCTGGGGAATCATACCCTCTCTGTTTCATTCTTGCTCTCTCTGTCTCTCTCACGCTCTTGCAGTGCTCTTATCTTCTCTTTGGCCCTGGCTCTGCATGGCCCCCATGACCTCTCCTTGCCCCTGGCTTGGGTGTGTTCCCCCTACAGCCTCCCACCCTGTGCCCAGACTCTCCAGCCACCCCAGACCTCTCTCAAAACCAATTCTTCTGGCTGGGCAAGGACTACAGCAATCTTATCACCAAGGACTGGGTGCAGCTGGACCGGCCTTTTGAAGGTGAGGCCTCTCTCTCCAAAGCCTCTGAGAGCTGGAAGTGGGGGGCAGAGTTGGGGCTGGGACTGAGAATGGGATGAGATGGGTCGAGGATAGTGTAGCCTTCCCTCTGGCAGGCTCCTCTCCTCCCTGCCTCAGGTATTCCCAAGAGACCAGCCCTGTCTTCTCCCCTGACTCTCCGGACCCCCAGATTTCATTGACAGGGAAACCACACCCCGGATGCCATGGCGGGATGTTGGGGTGGTTGTCCACGGCCTGCCTGCCCGGGACCTTGCCCGGCACTTCATCCAGCGCTGGAACTTCACCAAGGTGCTCACTCCCTCCAGTGGGGGCTGGAGGGAGGGAGAGAGGGAGGCAAGGACAGTTTTCCACCTTCTGCTAACTCTGCCATCCCACCACCTCAGACCACCAAGGCCAAGTACAAGATACCCATGTACCCCTACTTGCTGCCCAAGTCCACCAGCACTGCAAACCAGCTCCCCTTCACGCTCCCCGGGGGTCAGTCCACCACTGTGCAGGTGAGGCATCTGGCTTCGGCCATCCCCTCCTTCCCTTTCCTTCAGCCCAGTACCCCAGCCCACTCTCCTTGATGTGACAGCGTCCTGCACTCCTCCTCTCCTGGGGACAGGCACCACACCATATTCACCATCCCTATAGGTCTTGCGCTCAGTGGACCGCTGGTCAGCAGGGACTTTGGAGAACTCCATCCTCAGTGCCTACCTGCACACCATAAGGGAGAGCCAGCACTTCCTCTACATCGAGGTCTGATTGGGGTGAGGGTGGGGGAGAGATTGGGATGTCAGTGGGATCAATAATTGAGGGCTGGTGTAGATTCTCCTGGAGCAAAAACAGAAGTCTGGGGCCAGGATCTAGGCTGAGACCTGGAGTCTGAGTGGGGGCTGGGGGTGGGAGCTGAGGGCAGGGGCAAAGCCCAGGCTACTGATGTCTGTCTTTGGTCCCTGCCCCAGAATCAGTTCTTCATTAGCTGCTCAGATGGGCGGATGGTCCTGAACAACGTCGGCGATGAGATTGTGGAGAGAATCCTGAAGGCCCACAAGTAAGGTGGACTGTCAGGAAGGTGGGGACTGTGGGCGAAGTTTAAGCCCAACCAGAGGGAGCGGGGCTTTAAGGACCTGTCACACATCTTACTCCACCCCTCTTCCCAGACAGGGGCAGTGTTTCCGAGTCTACGTGCTTTTGCCCTTGCTCCCTGGCTTTGAGGGGGACATCTCCACAGGTGGTGGTAACTCCATCCAGGCCATTCTGCACTTCACTTACAGGTGATCCCTCAGCCAGACTCGATGGTCCCACCCCACCTGTGCCCCCTCCTGACTCTGTCCTGATTCCTTTCTGCTGGACCTTTGAGGTCCACCTCTCTCCTGACGTCCTCCTCTCTGCTCCCCCAGCCTCTACCTCCCTCAATCTTTCTTTTCTCTCAGGACCCTGTGTCGTGGGGAGTATTCAGTCCTACACCGCCTCAAAGCAGCCAGTGAGTGCTGGGGGCTAGGGGTTCAAGCCCTGGACCCCTGGGGAAAGGGAGTCTGGGGAGCTGGAGGGCAGGCAGTGGGGGAAGGAGGCCGTCATTCCTGCGTGCCTCTGAGGCTGCTCAGACCACAGGTGGCCTCTCACTGCAGGGAGAGGCGTATAGAGTAGACTCTGGCGGGGCTCTGAAGTGAGGAGAGAGGTGCACAGAGAGGGCACCTCTGACCACACTCCCCTCTCCCCCAACTCTCTTGCACACAGTGGGGACAGCATGGCGGGACTATATATCCATTTGTGGGCTTCGCACACACGGAGAGCTGGGCGGGCACCCGGTCTCAGAGCTCATCTACATCCACAGCAAGATGCTCATTGCGGATGACCGGACAGTCATCATTGGTCAGTGCTGGACCTGGTCCCTGGCAGAGAGAGGAGGGTGGGGAGGGGCAAAGGGAAGAGGGGGAGGGATGACAGAGACTGCAGCTGAGGCTCAAGTGGGGATGGAGATCAAAGATGGGTTGCCCACAGGCTGGTGTTCTGGTAGAGGTGATGGGTTGTTGTTGGGGTCCCCCTGGGCTCAGGCAGACACAGTGTGCCCTGCACTCACCCCAGGTTCTGCAAACATCAATGACCGGAGCTTGCTGGGGAAACGGGACAGTGAGCTGGCCGTGCTGATCGAGGACACAGAGATGGAGCCATCCCTCATGGACGGGGTGGAGTATCAGGCGGGCAGGTTTGCCTTGAGTTTGCGGAAGCACTGCTTCAGGTAGAGCCAGGGTGGGGTGCCGTGAAGTGGAGGTGGGGGGCAATGGGGAGGGGTTGGCTTTTGAGCCAGATGTGTGAGGGCTGCCTAGAGGTAGTACTGGATTTCCCAATAAGAAGACTAATCCAGTTTAGGGTATCAGCAAAGTAGGAACCCCCAAAAAAATGAGAAAAATATTTTTTAAATAATTTTTTTTTTTTTTTTTTTTTTTTAAAGATGACCAGTAAGGGGATCTCAACCCTTGGCTTGGTGTTGTCAGCACCACGCTCAGCCAGTGAGCAAACCGGCCATCCCTATATAGGATCCGAACCCGTGGCCTTGGTGTTATCAGCACCGCACTCTACCGAGTGAGCCATGGGCCTGCCCTAAAATAATTTTTTTTAAAGCCTCAAAGTAATCGCCAAAGTAGAGATAAATTGGGCTGGCCTGTTAGCTCAGTTGGTTAGAGTGCAGTATTATAACACCAAAGTTGATGGCTCGGATCCCCATACTGGCCAGCCACCAAAAAAATAGTAGAGATAAATTAAAGCACTGTTGGATTTGTTTCCACTTATTTTATTGTTTAATATTGCATCTAATTTGAATGACCTGGGTAGGGACAATATAAGTCTTCTGGTACTCAGGTTCCCAAAAGATTTTAATGTGGCCCTGCTATTACCTCTTTCTCTTATAGCGTGATTCTTGGGGCAGATGCCCGGCCAGACCTGGATCTCCGAGACCCTGTCTGTGACGACTTCTTCCAGTTGTGGCAAGAGACAGCTGAGAGCAATGCCAACATCTATGAGCAGGTGGGAGTTGAGGGGGGCTGGCCTGGGGAAATTTATGAATTATCCTGCTCAGGATGGGAGGGAGAGAAGCCCCACCAGACGACATTCTCAGAATGGGGATGAGGGTCTGGGCGGCATTTACTATCAAGGGATTCAGTGGCCCAGAGTCAGTGTGGAGGATGTTGACAGATGGTATAGCCAGTGGGGGAGTCCAGTCCAGTTGAGCTTGGACTCCTGGGAGAGATTCCCCAAGCCTTATGGGCTTCCTGCCTCCACCCACAGATCTTCCGTTGCCTGCCATCCAATGCCACACGTTCCCTGCGGACACTGCGGGAGTACGTGTCTGTGGAGCCCCTGGCTGTGGTCAGCCCTCCCTTGGCCCGGTCTGAGCTCACCCAGGTCCAGGGCCACCTGGTCCACTTCCCTCTCAAGTTCCTGGAGGATGAGTCTTTGCTGCCCCCACTGGGTAGCAAGGAGAGCATGATACCCCTAGAAGTGTGGACATAGCCAAGGCTCCAGACAAAGAGAAGTCACTGGCTGCAGGGCTCTACCATGTCTGGCTCCCTGCCCCTCAACCCTGAGGACTGAGGGCAGTGCCCTTCGAGATCTGGGGAGGCAGGCATCCCTGAAGGGGACTAGAGAAGTCACAGAGGACCCTTACTTGACAAGTAGCCAAAGAGGCACTCCTAATCCTGGGCTGGGGAGGCAGGAGAAGGTCCTAGAGATGTTCATCCTCCCTGCTGCTCAGTTCAAACCACTGTTGCTGAAGAGAAGCGGAACTCCTTCCAGGAAGCCTGGGGCCAAGCCTCTTATTGCAGGAGGGGGCTCTGCCCTGGACCTTCCCCATCTCTTCCTTCCTCCTTCTGCCCTTAAGATCCCTCCCTGCCCCAGGGCCTCTCCCAGCCCGTTGCTGCCAAGGTGGAGGGAAGGGTGAAGCCACTTCTGGCTTTAGCCCCTGCAGAGGGTGGGGAGGAGGGCACACTAACTCCCCCCACCAGCCTGCTGACAGACACTAACTTTGTATCAGTGCAATAAGTATTTCATAAATAAAAGTGTAGAAAAGGCCCATGCCTCTTCCTTGGAGGAACTGAGTGCTTGTCTCAGGCCCTGCCCCCTGGCTAGGCACAGCACCAGTCCCTGTCGCCTTTTCTCCACCCCACTCCTTTCTTCTTTGGCCTCTCCATCCCTGCTCCACTTGTCTGTGGCTTCGGGAGCTCAGTCACCTGGCTCTTTTGAAGAGAAGGTGTCCACACGGTGCTGCCTGGGTAGAAGGAAGGGCAAGGTCAAAGCAGGACACATGGAGAACTGTGGAACTGACCCTGCAGCTGCAGATGAGGGAGGGGCAAGTGACAGCACTGGGAGAGGCTTAATGAAGCTCCTTTGGGAGTGGCGAAGGAAAACTGGGCCCAAATCTTGGACAGTCACATCATTTCTGTGGACCTCAGTGGTCTCAACTGGGAAATGGGAATAATACTTACATGACTGGCTTGCTGTAAAGACTTAAATATTTCCTGAGCATCTGCCAGGCTCTGTTCTAGACTCACAGAAGTAAGTACCACAAAATCCCCACCCTTGTGGTGCTTATGTTCCAGAGCTTCACTGTCCAGTAAGCAACCACTAGCCACATTTGACAATTTCAATTTAAACGAATCAAAATGAGAAAGAATTAAAAATATAGTCCTTCACTCACACTAGTCACATTTCAAGTGCTCAATAGCCACTTGCTGCTAGTGGCTAACAATTGGACAGTGTAGGTATAGACTATTCCCATCACTGCACAAAGTTCTACTGGACGGTACTACTCCTGAGGAAAGAGATAGAATCAACGGCACAGTCTGTGGAAGAGTATAACATACACCGAATTGAGGACAGTTACCTCCCAGGAGGAGTATACAGAGAGAGCTTCAACTCAATTGGTAACTTTTATTTATTAAACTGAGTGGTAAGTATATGGATTACCTGGAATATATATATATATATACACACACACACACACACACACACACACACACAGAGTGTACACACATATACATATTCATTACTTTTTGTATGTCTGAAATATTTTACAGTTAGAAAAAAGTTCAGCACACATCTCGGCTCTTGCCCTTCATTCCCTCAGCCTCACTCCCCGGTCTCAGAATTGACCACAGAAGCAGGAAGAACCAAGGAGAGTAGAGTGAAGAGTTTAGGAAGCCTTCCTGGAAGAGGGGTGTGCTGGGGGTGATGGCATGAAGAGAGGGGATGATGTTGCTCTGCCCCAGCCTCTCTTTTGAGTCCAGCCCTCCAATTCTCTCAAGAAGCCATTTCCAAGCAAGAAATTCCACACATAGCGGTCTCCTGGCACTAATTGGCATTCTGTTAATTAGCCTCATTGTCAGTACTAAGTGCCTCTTTCCCTTGGGGAACCATTACCTGTTAATAGTGGAATGGGGTGGAGGCAGCAGCTGCCCACAGCTGGGCCAGGGGCTAGGTAGGCTTCCGCTTCACACTATCTGCCCTCCCCTCCTTAGTCCTGGAGTTTCTTGAATGGAGGCCCACCAAGATGCAGGGAGCCAAAGCAGAGGGCTCAGAATCAGAAGAATTGGCTCTAGACCCAGAATGGAGAAAGAGCCCAGTCTTCCAAGGTGGGCGGGAGGCCCTGAGGGCAACTGGGCCTGTGCAAAGTGTTCATTTATCCTCCAGGTGTCCTATAATTAGTGTTATTTTTCATATTTTAACTTTTCTTGATGCCTGGTCCAGAGCTCCGGACCTCCACCATATTGTCTGTTTTAAAGTTTTTATTATGGGCAACTTCAAATACATACAAAAGTAGAGAATAGGATAAAGAACCCTCATGTATCCATGTATATCCATGTCTCCATACTCCAGCTTCAATAATTATCAGCACAGGGCCAATCTTGTTTTCTTCCCTCCTCACGCCCCAGATTACATTGCCTCTTGAGGCTTGGGTGGCCATTTATTCCATCCCTGTCATCTTGATTTGCTCATTCATTCATTTAGTATCTATTAAACACTCTTATGAGTCAGCCATCAGTAAACTTATTGAGTACCTAGTATATGCCAAGTGCTTTACATACATAATTTTATTTTATCCTAACCTCCCTATTATTATTATCTCTGTTTTACAGACAGAATTGAACCTCAGAGAGAGGTTAGTGATTTGCCTAAAGTGCTAATTTCAAATTTGATGTGTTTTCCTACTATCCCAAGGTCTTGACCTTGAACAAGTGCAGTGCCTACCCAGACAACAGATGCCTTCATTAACTTTAGTGTTACTAATCTCTAGTGGGTGCCAGACCCTGTGCTGAACAAGACTGACATCATTCTTGTCTTTAAGGAAAGTCAACGGATATTTACAAAGTCAGGCAACTAAAACAGAAGAGCCAAACTCAGCCTTAGCGGGTCAAGGAAGGCTTCATGGAGGAGGTGGCTTAGACAAGCAGGACAAAGCAAAGAGCAGTGGGAGTGAGTATCGATGGGCTGGGGAATATTTTAGGGAGAAGAAACAGTTAAGTGCAAAGGTTGGGGGGAAAGTATGTTGAGTTCTGGGAACTGTGAGTAGAGGATTTTAGTATGGCTGGAACATGTGAGGTTGAACAGTGGAGTGATGAAAAATAAGGCAACGAAAGTCAAGGGTTTGTATCCCCTTACCGGTCGGCCGCCAACCAAAAAAAGAAAAGAAAAAGAAGGCAGGGGAAGCGGCCAGAATCTTGAAGGGCCTTTGATGCCACACTTTAGACTCTACCCAGAAGACAGTGGGAGCCAGCAAAGGACCTGAAACAGGTGAGTGACATCAAATTTGAGTTTCAGAAAAGTCACTCTGGGTATAGAGAACTAACTTGAGGGGGTCAGGCAGAGAAGCCAAGTAGGAGGATAAGGGTCATGGAGGTGAGTGAGAACAGTGATTCGGACAGGGAAAATGGCAAGGTAATGGGTTGGCAGTAACAGTAGGAGAGCAAGACAGGATGTGCATCCAAATGTGCTGAGGAGAAGGGCCCAGAAAGCAGGACTTTTCGTTCAAATTCTAACTGAAGTTTGTATGAAGGCTGGTAGTGGAGACTTTCAGAGGTAGTGTTGGTGCTGGAAGAGGTCTTGAGGATCATACAGGCTCCCCTCTCAACTTCGCAGTGAAAGTAAAGCCCAGAGAAGCAAAGCAACCTGCTCAAGGTCACACAGCACGTCAGTGGCAGAAGATGACCTTATTCTTACACAGTTATTACCCAGTCTCCAGTGAGGCTAATGGCTGGGAGTGCTGTGTCAACATGACTAGATCTAAGGTGACCCAAGCAAGGTTTGAAGGGATTGGACACAGATTCCTCCTCTTTCCCTCCACCACCTCTTCCCTCATGGGTGACTCCAGTGATCACTTAATGAATTGTTGAAACAGTTCCTTTGTGTAGCGGTATAGGTCTGCAGTAGGATTCCCTATTCTAAGATCCCCTCCTCAGTACCCCCCAACTCCATCTGGGGAAAGGAGTAAAGGGCCTTCTGGTGTCCCCCTCCACCCACTAACTCCCGCCTGGTTTTTCCAGCCAAGTTCTCACGGAGAGGCCCCTCCCTCAGCGGCTCCACTGTTGCCATGGCATTTGGGTGGGTGGACAGCCCGCCCTATCTAGAGGCTACCCAGCCTTCGCGTGGGGAGTTACCATAACAACCCCCCTAGCAATAGAGGGGGTTGGGTCCCGCCCCCATCCCCCGCAAATAGAGAGGTGGGTGGCTTGATTGGCAGCTGGGCACACGAAAGAAGGAGGGAAAGGGAAAGAGAGGCGTCAAAGGAGATCTAAGAAGGAAACAGGGGAGAGAAAACGCAAAAAATAGGTAAAAGGAAGGAAACACGTGTGCGCAAGCGCGCCAGCTGGTGGGCGCGCTCCGCGGCCGCCTCGGCCACCGCCCACTTCTTTCACGCCAAGCTCGCGCGGTCGCTCAGTCCTCGCGCGCGCCTTTCGCCCGCTCTGCTGCGCCTGCGCGCAGGTGTCGGCGCTTAGGGGGAGGGGGAAGCCGGCGCGCTCGCGTCACGTTCCCTCTTCCACCCTCCCGGTGCACGGCCGCTCCGCGCCTGCGCAGGAGAGTCGGGCGGCTCGGGTTGCAGGCTCCGGGGCGATAGCTCCTGTCAGTCGGTGGGTCGGTCCTCCCGCCGGCCCTTCCCCCTCCCTGTTCTCCGGGGGAGGCGCGGCGGAGTCCGCCCCCAGGGTCCCCCGATGGGGGAGAAGCGGCGACGGCGGCAGTGGAATAACCGAGCCGGAGCGTGAGCGGCCCCGGGGCCCCGTTCCCCGCGGAGGCCATGGGCGACCCAGCCCCCGCCCGCAGCCTGGACGACATCGACCTGTCCGCCCTGCGGGTGAGCGCGCCGCCCCCAGCCTCGCCCTGCTTCCTGTCCCCGCCGCAGCGGAGGGAGCGGGGTGGCTGCATGCCTCACGTGCTCCCTGGGCGCCCCCACTACCAGCCCCGTTCCCCTCGGCGACCCCTGCCCTTTTCCCG
Source organism: Cynocephalus volans (assembly GCF_027409185.1). Classification (NCBI taxonomy): domain Eukaryota; kingdom Metazoa; phylum Chordata; class Mammalia; order Dermoptera; family Cynocephalidae; genus Cynocephalus; species Cynocephalus volans. The sequence goes on from NC_084469.1 coordinate 32,639,313, forward strand.
GGCTCCCGCCGCTGCTGGGCCCCCGCCCTCTACTACCCTTCTCTCTCCACTCGCTGCAGATTCTGGGAGCCAGTTCAGTCCCCACCCTGTGGTGCCCCGCCCCCACACTTCCTTGCCACCCTACCTTTACTCTGGGGGTTCGGGACCCCCTACATGCAAGGTGTTGGAGGGTCGCTCTCTGGTTTTCCTAAACTTAGGCCCCCCCCATCATCTGCAGAATCTTTATTGTGGCCCCTCACCTCCTCTTGGCCCTCTTTCCACCCTTGCCTTTACTTAAATCTCCTTCCTCCACCTCCTCTTTCCCGACTTCTCGAATTTTGACTTTGCAACTGTCTTGACAGCCTCCCCCTCATCCCTCTTTTATCTTCCTCGCCCACCCCTGAATTGCATGTCTTCCCTGGTCGGAATTCCAGCCTCCCCACTCCACTCCACCCCACCCCTCCCCTCCTACCGTCTCCGTCAATCCCACGTTCGGTTTTCCCTATCCCCGCTCTCCTGTTTCAAGTGCAGCAGTCCAGAACCAGGCATTTCCGGTCTCAGGGTCCCTGAATATTCCATTACCAACTCTGCAGCAGTGTGGGGCTGGGAGGGCAGACAAGTGCACTCGAAGAGCAGGGGAAGCATTCGTTCTCTTCAGAACTCCAGCAGGGCTGGGAAGAGGATGCTTATGTATGTGTACACACACAAAACACATGCTGCATGTGGTCAGTCCGGAGGTTCGGAAAAGCGGTGGGTATTTGTAAATTCGCAAGTGGAGCTCTCTCAAGGGAGGGGCTCACTGGGAAAGGGGCTGAGAGGAAACAACTGCAGCAGGAATTTCTTCGAAATACTCGTTTATTATCCCTCGTGGGGCACATACACGCTCTCGTTTAGGAGCTTTCAGTAGCACTTATGTATTTTTCTTCAGCAGAGAGCTTTGGCTTAAGGCGTGGCTTAGTGATTTCAAGGTGAACACTCCATACTACCACCCAGGTGGTGCTTCCATCCTGTGCCCTTCCAGCTTTCTCAACAGGCCAAGGCATGCAAAGAGCAGGATTTCCCATCTCTAGGTTAGCTTCTCTGGAGACCCTTGTTCATATTGTCTTCTGGCTTTTGAGGTAGCCAGGGAACATGGCCAGTAGCAGGAAAAGGCGGTCAGCCACACAGGTGCCCCGGATATGACTGGAGGGGAGAGGGAAATTGAAGAGAGCAGAGTCATGTTGTTAATTGGGTTTCTCTAGGTGACACAGTTTTTTTCTTGCCATTCAGGTCATAAGTTGTTTGGCGCAATATTGGGCTATGAGACCTGACTTGCCGGAGAGAAGGTGATAAGTTGGTGGGGAGAGAGACTGAGCACAGAATTTTTGTGTGTGTGTTTGTGTGTGTGGATGGGGAGAGGGTCCGAAGGCTTTAGGATGGAGATTCTTTAGGTCCTTTTAGCCAGTGTATAAACTGGCATGCTCAAGTCAGTTGGGATTTAAGATGGAAATCCAGGCTCTAGGGAGATGTCCCTTAATGTGCTCCACTCTGGGGTGAACCCCTGCCTTCCCTTCCCACCTTGATTGTTGATTAACTCTGGCTACAGGTTCCTTTGCCTGTGGTGAAATACAGTAAGAAATGGGTGATCACTTGCAAGAGCACATGGTGAAACAAATACAATAAGAAATGGGTGATCACTTGCAAGAGCACACAATGAAAAAAAAATGGGTTGGTCCAAAGCATGACCTTTGGTTTTAACCTTGTGGGACTCCGCTTGAGCTTCTTTTTTCTTTTACTCTCTTCTGGTAGTTTGGCCTGGACCCTCAACCTGGGATTTCCAGCAATTCTGCAAATACCCTCTGACCTTGGATGTGATATTTCCCTTCTGGATTTCTGTGCATGAAGCAATGTTAGCCTCCTTCCTCAGTTGCTCCTGCTTTACTCTCCTCTCCTGCTCCTCAGGAGAGCCGGGTGACCTGCTCCCAGTTTTTCTGTCTGTCCTGCCTTATGCTTCTTAAGAAAGCAGTCAGCTTTCCCGTCTACCACCCTAGTACTCTAGAGCTTGAGGGAGAGCTGTAGTTTCTTTGAAATAGGGCTGCAGAGGGCCTGCTTTCTCCTTGCTGCTGACCTTTTCTCAGAACCTGTTCCCTCTACTCCACCTCAGAAAGCTGCTGAGGCACTGTTGAGCAGCTTGCTCAGTCATCTCTTCTTCTGGTCCTGTCTGTTGTCCAGTGAGAAACGTTAACCTGGAGAATTAGCAACAAAGCATGTCTCCCTTTACTACTTCATTTTGTGGTGGGGGTGGGGGTGGAGGTGGGGGATGGGAGAGGTGTTCCAGCATTTATTAGCTGGCCTTAAAGCCCAAGGTGTCTTTCTCCTCTGGCTTTAAGATAAGGCTTGGTTTTCAGGAAGTGATAAGAGTAATAGTCCGATATTAGGGAAGATTGAATTGCATTAATCTCTTAGCCATGTGTGGGGAAGCCAGATGGACCTGCCACTTTGTGACTACAGCCACATGATCTCTTTGAGGCTCCATTTCTCCACCAGCATGGTAGGGAGAAGCATGGGTGGAATTGTATTCCTAAGATCAAGTCCTGGCTTCCTCACTTACTGTGTAACCTTGGCCTTGCTCCCCTGTCTCACTTGACTCCCCTTACTGCAGATTCTGCAAAAAGCCTTACCTCTCTAAGCTCCATTTTCTCATCTCTGTAGTGGGGATGGTAATGGTACTGAACTCAGAGCTGCTGAGGATGAAATACTGCATGTTAAGTACTTAGTCTAGTTCCTGGCACATAGTGACCATATATGTGGTGCCCCTTATTGTTGTTACTGCTATCAAATGGCAATCAGAGAAGCCTTTTTTTGTTTTGTTTTGTTTTTTAAAGATGACTGATAAGGGGATCTTAATCCTTGACTTGGTGCTGTCAGCACCACGCTCTCCCAAGTGAGCTAACCGGCCGTCCCTATATGGGATCCAAACCCATGGCCTTGGTGTTAATCAGCACCACACTCTCCCAAGTGAGCCACGGGCCGGCCCTAAGAATATATCTTTTCTGAGATGTTTTTGGAATCAGACTTTGTCTTGTGGTAAACAGAGTTCTGGAAGCCTCCATTTGAATGATTCCCTTGAAGTAAAGTTAGGATCATCCAAGAGAAAATTTGGGCCTTTTGTTTCAAACCTTTTATGTGTCCAACCTTGGTTATATTCCAAAAGAATCTTCTGACTTGGAACTCTTGGCTTCTCACAAAGGATAAGTATCAGCGGAAATGGATAGGACATGGAGGGGGCAGACCCCAGCCTGACCTCTCTCTCTTCACACTGTTCATTTTGGTTGACCCACTTCATAAATCAAACAACTTCTCCTTACTGCCCAACCAGCTAGAAGTTTTAGACTGCAGTGTCCTTGAAACTGTAAAGTTGTGTTCAGGGTTGCTGTATTGAAATTATATCATGGAGCACATTCAAGAGAGACTTGTTGCTAGGTGGTAGTTACTGACAGCAATGTTCTTTTTCAAATGATTTTGTGTTGTTGTGTCTGTTTTTTTGAGAAGTCTCTTCTCCTTCCTTTTCTTTTCATGCGGCTGTGGATCCAGCACCACTTGGAAAGCTGGCAGTTCTGGGCATGTATTTCTAGGCTGCTGAGCAACGTGGGACTGTTACTGTTTTCTGATGTGCTAGCTGTCCAAATGTTGAGGACAGATGCCTTAGGCAGGAGAATGGGAAGACTGACCTCCTGCAGCAGAAATAAAGGCATTAAGTAGTGACTTTTTTTCTCTCTAAAGAACTTCAAAGGGGGAGCGGGGCCCTTTGAGGAATTCCTGGCATTTGGAATGAAGTGAAATGCAGCTTTAGCAAAATGATGGAAGGAAGATTACAGAGAACTTTGCTGGAGCTAGATGTTCAGCCATTCCTCAAACACCACCCTTTATGCTATGGGATAGGACAGATCACCATAGCTCTTAGTCATACACGGAGGGGAGATTCTCTGGAAGAGTGAGGTTTTGACAGTTAAGATAACAGTAAGGGGCCGAGCCCGTGGCGCACTTGGTAGAGTGCTGCGCTGGGAGCGCGGCAACGCTCCCGCCGCGGGTTCGGATCCTATATAGGACTGACCAGTGCACTCACTGGCTGAGTGCCGGTCACGAAAAAACGACAAAAAAAAAAAAAAAAAAAAAAAAAAAAGATAACAGTAAGAAGGTCACCAAGAGAGCCAGCTGGTTCACCCTCTCACTCTTGCCCTAAGAGCTCAGTTAACACTATGTTCCCTAGAATCCTGATTTCACGTCTGGCATCCATTCCTCTCAGCATTGAACTGTGTGCCTAAGACAGGGTAACACACAACTTGGATATGTAGAGCATCCTTGCTTGTCATTTAGGGGACAAGATGGGAGGAAGTGAGCAACTGCTCTTGACAAGCTTGTGTTCTGGCATGGGTCTATAAATAAAGAATGCAGTAACTTCTAAGCCCAGAAACATAATACAATTCTGGGACTAAAAAGCATCTCCAGAAGCCATCTGATAGTCTGCCTGCCTAATCTTTCTGTCTCCAGACAAAGTTGAATCAGAGAAAGTTATCAATAATATCCTTTCCTGCATCAGTCACCAAGCATTGTCAGTCTACTGTGTCAAAAATCAGGTTCTAGATACTATGGGAAGGATGTAACACTGTGTGTGCTCTGGGAAGCTACTGTTATTGCTTTCCTCAATATCTTAGAACTCTCAAGGTAGGGACAATTTTGTTAAATTTGACTGCAAAGAATTACACTCATTTTCTGTTGTCCAGTGGTCAGTCATCTTGAAATCTGATATTCAATTTCCACCCCCTTCAGCACCCAATTTATACCATTATCCCTCTCACTCTTTTCTTTCCTAGGTTGAAGAAATAGAACAAAAAGTAATCAGGCTATTAAGTCCATTCTGAAAGCATTTCTTGAATTCCCACACTGTATAGGAAAATGGAGAAATGTTACTTGGTAAAAGACTTGGACCCTGTCCACAGCTCACATTCCTTCTGTCCTCTCTCCAGTTCTTCTTGCCATTTTCCTCCCAACCACCTAGTCCTTGACTTGAGTGTGGGATTCTCTCATCTATAGAAAGCTCCTCTAAAGGGTAATTGGAAAGGTACTTGAGGCTCTTTGTTCTTGTTAAGGGTAGGGAATAGTGGAGGGAGGAGAGAAGAAAGGGGTAGGATTGTAGTGATCCAAGTGAACCTCTGGATATTTTGTCCAGTGGCCAGACAGCCTGATGTCCTTGCTAATTGTGTGTGGGCATGGGGAGGGTGGTAGGATTTCGTGTTCTGTTTGAGGAAAGTTCTAGAACTAGGCACAGAGGAAACAGTGGTGAACAAGCCAGACCTGGGTCTTCTACAGTCTAGTAATAGGGAGAGACATTACTCACATAATCATATGTATACAATACATATATTATAAATATATAATTGCAAGCCATGGTAAGGACTGTAGCAGAAAACTTTAGCATGCTATTATTATGTATAACAAGAATTGTTTTTACTTTTTACAAGACAAAAATATTTGGTTGGCTTATTGAGAGAGACATAAATTACATCAGAAAGCCAAGCTGGCATTACTACAGAAAGGATAGAGGTGAACCAGCAGGTAGAGTTTGGTGATGGCCAAAATAGGTAGACCCTGGAATGGGGCCATTTTTAGAGTGGAGCATTTGGTAAGCAGCCAAGGGCCAGGAGTCTGAGGATGGAGTGGAAACTCCAGGCTTAACTTCCAAAAGGATTTCTTCTGAACCTTCCTATAGGAGGGAAAAAATAGTGTATTTGTTTGAAAAGGTAAAGGCTTGTATATGGAAAGGGTGTATGACTCCCTTTTTTGTTCATTGGGGGAGGGTCTTTGAGTACTGGGTCTGTGGACTCACATGTGGTTCTGCAGAGGGTGGGTTGAGTGTGCACGTTGCCTAGAGCTGGTGTATGAGGCAGAAGGGTGCATCACTAGATGTTATTAGCCTAAGTGGTGGCTAGGGTTTGGAAGGTAGGTAAAGCCTCATGGAAATAGAAACAAGTAGGTCCGGCGTTAGGTTAGTTCCTGTGGTCTGTGGGAAGTGGTATTCTTCCTAACATTAGAAGATACTGTATATAAATACATGAGACTCTCAATTTACATTGTATACAAGTAAAAGATGAGTGGGCTGTGGAGGGGGAGTGTTACTGATTTTGCATGTTTGAAATGAAATAGGGTTGGAGAAGCCACAAGTCTTGAGCTCTTAGAGGAGCCAGACTCCAGGAGCAGCTTGAATGTCAGGAAGATAGCATCACATGAGATGGTGGGATGAGCTATGAGAAGTAGTTGTTGGTGCAGCTTGTGGGAGGAACCTGAGTGGCTGGAGAGAGATGAATGGAGCAAATGGGTACTATTTGCCTAAGAAAAATGGTGATGATTGGTGAGGCAGGAGGCAAGAAGACCTTTGACAGAGTAGGTAGGTAAGACCTCAAACTATCTGAGAAGTTCATGTCCTCATAGCAGGAGACTCTTGCAAGGCCAAAGGTGTATGGCGTTTCTGTAGTCACAGCAGGGAACCCCTGCACTCAAAGTCTGTGACTAAGTATACGTGGCAGTGAATGCTTTTTGGTTCTGTTTGGGCATCTCCGCTTTGCCTTTGGGATGAGAAGTTCTCCTTATAGCAGGCCTGATATTGGCTGGTCCTCTGAGGGAGAATGGGAAAATTTTTCCACCCTTTTCTACCAGGAATCTTTTTTTTTTAAAGATGACCGACCGGTAAGGGGATCAGCATCCCACTCAGCCAGTAAGGGAGCCGGCCATCCTAATATAGGAGCCGAACCCATGGCCTTGGTGTTATTAGCACCGCACGCTCCCGAGTGAGCCACGGGCCAACCCCTACCAGGAACCATTTGAGGATGGGATTTGAAGGGCTTGGACTGCCGAACTGCTCTTGGAAGCACAGATTGAGAGGAGTTTTCCATGAACAGCAGTCCTTGCAGGGCAGATTGAGGATTAGTAGGGCTGAGTGAAGAAAATTCCACCTCCTTCAAGGGCCACCTCAACTATTTTTTTCCACAAAGCCTCCCCTTACTGTGCCAACCTTGCTGATCACATCATTCTCTTTCTCGCAGACCTGATGATTTAGCATTTGATTACATGTTGCCTTATATTGAATAATGTTTTATGGTCTTGTTTTTCCTACCACTTCCTTATGTTTAAGGACTGTGATCCATATCTCCTATTGATCCCTTACCATGCCTATAAAAATGCTGAGCACGAAGTAGGGGTTCAGTAATTACTCGGTGAGAGATGTGGATCTAAGTATTCCCGTAACTTGTCCTTTTCTATTAGATTCAGTCCACAAGCAATAAAGGGTGCCTAGGACATACTGGGCACTGTGAGAAAAAAGCAGTACAGGTGCTTACTCAGTGATTCTCAACCAGGGTGGCACTGCTCTCCAGGGGGTGTTTGGAAATGTTGGGGAAGGAGGTTTAATTGTGACTGTCTTGGGAGCTCTAACAGCATTTAGTATGTGAGGATCAGGGATGTTAACCATCCTGCAATGTCAAAGACAGTGATTTAAGAATTTTTTTTCCCACCCATATTGCCACTAGTGAACTAGTTATGGACATGGGAGAGGCCAGGGGAAGAACTAGACAGGTTTCTTCCATAAAGTAGGGAGTAGTTCTTAAGTCCCCTTGTTTATTTCTTTCTGGGTGGAGAGAGGAAGGTAGGCTCTAAATTCTTTGTGTGTATGGCACATATCTCCCCTAACAGCTTTTATCTATGTGCCAGCACACCTCTGAAGTTAAAATGGGTAGGCTCCAAGCCAGGCTGTAAGGAAGATTTTCATGTTCTCTCTTCACCACCCACCCACTCTTTCTTTAAAGCCACATTTGTAAGAAAGTGGCTGAAGCATGCAGTACTTGGTCTTTTAATTCCAAGTGGTTCAGGAAAGAGTCTTCAGGAAAACAAGTGGACAGGGTGCCCCAAAGCCTAAGCAGCCAGAGGCAGAGTTTGAAAGAGGGGCATCATATTTGTCCCTTCTCTTGGGTCTTTTCATCCTACAGTTGTCCCTTTTGCAGGGCAGTGACCAGAGGGTAGAAGGCATCTTGCCCAAGTGGATCCTCTGGGGGCAGGTGAGCGGTTGGGAATAGAACAGCTGATCTGGTCAAGCTGGAGCTGTGCAGCAAGCTGCCTTGCCCTTCTCACTATCTCCAAGCCTGAGTTAGGAGGGCAGAACTTGATAGGCCCCTGGCCTTGTTCAGCTGAGGTTTGGAGCAGCTGAAGAAACTCCTCTAACCTTAACAAGGTCACTCATGGTGCAGACTACCTGAGCCTCACATGTTGAGGCAGGGTTGGGAAGAATAGGCACTATATGAATCAGAAGTCTGTTGGTTCTGTATCCTTTTAGACCTCTACTAAGCCCTTCTTTTTCTGTCTGTCTTCAGTTCCAAACAAAGATTGCTCTTATATAAGTCATTTATATTGCAACGTGGATTCCTTTCAGAAGGGGGGATTTGGGGTTGGAATAAGAACAATAATGAGCACTTACTATGCAGTAGGTTCTTTCCTTATGTAATCTCATTATCCCTCACAATAACCCTTTGAGATTGGTGATATTAGCCTCTTTTTTTTCTTTTTTTTTTTTTTGCTGCTGCCAGTGCAGGGGTCGAACCCTAGACCTTGGTGTTATCAGCACCACACTCTAACCAACTGAGCTAACTAACTAGCCAGCCCTTATCCTCATTTTCAAAATGAAGAAGCCAAGGCTTAGAGAAGTTAACTTGGAAGATAAATAACTTGCCTAAGTTTGGACAGCCAGTAAGTTGCAGAGCCCAGATTCAGACTCAAGTCTGGTCACTCCAAAACATGAGCTTGTGTTCACCCCTGTGCAGTTAGAGGCCTGCTCCCAGGTGTCAGGGTACATGTGTGTGTGGGTGCTGAGGGGAGGGCAGGAGAGGGCAGTGTATAGCTGGCATTCTAGACCAGTATCGTTTTCCACTTGAGTTAATTGTAAACGTGTAATATTCTGTGACCTGTGGTAAACAGGCTCTGTGGGCTTGCTGAGGGATTAATGTTTCTTGGTAAAGTGTTTGGAGAAATATAGCCTGTTTCATGGATTGGAGACAAACTATATGAGAAATAGTTACTGCCCTCCAGTAGCACATGGTCTTGATCTGTGTCTTGGTAGAGGACAGGTTTTGCTTGTATACCTGGGACTTTTTTGAAAAAGAGGAGGAAGTAAGTGACTTTAGCTTGAGCCTTTGGGAACTGCTGGGGAGTTGGCATTGGTGGGCACATGCTGGAAATACAAAGCTCTGTGGGCCTGTGCCCAGAACTGATAGAGATTTCTGGATGTTCGGCTACTGGGCAGAACACTTTAAAGACTGGAAGAGAAGGACATGCAAAAGAATTCAGAAGATTTAGTCTGGAGGAAAGAGATGAGTAATTCAGAAGTCCTGTTCTTCAGAGGGAGGAAAGAAAGGCTGTCTCATTTCAGCACACCCTTAAAAAAAATTTTTTTTGTGTGGTAAAATATACATAAGACTTACCATTTTAATCATTTTTAAGTGTGCAGTTCTCTGGCATTAAGTACATTCACGCTGTTGTGCTACCGTCACCGCCGTCCATCTCCAGAACTTTTCCATCACCGCAACTGAAACTCTGTGCTCATTAAACCCTAACTCTCCGTTCCCTCCTCCCCAGCCCCTGGCAGCCACCATTCTACATCTCATCCTCCCGTGTGTGTGCAGAGTTGGGCAGAGGGCCTGACGTGCTTAACATCTGTTGAGTCAGGTGAGGTGAACTGTCTCAGAAGTTCACATGTCATCAGCCAGCCCAGAGCACTTCTCTTCCTCTCGGCTCTAATGCAGGAGGATAGGCCTCTGGAAGGGATTATAAATGAAACAGCTGCATAGAATCACAAGCGGATCAAGCAGAGGAAAGAGAAGTTAAGGGTTTCTCTTCCGTATTCAGCTCCTGTTGATAGCAACTTACTTTCAGGTTTTGTTTTTATGCTTATATTCATCATTTTGCGTGTTCTCAACCTCTTACGTCATCTCATCCTGTGGGTCTAGTGGGTAGGGGCAAGAGGAAGTGGGAAAGAAGGTCACTTAGGGGATTAAAATAGTAAAATTTAACAGCATTTCTGCATTTGTGTGTGAGGGGGTACATATGTTAAAGGAGAGTCACCCTCCTGGGCCTCCAGGCCTAGACAGTTTAGAGCCAGGTCAGGCTCTGTATCCATCTGTGGTGTCCGCACCGCTGGACAGACCCAGAGCATGACCTAGAATTGAGTCGAGTCTCTTAGAAACAGGGTGATCAATTCAGTGGCCTGCCCAGCCTCCTCACTTTCCCCATCCACACCATTTAAAGTTTCTACATTGGCCTTATGGGAGGAAGAGAGAAAAAGAAGGGAGTGACAGGGGTGTGTTCAAGTTACGCCAGTAGAGAGGGCAGGAGAGCCACCCTAGAGAGGACTGTCTTAGAAGTCAAAATCCAGGCCACAGAGGCCTCTAGGTGGTAGATTGGGGTGGTAGCTATATTAGGCCATTTCTGTTGCTTATAAAAATATACTTGGAACTGGGCAGTTTTAAGAAAATGAAATTTATTGCTTACAGTTTCAGAGGCTGGGAAGTCCAAAGTCCAGGGAATACATCTGGTGAGGGTCTTCATTGGTGGTGGCTTTACAGCAACTCAGGGGTCTCACATGGCAGAAAATGACAGAGCAGAGAGAGAGAGAGAGAGACTCAGGTGCTCTCCTTTTAAAGCCCTCAGAACTACACCCAGGGCTACCATTAAACCATCAACTTGATCACCTCTTCAAGGCCCCACCTTTCAATTACTGTAATAGGATTTCCCACCGTCAACAGTTACAATGGGGATTAAGTTTTGGGGGGACATTCAACCCAAGGCAGTGTCTTAGGGAGCGCTGTTCAGAGCTGTGCTTTTAGTTTACCAGACAAGAGCCTGCAGTACATGAGACCTCTGTGTTTCCTCAAAATAGTGTGGGATCCCAAGGATTGAGTATTTATAAGGTCTTTTTCTCTGTCTGTTGTATACAGGCGTAGAGAACATCTTTTCCAGGGGCTGCCCAATACCGAATGGCCCTTCTCACCAGTTCTTCTCCCTGCAATCTAAAGCCTACTTTTTTCTTAGATTGAACCAAGTATGAATTGGGACCGATTGTTTTCCTTGGACTGAGCCTAGACTACCCAACCCTGGTGATCAAATTTTGAATGAAGGAATGTTCCAATCGCTAACTCCTAGAAACACTATCTTCTTTAGATGTTATCCTATATTCTGGCATTATGCACTGCCTGGATATTGTTATCATCACCACCAGTAATAAAATTAAAAAGTGATTTAAGTGCTTGTGTTTAAAGCAGAGACTCTACAGGCCATCTTCCATTTTAAAAGGTGTCAGCCATAAACCAATGTCTCAGAGCTAGTTAGAGCTGACTTCCTATACTCACATGCTAATCACTCCGCTGTATTGGCCCAGTTCTCACCAGAAAGGAAGAGCTCATGTGATTGGTCAGCCTGGGGTCCAGGGTGTGGTCTTTGCAGATGAAGTATGTTTCACAAGTTAAAGGTAAATGCCCCTGCTACTACTCAGATTCCCTGCTCTGGTCTCCTAACCTCAGATTGGGTAAAATTGACCATCTCTAGAGAGCTCCCAGTGGAGGCCTGCCGACACAAGGGGCCTTTCCAGCTTGGGTAGCTGCCTTTGAGGCAACATGATCCATGGAGTGAGCATGGCATCAGGAGCTGGGCGACATGGCTCTAGTTTCAGTTCCATTTCTAGCTCACATCTCTCTGGGACTCGGTTTCCTCACCTGCGAGACGAAGGGATAGGGACTGGGCCTTTTAAGCAGAGAGGCTCAGTCAGAATCACCTGGATAGCCTTTAAACCTGCATATACCCAGGCTCTGCCCCCGTCCCCCCAGGTGATTCAGTCAGTCCAGGGTGGGGCCCTGGTATGTGCGCTTTCCCAAGTGAGTTGATGCAGGTTTCCTGCTGAGAACTACAGGACCAGGTGATCCCTAAAGTCCCTCCAAAGCCAGGGGTCCTTGTTTCCTCCCTCCCTTCCTAAAAATCTGAGTGCCTACTATGTGGCATGCTCTGTTCTTAATACTGACTTAAACATATGACTAGATCAGAGGTGTGATTGCATACACTATACAGAAGAAAAGGTGCACTTATGCGGTAGTGATTGTGTGTGTTAAACTGGGCAAAGGAGAAGTTGAGACAAACAATATGGAGGGTGGAGGTGGCCAGGGTGGGATGGTGTCTCAGGGATGGTCTGGGAAACATCAGTACTTTCTTTGTAGAGATCTAGGGTGTGTTGGAGTGTGGGTGTGGGACTGAGCATCTATGGGAGGGACACAAAATAAAGGGAAGTTTCAAAAAAGGTCTGAAGAACTATTAGAAGTATGACTTCAGAACATGTACAGTCTAGAGACTGTTTCCTGAGTCTGTTAGTGCCGAGGGGACGAGCAGTCAGAACCATGTGAGAGGACTGACTTGGGAAGACAGAGAATTTTTACTTGGTTTTTTAAAAAATAAATTTATTTATTTATTGTTTTACTGGGGTTTTTTTTGTTTTTTTTGGGGGGGGTCAGTTGGCTGGTAACAGGGATCGAACCCTGGACCTTAGTGTTACCAACACCATGCTCTAACCAACTGAGCTAACCAGCCAGCCCTTTACTTGGATTTTGAGGATAGGGAGGGACATGGAATAGGTGGGGCCTTCCCATCATCACTTACCCCCCAACAACATAGGCCTTGGAGACAGACTTGATTCAAATCCCAGATCTGTCACTTACTGTGTGATCTTTGGCAAGTAATTCCCCTATGCCTCATTTTCATCCTTTGTAAAGTGAGGGTAACAAGATCCACCTAATAGGGGTATTGAGAGGATTAAGTAAAAGTGGTATAAAGTGCTTAGCCTGACAAATGCTCATGAGACAGGTAGTGGCTGCCTGTCTTCTCTTATTGAAAAAAGTGCCCAGAAAGGGTGTCTCCTGGGATTCTGTTAACATTCTTCTCCTCCAGACTTAGTGTTTTAAAAAAGACAGAACTACCCAGTCCATTGATTCCAATCTTAATGGCTGTGGGTGAGTCATCGAGCCCCAGGTATAGGCCTGGAATTCTGTGAGCCTGCTCCCCTTTCCCTGGCTTAGAGCCTTCTACTACCTCCTGAAAGTCTTCCAGCATTACTGGAAGAAGGAGTAGCTGCAAAGTCTTATATCTGAACACGAGAAACTCCTGCTTGTCCTGCCCTCTGAGTCAGGAATTCTGGCAATCATTGGGCAGTCACTCCTGCCCTGCCATGCTTTGTATAAAAGCTGTGGACCCACCCACCGGAATCACTGCCTGAGCCTGAGGGGGAAACCTGTGCCTCAACCGTGGGGACATTCTGACGGGGATACGTGGCTTTGTTGGGATGTGAGAGACAAGACAATTGTACAAAAATGTGTGAAGAGCTTTACGGAAAGGCACAGATTCAAGGCTGGGTGGTGAAGGGTGCTTGACTCCTCACACCGCCTTGCCTGGATGTTTAAGGCTCTTTCCTGCCTAAGAGCCTCTGTGCTTTCCCCACCTCCTGACCTTTGCTTGGTTAACTTACCTTCTTTTGGTCTCAGCTATCACTTCCTTAGCAGGCCTTTCCTGGCCCCCCGTCCCCATCATGACCTCCCTTTAATCTTTCTGATAGTGGTCCATACTTCTTCAGAGTCTTTCACGGTTGTTGTGTAATTATATCTCTAATGTCTGCTTTCTCGATTAGACTGTGAGCTCGATGAAGGAGGGGACTGTTTCTGTTTTGTTCATTGCCACATCCTAGTATCTGCAGTGCCTGGGACAGAGCAGGCACTTAATATTTGTTGCATGAATGCATGAACTGGTTTGCCAGACCCTAGAGTTGGCATGAAAGGAGTCAGGGAAGGTTTTTTAGGAGAAAGAGGAGAGACAGCCTGGCAAAAAGTTGAGTGAAGATGTTTGCTCCATCCTGCTGGTCAGGAAGTTCCTCTTTCTGTCTCGCCTACATTCGTTTGGCTATAATTTATTCTGGGTTGGTCTTTGGTGGAGCCAGAGAATACATGGTCTCCACCCTTTGGAGAGTAACCCTGGTCTTCCTTTCTAAGTGTGTGATTCAGACCGACCTTCTTTCCCCTCCCTGCTGGCTCCACCCTCCACCTGCTCTTCTTCCAACTGACTCAGCTTTGTACCCTTTACCCTTCCTTCCAGGGGCTCTTTTCAGAGTTCGCTTGTCTTTCGTACATTCTCTTTCATAACATCTGATTGGTCTTCTGGAATTAGAAGCCATATGGGGTAAGAAAAGTCACAGATTTTCTTGGTCATGAAGCTTCCCCAGTCTCTTCCCTTGGATTTGTGGACACCTGACTCCCCTAGAAGGAGGTTGGCAATAAGGAATAATGATTTGTTTGTGCTACAATTGAAAACCAGCAGTGAGAAGCCTTATTATTATCCAACCCCTGATTACTAGTGTGGTTCTCCTCCGTTAGCTTGCTTTGTGCCAGCCTGCATGGGCCTGGCATCTCCCTCCTCCTCCTGCCTCCATGCCCCGCCCTTCCTTGCTCTCTGGCGGCTGCTTCCCAGGGCCTGCCCTTCCTCCCTGCCCCTTGCAGCCCTGCCTCCAGGGCCACAGATCTCTTTTTCTCCCTTCTCTCTCATCTGCCCTCTTCCCAATTTTACTTTTTTATCTTGTTTCTTTTCTCCTGAGCTGCCACTCTTCATTCTAAGGTTCAATAATGCCAACTTTTTTTTTTTTTTTTTAAAGATGACCGGTAAGGGGATCTTAACCCTTGACTTGGTGTTGTCAGCACCACGCTCTCCCGAGTGAGCCACAGGCTGGCCCCCCAACAGTCTTATTAAATCACCTTTTGCCACAGGTTTTCTTTGCTCTTTGGGAGCCAATTTCTTTGTAATGACTATATGCAAATTTGTAGCACTTTATGGATTTCATAATGTTTTCACAACCGTGAATTCTTGTGAGATGGGTACATAAGGAAAAGAGGCTTCTAGAGGTTAAATGATTCGCTGATTTACAGAAGTTGCGTAAAAGAATCAGAAGCAGTGCCTGGGCCTTCTGATTCTTATTGTAGCAAAAACACTAACCATCCCCTGTTATTTCATCTCACTACACTCCTGCTTCCTTTTGCTTCAGCCTAGAAAACCTGCCTCTGAGTTATCCTCTTACACTGTTGAACCTTCCTATAAGCTGTCCTTTAACTGCGGTGGGACCTTCTTGCGCCCTTCTCACCCAACCCAGCCCCAGCACATTTCTTTCTCCTTTCCAAAATGCATGCCTCTCTCCTCCAGGAAGCCTTCCCTTCATCCCTTCTTGTCCCGATGCCTCCTGTGGTCTTTGGGCCCTGATTAGTGTTCCCGTTTGGTTTTTGCCAGCTGTCAAAGGACAAAATTACAACAAATTTAAAAATCTTCATTGGCTTTATGCAATTCTAGAATCAGGCAACACTTCATCCCATAAAAAAGAATAAGTGTTCCAGTGAGCTGAGCAGAAAAGGTTGGTTTTATAGATAGAAAAGGCTGAAGAAAGCAGAAACAAAGAACAAAAAGTGGGTTGGTCATTTCAAAGTTACTTTCCTTGTAAGGTGGAGACAGAGAGAAAGAACAATAGAAAAGCTGATTATTTAATATCAGGTTACATCAGGCTATTCTTTTTGTGTAGAGATTAAAGCAGAGGGAACTTCATTATCATGGCTATTGAAGATTTAAACTGGATTGTTTGGGAAATTGTCTATTATCTCTCTCTCCTGATTTTTTGGAAGGTCAGACCACAGTTTAGTTTAGATTTGGTGACATGGAACTTAGCGGTGACTCCATTTTGATTTTTAGTCTGGTCTTTTGGGACCTAGTGCAGGAACTTAGTCCCAAACAATGGTCTCCTATAATTTTTATTTCACATGGCCATATAGTTGATTTAAGAAAGTCCACTTTCTGGTAATACATATTTACCAAGCATGTAAATTATGGGGTTTGATTTACATGACAAAAAGAGTATTGACTTTTAGTAGCTGCCCTGGTGCACTGCACTTAAGTGAATATTCAAGGATCATTTTGAGAGGATGCAGGTAACCCAACACTTAGTGCATTGAGGGCCGGCCTGTGGCTCACTCGGGAGAGTGCGGTGCTGATAACACCACGGCCACGGGTTCGGATCCCATGTAGGGATGGCCGGTTAGCTCACTGGGTGAGCGTGGTGCTGACAACACCAAGTCAAGGGTTAAGATCCCCTTACCAGTCATCTTTTAGAAAAAAAAAAAAAAAGAAAGAAACCACTGCATTGAGGAGTGAGGAAGGATTTTCTACAAGACACCAACTTTCTTTTATTTCTATATTTATTTATTCAACAGACAGGTATTAAGTGCAGCCTTGACCTCTAAGAACTTAGTCTAGCAGAGGAAACAGACAATTAGAGAATCAATCACAAGAATGTCACTGGTGTCCTGAAAGGAGCAGTGGAGGGTTCTGTGGGAGCAGGGGATGGTCAGGGGCACTTCCTGGAGGTGGAGACGTCTAAGCTGAGGTCTGGAGGGATGAGCATGAGGCATCCAGGTAAAGAGGAGGGAAGGGATGAACTTGGAAGAGTGAACAGCATGTGCAAAGACCCAGAGGTGAAAAAGGAGAATCCAGTAGAATGCAGGCTCCTGCCCCTCTGCCTTGTCCCCACACCAGTAAGAAACAAAACAACTCCAAGATGGGAGTAGGCAGGTCTCCAGGTAAACCATACTTGGGACAGTCCACTGGAAGGCAGTCATAACTGAGCCTGAGGAAGAACCTCTTGGGCTGTTAGATGGCAAATGGAATCAAGCTGGTGGCAGGGCCATGTGATATACCATCAGAAGACTAAACAGGCTTGAGTTCTAGCCACACCTTGACAGACACTTAACTCATCAGAGCCTTGTTTTTCTCATCTGTGAAATGGGATAATAATTCTTGCCCAGCTTCCCTACAGGTCTGAGGCATAAATGAGATAATGACCATGAAAGCACCCTGTAGACTGTACAGTGCTGAGCAATTGGGTAATGGCTGCAGTAGCAGCAGCTGGGAGGTGCTGAAATCGATTCTACTGACCATGGACCGAAACTGATTCTTGTGGGAGAGACAGAACCAAACTGTATTGACAGCTTGTAACATTTTAAAAGCTAAGGTCTTACTTACCTTAGGTGAGACTTGGGAAGACATGCTGGGGAGGTAAAGGCAAGACACCACTTCAGCTGCCTAGAAGACTTTGTAAGATCTTCCAACTGGGGACAGAGGGATGGCTAGAATGACCTTCTCAGGCCCGAGGCTAGGGACTGGCCTCCGAAGCCTGCAGTTCTCTATTTTCCTTTAGAAGGTTCTAGAGGCAGGCGGAACCTCAGAAGCAAGCTGTTTATCTTTTAGGTTTTTCAGTTTATTTTTAAATTTCTGACTGCGATGGTGTTTATTTTTTCCTTTTCCCTTTCCCCACTTCCTCAGCTCAGCATCAGAATGGAACCATCTGTCCCTTGCCTTGCCTGCGGCCATTTTAGAACCAGCACAAGGCTGCCTGAATTCTGGTCCCTCTTCTCCTTCCCTCCCTCTTCTATCTCCCTCCATGTGTCAGCTACACACCTCGTGTGGGCCTCTCCATCTGTGAAGAACTCTAGACTGGATCAAGCCATCAGCCCAGGGCCCCTGTCTGGGGCAGCCAGGTCTGCGGGGAACCTAGACACTGAGGCAGCAAAATCAACTCATGGAAGGAGGAGGGTAGTTATTCCCAACCTCCTCGCTCCAGACAGGGCCCCGCTCTGCTCTGACTGGATTCTGATGAGAACGGTGTGAGCATTTGCGTTCGTGGATGTGTCGTGTCATAACTTGTTTCTGCCGCTGCATGTATCTGCAAGTCTGTGTGCGTGTGTGTGTGCGTTTCACACGTTCTTCTGTCATAGAGACCCAGGAGGAGTGAATTATAAACCACCCCTTCTCCCAGGACATACATATGTTTCCTGGTTTCTATTTCTCCCCTCTACTCCTAGAGCCTACTTGATTTCCTCCCCTCCTGTGCTTCATTCCCATCAAAACACTTCAGAACATGGATAGCAGCTGATAAACAGAGGACCAGTACTTCACAGTGTGGAATCAGAATAAAAGGATCTTGGCTGGCCAGTTAGCTCAGTCGGTTAGAGTGCAGTGTTTGTAACACCGAGGTCAAGGGTTCAGATCCCCGTGCTGGCCAGCTGCAAAAAAAAAAAAAAGGGAGCTGATTGAGTTCTACAGCGTGAGAGGTAGAGTTAGCGAGAGGAGAGTCAGTTTTAGAGAGGGAGGAAAGCTGGGAAAAGGAGGGTTTTGAAGGCTTCATTAAAGAGTCTGGTTTGTTATGGGACATGATGGACAGTAGGGAATTGAGGGTTTCAACCTTCCTTGTCTTCTCTCTCCCTTTCAGTTTATTGGCTCAAGGAAGAGGCGCTCTGGTGATCCGATCCCCCTCCATCTACTGACTCTCTCACTGTAGGAATATTAAGTCTGTCTCATGCTTTGACTTTGGGCCGCTTTCCACACTGAGCCTTCTGGGGAGGAATGGGGGTCATGCTGCGTACTTCCCCCGGCTGGCTTTGGGGTAGATGGAGACTTACTCAGGCCTTGGAGGGTCCTTGGGGGCTGTGTCTGGTTTCTCTGCAGGGGTAGCAAGGAGCAAGTGATCTCATGAGACTTTTCCTGCCACTTCCTACCCCCAGCCCACACACCCACTCCCATTCTCTCTCTCTTACACACACACACACCCTTCTATATTTTTTTTCTCATGCACACACACATCCTTTAGCTACTCGTATCTAATTGAAGGATGTCTAAGATTGCACCACCTCCACCAGAATGCTTGCCCCTCCTTTCATGTTTCTGCCAGTACTGTGTCCTTGTGGGACTTGAATTGTTGAGGAAACCCTAGTTGCCCCCAGCTCTCAGGCCCTCGGCACCCACCGCTCCCCACCAGCAGTGGCTTCCTAAGGTCTCCTGTAAAGAGGATTTAACAATCTGGTTGGTGGTGGACTGACGGATGGGTTTTAAAGCAATATTTGCATGGCTGGTACTGTTTTAGTACTTAGATTGTTGGTGTTTTGGGTGGCTTTGAGAAAGCTGATGAATTTATGGGCGATTGGAAGCCCCTCCCCCAAGCCGTCCCTTGGTACCACCACTGCCTTAGCCCCCCTCTTCCTCTGTGTGGGCCTTCTGGATTACAGGAAGAGCTCAGGAAAACAGGCCTATTGTTTTCATCCAGGAGGGAGGGGAGGGACTCTCAGCCCAGCTGAGTCTTAGTCTCCTCTGAAATGGTACCAGATAAATAGAGACGCCACAGGCCCGGGCAGCTCGCTCTTCCAGGGCAAGGGAGTTATTTGGCTTGGGACTTTATTATGCCAACTCTAGTTGCTTCCCTCTTTAGACCGCAAGTTCCCATTCTCTTTCCCATAGTTCTTTTTACCCCTTTCCCCATCTGTTTTTCTCTATCACAGGTTACCTGAGTCTCTCCTGTCCCCTGTGTTGTCCCAGTGTGGCTGTTGATAGGAGTAAGCCTGCCTCCTATAAGTGTGAGGAGGTGGGACTGTGGCCAGGAGAGTAGGGGTCTCCCCTCCCCAGCCCCACAGTTGGGTACCTTGTCCTTCTGTCCCCCCACACCCTGTGGCAGCCCTGCCTCCTGGCGCGGTTCCCCTGTCAAGTAGGATGGCACCTTGCCTGGGTTTGGGAACAGCACTGGCTGAAGCAGCAAGACCTGCCAGGGCATATCTGAATGAATAATCATTGCTGGGCTTGAAGCACAGGAGAGACCAGTCCTTCCCTTGTCTCCACTGGGCATTTTGGGGTGGAGGCGGGGGACGCAGCTGGCCAGTAGCAGGAATCGGACCCTGGACCTTGGTGTTATCAACACCGTGCTCTAACCAATTGAGTTAACCAGACAGCCCTCCACTAGGCTTTTTTATGTTTCTTTTCCAAGGACTTCTATCCCTTCCCCAGGCTTTATGGTTCCAGTTCTTTCTACCGTTCTACCAGCTGCCTAAAATCTCCTGGAATTCCTAACAGACCTGTCCATCTCTTAAATTCTGTAGTTATGAGACTCAGGGTCAGCAAAAAAGTGGGGGATATTTTCCTATCCCACCTGCTTCTCTGACAGTTCACAAACAGACTTCACAGTCTTACACTTTATATTTTAGCATATGTAACTCTTTCCAGAATGTTAATTTTCTTCTCTTTGTTTTGGTGTCTAACTTATAAGCACCCAGAAGGTAGAGCTGGGATTTAAGAAGGCACTCTTTTATAACTGTACAATCAATACATGTCATAAATATGTATAATCAATACATGTCAATTAAAAAAAGCTCTCCCCAAAAAAGACAATAAAATCAAATGGATTTTAGTTTTTAAAAAAGAACTTGGCTGTGCAAAAATAGAGTTTAAGAAACCTAGTCAGGGGCCGGCCCGTGGCTCACTGGGGAGAGTGTGGTGCTGATAACACCAAGGCCACGGGTTCGGATCCTGTATAGGTTTGCTCACTGGGTGAGCGTGGTGCTGACAACACCAAGTCAAGGGTTAAGATCCCCTTAACCCTTACCAGTCATCTTTAAAAAAAAAACAAAGAAAGAAAGAAAAAAAGAAACCTAGTCATTTGGAGCAGGAAAAAAAAAAACTTTCTTGACCTACAGGGGAAAAAAAAGGCATTCTTTGACAGGAACTTAATAAAGATGTAGGCTACTATTGATAATAATAGTTTGCCTTTGTTAAAGTACTTAAAAAAGAAAAACGCTTTACCCCTCAAGGGATTTTATCTACAGGCAACGCGGACACAGCAGGCGTTACTTTTCCCTTTGGAAAGAGATGGGCAGTCTGGAGTACAAAGGTAGGGGTATACTGTTAGGGTGGGTATGGTTAGTGGAATGAGGACGGGCAGCCAGAATTCTAACCTGCCAACTCTGGGCCACTTCCAAGGAATTTCATGACAAATCTCAGGCATTTACCTCCTTTTGCTCACTCTGTCACCCACCCCTTTCATCCTGGATCCCACCATGAGTCCAGACCTGTCCAGTACATTTCTAGGTATCCACACGCTAATTGTGAGGGAGTCATTGGGAATTTTCCTTCTCTCCTTCCCTTGTCCTACAGCCTTGGCTCATGCTTCCTGGTTGTTGAGCTTCAGGTCGATTCCCCACCACCATCCCATCTCAGCCTCTGAACAAGACTGCATTTCGGTAGTCCCGAAACAATTTATACATAAACCCTTTTGCATTTTCTCTTGGTAATAGTCCAAGCCTTTATTTCTAACCTAATCTCAATCTGTCCTACTACTGCATTAAAATGACTTCTTGGTTTCAGGGTAAGGAAAGGAAAATGTCGGTGGATGCTGGGCCCCCAGCATCAGAATAAGACCATGCTTGCCATTTCCCACTTGGTCTTTCTCCAGAAGTGAGCTGAGGGAAGACTCCAGGGAGCCCCTTGAGGGTCAGCAGAGCAAGGAAGGAAGAGCTCAAGGCCAGTTTGTGCCTGGTTCTCACCTGGGCAGTTCTGGCGAGCAGAGCCCCTGGTGAAGGTGGGAGTTGGCATCTGGGGAAGGATCAAAGTGCCGTGCCTGATGGCTGTTCAGCACCTCTCCCGTGACAAATGCTGGGGAGATTCCGAAGGCCAAAGCAGTACCTTCACGAGGTTTTGGGCTGTAGCTGGGGAGGCTAACACGCTTGAAATCATTAAAGAGGGATTTAAGACAGAGGAGCAGAGTCTGAGGTGCCATCTGGTGCCCCCCTGCGCCCCGCAGGCTGTATGTTTCCTTGTTACCCACTTAGCTTTGTGCCGCTTCTCTCCCTCCGACCCTTCATCCTCAGCTTCTTCCAAAAAGCTCCCCTTGCCCAAAGTCGTCTCTACCTTGCTCTGTCTAGCATTTAAACATTAAATCAACAAGCATTTGAGTACCTCACTATACTCGGAAACGTACCTGGAGCCTGAGGAAAACGGAATGGATGACAGGTAGTTCCTGAGTCATACAGGGTACCATTCTGAAGGAACTGCATGTCACTTAGTATACGCTGGTCAAGATTAAATATGTGTGTGTCAGACACAGTCCCTTGTATTGCACATGGAGTTTCATCTAGAGAGTTTTTGCAGTTAACTTCACTGTTGTCTTTTCATATCTGAACAAAGCAATGTATATAGTTACACATTATAAACGACATCCTACAGTGTAAAGCACAGTGCCACTAACCTATCTCTGTTTTAACCCACACAAGGGGGTCTGTTGGTTGTCTCAGAGCCCTACCCTTCGATAATCGAGTCCAACACTTTTGTGATGTACCTTCCACAGCCTCTCCACCTTCTAAAGGCTTTACAAAATTTTAATATATGTACACCATGGGAGGATAAGAAATGCTTAGTAATATGAGATCTAGTGAGTGAAAAAGCAGCCACAGACTGTTACTCCACATGCTTACTAGGCAACAAAAGCAGTTTTGTGTATGCTACAGATTTAGAGCTCATGGATAAAAGACTGCTGTTACTTTTCATTCACCTGTGTCAGTACAAGTCTACTAACTCTCATACTATGCAATACCCAGGTACCACCTAAACATGGTTCCTGCCCTTAAAGATCTCCTGTTCTGCTTGGGGAGATGGGACATTACCATGTGAAAAGCCGAATAGCAAGGAGCCTGCTCTAGCTAGGTTACAGCTAAAGGGATCTTCGTGGCATAGACTCTGGAGTCAGGCTACATGCATAGCCGTTTGATCTTGGACAAGTTACTTACCTTCTCTGAGCCTCATCTGCAAAGTGAGTTGCCTCATCTGCAAAGTGAGTTTCCTCATCCGCAAAATGAGAGTAATAATAGTGTCTAACTCATGGAGTTATGTGAGAATTAAATTAGTTGGAATGTATAAAACACTTAGCACAGTGCCTAGCTATCAATGTTATTTTTTATTTAAGGTCAAGAATCTCATTGGAATTTGAGCACCAGAGCTGCAGCATAGACAGTTCCTTGGAACTGGGACCACAGGGGGGTTCTGGATTCATGATAGCACCAGGACCTAGCTAGAATTAGTCAGTCACTCTTCCGTCTCCTTCTCTGCAGCTCTCATTCCCTCTCCCTCCATGTCTGCTTTGTTTTCGGTTTACAGTCTGGCTCTCTGCTTACTAACAGCCTCTGCTTTCCTTTACCTGAGATAGTGGCCTCTCCAGCCCTGACTCTGTAGGTACTATCTGGCATCTCCCCTCTTAGTTGGAATGGCTGAGGGGAAATTGGCCCTAGGTCATCTTTTCCCTTCAGTCTTCGACTGGCTATCTTGGGTCAGGGGCCCATCTCTTAGAAGACTTTTCCCTTGCAAGAAAGGGGACCAAATGGTTGAAAACATGGTCCCTTAGGCAACAGGAGCTTTGTCAGGCAGAGCACACTGCAGGCTTTGAATTCAACTTGATTGGATCAGATCTTGGCTCCACCACTTCCTAGCTGTGTGTAACCCTAGGCAATTCATTTAATTGCTCTAAACTTCCTTCATCTGTGACATGAGTATAATAACAGTATTGGCTGGCTGGTTAGCTCTATTGGTTAGAGCGCAGTGTTATAACACCATGGTGAAGAGTTCAGATCCCCCTATTGGCCAGCCACATTAAGCAAGCGCTCTCTCTCTCTCTCTCTCTCTCTCTCTCTCTCTCTCTCTCTCTCTCTCTCTCTCACACACACACACACACACACACACACACTCTCTCTCTCTCTCTCTCTCTCTCTCTCTTCTCTCTCTCTCTCTCTCTCTGTAATATCTACTCCAAAGTTTGTCATGAGATTATACTTCTTAGAAGTACCAGGAACAAAGAAAATGCTCAAAGATTGCTAGCTATTATTATTGTCAATGGGCTATGGGGAGAGCAGGCAATGAGAGTGATCTCCGAGACAACCAAATGGGAGACCTCATAAGGTAGTAAAGATAAGGGTTGGAAGGATGGGACGGATGACAGCACTCATTGTTCAGAGGAGGGTGCAGGGAAGGCTTTCAGACCACAGCTTAAATGTGTCTTCTTTAGAGGAGCCTTTCCCCTGATTCCCCAGACTTGGTCAAGTTTGTTCTCTTAGCTCCCTGTACTTCTCCACAGCATGTGAGACTCACCACAGCTGTAATTAAATACTTAATTGTGGAGTTGTTTAACATCTGTGTCCCCCATCACAATGTAAACATCGATATGGCAGGGACTGCCCCATTTTATTCACTGTTCTATTCCCCAGGCTAGCACAGTTTTGGCACACAGTAAAAAAGGAATAAACAGTCATTAGGTTGGCAGCTTCACAGAGTGTGGACTTGAGCATTTGGAATCATAGAGTTAGGACCGGTAGGTTTTCTTGTCTTGTTGAAAGGGAACCCAAAGAGGTTAAGTGACTTGCCCCCAAACACACAGCCTGTCTGCAGCAGAGCCAAGAATAGAAACCAATGTCTAACTCTTAATCAGATGAGTTACTATATTTTATTATTTTCCTTTTTTTTTTTTTTTGTCTTTTTGTGACCGGCCGCACCGCGCTCAGCCAGTGAGCGCACGGCCATCCTTATATAGGATCCGAACACGCGGCTAGAGCACTGCTGCGCTCCCAGCGCCGCACTCTCCCGAGTGCGCCACGGGGTCAGTCCTATTTTATTATTTTCTATGCTTGTCTCAGGACTTCCTCATATGTGTTATTAGACCAGAAACGCTTCAAGGGTTCCCCTTTCATGTTAGTAGGGTAGCTTTCTTATAGTAGAAACTCATTAATCTACAGTAATTTATTGCACACTATGGTAGGTGCCGTTAGGATTATTTTTAATAACAGCTTTATTGAGATATTATTCACATACCATAAAATTCACCCTTTTAATATATGTTAAAGTGGTTTTTAGTATATCCACTTGTGCAACATCACGACTATCTAATTTCAGAATATTTTCATCAGCCCCAAATGAAACCCAGTACCCATTAGCAGTCACTACCCGTTCTCCCCTTAACCCAGCCCCTGGCAACCACTAATCTACTTTCCGTCTCTATGGACTTGCCTGTTCTGAACATTACACATAAATGGAGTCATACTATATGTGGCCTTTGTTTTTTCTTTGTTTGTTGCTTTTTCTGTGGCTGGCCTGTACGGGAATCCAAACCCCTGATCTTAGTGTTGTAACACCGCACTCTAACCAGCTGAGCTAACCAGCCCACCCAATATGTGGACTTTGCAACTGGCTTTTTTCATTTAGCGTAATATTTTCAAGTTCATCCATGTTGCAACATCTAGCAGTACTTTATTCCTTTTTATTGCCAAGGAATGCTGTTCCTTTTTACTCCATTGTGTAAATATGCCACATTTATCCATTTATCAGTTGGACATTTGGGTGGTTTCTACTTTTTGGCTATTATAAATAATGCTGCTGTGAGCATTCATGTACAGATTTTCACTTAGACATGTTTTCAGCTCTCTTGAATGTCTGTCTAGGAGTGGAATTGCCAGGTCATATGGTACCTCTGTTGAACATTTGAGGAACTGCCTAACTTTTCCGAAGTGGCTGCTCCGTTTTACCTTCCCACCAGCAATGTATGAGGGTTCCAACTTCTCCACATCCTTGCCAACATTTGTTATTGTCTCTTCTGTCAATTATAGCCGTCCTAGGGGGTGTGAAGTGGTATTTCATTGAGGTTTAATTTGCATTTCCCTGATGACTAATGATGCTGAGCGTCTTCTAAGATGCTTATTGGCCACTGTATATCTTCTTTGTAGAAATGTGTATTCAGATCCTTTGTCCATTTTTAAATTGGGTTGTCTTTATTGCTGAGTTGTAGTGATCCTTTTTATATTCTTGATAGAAGTCCCTTATCAAATATATAATTTGCAAGTATTTTTTCCCATTCTGTTGATTGCCTTTTTACTTTCTTGAGGGCATCTTTTCAAGCACAAAAGTTTTAAATTTTGATGAAGTCCAATTTATTTATTTTTTCTTTTTTTTGGCTTTTCCTTTTGGTGTCATATGAAAGAAACCATTACCTGATCCAGAGTCATGAAGGTTTACTCTTATGTTTTCTTTTAAGATTTTTATGGTTTTAGCTCTTACATTTTTAGGTCTATCGCCCATTTTGAGTTAGGTTTTGGGTATAGTATGAGATAGGGGTTTAATGTATTCTTTTGCATGTGGATATCCAGTTGTCCCAGCACCATTTGTTGAAGACCATTGAATGGTATTGGCATTGTTGTTGAAAATCTATTGAATATAAATGTAAGAATTTATTTGTGAGTCCTCAATTCTATTCCTTTGATCTATCTGTTATTATGCCAGTATCACACTGTCTTGATTATTGTAGCTTTGTAGTAAGTTTTGCAATTCAAAAGTGTGAGTTCCTCAACTTTGTTCTTTGTTTTCAAGATTGTTTGTCTATTATGGGTCCCTTGTACTTCCATATGAATTTTTTTTTTTTTTTTTTTTTAAAGATGACCAGTAAGGAGATCTTAACCCTTGACTTGGTGTTGTCAGCACCACGCTCTCCCAAGTGAGTTAACCGGCCATCCCTATTTAGGGATCTGAACCTGTGGCCTTGGTGTTATCAGTACCACACTCTCCCAAGTGAGCCACAGGCCGGCCCTTCCATATGATTTTTAGAGTAAGCTTATCAATTTCTGGAAAAAAAAGCTGAGATTTTGATAGAAGTGCATTGAATCTACTGATCTTAACAATGTTGTCTTCTGATACATGAACATGGGATATCTTTCCATTTATGTAGGTCTTTAATTTCAAAATTGTTTTAGTTGTTTTCAGTGTACAAGTCTAAAACTTCTTTGGTTAAACTTATTCTTTTTGATACTATTGTAAACGGAATTGTTTTCTTAATTTCATCTTTGGGTTATTTGTTGTAGTGTGTAGAAATACAGTGGATTTTTGTACGTTAATCTTGTATCCTGCAACCTTCCTGAACTCATTTGTTAGTCCTAATAGATTTTTAAGGGATTCCTTAGGATTTTCTACATACAAGATCATGTTTTCTGCATAGAGATATAAATTTTTCCTTTCTAATCTGGGTGCCTTTTATTTATTTTTCTTGTCTAATCACCTTAGCTAGAACCTCTGGTACAATATTAAACAGAAGAGGACATTTTTTTTTTTTTTTTGAAGATGACCTGTAAGGAGATCTTAACCCTTGGCTTGGTGTTGTCAGCACCATGCTCAGCCAGTGAGTGAACCAGCCATCCCTATATAGGGATCTGAACCCATGGCCTTGTTGTTATCAGCACCACACTCTCCCGAGTGAGCCACAGGCCAGCCCCAGAAGAGGACATTCTTGTCTTGTTCTTAGATTATTTAAAAAATATGTATTTACTTATTTCTATTCTTGAGAAACTTAAACTCATGGTGGGGATGAAATTAATATGTAAAATTGAGGTTGAAATTCATCGATGGGATAGCTTGTGACAAGCTAGAGTAGCTAGGGAAGATTTCCTGGGGAAAAAAACCTTGAGATTTGGCTTGGCTGACAGGAGAGAGGTCATTTTTAAGCAGGGCTGGGCACATGAACGTAGAAAAGAGTGGGCACGAGTTGTGTGCCTGGGAAGGGAGTCAGTGAGGACAGAGATGCTATAGAGATATAAGGGAGAGCAGTACTTGATCACCCAGTGTGCTGCAGGTCGCCCTACCACTCAGGCTGCCTGACTTCATGCAGATCCCTAGTGCTCCCAGATAGTCCTACACTTTCCATGCACCTGCTAGTAACTCCCTAAGCAGTGCTTTTCGAAGTGGGTCCACTGACCCTCTGCATTAGAGTCACCCAAGGTATCTGTTAAATATACAGATTCCTGCTCCTCACCCCAGACCTGTGGTGCTCAATCAGAATCTCTGGAGACAGATCGTAGGAGTCTGCTTCCCAAGTGGTTCTTACGTATCCTATAGTTTGAGAACTACTACCCTAAGTTACCCTGTGTAGCGTCTGTCCCCAAGCTTTCCCACCTCATTCAGGCGCCCCTCCTACTGAGTAGGTGATCTTCCGTCCAACTTAATCATTAAAGTCAAGGTCATTGAATATTTATTGAGCTCCCTCATCTTTCCTCCTCTTTATGTCAACAGGCCACTGTCTCTTCTCTTCTCATTTCTTCCTGTCCTTCTCTCTCTCTCTTGTCTCATTATTTACCCATGCCCTTGATATATCCCTTCCCACCTTCCAGTAGTTGGATAGACAAGAACCAGACTGCTGCTGGCTGGTTAACTCAGTTGGCTAGACTGCGGTGTTATAACACCAAGGTGAAGGATTCAGATACCCTTACTGGCCAGCCACAAAAAAAAAAAAAAAAAAAAAAAAAAACAGACTGCTGAGAACAAAGAATTTGAGTATCATGAGAAAGGGCTGGAGAAGGCCTATAGCAACAAAACAGCAGCATATTACAAAGCTGTACCAGTGTGCCAGGGGCAAGCCAGGACTGTCTGGTGGCTTCACAGGAGCAGAGCACCTCCCTCTGGAGGCTGCTCTTCTGGGTCACCTTCAGGGTGACCAAGAACATAGGCAGGCATAGTCTTTGAAGGGCCCACATTTGTAGCCAAATCAGTGCACACATCGTATTTGATCTGTGTTGTACATCTCTGGGCATTCTGAATCTTAGATATGCGTATGAGAGAGAAATAGGCACTGTTCTATTTTATCACTGCTGTAAACCAGTGGGAGATACAGTTTGTATACTATGGAATAAAAGCATACATATACACGTGTACATATGTATTACTAAAAAAAATCAGTTCCTCCAACATCCTCCTTTTTTGGCTTCTTCCCTTCCACAGACATGAGAGGTCTTCCCTATTCTGAAGACTTTTGTCTGACCCTGCCACCTCCTCTAGCTGTCATCTGATTTCCCCTTTCTCTCAAAGTTAAATTTCTCTGGAGAGGGCGCTGCCCCCATAGCTCGACTTCCTGATCACACTCCCCGCCGCCCCTGCCGTCTGCCTTCTTCTCTTACAGCTGCAGTTCTTTCAATGGTTCCCAGTGGTTTAGTAGGTGCTAAGGCCAGTGGTGTTTTTTCAGTGCCCTCTGACTGCAGCGTGACGGTCTCCTCTCTGGTGTCTGTTCTCCTTCTGTTCTCTGTGTGCGACGTGGCCATCTCTCAGAGGCTGGCGTGGCTCTTTTATCTCACACCCATGACTCTCTCTAACTTGTACTTCCAGATCCTTGTTTCTAACTTCCTGACAGACATGTCCTTCTGCGTATCCCCTAACACCTCAAACTCAGCATCCAAACCCAAAGTGCTGGCCCTCAGCAGGGCATGGCCTTCTCTGTTCTTAAATTCCTGTCACCACTTGTAACTTACTCAGCCCCCAAAGCCCAGCTCAAACACCATCTCCTTCAGGTAGCCTGCCTGAGATTCCCAACCAGAATTTAATTCTGTCCCCTGAAACCATAGAACAGATCTTTTACCCAATCCAACTCCCTCTCACTTGGTGGGAGGAAAAGGAGGCCTCAAACAATTAAGTACTTGCTGAGGAACACACAGCCAATGCCAGAGTTCTCACTAGAAGGCCACTTGCAGTGCTCTTTCTACTCTACCAAGCCAAGTTTTTTCGTGGCTTTAGTGCTCTCAGTTACTCCTGTGACATATAATCATATACTGCTGCATATCCATATTTGGGTGCTTGGCCTGTCTATAAAATGATAAGGTTATGTGTTTCTCATATATTGTTGAGCTCTCCATTGTGCCCAATTCAGGAGTTGTCACATAATTAGTGCCCAATAAATATTTACTAGATGAATGAAATAAGGTTGCCTTTTAGGAAGATACTTCAGAAAGTTTGTGGGGAGGCTGGCTGATTAGCTCAGTTGGTTAGAGCTCCAGTGTTGTAACACCAAGGTCAAGGGTTCTGATCCACTTACTGGCCAGCCAAAAAAAAAAAAGTTTGTGGAAAAGTAGAATTGAAAGACAATACGAATATCTCCATGAACTTTCTGAAGTATCCTCGTGGACTTCCCCTGGTTAGGGCCTAGCCCAGTGCAGGGCAGATGTAGGCACTCAGAAAATACTTGTGGGTTGGTTAATGAGGGGCAGCTTTAAATATCAGGCTGATGTGTTTGGACTTTCTCCTCTAAGCAGAGGGGAGCCATGCCGGTTCTGGTCCAGAAAGGTCAGATAAGGAAAGCACTGTTTTAGAGGGTTAAACCAGGCAGTGGCAGCAGGAGGAAGATGTGTGGAGAGGACAGAAGGGATTGGTTTGAGGTAGCAGCTTCAGGACCTGAGAGGAAGAGACAAACCAGGGACATTGTGAAGGGAGAAAGGACAGATGACTGTGATGTGGAGAGGGAAGAAGGAGGGACAGAGGATGGTGCAGAGGCGGGATTTTTGTGGGGAAAATGGTGTTGGTAATGAAAAACAAAGAGTCAGGGGTTCAGGTCCCTGTACCGGCCAGCTGCCAAAAAAAAAAAAAGAAGAAGAAAAGCACAGAGGGATCGGCCCACGGGAGCATCTTCTGTGGAGGTGGCAAGGCACCGTGACCACTGTGGCTCACACATGAGCTCAACTCCATTCTCCCAGTCACCCTTCAAGTGACTATGGTCAGGAAATGGGCTTGAAACCCATGAATATAAATAGTGAACCCAGTGTGACTGATCTCAGAGCTTAGTCTTTCAGCCCTCAGTGCCTCCCAAACATATGCGAAGGAGAAAGATTGAGAAGTAAGATTGCAAAACCAAAATGTATTTGTAGTGATCTGAGGTGATGGTGGCATATAATCGTGACTCTAAGAGGCCCGTCATATTTTCCCTCTTAGATTAGGAACATCGAGAACATGGTGACGTAAGTCTTTTCTCCCTCCTTCTCAGAAAGAACTAAAGTTAGATTCAAGAAAGGACTTCCCAACAACAGAGTTAAGAGGCTCCAGAATGGGCGTGCTCTTCTCTTGGGGAGATCTTTAGGGAGCTGTGTTCTCTTCAAGCCTCCAAGTCTAGAATTGCAGACAGACAGGATGACTTTTCAAGGTCCCTTGAAGCTCTTGGTCTCAGGCCTCTCACTAGTCCCCACACTGCAGCAATAGTGCCCCCCTTTCCTATGGGTCCTCCTGTTTCTTTAAACCTGTTAAAGATTTTTTAGTAACTTTAGCTGGTGATAAATAATTGAACATAGACCCACGAAGTTCTTAGTCTGAGCAGCCCAGCCCTCATCAGAGCACATAGGAGGGTCCCTTCACCAACTTCTGTCAGGTCTTGCCCCAGAGCAGTTGCGGACGTTCTCTCAGGCTGCTGTGTGCCAGGCCTGGCCTGGGTGCTGGACGTGCTGGGTGAGCAAGGAGGGAATTCACAGACAGGTGGATATACAGTCACAGTGCGTGCACCGATAGGGCATGCATGGGGAGCCACGGGTGCATTTCCTATCCTCCAGCTCCTCTCTGAAGAAGCAAAGACAGTGCACAGCAAGGACGAGCTTAAAAAGCCTGGGGTGGGTGTCTTCCTGGTCGCCAGCATGCCCACAACATGTTCCAAATGCTTATTACTTCAGTGGATGAAGGGGTTTTTTGACTTGCTTGCAGGGGGTTTTTGGTGTGTGTAATGTATTTTTTTGCCTTTTGTTTTTTCTGGAAACTGTATTCGTTTTCAAAATCAGGGAGAAAGGAGTGTGAGATTCTTTACTTTTAGGGTTACCAGCACAGAGCCCGAAGCGTGCCTGGAGAGTTTATGCCTAAGTGTCCCCTCACTTTCTGCCTCCCCTCGAGTCCCTGAAGTCGGTGGGGAGGGGCCTTTCATCCTGCTGGAGGTGCAGGGGTGTGGACAGCTCCACCTCCTAACTTCTTTCTGTCTGGAGAAAGTTCTGCCAGGGGTGTGGGTGGTCTCCCAACAGAGCTGTGTTGCTCAGGGGCCAAGCCTGCCTGCGCCTGGCCCAGCGGGAGAGTGATCCTCTTTAGAGGCTTTGTTCAAGCCCTTCAGGCCCTCTCCTGGCACTGCTTGGCTTAGAAAAGTAGGAACAGAAAGTTCTCCCTTCTCACCTGCCCCTCCCAGAAGCCCTTTCTCACTATCACCTGCTGTCTCCCTCCCTGGAGGTCCCTTCTACTGCCCCCAAGTGCCTCAGACCCTGGCCTGGAAGCCCTGCGTCTCAGGAGTACTGGGAAGGGCAGAAAAGGACAAAAGGATGGTAACTCTCAAACCCCAGCTCCCTGCTAGCTCTCCTCATCCCTGCTTAAAATGACAATAAAGACAGATAACTTTTATTGAGCACACGCACTGAGCCAGGCACCATCGTAAGCATTTTGTGAGTACTGCCTCACAATTTACATCAGCCCCATAGGTAGGCCCTCAGGCATCCTCATTTTACAGATGAGGATACAGACACACAGAGACTGTTAGTGAGTTTGAAATTGGGAACATGTCTTTGAAAAGCCATCTGGGCTCTGACTTCCACATTCTTCCACCTCCTTCTGACTTTTCTCATAGAACATTAACTAAACCAATCCAGGGAAAGAGCAACTGGCCACCAGAGTTCCCCCTATGTAGTATATACTTGTAATATACTAGTATTCACTCTCATGTCCTGACTGAATACCACTTTTCTCCCCTCTAACTTCATCATCCTCTTCTGAAGCCCTGACACCTATTCTTTCTGTCTCCCTCCTCTCAGGACCCTGCTGGGATCTTTGAGCTGGTGGAGGTGGTCGGCAATGGAACCTACGGACAGGTGTACAAGGTGAGACTTGATGGTGCAGAAGTGTGACTCCCACATCCATGGGGCCCTCTTGAGAGGAGTGGAAGAAGAAGGAGGTTCCAGGGCTGGAGATTTGAGGGGGGCTGTGGGAGATGACAGAGGCTGGGGGCCCTGGAAAGGGAAGAAAAGACCTGGGAGAGAGAGGAGAGGAAGGAGAACAGCCAAAGGGGGCACTTTTGCTGGCCTGTGCCTCTGAGGTTAGTAGCAGTCCTGTGAGTGGCAGGAGCAGGTCTGCAGCTGGGTGGGGTGTGGCACAGGGAAGTAGGGGTGCATCCTGGAGCAGAAGGGCAGCAGGGAGGGCATGGGGACATGTGTGTCAGAGCTCACCTAGGAATTCAGAGCAGAGCTAAGGCCAAAGTGTAGGTTTGGCTCCTCTCAAGATCACAAAAGAGACTTAATAGGTGGCCTTCTGCAGAGGAGAAGTGGCTTTCTTGAGCTCCCGCAGCTGGCCTGCAGCAGAGCTGGAGCCAGAGTGCAGGCCTTCAGCTTTTGAGGCTGCCTCGTCTCTCCTTCCCCGCTCCCCCAGAAATGGCATTTTCTCGGCCACTGATTGTAGCTTTTAGCATGGCCAGCCCAGCCTTCTCACATGGCCTGACACTGCTCACACTTGAATGGAGGGAAACAGCCACAGCAGGGAGTGGGGGTGTTCGAGGTGGATGTGCTCCTGAGCTGGGGGCCCCCCGGGACACACAGCCTGCTTCTTCATCTCCAGACACAGTGCCTGGTATTTGCACAGGTCTCCTCTACATCTCTGTGGCCCTGTGTTTCCTGGGTCACTGGGACCACCTGCCTTTCTCTTACCCTCCTTCCCTTGTAAGCTTTGGGGAAAAAGTCACACTCCCTCTTCCATTTCTGCCCAGTTGTTGCCATGGAAATAGTAGCTCTGTGTGCTCCTGCTTCTCTGGGCTTGGGGTCTTGAATGGCAGCTGAAGATAAAAATAACCCATGGGCTGGCAATACCCATGTGCATCCCCATGAGGGATGCCTTCCCCGCACCCTGCTCTTCCCCAGGAAGCCTTGGACGTTCCTGTGCAAGCGTTAGATGGCTCCAGCTAGGGGGGTGGTGGAGGAGGAGGGGAGAATGGCTGGGACACACTCAAGAAGGAAAGTTCTTCTCATTAGGACTGGTGATGGGGGCACCGGCATGTGTCATCTGGCCACTCCATGTTTCCCCAGTTCCTTAAAATCT